>NC_136925.1:86242767-86939545 GCF_949752795.1 Hyperoodon ampullatus | reverse complement strand
AGAACAGAGTCCTGGCTTTTTAAAGTAACTATTTTTGTATGGTATGTGGACATTCACCAAATTTCCCCATTCTTCATAAGACTTTGTGCCAAGATGAAATCTGGCACATGTCAATTTCACGTAGGATTAATAGTTTGTTAGTGATGTTCTAGATAATCTCTTACAGACCACGAAAATTGATTGTTTGTGAAATCTCTCTTTCGGCATTCTTAAAAGGTAGAATGTCTTTTTATTTTATTTTTTCTTTTCCACACAATGTGGTACAGAACATGTGTTTATACTAATGTATCTACAGACATGTTCGTTTGAACCATATGAAATTATCAGTGTTCAAAATGTTGTGGCCTCCAAAAATGGCTATTTCATATGGTTTATAAGGCATTTATGAAAGTAGGGAAATGAAGGTTTCAGGCTCTCAGGGTAAAAAGCTGTTACTAAAACATACAGGCAGGCCTATTTATGTGGTAATGGACTGTCTTCCCATTAATTAGAAATGTTGGAAAAAGATGAAGCGGCGTAAGTCTTTCTCTAAGAACCATGACGTGGAAATAGGGACAAGCAAGGTGCCCCTTGCTCCCTTTCAGAGACGCTGCCCATGAGTTGTTTCTTGAGGACACGCGGGACCAGTGCAGCTGAATCACCTCTGCCCCCAGTGATGGAGATCGGGACCCACCTCGCAGGCGAGGCCCAGGGTTGCTGGCTGGGTGCTGGCTGATGCCCTGGCCTATTGCAGGACCCTGATTTCACTGAGCGCTGTCCCCCCAGGGTGTCTGGAAGCAGCAGAGATGGAAAATGCCTTCTGAGCTCAAGGAAAATGGATCTGAGCCTGTCCGTTCAAAACTCGACTGAACAAAAGCTACGTTGACGATGCCCTGCTCAGAGATCTGGGCGTTAAAAATGAAAGGAGAAAAGACTTTTTCCAATTCCCTGCAAATTTTGAATTTCAATTTTAATTAAAAAAAAAATTCTTTGGGAAACAAGTGAAATCCTGGTGTTGGGCGGAATCCCCTTGGAATGACAAGCTTCATAACGCTCCACACTTTTCCTTCCCAGCCATCGTTGTATGAGGCATAAGAAAGTAAAGTTTAAAAGATTAATATCTTCTGATATTAATAAATAAAGAGATTAATTAAGAGATTAAAAGTAAAATAAGTAAGTGAAGGGAAATAAAAGGAAGAGGCAGTGGCAACGCCTACAGATGTTCAACCTCCATTAACTACTGACTCACGAGCTCAACCGCTGCCTGTGTGTTGGGCCTGGTCACCGGATCAGGACCGTCGCGAACACTGGAGGTGAAGCTCAGGATTCCCGGTGGACGAGGCTGCTGTGCCGACGCAACAGGGCTCTGGAAAGTTCCACCCAGAGGTCCCCTGGGAACGGTGGGCACTAGAGAACCACAATCACAAATCTTATGTGTCCACACAGCAGTATTTGTTATGAATGTTTTATAAAAGCCAAACTAACGACAAGAGGGGGAAATCCATATGTCCTACCACCCATATTATTTTATTCTTCATCTCTAAATGGAAATCACATGTCCTTATGCAGGAGTATCATCATTTTGCTCTCGGTAAGAGAGAAGAATGGCACAACTACGTGTTTCCATCCTGCAGGAAGCTCCTGTTAAACGGACGTCTCTTGCAAAGACTCCAAAGAGTGGGGAGCTGGCGTGAACCTGGGCCCCGGGGTCACGTTCACCCCCCACCGGGTCCCTGTGTTCTTTCTCTCACCCCTTCAGTGACTGCAGCTGTTGGAGGCACGGAAATGGATAAAATGCCACCAAGACCTCCTCGCTCATGCCTGCTGCTGGCCCCACACTGCTCCTGGGAATCGCCCAAGTGACCTTATCCTCCGCCCTCACCCGTCAGTCCCCTTTCCTCAGCCCCCGCTCTCCCCTTGTGCAGCTGGCAGGTCGTTCCTGGAAAGGAGCAGCGCTCGACCCCAAGGGGCGGCCCCGGCTTAGGGTTAGGGTCTCTCACAGGGATGTTTGAGGCTGGCGGCCTCAGGATTGTCCCCAGACGGGACCACACAAAGGGCAGCATGCACTGCCATCCCCACGCTCCGCCCTGCAGAGCCCAGGGAGCCAAGTAGCCCGTTTGCTGAAGGAATTTGCTGGGAATCATGGGGACAGTTTCTGGCCGTTAGTAATTTGGTCAAACCATGATTATTTCAGTGATGGCCAGAGAGCAGGGGGTCGTAGTGCTTGGGACCAGCGGAAGACAGCCTGTCCTTAACGGCCAAGCAGGCAGTGGGAAAGCAGCGAAACACTTTGAGGAATGGGGCAGAGGGTGTCTGAGTGTTAAAATGTGTGGTGCTGCCCAGATGTTCCCCGAAACCTTCAAGGAAGGTGGAGACAAAGCTTTTGCCCCCTCCCTGGCTCATCACCTGCCCCTCGGTCTCCCCAGGCAGATAAGGACCAGCTTGGGATCCCATGTTCTGAGGTGGGACCAAACCCCAATGAGAAGCATCCTCGCTCCCCCGTGACTAAGCGGTGGGGTTGGTAAGAGCAGGTCTGTAAATGTCTCCCTCTGGGGGGGAAGGTTGGTGCCCTGGCGTCCTCTGGAAACGCACGGCTGCCATCCACTTGGGTCGTGCGCTGGGAGGACACTGCAGACCAGTTGCCAGGCTCGAGTGTTGAGGGGACGCTGCAGACCAGTTGCCAGGCTCTTGTGTTGAGGGGACGCTGCAGACCAGTTGCCAGGCTCTTGTGTTGAGGGGACGCTGCAGACCAGTTGCCAGGCTCTTGTGTTGAGGGGACGCTGCAGACCAGTTGCCAGGCTCGTGTGTTGAGGGGACGCTGCAGACCAGTTGCCAGGTTCCGGTTCTGAGACAGAGTTGAAAATCTCGCTCAGAGAATGAGGTAGTGATTTGGCTGATCGCGGTGATACGTGGAGACTAGGGCAGCTTCGGGTGGCACGGCATCTGTCTCCACGTGTGCTCTCGGAAGCGCTTTGCAGAGTCTCGGCTGAGCTTCTGAAGAAGCAGCTCTAAAAATAAAACGCGGGAGTGCATGAACAGTCCCCTGGGTTAAGTGTTAGAGATTCGGCAGCTGTCTTTGTTGAAATTGTCCAGTCGTTTGGGAACTTATCTCACTACATTAGAATGTGTTCCTGAATCACGTAAGGATGAAGAGGCAAGAGGTACGGGATGCCTCGGACGGGAGGGCTCTCCCGGGGCAGACAGAGGCAACCTCTTCACTCGTATTAAATCCACTTTTAAGTCGATTGTTACCTTATTTTGTTGTTTCTCTCGAAATGCGTTTGTCTCCTTTTGGATGCTCTGCTTGCTGTAGGGCTGTTCCTGCTGCGTTTCTTGCAGGACCTGGCGTGTGGCAGGAGCCTGACAAATATTGGTAGTGTGGAGATTTTTCCCCTGTTCTTTTGAAAATAAAAATAGAACTCCTTTGTAAAACAGATGAATATAAATAGCCATTATTACATCATCTCATTTTTACTAATAAAACCTGAGTTGCAATAAAAGAAAAAAGGTTCATGTGAAGCGATCCATGCAAGATTTGCATCCTTGAAACTAAACCATCATGTGGTCAGATGCCATGTGAACATGGCCTTCCGTGTGGACTTGAGTGGACAGTCTTCCCTACTTCTGAACCCACGCATGTACCTCATATACATATTCACGTGTGAGCTCCTACGGACCCCCTTATATTGTGGGGAAGAGGCGGAGAAAGGAATGAAAAGGGGGACAGAAAAGACCGACTCTGGATATTCCAGAGGCTCGACCTTCCGGACGCACATCCTTCATACACCTGTCCTCATTTTTCTCCGTCGTCCCCTCGTTCTGAAAGAGGGGTCTTACTCTTGTCACTAGCGTTCCGATGACGAATGCCTCGTCTTGGGGCTAACGGGTCATCTTCACTTCAGTACGGTGGGCAGATCACCCTGTCCCACAGCCCCTGTGGGTTTGAACATGATCCGTGGCGACTGCACGCAGGGAAGCTCCAAGCACACACGCGGGCAGCACCTGTGCCTTCTGGACACACACGTCTGCACCCGCGTCTCTGTCATGACAGCAGATTTTTGCATCTATTGGTAAATACTGTTAGAAAAAGCAAATACTGTTGTTTCATCTGTGTGGAAGGTGTTCTGTTCGTAACGGATACCCCAGGTTGGTTGGTTGGTTTTTTTACTAATTTTGTTCAACGACTACGAATGTGACTTTTAAGCTCAGCCTCCCAAACAATTGTCTTTTCCTCCATGATACACGTCAAAATGTATCCCAGCAGATGTTGTGTCCACATAAGATGATGTAAGAGCCATTTAGAAACCAACTCCAACTATAAACTTAAGCTACTCAAAGCTGAAATTTGGGTGAAGAAAGCTCAAAATAAGAGAGCCTAGCTCATATTGAGAGTCAGAGAGTGTCCTGTGTGGTTCACAGTGACTCTCAGGGTGGCCTTTGCCTTGGGGATTTACAGGGCATATTCACAATAAACCAAATGACCCCCCTGAAAACTTCTGAATAGTGTCTGTTTTTCTAAACAACTGGTCTTTTTTTTAAAGGAGGGTGCTATTCCCTCTGATATAAAATGTTTCATAGAAAGTGAGTGGTGCCGAAAACAAACGCGATTCTTCATACGAACACGTAACACAGCTCCTCACAGGGTGGTAATAAGTTAGATGAACTTTTCCTGACATCCCAGATGTTGGAGAAGATTTTACATTTAGGTTTTTCCTACAGTGTATTTATTTTCTTGGAGTTTCCTAAACTCCCTGTGTATCCCCGTGTCAAATCAAATAAGGAAAATGAATTTACAGTCATATCAACTGCAGGTGTTCTGTGTTCTCTTTCTCAGGTGTTCCTGGTGAGGAAAGTCAAGGGGTCGGATGCTGGGCAGCTCTACGCAATGAAGGTTCTGAAGAAGGCCACCTTGAAAGGTGAGAGGTCACAGAGGGGGAGACACGTAACTGTGGTTTATCCTCTGCTTGTTATTGGGGGAAATAGACATTCTGTTTAGTGTTGCATGATTTCTGTATGTCGACATGTTACTCTCTGATTGATAATACACATTAAAAGCATGTCCCTGAGTATCTAACATAGCCCTGCAAAATTTCCACAGTCTTCAGAGGGAAAGCCATATTGTGTAAATACCATCCTCCACATATGCTCTGCTGTAACGTGCCATTTGGGGAAAAGAGCATTGAGGAGGAAAGCAAAAGCAGGTTGTTTTGGCTGTATTGGGCAACAAATCAGCCTAAATTCATCCTTCAGACTGGATTGCTCAGTTTTAAACAAAATGTGATTCACGGCTGTATTATTTCCCTTTCTTCCCCCCGGACTGGGTTTTAGAAATTCAGTCCAACACCTGATTCCCTGCTTCTATACTCCTCCCCTCCAGAAAAGTATACGCACATAACGCAGGTCAAGGTAAGCTATCATCTAAAATCTCTATTCTAAGCTCAGGGTCATTTAACCAGCAATACGTACAGCTGAGCACCAACTACATCTGCTCTGATCACCTCCTATTCACCCATTGGTGAGGGAGGGATCTGTGTCCTAAATAGCGCTAGAGGCTGGGCACACAACACCTGGCCTGGGCAGGTGAGACGACAGAGTTTATCAGTCACCTACACTTCTCACTGGGGGCGGAGGGCACTGCACAGCATGCTGGGCCACGAGGGGCTGCACAGGAGCAGAGTGAGTTGCAGGGACTGTGAGATGCAGGCTTTGTAGTAACAAGAGGGTGGGGTGGCCCCTGGTTCCAGGGAAGATGTGATGGGCTTATTTGAATAGTTCTGTGGGCTGGCAGGGAACTGAACATGTTAGGTTAAAGACCAGATGGGGTACAGCTGGTCTGGCTTATAGGGAACCAACAGGGTGGGGAGCCTTTCCTGCTAGGTGGGGGGCATATCTGTCAAGGGCAGGGGAACTCGTGGTTAAGCCTTTCGGGCCCATGAAGCTCAGAGGTGTCAAGGCAGCTCTTGAATTTTTAGGTCTTATATCATAATGTCCTCAGCACCTACATGCAGGGGACAGTACAAAAATATGTCATTCTTTGCCTTCAAGTCACTTACTGTCTAGCTGGTAAATAAGATATATTTTGAACCACACAGAACCAATAATATAGAACAATAAATGCATAGACCAAATATATATAGACCTAAACATTTTAGATACAAAGGAAGAAAGAGTTCTTCCACATGAGGCCATTCAAAAAGGATTTAGAAGGTGAGCGAGACAGTTCTTAAAGGATGGGTAAATACTTCTATAGAAAACAGCAATCAAGTTGACACTGTCAGCACAACCCATGAAAGAAAATACAAAAACTGCCCACTTTGGCCAGACTGGAGCCTGCATCAGAATCACCTATATGTGTTTGGGGAAAGTTGTTAAAAATAGATCCCAAGGCCCCACTTCTGGCCTACTGGATTGTAATCTCTTGGGGCAGAGCCTAGAATTTGAGTTTTCTAACAAACTGTCCCAGTAATTCTTCTGTACACAAAAGTTTAGGGTTCTATGATATAGTTTTGGTTTTATAGTTTATTGTTGACACTGGAGTTTTTAATTCAACAACATAATTTAAACCGTGCTATTTATAGTGAACTTTTTTTTATTGTAGCTATAATAATATTTCTAAAATTGTTTGTCAATTGATCGTGGCCAAATAGTCCAAGATCCTCATAATAATATAATTTTAAAGAATGTTTGTTAAAAGACGTATGGGAAACAAAGCAGGTTTTGGCTTTCTATCCCCAACTTTGAATAAAATGATCTCTTCACTAAACGGTAGTTCCATAGAAATAGAAAATCAAATTAAACATATGTTAGTTCAAGATCATCGGACTGTCTAAAAAAGTGAACAGCTTCTCTGGCACTGCCTCAAAAGTTAAATAGAGTTACCGTATGACCCAACTATTCTAGCCTAGGTGTATAACCAAGAGAAGTGAAAACATACATCTACACAAAAACTTGTGTACATGAATGTTCATAGCAGCACTAGCTAATTCACAGTAGCCAAAAAGTGGAAAAACCCCAAATATCCATGAACTCATGGATAAAGTACGGTACATCCACACAGCGGAATATTATTTGGCAATAAAAAAAGTGAAATACTGACTCGTGTGCCTCAGCCTGGAGGAGCCTTGAAAACATTATGCTGGGTGAAAAGAAGCCAGTCACAAAGTTTCCCACATCGTAGGACTCCATTTATGTGAAAATCCAGAAGAGGTAGCTTCCACAGAGACAGGAAGTAGATTAGTGGTTGCCGGGGCCTGGGGCGTTAGGGAGACAGGGTGTGGCTTAATGACTATGGGGTTTCTTTTGGGGGTGATGACAATGTTTTCTAATTGACTGTGGTGATGGTTGCACAACTCTGAATATTCCAAAAACCATCGAATTGTGCACATTGGGTGGATTGAGTGGTACATGAATTATATCTCGGTAAAGCTGTTTTTATTTATTTTTTTTTGCATTACGCGGGCCTCTCACTGTTGTGGCCTCTCCCGTTGCGGAGCACAGGCTCCAGACGCGCAGGCTCAGCGGCCATGGCTCATGGGCCCAGCCGCTCCGCGGCATGTGGGATCTTCCCGGACCGGGGCACGAACCTGCGTCCCCTGCATCGGCAGGCAGACTCTCAACCACTGCACCACCAGGGAAGCCCATAAAGCTGTTATTTTTAAAATGAACAGCTGGTACGTAACATGGCCATTTGCTAAAACCCACTCTCTCATCCTCAAAGCATGGAGGTTTACTCTCTCAGACACAGAGCGGGCAGCTCCCTGTGGTTGAAGATGAGGGCAGGTCGAAGCAGAAGCCATGTCAGCTCATCCTCTGACCAGACTGTTCCTGGTGAGATCCGCCGCCTGTCTCACCTTCCATCAGCACGTCTGATAACCTCACCAGCATGTGCTCAGTGCCCTTCAATTGTTCCCTTTCTCCTCAAGTTGTAACTGTTCCTTCTTTCCCATCAAATACCATCTCACCCTCTCCTGCCCCCAAAGGAGGAAGAGGGAGAAGTGGGAGGGAAATTGGAACTGTGGGGGAACTTGTGTGTTCACCCTGCTCTGGAGGCGTGAGAGAGAAGCAGCCCATCCATCAGCCCCAGCCTTGACCTCTTAGCGCGTGTGCAAACGCTCATCTCGGTGATCTCAGCTTCCACGGGAACGCAAGTCTCCACGTGTGTTTATGATCCGATCCAGTGTCCTTGAGAAAGCGCCCCTGATACAAGGTTACATGGATTAGGCAGGATATGAAACTGTGTTACAGGACGATAGAGATGTTGTTAAATGCATGCGTGCCTCCACGTGTATAGGTAGGTGCCTGTGTGTGTACGAATATTGAATATATGTCGTGCTCGTTGGAAATATGCCAAAACAAAAACACTCATAGGATTACTGGGAGCTTTTATTTTCTTCTCTGTGTTCTATATTTCAACTTTTCAACAAACATAGAATATATTTGACTTTGTATAATATAAAGTTTTTGTGTAATATTCCAAAACAATACACTTGACTATGTAAAATCATTTTTACATTGTGAGAATGAGCCATATAAGCATAAAACTTACAAGCACAAAGTCAGAAAAATTTCCCACTTCCTAGTGCTCCTTTAAAAGCCAGCTTTTGAACCAAACGTTATCTTATATCGTCTACTATTTTAGCTTTTCAAAATGGTCCATCACTAAAGAATATATTTTTTCCCCAGAAGTGCAATCAGAGCTTATTTCCCTAAGAGAAGATATAGACGTTTTACAAAACAGTCCTTTGTGTGAGGTGGTGCTTGGAACCATGATAGGAGGACCAAGTACATCCAGCACGGAGGCCAGGTCTCTGAGCCACCGAGGGGCCTTCTGAGCTTTCTAGGCATTCCTTTCTCCTCCCGTGTGAAAGAAGCCGGTTGTTTAGATTTGTTTTGGCTCCAACACCTCTGCATTCTGTTAGCCTGAGAGATTCGAATATTCGTAAGCCATTCTCCATCCTCAAAGCATCACCAGTTTGCAGGCTCATTAGTGAATCAGAAGAATGGGTTAGAAAAGAAATGTGGGTGAGAGCGGCGCCCTCCAGGAGTGCAGACCAGGAACTTCAATAGTGAAATTATTTTGAAAAGGGGAAAACGGAGAAGGGGGCGGAGGACTCATGGCAATGACTGCAAACTTCCGGATGGTTTCTCAGAAACGCGGATGGCTGTCCCGTGTACAGAAGGGAGTGCCGTCGTCATTTGGATTCCAAATAACTTGGCAAACGGATAATAGTCTCTGACAGCTCTGTTTCTCCTTTAAATGGGTTTGGAGGGGTCAGGCGCCTGCCTCCGCCTTTCTTTAAAGAGGTGGCACGCCATTTCTAAGGAAAATGTCAACGGCTGAAGCAGCTGACAGTGTGACGAGCAGGCAGGCGTGAGCCGCCCCCAGCCTAACCCGCAGCCCCCCTCGCGAGCAGGGATGGTGCTGCTTTTCCCCCCGTCGTCGCTTAAGGACCCTTTCAAAGTGTTCAATGTCTCTAATTGACAAAGTTTCTCTATTCGTGACTCAACACTGAATTATCGCAGGTGACAGTTCTATGTAAGGAATTCCAAACATAATGAATTCCAAAGGGTGACGCCCCACTTTGTGTTGTAGAGGAATTTGGTTTAAAAGACTGTCAGTGTATTCCCAAGCATGAGACCACAAGTGAAGCAAGCCTGGTCTCCATCCCCCATTTAGTGAGCTGGCAAGTGGGGACTGTCACCCACATTAATAAGGTGGTTCCCAGCCTTGGCCGCAAGCTGGAATGGCCTGCAGGACTTTCACAGAATGCTGGGGTCACTTCAGGTCAACTCCTCGAATCCCTGGTCTGGATGTGGTCTGGTTATGAGAATCCGGGTATCTCTAAGGTACTGCCAGCAAGAGGACCCTGATGCAGTGGCTGGGAGCACAGACACTGGACCCTGGGACCCCATCCGGCTTAGACTCCACTGGCTGTGTCACCCTGGGGAACTTCTCCTGGCCTCTGTTTCCTCCTACTTAAATGAGATGTCAGTAATAGTATCTACCTCACAGCGTTGTTGATGTGAGGATTAAATCCGTCAGTGCACGTGAGGTGCTGCTGCTGGCACAAGGTTCACGGTCACCTGTATTCATTTCTGGTCCTTTTCTCCATGAAAACTGGCATTGGAGGTGTGTTAGGACTCTTCTGGTCTAGGTTTGGCTTAGGTCTGATTAAGTGGGGGGCAGGGGGGCAGTGAGGAGGAGGGTTGAGCGTTAATTACCATCTGGTTAGAAAGACTTACGTCTCTGTTCAGCCCCGGTTCCTCCAGCTTTGTGAAGAGCCTGTGATGGTGTTAGTTACCAAGGGTGCCTGGCACCTGCTGGGGACCACAAACGTCCACCCCAGGAGGGCTCCTCTTGTAGAATTCCAGTGAGGATTGAAACAGCTCTCCACAATGTGGAGAGAGCTTCTATGTGAAATATGTCTTTGCAATGAAAATTTTCTGGTAGGACTTCATCTGTGTTCTCATGCCTAACTAATTTTTCAGCCGTTTTCCTTATAAGTCAACTTTCTAAGCCCAAAGGTAATACATGCTCCTTCCTTTGAAGGAAGGAAGTTGTGTCCTGTTGATTCTAAAGGAAGAAAATATTATTCTGGCAAATCTCTTTGTTTAGTAAGTAACTAATAGACCATTACGGTCACTTCATGGGTGTTTCTGGCCAGCTGTGTGTGTGGGTTACTGCCAGAGCCTGGCTGGGAGATAAGATGGAAATGGTCCTGAACGGTGCTTTCCGAGCCTGTCGGATTGTCCTTTGGAGCCCAGTTTCTGTCACTCCTCTATCCTTTCTTTAAGTAGAGCTCTGATTCCATCCCTCGAATGTCAGCAGATACAGGAGGGAATGCGGGAGTGTGCGGGGTGACCAGGACAGAAATGCGTGGATTACCTTCACGCTGATTACAACATTTTGAAATAGCCCCTGGTCAGAGTTAGCCTGGTTGGTTTCAAACCTCAGAATGTGGTTTCCAGCACCATTTTATTTCCTTTTCTCTTACACCAAGATGCTTTGTTTTAAAAACACTGACTTAGAAACTAAGCTTTAATCGGTGCCTTAGTTTGAACAGCTGTTATTTCCATGCTAATTCATTTATGTCATTTGATTCACATTTGGATGATTACAGATTCCTAGGGGGGAAGGTAAGGCAAGTTCCAAGCACACGCTTTAAGTGCCCTTATTGGTATTGTAGGAAACTGAGTCACAATGCAGTGAAGCCACACACTCAGAATCACATGATTTGGAGGTGGTGGGGTCTCTATCCCGTGTTCCTCCCCTCCCAGGAGGGGGGCACCTGGGACCAGCCGTGCCCCCCACCCCTAGGGCATCATTTCCTCATCAGGAAGCCTCATCCAGCTGTCCCTGGGGTATTTACTATTCAGGGGAGCTGTTTTCCCAGTAGATGATCTAAGACAAGAAGTAACATGTAAACATCATCCTTAAGTAATAGCTCTCCCGTTTGTTGTAATACACCGGCTGTGTGCCTTGGCATTGTTTATATGTTCATTTCTACCAGAATTGCATTTCTTACATTGTAGAGAAAAAGTAGGAAAGAGATTTTTTTTTCACTACTTGCATCTTTAATGCCTGTAAATATGAAAACATAATGGGCTGAAGATTTACCCACAGAAGGATTCTCTGGTAAAGAAGTTAGTTAAGTAACCATGTCAGTCTTGGTTTGAATAATCTAGCATAGAGACAAATCTTGGGGAATTGTGCCCGATAGAATCATCAGTGTGGCTAATGTTTTAATTTTCATCATGCGTGGTTTTCTTCCTTTTCTCTCTGAGGTGATGAGCAGTACAAAGTTTTGGTCACCAAACGTTTAGCAACACAGCTTCCCACGGGAGGCCCCTCTTTGCTATGAATTAGACCTTTGAAGGTTAAAAGATATTGTGTGAAGGTGGATTTTTATTCTGCATCCAGGAGACCGCTCGGGATATAACTGCAGACCTGGCAGGTTTTTGTGGACAGAGGCAGGAGGCAGTAAGTGTGGTCACTCAGCTGGGCAGAGCCTGAGTTCTTCACCAGCCTGGTGTCCGGCTCCAGTTAAAAGGCTCAGGCCTCCCCGTGACCGCGGCCGCCTGCAGATGCACGGCTGCGTGCAACGCGTGCGGTCCCGCGCCCCGCGGTCCCTGAGGGATGTCGCAGCCCCGTCCACAGCAACCCCGGGCTTTTCTAAGGTGTACCTCCTACCTGGCCATCTCTCATCTTCACCGTGACCGATAGGACTTGTTTTTATCTCACGCTTCATTTTCTTTTCAAATACAGTCTCTATATAGTAGAATATAATGTAACATAATGTAACATGATATGACATGATATATAATGTAGCGTAAAAGTAATGTGTATTGAGGGAGGTCATTTAAAAACAGGCAAATACAGGCAATGGTGTCCAACTCTAACGAGAGGATTTCGGTCCCAGCCTCGTTGCAGATGGAGCTCTCCTAAGTAAATCCATCCTCCAAAGTAGGTTAGTGATTCTTACCAGGGGTTCTTATGCAGCTTGCAGTTGCCACGTACTTCAAGACCAGTTTCATGAGCATTTCCCGACTGGCTCTAGGAGATCGTATGGACCATTTTTCAGAGAGTTGTGGTGACTCACTGAGGGTGGGGATGCAGGAAATCCCAGGAGGCCTCAAGGCTCAAATCCGCTCAGGGCGCCAAGCCGTCGGCTGGCTGGCAAAAGGGACCTGCGTGCATTGTGGTTCGTCACTTGCCAGAGACTTCAAAGGACTACGGATGTTGAGACCTTTTTTTTGTTAGGGCACAAGGGGCATTAGCCAACTTT
This sequence comes from Hyperoodon ampullatus, assembly GCF_949752795.1. Taxonomy (NCBI): domain Eukaryota; kingdom Metazoa; phylum Chordata; class Mammalia; order Artiodactyla; family Ziphiidae; genus Hyperoodon; species Hyperoodon ampullatus. The sequence goes on along the minus strand of NC_136925.1, from coordinate 86,926,781 downwards.
TTAACTCCAGAAGTCCAGAACAGGCCAAGTGGTTGAGGAAAGAAAATAAACAGGATAGCATGACCTGCACCTTCAGTTCCACAGGAGCACCTGGGAGCAGGTGCCCCTGAAGTTGTCTGATGGAGAGGAGGGCGTGGAAGCCTTGGGGACGTGGGCCCAATCCGAAAAATGTGTGTGTGTGGGGTCCAGAAAGCAGCTCTGGTTTTGTGTTGTGTGTCACGTCCAGCAGGGTAATCCCACAGTGTGCTGCATCCTCTACTTTCCTGGGAAGGAAACTGTGCTGAACAGGTAGGACGAGTTTACAGGCGCTCCCGCCTTCATGTCAGCCCCAGGGGCAGCCCCGGGCCCGGAAGGCTGAAGGACGCGGGAAGGTCACAGCCGGCGCCTGGAGCTGCAGGTTACCGTACAGAGCAAAGCAGCCGTGCAAAGCACATCACCGTAATCCTTCGCATGGCGGGTCAGCCACAAGTACAGGGTTGATGTGAAGTGTAAAAGATTTTAGTTTATCACCGATGTCTACGGTTTATTAGTGAATCTCAAAATAGTCTAGGACATTTGGGTTTTTCCATCTATACGGTCAAGCCCCGCTCGATTCCAGACTCACATGTCTCATGCCAGAGAGTAAATATCACAGGGAGGCAGTGGCCTGGCTCCAGACCCCGCGCCGGTCCAGAACACCCAGTGGGAGATTACTGGGGACGTTTCGCCTCAGGCTGGCGTGTCTCACCATTTCTGTAACTCGTTGGCACGATAGCAATGGAAGGATGAAGGAAACATCTCTCTGGGCTTTTTTTTTTTTTATGCATCTGAGTCTTGGGACTCAAAATCCCTTGGAATCCTTAGCCTCCAGGGGCAGCTTGAACTGCTCAGCATCAGAAATGAAGCACTTGCTCTCATGTCGGTTTTCTTTCTTGGTGGAGGGACCACTCTGCAGCTGCCCATCAGATGGCTGAGGCACCGTTCAGGGCCTTTCCCTCCATCCCTGGTGGCCCGAGTGACTGCCGCCACCTAGAGAGGGTGGTGGTGAGGTCTGGTGCCGGTTCAGCCCGGCAAAGCCAGAGCTTGCAGACCCGGAGATGCCCAGTCACCTTTGCAGAGCTGGCCTCACGCCTGCTGTTTCACATCTGAAGGGCATTGCCTGTGTGACAGCTGTCCTTGCGCATCGTGTTAGCTTGGCCCCGGTCACTTCCCCCGTTGGCCGTCTGCAGTGATAAAATCCTGCGCCGCCATGAACACAGCCTTTCCCTTTTCCTGCCACCTTGGACCCAGTATGCTTGTGTTTCAGCAGTTTATGCCCCGGGGGTCAACCTTACCAAACATGTTTGAAAGCATCTTCCCCAAAGCGATGTGTCTTATCTGTGCTCCATTAGGTTCACTGTTGGGGCTGGAGTCTTGGTTTCTCCTCTGTTACTTTAGACAGAATAAGAGTATTTAGATAGTGTGTGTATTTAGGCTCCTGGCCCTTTTTCTGCTTGTTTCAGATAATCTCTGAATTTTTTGTCTGCCTTTTAATTTTATGACCTTTTGGATGGGAAATCTGTTTGGTAACTCAGTCTATCACTCTCTCCTAGGTTATTTCTTCCATTGCTTTTATTTAAAACAAAGATTCCCACCCAGACATCAGATGAGTATTCATCTTTGTTACCATTTTTACAGCTTGTTTTTTTTTTAACACTTACCTCTTTAATCGATCTTGGATTTATTGTTGTGTAAAATGTAGGGAAGAAATATGTATTTATTTTACCCCTATAACTGGACAGCCCCTTGGAAATTTGAATGTAAGCATCTCTTTCTAATTTTGTCACCAGGCTTATTGTGGCCTTTGCTTTCCATGACAAATACTATCTTCAGATGCGTAAGTAACACTAAGCAGTGTTCCTCATTCCAAAGAGGTCTGAACCCAAGATAATAACATCAGTCCCATTTAGAGGATTTTTAGATTTTCTTAACCAAAGTCAAAGAGTGAGCTTTGCAACAGGATGGCAAGACGGGGGTGGGAACACAGGGTCCCAGTCCTCTGCCACCTGCTTCACCAGATCACGTCATGGGGGTGGGAGCGGACCAGGGCTTCTCCCCAGAGGAGGACGTGCCTGGGGGTGGCAGTACATGGGGGTGACGGACGACTGTCTCCCGCGGACCCTTCTCAGCCGGCTCCACTCCCTGAGGCAAAGGACGCAGGAGCCTGAGATGCGTCGGATGAGGTTCCCACCATGAAGAGCCCGTGGGTCCGCACAGCAGCTGCTCAGAGAGGCGTCTTGTCGGCCAGGGTTGGGAGGGGCGGCCCCAGGCCCCCTGTCACTGACGCATCCCCCCTTCCTTCCTGTGACCCTGTCCCACCCAAGGTCTCCTCCTCAGCCTGTGCACGTGTTTGGAGAGACGTCTTTCGGATCCCACTGCTTACGTGGGATCCCGTTCTCCCTTCAGGGTCTTTAGCTGGCATCCTCTGCGTCTTTTATTGAATGAATGGGTCTCAGCTTTTGCTTCTGTTGACCCTCCTGAAACCCTTTCTCTGCTGTTCTCCGTGGCAGAGCCACTGGAACCTGTAGCTCGGGATAGACAGGAAATGGAGCGACTCCTTGTACTGTCTGCCTGGGAACTGTCTGCTTCTGCCCCCCTTGTTCATTCTCCTAAGTGGTGGCCGTGCCGGGGTGTCCACGGCCAGAACTACCACGGGATGAGCTTGTGTTGGGGACGTGTCCTGATGGAGCCGCACAGATGCTGCCGTAAAACCTTCTCTCTGGTGTAGCTGCAGTCGTGTTCAACAACAGACCCTCTTATTTTTACCTCTACCATAAACTACTTTTTAAAGAATGAATAGATGAAATGTGTTTTAATGAAGAAGCATATCAAAACTTCTTAAAACGACACCAAAAAAAGCCACCCAGAGACACCGACCTCTCCTCGGGTCTTGCTCACTAACCCCATCACACACCCGGTGTCTCGCCTCCCTCCAGGGGTGAAAGCAGTCACGGCTGCGTCCCCAGCGGAGGAGTGCTGCCCTCCCGCGGCCTCTGAAGGTGGCACCCATGGAGACTCCCCCGGGCGCCTGGCCCCCCCTCCCCCAGGCACACAGCCCTCGGGAGGCTCCCCTGCTTCCCTCTTCACACTGTGGCCCCCAGACTCCCGCTTGCCGGGGCAGCTCTGCATCCTGGGTGCCAGCGCTCGGCCCTTCCAGCGTCTCAGGGCGATTCAGGGCCACTGCAGTCATAGGGGTCTGTATCGGACCGGGAACAGCCAGGCATCAGAGCAGAGAGGAAGGTCAGGGAAAAGCCCTTGACTCGTACCATGCAGTGAAGCTGACTCCACTTACTAGGCAGTAAAATGACCCCAGTGCAGGCATGGCCTTGGCTGTGGGACCAGCACCGTCGTGCTCACACACTACCCGTTGTTCTCGTCATGACCCCGTGAGGCAGGTACCATCTTCACCCCAGGTTACAGAGGAGGAAGCTGAGCAGGGAGCCACCTGTGCGCTGGGAGAGACGGAGCCCGGGTGTGTGTGCTCCAGGCCGCGGGCCCTGGGCTCTCAGCCACAGACCCACCGGGAAGGTGAGCGGCCAGGGCACCAAAGCAGAGGTGGACCCCAGGGAGCCTGAGCACCCGAGTGTGAAAGAGGAAGCCAGTCATGGAGCAAAATGCAGGAGACTGTCCTGGGGCCCAGGGACAGGAAGGACTTCTGTGCTCTTTCATTGTGATAAAATATACTTAATAGGATATCCATCATTTTAACCATTTGTAAGTGGTGTTAGTAAATACATTTGCAATATTGTGTAACCATCACCACTATCTCTACCCCAGACTTTCTCATCATCCCAAGCAGAAGCTCTGTCCCCATTAGAACAATTTCCTACTTCCCTCCTCCAGCCCCTGGCACCTACCCTTCTACTTTCTGTCTCTATGAATTTGACTTCTCCAGGGACCTCATGTAAGTCGAATTATATGGCATTTGTCCTTTTATGTCTGGCTTACTTTGCTTGGTGTAGTGTTCTTAAGGTTTATCCCTGCTGTAGTGTGTGTCAGAGTTTTATTTTTTAGGGCTGAGTGATAGTCCATTGCGTGGACAAACTCCCTTTTGCTTATTCAGGCATCCATCAGTGGACCCTTGGGTTGCTGCCATATTTTTGCTATGGTGAATAATACTGCTGTGAATGTGGGTGTCCAGTATCTGTTGGAATTCCTGTTTTCAGTTCTTTGGGGAATGGAATTGCTGGGTCACATGGTATTTCTGTGTTTAACTTTGTGAGGAACTGACAAACTGTTTTCTACAGTGGCTGCACCATTTTACATTCCCACCAACTTCTCCACATCCTCACCCACGCTTGTTATTTTCCATTGTTTGTGGGTTTTTTTTTTTATTATAGCCATCCTTTGGGAAGGACTTTTTAAATAAAACTTTAAAAGTACATATCATAAGACCAAAGTATGAACGACTTAAATACTTGGTCCATACGGTGGTATTCATCATACTTGTCACACTTAGGAATATTTGAGGAAAGTTTCTGCCTTCACACACACGGGGCCATAGGACGTCACTCGGACATTGCCCTGGGTGTACCAATTTGCTTGTGGCATCCTGGAGTTGTTCTTATTCTCAAGTGGTGATTTTGTTTGTTTTTTTGTTTATTTTTTCCTCAAAACTAATCCCATCTGTATTCCCAGATGGCTAAACTTTAGGCAATGTCAGCACTGAAAAGAATAATATTGTAATTGGTTATAACACACTCATTTTTTTAAAAAAATCCATAATCCATAGTTATCCTCAGGAAGAGGAAGAGAAGGGATTTTCCTCTTGATTTCTAGTCCCATCAGAAATGAGAACATTGCCATTTTGTAACCCTAAATGACTCACGCATCCTTGATCCGTATAAGCAAGGATCGTATATGTAAGCTAAAGGATGAAGGATTGTAAGGGAACCCACAGGTCATTCCATACCAAAATATCACCCCTCACGTTATTTGTTACTTACAAGGGGATGTACACATCTCTGCAGTGAGAGGCTGATGACTTGCCACCTTGACCCACTAGAATTTAGCATCACTGAGCAAGGGTAATGCGGCACTCCTCCCCACATCTGCTGCACCTTGAGGCCTGCAGCATCACCCGGGAGGTATTTTTGCCAAAAATGTTTAGCCTTGGGGCTTCCCTGGTGGTGCAGTGGTTGAGAGTCCGCCTGCTGATGCAGGGGACGCGGGTTCGTGCCCCGGTCCGGGAAGATCCCACATGCCGCTGAGCCTGCGCATCCGGAGCCTGTGCTCCACAATGGGAGAGGCCACAACAGTGAGAGGCCTGCGTACCACACACAAAAAAATATATATATATATATATTTAGTCTCAACCTTATGAAGCGTCCAGACCTAACCTCGGTTTATAAGAAATATAGGAGTTAGAACAACCAGTAAAGAAACAATCAGACACACGTAGGAACAATCTACAAGAAAACCGACCTGGACTTAACCAAAAAGCCCACAAAAAGCACAGGGGTAAAAAAGATGCGGGACCATTGTATTCTAGAAGCAAAAAGAATAAGGAAATATAACAACCAGATCAAACGTGTGAACCTCGACCGAATCTGAGGTTGGAAAAAATAACAGCTGTAAATGACATGTCAGGGCGGGCAGGATTGGAATATGTATCAGATGTTAGATGATATTATGGAATGATGGTGAATGTTCTTCAGGGCAACAGTCGCGTTAGGGTTATGTAAGAGATTACCCTGTTCTCAGGGAATGCTGCATGTAAATGCGCCTAGGCGTCGAGTGTCACAGCGTCGACAGTTTATTGTCAGATTCGTGGCTAAAATGTGTGTATGTGTGCGGAAAGAGAGGGAGATAGAGAGAGGGGGAGAGAAAATGTATCGAAATGTAAGCAGTTGTTGAATCTAAGTGGAGTACTTGGTGGGGGGTCATTCAACCTTCTCTTTCAACTTTTGTGTATGTTTGAAAAGTTTGTAACAAAAAGTTGGGGGAAATTATTTATATCTAATGTCTTGTGTTTCACATCCTGCCATTGAAAGCCTTCGATTTTTCTGTCTTGCAGTTCGGGACCGAGTCAGATCGAAGATGGAGAGAGACATTTTGGCAGAAGTGAATCACCCTTTCATCGTAAAGCTTCATTACGGTAAAGGGAGGGAAAAAAATTCCCTGCTGTTGAGAGGACCTAGACCAACCCTCCCCCAAATCGGAGGAAATCGGCATCGATTCCTTGTCTCAGCGTCCGGCCCTATCTGGGGTGGAGCTTTCTCCCCCCCGGGTTCCTGAGCCTCAGATTCTTCTTCTCTGGGGGAGGAAGATGCCCTGTTTCATCTCGAAAAACCGAATCTGAGGGAGCGAGAGGTTACCCTTAATTAAATTATCAACATGGAGGAAGTGGTTTTAAAAAAAGGTCTCAACCTAGATGGGGTGAATGTATGACATATTTTTGTGTTGTTTCAGAGTAAAGTGCCTATGACCCCATAGTTTCTTTAAACCAGAATGGTAACATCTCCTGCATTTTAGGTAAAGACTGTATTTTAGACATTTGAAAGACAGTAGCTCTTTGAGCCCTCAAAACTGCCTTTCAAGGTAGACTATTGTTTCCATTTCTCAGAAGAGAAAACTGAGACTCAGATGGAATAATTCTGATTTCTGAGGCCACATATCTGCGATACCACACAAGGCTTCTTCGTTTGCTTTCTGCCATTTTACCTACTCGGAGGAGCAATAAGTGAAATCTTCAAATTAAAAGTAATGAGATGGCGGCTCCAGAGTCATGGCAGACTGCATTACAGCTTTGTGCCCTAATCGAGTAATTAATATGGGCGAAGCGCTGGGCACAACAAGGACAAGTCCCGTACCTTGTTGGTACAGGGTTCAGGGACGGGCACAGTTGTAGGAGACTGTCTGTGACTTTTACCCACGTCGGGAGTGAAGGCATGAACACATGCAAAGGCGGGAGGACAGAGCTCTTTGCTCGTGAACTTCTGCTATTCCTAAGAAGACAGTTTAGAAAGTCCTGTTTGGAAAGCACGGGGCCTCTCCTTTCAGAAATAATAAGAGCCAACATGGATGTGACCTTGCGGGCAGCTGCGTGGTGGCCGGATCCCTCAGGCCACGGGCAGGTGCCCTTAGATCCCAACGGTGGCAGCAGGCTGACCCCCCTCTATCACATGGCCGCCTCAGTGCTGCTGATTCGCTGGTGTCAGATCCGATCCAGGTGTCGTTTCGGTTGGTTTCCTGGGTGTTTTTCTGAAGAAGTTGAGAACTGGGGTCTTGCAGAGATTTTTAAAGGCATCCTCCACGTGACCTCTGTGATGGATCACAAGCTACTTGTCCTCTGTCTGCCTGTCAAGCCCTAGGATGGAGCATTCATCCACGCTGCAGTTTACACAATTCTGACAAAGGGGTTTCTAGTTAGAGGCTTTATGTTTCTAAAACCCCAACATTTATAATGCTTCTGGCATTGACTTTTAGAAAATGAAAAGTTCCCAAGTGTGTGGGGATGTCAGCACCCCTCCCAGCCATACTTCCTTTGTGTGTAAAATAGATGCCACGTGCCAGACCAGCGGGAACATTGAACTGACCATCCAGTAGCCACGGTGGTTAGTTTCTCTTGAGCCTCACATGCATGCACCGTCCCCCCCTTTGACCAAGGCGTGCCCTTGCTGGTGGCGGGCGGGGCCTGAACCGTGAACTCCATGCCCATAACTGTGGCCCTCAGGGGCCAAAGTGAGAGCACGAGCGCTGCTGCCACCAGGTACAGGTAGCTGGGCTGACCCATCCCCGGCGCAGCTGTAAAAGAAGGAACAGGTGGTGGATATCCTTGAGCCCTGAGTTGTACGGAGCACAATTCCCTAGGAAGGGGAGGGGACTCATCCCAGATGTCGCGGCAATCGCCCTGCTGCTCACCAGCCACCTTCCAGCAAAGCCAAGTCTCTAACAAGACACGGATGTGCCCAGAGCTCCGTGTCAGTAGTGGTGATGAGAGCAAGTGGAACCTACACATACTTTTCTCCGTGTGTCTTTCAATCCCTTTGTGATTAAAAAAAGGCAGGAAGAAGGAGAGGGAGGGAAGGAAGAAGGAAGGAAAGAGGAAGGAGGCGGGGAAGGCGTGGGGAGAGGAGGAGAAATAACCTCCAGACCATGAAGAAAAGTGAGAGAGACAGAACTCATCACCATCGACTCCCTTCCCCAAGTCCTGCCCTCACTCCGCTGTGCGGTCTCCAGCCCGGCCCCAGTCCTGTTTCTGAAATGACCCAGGGTTACAGGCTACGCGGTATTGTTTGAGCCAACAAGAGACGGGCTTTTTGCACTCAGAGCCTGGACCCAGGGGAATGATGTCTACCGCAGGGGACCATGACGCCGAAATGCTCTCAACTCTCTCCTTCCACAGCCTTCCAGACGGAGGGAAAACTCTATCTGATTCTGGACTTCCTGCGCGGAGGAGACCTCTTCACCAGGCTCTCCAAAGAGGTACACGGAGTGCGGGCTGTGGGTTTCTGCCTAGAATTCGAGGGACAGGAGAGCACGGGGCGGGGTGGGGGGTGTGTGCGTGCGTGTGTGTGTGGTGTGTGTGCAAGAGAATGTGTGAAAGTGCGTGTACATGCACATTGTGTGGTGGGTGGCGTGTGTATGTGTAAGTGTGTGTGTGGTGTGAGGGCGTATGGTATGTGGTGTGTGCGCGTGTTTTAAAGATGTCTCACAGTCACACAGGGAAGAAATTTGTTGTCCTGGAAAGATCTTAAGAAAACGGACTCTTCCCAAGACCCCCGTGGAGCTCTAGAACCTTCCCTGTGTAGAGCAGATGGAAACTTGATTTGTGTTACGTAGGGAAGACTTTATGTCACAACGTTTCACTTTCCACCATAGGAAGACGCTATTAACACGCTGACCACACATTCTGGGAGGGGCGTTGGGAGCGTCTAATTAGGGCTTCACCCATGAGCACTCCGTGACCCCCAGGGCTTGTCCTTGACCCCCACTACCTGACTTAGGAACTTTCCAGGATGTCTTGCAGCGCAGCGTGAAAGCTCTCTGGCCCCTGCTTCATGGGATGGAAAACCCAGCATCCTGCTCGAGGCAGTGATAATGCCAGGCTTTTAATCCTGTTGATTCTGTATAAAGTTTCCTTTATACAGAAGAGAGCGTGATGAAGGTGACAGCGTGTTGACACAGTGCACAGAACAGGTTCCCGGCCCTTCTGACGCAACCTCAGCCGGCACCGGGGTTCTTACTGGGCTGTAACAGGGTGTTCAGGCTGCCTTCCCCCTTTCCTCACCGCCCACTTTTACAGCAGGAGGTCCCTCCATCCTGCGTGAAACTCCAAAGTGCAGTCAATCAAGGTGGAGCGGCAGTGGGGTCCCCAAGACCTCGGGTTGCTCTCTCCCTGTTTCCTGATGGTCCCTCGGGCAATGGCACAATTGATATATTGGACTCTTGGTGATACAGGTTGAAAGCACGGGCTGGAGGATTCAGACCCAAGTTCTCCAAAAGCCCTTTTGGATCAGGTCTCTGGTCCCTTAACCTGCCTCACAGCTGAGCTCACGTTTCCAAACATGGTGAATCGTTGACCTTGGCCAGTTTCTCATCTGATGCCTGTTGATTTGCTCCCTTCCCACCCCGGCCGAAGGAAGTCAGGCCACTGGGGGTTGGTCTGTCCAGCATCCAGTGTGACACACCCTGTTGTTGGGCTTCTTGACCAAAAAGGCAACACACAAGGTACCCATAGGACCCTTTATTTCAGAGTAGAAGTGAAGTTGTCCAGCCTGGGCTCAGCAGGGTCTCAGGGTTCACAGAAACACAGGAATGAATGATACCCTAACCCTAACCCTAACCCTAACCCTAACCCTAACCCTGTGTAAAATAGTATTTCCCTTCCATCCTCTTCACCGAGCCCACTAGACAACATCCTTGTGTGTGTCGGTCTCCGTACTGACTGCCTTTAGGAACTCACATCCATGGGTGTTTCACTCCCATAGAGAAACCCTTTGCATTTGCACTTGGAGGCCACGCAGATCTGTGCCCTAAGAGCGGCCAAGGAGAGTAATACGGCCACCCCTGAGCACTAAGCTGTAGACGTGCCTGTGTGGTTATGTACAGAGATGGAGAAAGTCGGGCCAAAGAGAATTCGACAGCCAGCAGGATTTCCTACAGGGAAATCCTTCTCACAGGGAAGCCCACTGAGTATGCTAACCAATTTAGAAAAGAAATACCCAACCAGGAAAGGTGTCGGTCAAGTGTGAAAGACAGAACAGGAGATTCCAGAGGCCAGAGGGGCAGTGAGGGTTGTTGGCACCCGCGTGTCATCCAGGACTTGGGGTTCATGTCCTCCCCACTGGGAGGCATCCCTTTTGTGAAATGGATGTGCTCCACCTTCATTAGCCTGATGTATTCACTGTTCAGTTCCCCAAATTGCCCTTATTCTGATTCTGAGCTTCCCAGGCAACCTTCTGATCATGTATTGATTTTTCACGCATCTGCCTTCAGAGAGAATTCAGTCATGACATGGATTTCTAGTCTCTGTGACATTCATTTCTCAAGGGGCGGGTAAAGAATGGTTTCTGATATCATCTGGCTTGCTGGTAAGGTGACTACAAAATTACATGCTGGTTCTCACAACTGCAGGGACAGGGAAACAGTAGGAGACAATGACCTTGAGGTCTGCTGGGCACCATGGCCTCGTGTGTGTTTTAGCTAAACCAGGGTCCCTCTCCCGCCAGCCTCTCCGGCAAGGGGCACCCACTGATGCTACACGGGTGGGTTGTATTTGGTAAGACTCGTACCGCTCTGGGGAGATGTCAGTTCCTAGTTTGCATAAACCCAAGGGGTGAAGAGGTGAACTTGAAGGAGGAGGGATGACATTTGAGACGTATTTTCGGTACATCCTTCAGGCCTGTTTATGTCAGACCTTCACAGTGTGGTTTAGTTTTTTGTATTAAAGTGTTACATCAGCAGCACGCATATTAAAACATAAACCCAGAAATACACTCCAGAGCTGCATGGTTAGTGGGGCAAGAAAGCTCGGGGGAGGGAACTCTGCCCGGGGCTCCGCCCACAAGGCCGAGTCGCTTTGTGAGGAGTGCCCCCTCCCCTTCACGGGTCCTAAAACTTTGCTGAGAGCTCACGTTTCCATTGTAGGAGTCGGAAGAGCCTTGTCTGGGGGCCGCGGTCTGCAGAGCGGAGCGCAGTCTTGGTGGGGCTGAGTGCCTCTCTGTCTGTAATGCCAGCAGCCGCAGCGCAGGCTGAGGTCTTGTCCTCTCTCCTGGCAGGTGATGTTCACGGAGGAGGACGTCAAGTTCTACCTGGCCGAGCTGGCCCTGGCGCTGGACCACCTGCACAGCCTGGGGATCATCTACAGAGACCTGAAGCCGGAAAAGTGAGTGCGGACGAGGCGGGGCGGGGCCCTCTTGCTGCCCACGTCACCTTGTCCCTGTACTTAATTCCCCAGTGAGGCCGTAGCCTGGGGACATTCCGGTGCTGGCACCCCACAGGCAGGGATTCCACATGCCCGCCCCTGGAAAGGTGCCCAGACATAGGTGTGGCTTGTGCTGATTTGTGTGGGATGGTCGCAGCCCATTCTCACCTGACCCTCATAACACCCCCCAAGGGAGGCAGGGCCAGGCCTGCATCCCTGTGGTCCAGGGGAGGCTGGGCAGGTAGTGGAGGCTGGGCAGGTAGGCAGCCCACCATTCCTCCTCCCACATCCCCTGCCCTCCCTCCTAGGTGGGCCCCATCCTGCACTGGGAATGTCTCACACGCCACGTCCTCACTAGTTTGTGTCTTCTGTGCCAGTCTCTTCCCCACCTCCACCTCCACCTTGGAAAGCCCTTTCAGCTGTCTTGACAGGCCCATTTCTAGGTGACGAGTCAGATGAGCCTTTCTGACTTTTTCTAAAAGACAGTGGCACCCGATTCCCAGCCCAAATTCCAATAAGGTCTGTGTGTCGTTGGCCGTGATCACCTGTGATGTCATCTCCAGGGCGTTTGGCTAAAGTTCCTCCAAATAATAGTGTTCTTATTTCAGGTTTTCCTCCTGCTGTTTTCTGTGTCGAGCTGCCACAGACTAGGAGGGGCCCACTGAAGATGAAGGACCTAGAGGATCTAGAGGATCTAGAGGAGGATCTAGAGGATCTAGAGGAGGATCTAGAGGATCTAGAGGAGGATCTAGAGGAGGATCTAGAGGATCTAGAGGAGGATCTAGAGGAGGATCTAGAGGACCTAGAGGGTCTAGAGGATCTAGAGGATATTCTACTTTCAGTTCATTTGGTTGACCTGACAGTGGTCCCTGCAGCGAAGTTGATGATTTTCTCCCTCTGGCCTGTGACGTCGTCGTTAACGGCCCCCTGTCCCCCTATAGACTGAGGTCCATGCCTGCCCCTGCATATGTGGGGCCTGGTGGGACCCAAAGCTTGGAGCACAAGGTAGCCCAGGCCCTGAGGGCACAGGAAGTAGATCCCAGCCCTTCTTCCTGGTCCCTTAACTTCTTCACCTGCAGGGAACTGAGAAAAATGCAAACTCTGCTCTGAGAAGTGGCAGTCGTTTAAGGGAAACACCTGGGTTTGCCTAGAGACTAGGAACGTTGCGTATGTCCCTGAATCAAAGCGTATTTGCCTGTGACCAGAGGGAAGTGCTCCCCACGCATGGCTTCAGCTTAACCACCAGCTGGGTAGAGCATCACTGGCTGCACGTGTAAATGATGTTTAAATAACTGTGAAAGGCCCTCTCCTGAGTATCCGCATAAGAGCCACGTCCCGCAAACTCAGCATCGCCTTCAGAAAATAGTCACAGCCAGCTCGGCTGACCTGCTCACCTCTGCTGTGAGCTCTGCCCCATGAAGGCAGCACCCTGATTCTCCCTCTAGTTAAAGGTCAAAGGGATCTTTATAGTTAAAAATAGTAATATGTAATTGCAGTATTGAAGAAAATGGATTTTGTCGTCCATTAGAATTAGTAGGGAATTAATCTTGGAAGTTGCTCACTTCTGGGCAAAGATTAAGTATAACTGAAAAACAGAGATAAGAACATTTGCTTCTTTCATTATAAATTATCATCTTAATTATACACTGTAACTTTTTCCTTCTCATTTCCATAAAATAGTAGGTATGATTTTTATTCCCATGGCAGATTTTTTTAAATTGTGGTAAGATAAACATGACATAAAATTTACCACCTTGACTGTTTTCAAGTGCACAGTTCAGTCGTGTTCAGAGCATTCACACCATTTGTGCAATCGTCTCCACCATCCATCTACCAGACTTCTTTCATCCTGCAAAATTGACACCCTGTGCCCATGAAACACTAACTCCCCACCGCCCTCCCCCAGCCCCTGGCACCCTCCCTTCTATTTTCTGTCTCTGTGGATCTGACTGCTCTAGGGACGGCATGTAAGTGGGAACACACATTTGTCCTTTTGTGGCTGGCTTATTGCATTTGGCATGGTGTCCTCGAGGTCCATCCGTGCGGTAGCCTGTGTCAGAACTTCCTTCCTTTCCCAGATGTGTTTAAGGTACCACATATTAATCCTCACAGCCCACGTCCTGGTCTCTTTAGATCCAGGCTGGTGCCTCCCAGGAGCTCATGGAACAGAGTTTAATTACAGCAAAGAAAGAAACAGGGCAAGCCAGGAGCCCCAGGGGCCTGTGGGCTGATGGGCTGGAGAAGGGCCTCGTGGAAGGCTCGCCTGCGTCCATCCCCTCAGACTTTCCCTCCACCCTCCTGTGGGCGTCAGCCTCGCCGTACTCCAGAGAGCTGGGAGGAACAGGGCAGTGCTCCCCGTGGGGCATCTGAACGTCAGACGCCTGCATGCCAAGATCTTGGCCCAGGGCACCAGGAGGGACCCCGTGGGACCGGCTCCCACAACATGGCTCCCGGGGGCTGAGGCCTGAGGTGTCACAGACTCCCCCGGAGGTCACAGTGGTCCCCAGGGCCAGGCGGGGCTCGTGGAGGGGTCTGGCCAGAAGAGCGGGCTCTAGCCGTCGCGGGCCCACCTAGGTTCAGGAAGTCCCCTCTGAGCAGCTCTGCGTCTGCACAGGCCAGGGCACTCGCGGACCCTCTCAGGTCCATTCATGCAGTACAGACAGCCTGGGGGGGTCCCCAGACCTTCCCCTGGGCTTGAGAACGCCTCACACCTGCAGTCCCCAGTGTGAGCCTGCTGAGCCAGGCACAAGAACATGGGGGTGCCCTTTGCACCCCACACACTGCAGATGTGCCTATGCTCCTGACCCAGCAGAAGCTGCTGACAAGGGAAGCAGTGGTCTGAAGGCCACGTCTGCGAACAGCAGGTGACCTGCCGCCCCCCAGCCAGCGTGGAGACTGCTGCCCAAGGGCCTGGGCGGCTCCCCTGGGGTCTCCATGCCCTTCCGTGTGTCTCATCTCTTTTAAAGTATCCGTTTTCCTCCCCTTTCTTTCAGCATCCTCCTGGACGAAGAGGGACACATTAAGATCACAGGTTTGTAAAATTCCACCCGCCACCGACCGTTGACTTCACCCCGGCGGCCCTGGTACCTGGGGGCCGACTCAGAGCTAAAGCCCTCTCTCTCATCACACCAGCGTGTGCAGACAGGGCTGCCTTCCCCGTGGCCGTGGCTTAGTTCTGTTGGTGTGTGTCTCCCCGGGGACGCTCACGCTTCCCAGGTCGGCCCTCCTTCCTTCTCTCCCTCTGACTTAAGACCCTTCTAGCGCCTTTCCTGCTGACTCTCAGCGTCACTGGATGTTTTGTTCAAGAATCTCATCTTAGCATGTCTGCGGGGCCGATCTCCCCACTGAAACCTCAAACCCCTCCCACTGCCATCGGTTCAGCCAGAACGAGCACCACCCCCCCTTGTTCCGTGACACCCACTTGTGCTAGTTTCCTCTTGCTGTGTCACAATTACCAACCTCGGTGGCTCAAAACAGCATCAGCTCATCATCTTAACAGCTCTGGTGGCCAGAAATCCAAAACAGGTCTCACAGAGCTAAGACCAAAAGGGGGGTGCACTCCTTTGTGGAGGCTCCAGGGGAGGATGGTCCTGTTGCCTCTCCGGCTGCCCACTTCCCTGGGCTCACGGCCCCATCCTCCTCCTTCAGAGCCAGGGGGCAGCACCCCAGTCTCTGTCTGACTCTGGCCTCTGCCCCCAAGTCCATGTAAGGACCTTGTGCTTATTGTGCTTCATCCTGGCGCCCCGGGATAACCTCCCTTCTCGAGATACAGCAGGGCCCCCTCTGCCAGGAAGGTGACCTATTCATAGGTTCCAGGGTTGGGGCGTGGACGTCTCTGGGGGCCATTCCGCTGGCCCCCCGCTGGCCGGGTCCTGGCCTGGTCTCCCCTCACGCCCGCCCCCCGTGTCCACCGGCGGGCTGTCCCTGCGCGAATGCTCCCCCCTCACCTCCAGTGGCCGCTGTCTCTGCTTGAGGGGGGGCACCTGCTCTGTCCCTGTTCTGTCTGCAGAGCCTCCCGTCCTCTGCTTCTCAGCCCCACGCTGTCTGGTCTCCCTGCTGCCTGTTCCCTTCTCTGGGCTGGTTCACCCCGCTCCTGATGGAGCCCCAGTCCCAGCAGAGTGCCCAGAGCAATTGACAGTTACTGCTCGTTAATGTCAAACAGTGAGACTTCTTAAATTTCTCATGAATTATGCACAAGAGCCTGGCACTCATCTGACAGACCCTGTAGACGGCGACCTCCTGGCAGGGGCTGCACAGGTCCGAGGGCGTCCGCAGTGTCTGCTGGTGGGACCTGCCCCGCTCAATGAGTCCAGTTTGACCTGCTGGGGCCTTCTGTGCCTTGCCACGTGTAGAACAGCAGAAGAAATGAACCCTTAACAAGCTGAGAAAGTAAACCTGACTTCTACAACGGGTTAAGGCCGTTCAGAAGTGCCAGCGTGGCATTTCGTGGAGATTGAAGGTTCTGCTAGTACTTGACCGGTTTTCTCTGCTGAGTGAGGAACTGCACGTGTATTATATAAATCTCACGTGTACAGAGGTAGCTGGAATGGGTAGGAGCTGCCATGTTAAATTTACATGTCATATTATAGAGTTTCGGCTTCCCCTGTTTTAGTCATTGTGGTCAGAGAAGCCCCGAGACTCTGATGTGCAGAGTGTCACTTCGGCAGTGAGGCAGCAGACCCACGCGGGTGCTGCAGGCTGTCACTTAGCCGTGAGCTCACTGGGTCCTCACGTGGCCCTGGGAAGAAGGCACGTCACCCTTAACCTCACAGACGGTGAACCTGGAGGGCTCTGTGATCTCAGAACCAGCGTGTTCACTGTGTCCTTCACCCACTGGGTGCAGTAACACGGGCACTGGAGGACGGTGGCCTTGGCTGAAGGTCTTGAGGACAAGGTCCAGGGGAGGACAGCCCGTGGCAAATGCTCTGAAGCCCCGTCCAGCTTGCCCGCCTTCCCCTCCGTGCCTCACCGGCCGGGACCTCCTGCTCGTACCCCCTTTCCCGCCCTTTCCTTCAGAACAAGCGCCGTCTTCCTGCCTTTCCTTCAGAGTAGTCCCGCAGGCCTCTCCACTGGGGCCATTGACGTCCAGGGTGTCCGGCTAAAAACAGGCTCCCGGGGAATTGGTGTCGGGCGTCAGGAGTGCAGTTTCTGGGCGCCCTCAGGAGCACTCCTGAACGTGTGGGTCCCTATAGAAGCTGACCGGGAGGTGTCGGGTTTGACTCAGCTTCTGCGGGCAGCTCGGCCCCAAGAGGACAGCGGCGGGAGGTGGGCTGGCCGGGCAGCCAGGGCTCCAAGTGCCACCTGGACACTGAACGCTGTGTGCTCTTCCTCTTTTAGACTTCGGGCTGAGTAAGGAGGCCATCGACCATGACAAGAGAGCCTATTCGTTCTGTGGGACGATCGAGTACATGGCGCCCGAGGTGGTGAACCGGCGGGGCCACACGCAGAGCGCAGACTGGTGGTCCTTCGGCGTGCTCATGGTATGGCGTGCTCGTGGTACGGCGTGCTCGTGGTATGGCGTGCTCGTGGTATGGTACGGCGTGCTCATGGTATGGTGTGCTCGTGGTATGGTACGGCGTGCTCATGGTACGGCGTGCTCGTGGTACGGCGTGCTCGTGGTATGGCATGCTGGTGGTATGGTACGGCGTGCTCATGGTATGGTATGGCGTGCTCATGGTACGGCGTGCTCATGGTACAGCGTGCTGGTGGTACGGCGTGCTCGTGGTATGGCGTGCTGGTGGTATGGTACGGCATGCTCATGGTATGGTATGGCGTGCTCGTGGTACGGCGTGCTCGTGGTATGGCGTGCTGGTGGTACAGCGTGCTCGTGGTATGGCGTGCTGGTGGTATGGTACGGCATGCTCATGGTATGGTATGGCGTGCTCGTGGTACGGCGTGCTCGTGGTATGGCGTGCTGGTGGTACGGCGTGCTCGTGGTATGGCGTGCTGGTGGTATGGTACGGCATGCTCATGGTATGGTATGGCGTGCTCGTGGTACGGTGTGCTCGTGGTATGGTGTGCTCATGGTATGGCATGCTCGTGGCTTGACTTGCTTGTGGTGTGGCATCTGCGGTCCCCAAGGTGCCCGTGTGGCTGCCCCTGAGCGCCCGCCCGTCTCTGGGGTTCAGAGATCCAGGAGTGACCCGAGGAAAACACTGCCCATTGTGTGACTCAGGACAAGGGGGGCCACTGACTCCTGGCCCTAGCGTTTCCTGGCAGCCTCCTCTCTGTCCCCCACCCAGACTCCCAGCATCAGGAAACAGAGCTGGGATTCAAGTGAGGATGCAAATGTGTTCAGAGTCAGACCTTTGTACTTAATGCTGTTTCGGGTTTAACATGAGGATTTTAAGGGACGCAGCTCTCTCCAGATTAAAGATATTTTCTTATTTCAAACACAGAATTCCTCCACTTAGTCAGCAAAATCACCACGAACCAAAATACATGTGGAGCAAAGCATTTGTACATCTGCATCGAGAAACTTGGATTTTCTTTGGGTCATGTGTTCGCAGACAGAGCGTGCAGCAGACACCGTCTAGCCAGGCGGTCTGTAGTCACAACAGAAGCGGGGTTGGCTGCTGTTGCCCGGCCTCACGCGGTCCTTCCTCTCCTCCCTTCCCCCTCCCCCCACCCATCCCCCACAGCCGGGCCCTGTGCTGGCAGCCCCTCCAGGCCCGCCATGCCCTCGGCGTGGACCAGACTTCCGAGGCTGTGAGTCTGACATTGACTGGATGGGAGTAGCATCGTGGCATTCCTGGCTTGTCAGCCCCCTCCTTGTGCATTTCACAAATGAGGAAACTGAGGCGACGGGAGTTTCCGTAGATCCGTCGCTCAGCCAGCACTGGCGTAGCCTCCTTCGCACACACGTGCCTCTCGCCCTGGCCCCGGGACCGCTGGGCTGTGTCCTGCTCACAGTGCGGGGCATCAGCTGGGTGCCCCTAGGCTGGTACCCAGGAGGCCACACTCGGTCTCTCGGTTCTGGTCCCCGGCCCCACGGGCTCGGAAGTGCTGGCTGTGTTGGATTTGTCAGCACGGACGGCTGACCCCTGTCTGTGGGGGGCAGACACATCAAACCAGCTCAGGAGGCAGTTCCCACGGCTCCGGCCGGGATGCCAGCTCACGGGCGTACAGTAGGTGACGTCACACCACGCGGGGCAGTGCCCCCGTCTCCAGGGTCAGTGCGTCCTCCCCCCGTCAGCCCCCTACGAGGGAAGTCAGACTGTAATGAGAAGCCTGTTCCCAAAACAGAATCACAATAAGTTAAGCACATTAATACAGGCAAGTGATGGGCCCAAGCTCGTGACCTGACAAGGGCTCCGTGAGCATCAGCTGCCAGGGCGCTGGTGACGCTTGCTGTGTTCATGGTTATGCAGACCTTGAATGGCCTCTGCTGGGGCGCAGTCCGTCTCCAGGCCAGAAGCCACGGGGATGTCCCGCTCTGCTTACCTTCCCACCCATCATCTCTCTTTAGATACGTTGGTGAGACCGTCAGGGTAGCCTCTCCCTCTGCAGGGTGACTTTGCATCCTCAGCTCTGCTCCTGTCCACGTGGGTGCTTCCCCGTTACCCTGCCTGGAGGGTGTGTACTGGGGGGCGGGCATGGGGGCCTCGGCACCCACGCTGTGGGTTTTACCGGAAGTTTGATGTTGTCTTCCCGACACCGGATCCCAGGCCCGAGGTTACAGCTCTGCATCTTCGGGAGTGATTCCAATTCCTAAGCCCGCATCCGCCTGAGAAGCACCTTCCTCTGGAGGGTGGGGTGGGCTCCCGGAGGGAGACCACAGGCTTCATCCTGTCCCTGGATCCCAGGGATACTCGCGAAGCCCTTAAAGATGTAGGCTGCGGGCTTCCCTGGTGGTGCAGTGGTTGAGAGTCTGCCTGCCGATGCAGGGGACGCGGGTTCGTGCCCCGGTCCAGGAAGATCCCACATGCCGCGGAGCGGCTAGGCCCGTGAGCCATGGCCGCTGAGCCTGCGCGTCCGGAGCCTGTGCTCCTCAACGGGAGAGGCCACAGCAGTGAGAGGCCCGCGTACCGCAAAAAAACAAACAAACAAACAAAAGGTAGCGAAGGAGGAGGGACAAGAAAGGGAGGAGGACAGTGGCCCGTCCTGAGCCGATGCCCCCAGTCAGGCTTCTCCCCACTTGTTTCCTCCACGTCTTCCCCAAGCTCCCCACACGCACGTCTGGAACCTCTTCTGGTTCCCCAGCTGTCGACAGCTGGTGCTTTGCTGCGTCGCTCTTACGGGCCCTGTCATCTTGTGTTGTGAACACACATATCTGTGAGGGTCTCCCGGGCACAGGGCGGGACCTTCACGCGTCCCTGGCGCAGGTGGCGGTGCCCGTGCCCAGGAAGGTCTGTGCCCCGAGGGTCCACAGGCAGGGAGAGCAGAGCGGGCCTGGGCTCCCCGGGCGCCTGCCCCCCCCGCCCCCATGAGACGGGAAATGCCCCTGGACTTTGGAGAAGCTGACCGGAGAGGTTGGCCCCTGGCCTCTTCCAGGAGAGGCCCGGCCTCTGCTGTCTGCCACGGTCCACACGCCACCAACGGTCCCGCCACCTTGGTCTCGGGCACAGGGCAATCCTCCCTGAATTGCTCACTCCTTTGACAGACTCGTCCCCTCCACGTTCGGTGTCTCGTGACAGCTGGGGACGTGGGTCAGTCGCCTGAAGGAGGCGGGTCGTCATGGGGATGATTCTTCAGGGCACTCGGTCTGGAGAGCAGCCTCCCGTTCCATCTGGACCCGGAGCTCTCTCTCCCCACCCCTGCCCTCCCCTCCTGGCTCAGCTCCTCCACGGCACCCGCCAGAGAAGGGCGGGTCCTCCGTTGACCCCGTGGAAGGCGTGTGGCCATGGGCTGCAGGTCCCCATCCCCCTCTCCACGGCACTGAGCACCTCCTCACAGCCGTAGAGCTGAAGCATTTACTGTGTCCATCATCCATCAGTCTCCCCACTGAATGCCAAGGTCCACAGTGCAGTTCTGTTCGCTGGTGTACACCAAGCACGTAGGCCAGCGCCTGCACTTAACTGACCAGGATTTCGAGTGGGTACATGAACTTGGGCTGCATTTTGCCTGTCTGGGTCTCGCCACTGTGAAGTTCGTTTGTTCTGAACTCTTTCTCCTGTTCTGTGTTGGTCTGCAGTTCGAGATGCTCACGGGCTCGCTGCCATTCCAGGGGAAGGACAGGAAGGAGACCATGGCCCTCATCCTCAAGTGAGTAGCACACCCGCTTGGGATCCACCCCAGTATGTGTTAGCGCCTGCTGATATCAAGAGCTTCGGTCTTCAAAACCGGGACTGTTGAGGAGGCAGTAACGGTGATGAGCATTCCTGGCATTTTCATGTCAGTGGGTGAAGCCGGTGGCATCTCTGAGTGATTCTGATGAAATCTCCTACCAAAGAGAAAGTTTTCCATCAGTAAAAATCGTCTAAGTTGTCCAACGGCAAGGTCTTTGGACATGATGGTTGGTGACCTTCAAAAGTGCAGGTTTGGGGGGCAAATGGCCGCAGGGGCTCCTGAGAGAGCCTTCCCTTCTCTGCCTGTTCACCCGTTCGTGCACGTGCCTGAGCTCTCCTGCCTGACGTCAGCAGGCATCATATGGCCCGAGTCACTGAGTACGAACATAATTTTCTCCTTAATTCTCATGAAGAATCTTTTAACACAAAAATGGGTTTTGCTCTTAGAACCCTAGAAGGAAGCCTAAACCCAGAGCCAGTCTTGCTGTAATAGCTTTTAAAAAACAAACAAAACAAAAAACAAACAAACAAAAAAACACATCATTTTATTTTTTTGGCCGTGCTGCGCAGCATGCGGGATTTTAGTTCGCTGAGCAGGGATCGAACCCGTGCCACCTGCAGTGGAAGCACAGAGCCCTAACCACTGGACCACCAGGGAAGTCCCTTGCTGTAACATCTTCATCAGAGCAGGCTTCCTCTGAGCGAGGTGTCAGAGGGCAAGCTCTGGGAGAGAGAAGCGGACGGGGTGAGGAAGTGGCCCTGGAATCAGGCAGGCTTCAAATTACTGTCTCCCTGCTCAGTGAGAGGGTGGGCCCACTGCACCTGCAGGAGAATCCATGAAGGTGCTTGGCCTCACGACCAGCTTTCTCAAACTCTGCTTGCGGGTGGACACGCAACGTTTGTAAAACCAGGAGGCACCTGCAAAGCTTACGGTTTTGTAGATACATCGTTATATAAATAGAAGGAGAGCAGTTCGTGGAAGACACCCCGTAGAGAGGATGTAAATGGTGTTTCCCTGTGTCACGTGACCTTACACTGTGGATGACATGCGTAGCTACGGTCTACTATGTTTTTTTTTTTTTTTGATGGCCTCTGTTCCTTTTCATTTTAAGAGGGAACAAGACCTTTTTTTCTAAAGCTAGAATAATTCCCTCCAGCAAATCCCAGGTGTGAACTTGTAACCTGTCGTTGGGAGTGACAGCATTTCTGACGGGGCAGCAACAAACTGTGGACATGTGGTTCCCAGAGCGAGGTCCTGCCAGGCCGTCCTTTCCCAGATGTGGCCGCAGACCCCACCGGAGGCAGAGGAGAGAATCCAGCTGTCTCCTCAAGCCAAGAGGAGAGTCCTAAAATGTCAGCCACACTGGCATCTCTCCAAAGCCTTTTTTGTTGTTGTCTTGGAAACCATAGTTAATTTCCATTTAAAATGTTCTGTATGTTCGTGGGATCATTCTTGTTTATTTTTAGTGGCCTTGTTATTTTTAGTGAATCATTATATAGCTGTTGTAAACAGCTGCTCTGGGTCACGTGGATATGATTGGACTTGTCTGTGAATGCTGACTGCAGAACCATGGAGCCCTGAAGAAAACCTTGCTCCCTTTGGGTCTCATCCTTCTTACCCGAACATACGACTGTGCTTTTCAGAGCCAAGCTGGGCATGCCGCAGTTCCTCAGCGTGGAGGCTCAGAGTCTTCTGAGAGCCCTCTTCAAACGGAACCCCTGCAACCGGCTGGGTAAGACTCCCTGAGCCCCCCGGGCCCGCCCCGGGACACCTACATGCTCACACTCTGCTCTGGTCTGGCCCCGCATTTCACCACGTTCTCTGACAGCAAAAGGCCCTGACGCAGGGGTGGAAGTTCTATCACGTGTTGTCCGAGCTCTGAGGATTTCAAAAACACACGGTCGCTGCCCGGGTATTGTTAGCTAACAGTCACCGTTTTTACACAAAATGGTGGCACTTACTTTAGAACTCTGTAAACTAAAGACAGAACCCTGGAAAAGCCACCCCGTCTAATTTGTCTTTGAATGTTACAGAGAGATCATAATGGTTTGCCCAGTTCTGATCTGGATCATGAATTAATTGATTACTTTTCGTTAATGTCTCCATCAGTTCAAGAGAGACACTGAAATAATCTCTGCTAGTCTAAGGCCAACTTGTCGTTCAGCTCAGCAGATTTTAACCCGATTTAGAACACACCTGCCTCAGAATCCGGTTTGCAGAGCTGTGAAACATCAAAGTGCATGTAAACCTCTTTGCACATCATTTCTGCTCCTGTCTGGACCCCTGAGCCTGCCTGGTCTAGAGCCCCGCCCCCGTCTGGTATCATCAATCTTTTAATGTTTGATCCCAGCAATTACTTTGGGTTAATTACCCCTTTGTTTTGATTCTGTGACTCCTTCCTCGTGCTCTACCCCCATCCAGTGTAGACACAGGCTCTCCGTACAGCACTGAGAGGCCAGGCGGCTGGGGAAGGCAGGTACACGGCCTCTCACAGTCCTCTGCTGATTGGTTCTTTCACAAACCAGGTAAATAAGTCATTTCTCTTCCTGAGCCTCTGGTTCCTCTCGGGATGACAATGATACACATGGAATTCTGCACTAATAAAATTATTATCTCATTCAAATCCTCACAATACTACAAAGTAGATAAAAGGAGAAATGTTAGATTCACTTATGAAAAGGGGTATATCCCTAAGAATTGCTTTTAGCTGCAAAGTAAAGAACTCTTAAATAATTTAAAATTATTTAACCCAGCTAATTTAATGTTTCAAACTGCAGTTTATTCTTCTCACATTACAAGCCGTGTTGCAGTAGAGGGTTGTAACCACTGGCTGGGCAGCTGAACTATTGCTCTCAAAAGCCCGGATAGGTCTGTCTTCTTACTTTACCATCCTCAGTGTATTGCCTTTTCATCCTCACACGTGGTGTCTTATGATCACAAAATGGCTGCTGCAGCTCCAGGCATCACATTCATGTTGAAGGGAGCACAAGGTGGCTCCTGACCAGAGCCTCCCAGCTCTGTGGCCACAGGGTCCCACGTGTACCCCCCACGTCCCCGGGCCCCTGGGGCCCCCCTCATCTCATCATGCATCCTAGGAAACCGGCCCCATCGTAGCTCATCTTCTGGTCCCTGTGGTTGACGGACTGTGCAGGTCTGGGGCACCACGTCCCTCTGGTGTTTCCGAATGCCTGCTTTTTAGGCAACTGGGGGAATATTGGGGCTCCGTACTGATGGTCTCAGGCTGACCATCCACCTTTGAGAGGTAACTAATTAAAAACAGTCCCCCCCAGTTTGACTGTTCTGTGATGGGAGTGATGGAGAATGGCTCGGTGTTTCGTGTAAAATAGGATATGGGGGTCTCTCGCCCTCCCCCCACTCCTTTTCTCTCCAAGTGTCAACCCTCACCCTCCCTCGCACTATCTTTAGCTCACAACTTGACTCTTTTTTACTTTAATTTGAGCTGAGGATATAATTCTTCTCCCTTCTCCTGTAGAGAACTCCCTGAAATTTCATTGTAATTGGATTTAATGAATTGTGTGAAAATCTCAACTTGTTTTCATTTTATATGGAATTTTCTTTCTGTGGAAAAATTGGACAAAAAGTATCAAGATTTAGAAAAACACAAGAAAGATAATACATAAAATCACAGTCTTGAGGAATAAAATGGTGTATTTATCAGACCCAAACATGAGGTGAGGGTTTCAATTTTTAGCTAAAGACCTCCCTATGTCATAACACAGCTAGCCAGAGCAATTTTTTTCTTGCTTTCCATAAGTGCTATACTTTTAAACCAGTGAGTGCCTGTACAGTTCTTTGTGATATCTTATCCCCCTCCTGTCTTTTCCAATTGTGGTAAAATACACACAGCAAAAAGTTTACCGTCTTAACCATTTTTTAAGGGCACAGTTCAGTAGTCAAGTACATTTGCAGCGTTGGGCAGCCGTCAACACCATGCATCCACAGAACTCTTTTCATCTTGCAAAACTGAAGCTCTGTCCCCATGAAACAAGAAACCCCCATTCGCACTCCCCCAGCCCCTGGCACCCACCCTTCTGCTTTCTGTCTCTGTGTTTTGACTCTCCTTGGAGTCTCATGTCGGTGGAAGCATACAGAATTTGTTTTTTTGTGTCTGGCTTATTTCACTTAGCATAATGTCCACAAGATTTATCCGTATTGTAGCATATGTCAGAATTTCCCTAATTTTTCAGTTGAATAATATTCCGTGGAACGGGTGTACCACACTGTGCTCATCCATCCTCCCTCCATGGACATTTGGGTTGACCCACCTTTTGGCTGTTGTACATAACGCTGCTACGAACATGGGTGTGCAAATAGCTCTTCAAGACCCTGAGTTCCAAAAGTGAGAATTCCTGGATCCTATGGTAATTCTATTCTTAATTTATTGAAGAGCCACCTGACTATCTTCCACAGTGGCTCTTCCTAACTGTAGAAGTGTTCTGGACCATTTTAGCCTCTCCATCCGGCATGGCGGCCCATGTCTGGAACCATCCATTGTGGTGAGGTGTCAGGACAGGGGAACCCTTGGCAGGGGGTGCTTTTGCCCCGATCTCTCCATACATCAGTTGAAAATGTCTGTCAAAGTAAAGCACATACTCTTCGTCCAAGTAATTCCACTTCTGGGATGTTTCCTAGGACGTAGTCGCACAAGTACCCAGAGACATACGGGATGTTGTTAGTGCAGGAAGGAGGGAAGAAAGGAGCCCGCGTTCCCGCCGCCGACAGACGGTTCAGGGAAGCGGGGTCCATCTACCCGGGAGGTGAGGCAGGTCTGCACCACTGGCTCGGTGATGCGTCTCAGCCAGAAATGAAGAGTTAAGGAAAAATAGCAAAGGTCCAGAATGATTCTATTTGCCTTTTTAGAAGAGAGGGAGGGAAGTGAGCAAAGAAAATTTCTGGAAACACACACAAGTAGCTGTTAGCAGTGAGTGTGGAGGGCCGGGTGGGGAGGTGAGCTTTTCCTTTCACCCCAGACATGTCAGTAGTTTGATTCTTTAATCAATAACACACACTTGTTTTATGATGAAAAGCCTAGTTTTTTAAAACTTGGTTTTGAGAGAAACACGGGATATTCAGAGACTTCTGAGTGGTGCAGGAACCCATTCTTGGCCTCGGAACTGCCCAGACGGGCAGATGTCAAGAGTGTGGACTCGTCGGGGGCTTGGGGCCTGGCCTGCCTTCCTCTCGGCAGATACTAAGGGTCCTTCAATTAGGAAGGAGAGGGACGATGTATATGTGACCCAGAAACACACACACCTTCACGGGTTCCCTGATACTTTCCAGGCTCTGGCACTGGGGAAACAGTGGAGCAAAACTGTGGCCCTCGTTCTCATGGGGCCTCTACGATGGTAAAAGATGGGGCACGCAAATGCCCCTCGGCTGCCGTGAGAAGGAGTGGGGGGAGACAGACCTCAAGGGACAGGAGCCGGGGGGCTGCTGGAATGTGGAGGGAGCACAGATGTGAGCCGGGGAGGGAGCTAGCGAGGAGCCCTGGGTGGCAGCACCAAGCAGAGGGCGGGGATCCACCCCCCCAGCAGTGACTTGCTGGGTGACCTTGAGCAGATGGCTGCCCCTCTCTGTGGTTTCCTGCCCTGTGAACCGAGGGTGATAGCAGAACCTGTTCAGAGGGCTGTTAGGAAGATGCAAAGAGCTGGACCAGTGCCTGACACGTAGGAAACACTCGAGTGTGTTTGACAAATAAATGCATAAAAAAACAGAGATAGGAATTCCCTGGTGGTGCAGTGGTTAAGAATCCTCCTGCCAATGCAGGGGACACGGGTTCGAGCCCTGGTCCGGGAAGATCCCACATGCTGCGGAGCCACTAAGCCCGTGTGCCACAACTACTGAGCCCACGTGCCACAACTACTGAAGCCCACGCACCTCAATGAAGAGTAGGCCCCGCTCACCGCAACTAGAGAAAGCCCACAAGCAGCAATGAAGACCCAACGCAGCCAAAAAGTTAATTAATTAAAAAAAAAAAGAGAGCAGAGATCATCGGAGCGCACGGACCTGTGGGGTGGGGGAGGGCATCTGGACTCTTGGCCGCATTGCTTCCCGCCAACTGGACCCTTTTCTTTCTCTGCCACTTGGACAGATAGAGAAAGTTACCAGAGGCACAGTTACTGGTGGAGAAAGCTATCGGCCTTTGCGATGCGTTTTAACAGATCTTGTTCAACTGCCTCCTGACAGCATTGCAAAAAGGGAGAATGAATGAGGGAGGGATTGTTTGACTGTCTCTGGAAAGCCCCGCATCACTAGACAGAGAAGCACCTGGCCAGGTCCTAAGTTCATGCTAGAAGCAGAACAAGAGGGAACCAGCTACAGAGAAGAGGGACCTCTGCAGCCTGTCACCCTCAGAGGAGTCCTCATGAAACTTGCCACCAGTAACTTTGCCGATGGTCAGAACTTTCCTTTCAGTACCAAGTTTTGTTATGAAAATCCATCCGGTCTCTGCCTTGTCATTCTTGAGTGCCAGAATAAAACCCGGACACATGTTCTATTATGAATACATATGAGAGCATGTGTGCAAAGTACCTGCCTCCTAGGTAGGGGCATGCCACTCCACTCCTGACCGCGCTGCCCTTGGGTAGTGCCCAGGTGTGGTCTCACCTGCCTGACCTCCCTGGGGGCGGGAACTGGAATCAGGAAGGAGAAATGAAGACATCAACTCCTTTATCCACCAAAACACACAGGAGAACAAACAACTCAGTCTCATCTCTTGCAGCGACTGAAGTTGTCTTGAGGGTCACTCTTTTCTTGCAAATATCATTGCATTTGGTGGAGAGGATTGTCACAGGGGACCAGGTGACTGTGACCAAGTCGGGGGGTAGGGGGTGCTAGATTTGTTCTCCCCTCGTTCTGGAAGAAGGAAATAATTTTCTAAATCTGTTTTTATGTCTTAGAATTTAACATCACAAAAAATCATAGTTCTCTAAACCAAAATATTGTTGTATTATTTAGCTCGCATACCTGATGATAGAGAAAGATGGATTTATCTCATTAGGTGGATAGATAACCATCAGTTAAAAGATACTAGCCCAGTGGGGCCCACAGAAGCATGGAAAATGGCCCATCCATGGCCAAAGATTGCCCTTCAGATAATTTCTAAAGTGAATTATCATAAAGCTTTCCAGGAGTTATGGACCATCCTGCAGCAGTATTTCATATCCTAGGATGTCCAGACTCACATAAAGAAGAAATTATAGTCGGAATTATTACTCACCCAACTTGACCCGGGTCAGCTACTAAATTTAATTGCCTGAAAATCTTTAGCCTTAAGGTGGAAATTATCTTGGTCTGCACAGGGAGCTAGACTAGGAGGCTGGGACTCTTCCCCTTATGACTGCCTTGAGCCTTGTTCTTGACGCCCCCAAAAACGTCCACTGACCACTTGGGGAGGTCATCAATATCAGAAGGCCTCACCCAAACCCGGTTCCTCACGCAGATCTGTGGTTTAAGCACATTACCTTCAAATCAGCCCAGATCTCTTGTCTCTTGACCCTTGAACTGTTGGAGAGACCTGTCTGTCCACATTTCCCCTCTTGACCAGGACACCGGTCATGTTGGATCCGGGGCCACCGCTGCCCCAGCGTGACCTCATCCACACTAATCACACCTGCGATGACCTCATTTCCACGTAAGGTCACATGCTGAGGTTCTGGGGTTAGGACTTCACCGTCTGAATTTGGAGGAACACAGTTCAGCACCTCTGAGAGGGTGTCCATGGCATTTGCAGTGGAAGAAACGGCAGAGGTTCTCCTTGTTGATGTCACGCGCTCGGCAGGTGATGAGACCGCGGTCCTCGCCCCAGATCACCTGTCCAAGGCGGCATGGCTGCCAAGTCTAGAGCTGGCGTTTCCACCCCGTTGTCCCCTTAAGGTGCTGTGTCCTCACCCAAGGAGTCCGAGTCTAAGTCTCCAGCCCACCTCTGACCGCAGTGTGCACTGCCCAGTGAGGTGCCCCATGCACCTGTGGCAGGTGCCGGTGACACACAGGTAGAGGGTGCTGCCGCGTGGGCAACCCAGTCGTGTGGGCACAGAGGCCAGAAATCTCGGGTAGAGATCCCCCCGCCTTTCCCTGCAGACCTGAGACACCTGAGGAGCCAGCCAGAGGGAGCCCCCTCCTCGGGCAGGACGCTGGGGCTGAGGGGTGGAGGCAGGGCCAGGGTGGTGCTGGAGGGACAGACAGATGGAGAAGGCAGACAGGCCCCCACCAAGGCCGGGCCTGGCAGGGCTGGGCGGTCAGTGGAGAGGAGGGAGGGAATGGGTGCTTTTCCGTGCCGTGAGTGGAGAGAGTTTATTTTTGTCAAAAATGGAGTCAAATGTGAGTTTATTTCCACCACGGTGGCATGTGGACCTGGCAGCTGGAAAACTGGATTATTTGGGTTTCGCACTTGATGGAAGCAGGTGCAAAATGCCCGCCCAGCAGGGCTGCCTGGGACCCTTGGGCAGCACCTGCAGGTTTGTGCGTGTGCTGGGGAGGGGGCAGTGGGGGGCGTGAGTTCTGGGCCTGAGAAACGTCACAGGCGCAGTTGCAGACGCGGAGAAGACTAGCACGCGAGAGCACGCGTGTCCTCCAGGCGGCCTGGGTCGGGGGCTGGGAGGGCAGGGCAGGCGGAGAGGCCTGGGCCCGGCCGGGGCTGCGATGCCCCTGGTCGGGACCCTCGGAAGGACGCGGCAAGCGGAGCGCGGCAGTCTTGTTTCTCAGAGGATCGATCGTTCTAGCCGTGAATTAGAGAAGGACCCTCTTGGGGCGTCTCTAGCTCACCCCTGTGAGCATCTGTAACGTAAGTCCTGGACATGCTGGACTCCTGGGGGCACACGGGGCAGAGGTTAGAAAGGCGTCAGACATGCCCGTGAGCATAAAACAGCGCAGCCAGTTAACTACCGCTGGTGCCCAGAGAACACGTGTGGGCAGGGCCCGTCCACTTGCCCAGGGCTTCTGCTTTTCGTGTTTCCTTTTTCCATTCCAGACTCGATCTCCAGAGGGTGTGCTTTCCTGATCTGACTTCAAACACCGTCCGCTCTGGGCTCCAACCATCTCATTCTGGTCCCACGGGCATCGCTGTGACCTTTTGTAAAGGGCCAGCCTTTGACGGCTTGGTCAAGGCTGAGCGAACGCCCCAGCCCCTGGCTTGGAGCTGGTGGTCCCAAGCCAGCCCTGAGGGTGCTGCCGGGGCCCCGCCTCAGCCAGCAGGGTCCCAGAGGACACAAGCTACACCAAGCAAAGATTTTAAACAGTAAATGAAATTTCAAGCTGACCGACAATACTTTAAGACTCTAAAAATAATGTGTAGATGATCTGTGAGTGACTGAGAAGTGAAAAAGCAGACCTGGTGTTCAAATCCTGGGTGGTTATGGACTGGCCTTTAGGAGTATGCGGGTCCGGTAGAGTGCAAAGTACGCAAGGAAAAGAGGCAGACGTGAGTTTATTCTGAACGTGCCCAAAAGCATTAGAGGGGGACTCTGTGTGACTCTCAAACGACAAAAACAAATATTTCAACAGAGTCACAAAGGGTCCAGGGATTAAACATTTCCCAAAGCTATCTGTGGACAGGAAGATTCAAGGAAAACATTTTTGGCCAATCCCCAAACCTTTTGGGGATGATTTACTGTGAAAGTGGAAGCCCGTTCATGATTAAGCCCAGGAGGAAAGGAACGGGGTCGCCTCCTTAAAAATGTGAGGTGGAAGGGCTGCAGGTACCCAGGGCCATAGAAGAACAGGTCCCAGCCTCAGGCACAGCGCTGCGTTTTACAGCCACGTGCCGCTGGAAGACAGTTCCAATGGGATGCACAACTGCCCCTCAACCAACGCGGAGAAATCCGAGACGGGGGACCAGATACAGAGGTTCAGGAAGACAGCCCAAACGCGATTGGAACAAAAGTAATTAAATGTTCATACGCCAGAGAATAAGCATGAATTCTTGAATCTGCTGCCCCAGTGAACTCTTTCTGCATATTTGCCAGGCATTGGGGATCTTAATCAGGACTCGTCAAACTGCATAGAGAGAATGCTGTTCTTCCGTTCTCCATGTTTCTGTCCATAAGTACCTGTTCTTGTCAATTCTTCATGAGCCCTCCTCTTGGGGACAGAGTGAGACTTGAGTGCATTTGGTGATGAACCCACAGCAAGTGAGCGGAGATTCAGAGACAGACACAGACACAGTCTCTGGACTGTCCCAGCTCAGACCTCTGCTCACTGCTGTTCGTCAAATGTATTAAACAAAAAGGAGTTGTCCAGCACAAAGTAGACTCTTTTAACATGTTTCAGGAGAGGATAAATAGAACTAGAATCCAAAATAATAACTCCATGTGCCCTAGGAAGGTTGGCAAAGGCTTTAGAGAACTCTGTGCAGAAATTCTTTCTCTTTTACGTTTTCCCCTCTTTGGAACACCTGGAATTTTTGAGTAATAACCAAAGTGTTAATTCACTCTCGAGTGTTTGTTGAGGCCTCGAAGCACGAATGTGTGCAAAATCTCACTGCAGTGGAAGAAAGAAGATGCA
Source organism: Hyperoodon ampullatus (assembly GCF_949752795.1). NCBI lineage: Eukaryota > Metazoa > Chordata > Mammalia > Artiodactyla > Ziphiidae > Hyperoodon > Hyperoodon ampullatus. The sequence goes on along the minus strand of NC_136925.1, from coordinate 86,895,646 downwards.
GATAAAAATGTGCTGAGTAGGAACCCGAAAAAACCCAGCTGGTACTAGCAAACGATTGTAGTTACACCAACACCTGTATTTCCTTTCTGTTTTACTTCGTTTTGATTCTTGCAGAGCATACTTGCAAATGATGAATGAGCATGAAATGCAGTGGGTACAAAATGCAAAGTAGATTTTTCAAAGTCACACAGTCAGTGAGTCACTGTACAGGTGCCTCTACCTGGGCTCAACGTGTAAGCACCAGTCTCCCACCTTTGACTAACCCACAGAGCTTCCGGCAACGCAACCAGCATTCACCAAAAGAGCGGGAAGAGGTCCAAATCAGAGGCGGTTTTTCTTTCTCTTTAATCGTCGTGGCCAGAAGTCTTTTTCAATCCTGAGCTCTGGTCTTCATCAAAGGAGGCCTGCACGCAGGTGGGCACGAAGCCAGACTATTCATTCTCGACATCTTGTTCCAGCAGCTGCTTGGGCACCTGTGGAGGGCCTCTAGGTGGGGATGCCCAGGCTGAGACCAGATCTCCGGACTCAGGTCAGGGGTTTATACAGCAAGGGATGGACATGGACATCCGGAGCGTCCTCAGCGTGAGGTCCTCAGTAAAACTGTTTCTCTCTACTCATAACAGCACTCCTGACACCAGACGTGTGGGGTTTTCCACACCAACTGCGTCTCCACTTCTCTGCAGACACCGACTGTGTGTCCTACGATTCAGCTCAGTTCTGGCACTGACCACCCAGAGTTATCTCAGGCCCCAGGGTCAGGGTCACTCCCACCAGACACCCCATCTCCGATGCCAGTCCCAAGTGCCAGGTTGTCCATGTGCTTCCGGCCCACCAGCTGTAAACCCAGGGTTCCCAGGACCCCCTCCTCAGCTGTGATAATTCACTAGAACAGATCACAGAACTCAGGAAAGCGCTTTAGTGAGTTACTGTTACCGATGTATTACAGAGGATGCTCTAAAAGATCAGATGAGCAGCCAGATGAAGAGGTGCATAGGGCGAGGTCTGGAAGGGTCCGCAGCCCAGCCGCTTCTGTCCCTTTGGGGTTTGGGGGGAGCCACCTTCCTGGTTGTTCACCAGCCCAGAAACTCCCCTAACCCTGGTGTTCAGGTTTTGTTGGAGGTTCCGTCATGTAGGTGTGATTGATTCAGTCACTGGCCGTTGGCGACTGGACTCAGTCGCAGCCCTTCTCTGCTCCCTGGGGTTGGGGCGTGTGGGCGAGTTTGTCAGAGGTGGATGGAAGTTCCAAGCCTCGTCACAGGCTTGGCTCCGTCTGTAGGGTCTTTCCACGGGTCACCTCATTAAGACAAATTCAGGTGTGGTTGAGAGGGGCTTATTATGGGTAACAAGAGATGCCTCTTTCACGCCTGGAGCCCTTCCAGGAGCCAGTGACCAAAGCCAGACATCAAAACAGGAGATGCTTCCTTCATTCTTCTGACTCAGGAAATTACGAGCGTCTTCGGAGCTCTGGCCAGGAGCCCGAGACAAAGACCAAAATATATACTTCTTTATTATATCCTAATGTCTCAGGAGAAAGGCCAAATTGGTTACACACGTCGGGGTGGGGTTCTGGGGCGCGGAGCGGAATCTGTCTTCCGGTTCCGCTCCTAAACTCCCGTTTGGTCCTGGGCACGTTACCCAGCCTCCTTCAGGCTGGTTCCTTATCTAGAGAGTGGGGATGGTGTCCAAGGCACTGGGTGTTGGTGGCCTTTAGCGGGAGAACGCCTGTGATGTGTCTGCCCCGCGGCACTGCCCCGTGTCCCTAGAGGGGGAAATTCCAGGTCTGACAGCTTCCTCCGTTCCTTGTTCGTCCATTTGCATACCAAAGGGATAATCCCCAGATCACTGGAGTCCAGCGTGGTGACAAGGCCAGGGGCTCTTTCCCAGGGTGCTGGCCCGGCCAGGCTTCCCCAAGGAGTGGGAGCTAGCCGGGCCCTCGTCCACCTAGAGGCGACCCCGGTGCCACGGGCAGCTTCGCGCCTCCTTTTCTGCCCATGTCGTGGCTTCGACCAGGAAACAGGGCTGGAGGTGACAACAGGAGGTGATGAGCCCACAGCGGGCTGTGTCTCCCGGGACCCCCGGCGTCCTGGGGGAGGGTCCTCCCGCGTCTCAGGCCGGACGGCGAGGCCGGGCCGGGGGCTCCGCGGTGACCTCCCCACCTTCCTGCTTCCGGCCTCCCAGCCGCCTGCCTCCCTCCCGGGGATGAGGGGGGCGGCTCAGCCTAGCGGGGCAGACGCGGGCCGAGCCTCCGAACGGGGCGGGGCTGGGCCCCAGCGCTCGGGGTGCAGAACCGGGAAGCCTGTGTGGGCCTCACGCACGACCAAGTCGATTGAGACGCAGGAGCCGTTTCCCCAGACAAAGCCGGAGCAGGAGTCGCCCGGCCCGAGGCCGCCTGCCACCACTTCCCGCATCCGCGCTGCTTCCCGGCCCCTCCCTGACTCACCTTCCCATCCTGGAGAAAACGCAGACCTCATGGGGCCTTAGGGCTTGGCTGTTTGATTTTTGTTTTGGGTTTTTTTTTTTTTAATTAATAGACTTATTTTTAGAGCCATTTTAAGTTTGCAGAAAAAATAGGAGAGAAGGTACAGCGAGTCCCCACATGCTCTGTCACCCCCTGCACGCAGTGTCCCCTGGTGTCAGCTCTTGCTGATTTGATGCGCTTGTTAGAAGTGATGACGCAGTATCGGCACATCATTACTACCTGAAACGGGCGGTTCACGTCAGGGTTCACTCTGGGAGGGGTAGCTACGGGCTTCAGCAAGTGCATGACGACGTGTGTCTCCCATTAGGCGTCCGAAGTCCTGTTCACACCCTCACCCATCCCTCTCTTGGGGCTCAGGATTTCACGTAAGCAACGAGGCAGGGAGAGATCAGGCAGAAGTAGCCAGCAAAGCAGCACTGTTTGTACACCGTGTCCAAGTGACAAGAAACCTGTCTCGTGCAGGCCCAGGTGGACACAGGCCACCTCCGTCTCTCTCCAGGTTCCCGTCCTGCTAGAAACGGCCTCTCCAGGCCCTGGCTTCCTTCCGCTTCCCCGTAAGCCCCGGAGCAGCCTTATAGGGCTCTCTGCGCTGTAGCCTCCACCCTGCCCTCACCCGCGTTTTCTCATCCTCTGGAACGCCCGGCCTGATGCTGGCTCTAATGCAGACTGGGATGGGCCTCCACTTCCTCGCCCAGATGCCCGGGCATCCCCACACCTGCAGCAGGAGGTTCTAGCCTGCCCGCCCCCGTCTCTACCACCTCACCTGGTCACAGCTCTGCAGGGCTGAGTGGTGGCCTGTGCGGGCTGTGAGGGGGCAACTGGCAGGAGAGGTCACAGCTGGGGGCTCCTTCCCCCTGGAGGGCGTCAGGACCCCAGCCCCCTCCCTGCTGCGTCAGAAACTCCGCAGAACTGCAGTCACGGGTCTGCTCTGATGCTCATCTCTGCTCTGTGGTCACCGCAGGTGCTGGCCTGGACGGCGTGGAGGAGCTCAAGCGCCACCCTTTCTTTGTCACCATCGACTGGAACGTAAGTTGCAGGCCGGCGTCCCGACTGCACAGAAGGCACAGGGAGGTGGGGCCGGGGAGTCAGCAGCTGCTGGGTACAAACCCGAGGTCAGTACAGACCCGTCACCTGGAGGCGCGCGCTCCCTCGGGGGCTACGAACGCGCAGGCATTTCCCCGGCGCAGACCAGGCGCCGTCACCCCTTCCTTCCCTGCGGCTCCAGGCCTGGAACCCCTTCCACACTGTCCCTGTCAGAGATCGGCCGTCCTCAGTGGCCCTGCAACCGGGCCACCTCCCCGAGGGCAGAGCAGAGGCCACCCTGGGCCCAGCAGAAGGCTGAAGGGGCCCCTCGGCCGCTCCCGGGCTGCACAGGCTTTCAGTTTGGGGCCTCTGGGCGCGCAGATTCGGTGCTGCTTCCTGGCTCTAAACAGCATCCCGCCCGCACTCAGCAGTCCTGTAGAAGTTGCTGCAGAAAAACATTATCCAGACTGGAAAAGACAAAGCCGTTCGGGACGCTTGTTAAAGACATAAAGAAGACTTCGCTCAGGGGGCTGTCAAGATGGCGTGGGGACCACTGCAGGGGGTTAGGGCATCCAGCCGTCGGGAGAGAGATGGGGCTCAACTCCGAATACAACAAGGAAGGAGGGTCATGTCAGGGGCCAGAAAGGGACTAAGAGGAAGCGCCAGGGTAAGGGGCCTCTGGCTAAACCCACCGACCAGGATTCTTGCTGAGCCGGGTCAGGTGTCCAGACAAATCCAGCAGTCAGGCCTGCTGGGAAGAGCTCAGGGGCCCGAGCAGGTCAGGTCAGAGTCAGGGGACATCACCGGCTCCATGCTGCCGGATGGATGTGGACTGCAGCCCCCACCCAGGGAGGACCCTGGGTCCAGTGCTCCCAGCCGCCTGACGACGCGGCGTGGAGCTGGACGCCAGCTCAGAAGTTCCCGACTCTCACTTCCCCGGCGCCCGGCTGCTGGCTCTGCGGGGGAGGGTCAGGGCAGGCGGCTCCCGAGGCACCAGCCGCCCACCGGGCCAGGCTCCCCGTCTGGAGGCGGCAGGCCTCCTCTGGGAGCAGGTCCTAGGTCCTTTCCCATTGGGTAAGCACAGCTCTTAGCTTTGGGGTTTTCTTTTCCTGAGCTAGGATTTGACCAGAATGTTTACAAAGTGAAGGTCTCTCTATGCTGCGGAGGGCAGTGCCCGCGTCTGCCTGCCCCCCTCCCCGCAGAGTGTGGGGTGTCCGCGAGCCTCGGGAAGGGGTGGCACCTCGGCTCCAGTGGGTGGGCAGGCCCCGCCCCAGGTCTCACCTCTGGGGACATTTTCGCACAAACGGCACGTAAAACCCGCTGCTCGCCGAGCTTCCCAGCCTCAGCCCTACAACCTCTCCTCCGCTCTCCACCTCGGCCCAGGAAGCACTCTGACTGGCAGTGGCGGCAGTTCGCTAACCTAGTTTTAGATGCCCGTGATAGGATACATGCACACGATTAGACTCGGTTTCAGAGGTAAGAGTAGAGAGAAACCTGGTGACTCTTCGGTGACGTGAGGCGCCTGGGAAACAGGGACAGCATCGCTGGGGCAGGGGCTGCAGTGGGAAGGGACCAGCACAGGAGGGGAAGGAAGGAGGTCCCGGCGGCCACACCGCTCAGCACTAGAGCCTGGCTGGGAGGGGGCCGTGGGCAGGTGCTCGGGAGATGCTCATCCCAGGACGACGCCAAAGAAGGGGCTTGTCACGGGGGATCCAAGTCAGCTTCGTGAGGTGCGTGGGATCTTCACAGCGCAGTGGCCCTGGAACACTGCACGCTGGGTTCCCATGCGTTCCAGAAAGCCCAGCTCTGCGTGAGCTCTGAGCAAAAGCTGAGGCCATTTAGAGCAGCCCTGGTGCACGACTGGGCCTGGCTCTGTGGTCGGTGCAAAGTCCGTGGCTTCCTGTACCAAGAAGGTGGCACTTGTGCGTCATGTCAAAGCAGTCGAGCTGGAGTTAGGTTGGGAAGTTTCTTTCGTTGCTTTTAGCATTTTGTTTCATTTCATTTTGGTTTGGTTTGGTTTTTGAGCGAGACCCTTCTGATGCCCTCAGACAGCCTTACCTACTGTCATTTCCATGTTGACCCGAGGATGACCAGGAAGGGCCAGAGGCGTGGAAGGATCTCATTGCATCCCTCGCTCTGGATGAAGCAGCCAGAGACGGGGGGGACTGTGAGAGACCACTTTTGTGCACATTGATGTATTTAATGACTACTTGGGGCTCACCCGTGTCAAGGTGAGCAGGTGCCCGAGACATAACGATGGAAAGGCACAGCTGTCCTCAAGCTGCTTCCAGTCCGGGGATGCAGGCGTGCCGTCACCCAGCCACGGAAGAGGCGTGCGGTGGGGCTGCCCCGTCTGGGAGGGGGTGACGCCGCAGAGATTGGAGGAGGATTGACAAGGGGGGAACGGGGGAGGGGGAAGGGAGTCCTCCCAGCAAAGACCTCCTGGGACCGCAGCCTCACTCCAGCCGCTCGGGCCCTTCCCGGGACGATGAGCTGTCGTCCTCTCCAGCCCCGGCACGAGCTGGTCAGCCCCGTAGGGGCCGCTGGGTCCTGGCCAGTGACCGGCCCTGGCTTTAGAAAGACGTACATGGGATAGATTTGTCCAGATGTGCTCTTTCTGCTTTCGGCAGCTTAGATAACTGGAAACCACAGGGGAGGGAGACGCATTTGCAAAAACCGTTAGTACCAACGGGCCTTCCCACTGCCAGGCAGGTGCTCAGAATGACAGTGACAGGGCATCTCCTTGACTATTGGACTCTACCCCAGAGCCGGCCTCAGGATCCAGCTTGGAACATATAAGGATATAATTTCATCTCGGCTTCGTTCTGTGACCCAAAACTGCCAGCAGAAGTTTTTGGTTTTTTTAAGTAAATACCTGTCATCCAGCGCTTCTCCCTGGGGACTTGGGGCTTCCTGCCGGGGCACAGTGAGTCCATGGACACTGCGCGGGGGGGCGCTGCCCCGTTCGTCCTGCTCTGCCGTCACCTGTCCTCAGGGCCTAGCAATTAGCGCCTGCCCAGGAGGCATCCGCCCTGAAAGCTCGCTCCCTGCGATAGGAGAAATGAAAAATTACAGGTTAATTATAGACTGAAAGCCTCCGCAGCCAGTGATGGGAGAGTCAGGCACAGAAGCTGCGTTTACTTTTCCCCTGTGGCTGGAGCAGTGCTGAGAACACGAAAATGAACACTTCGTCAAAGTTAATCACCTCGGGCCCCGTGAGCCGGGCCAAGGAGCCCTCCAGAGCAGCCGGGCTCCCCTCACAGTGGGAATAAGGCTTCCACAGCCGAGGCCCTCCCTGTAACTATGACGACTCATCCTTCCAGTCACTTTTATTAATGCTGGGAGTACACTTGTGCTGTTCTGTTTACTTTCTGAAACCCTTCCAAGCACATCACCGGTTGGCGGGTGTGAGATGGGGGGATTCCCCGGGGGAACTGAACCCAAGGCAGTGAGAGGCGTGCGCACCGTCCCTGGGCGACCTGGCGTCGTGTGCAGAGCCCCCAGGTCGCTGGCCGTGTGGGCTGGCAGGAGGAGAGTGGGGCTCCGGGCCGCAGAGGGGGGACCCTTCGGTGTGGGTCCCGGGAGCTACCGGCTGCTGCTTAGCATCTCACCGTGCGTGGGCCCCTTCCACGGCCACTGGAAGATTGCTGTCGACCTACTTCCATGTTAAGTACACCAAGAGAACTCACCCTTCCAAGGAGCCGACAAGTGTCTTTGTTCAAAGACTTCGTCGCCCTTTGGCTCGGGGGTTTTGTAAATCCAGATACTGGGGTTGGAGCCGCTCTTGGTGGGGTCGCCAGTGGAAACAGAGCTATGCACCTCGTGGACCTCGTGGACCTCGTGGACCAGTGCTGCGTCACTGAACTCCTCCCTGTTCCTCCTCCTGCCCTGCCATCGCTCTGCATCTGGATCTGCATCATTTCTGCGTTGCTATTTCAAGAATCATCTCTAACGGTGCCCTTTGCCTAATTGGAGCGTGTTGATTTTGAAATGCCCGGAGCCAAAAGTGCCGGCAGAAAACAGGCGTTAGGTCTGTGGCCCCGAACTAGCATCAGTCTTCTCTTCACCATCCAGTTGCTATTTTTATTTTGCTCCCTCTGTCCTTCCCTAGTCACCTGAAGGTCTTTCAGGTATACGTAGAATTCGGACGCACCTGCAAAGAGCATCCCAGCCTGTCCATGTGCGACGTGAAATCCGTTCCAGCGCTGCTACGACTTGCAACTTGAGATCATCATCCTGAGATCCTGGGACAAATGCCGTGATTTAAAGTGACGCCTGGTGAATTTGCTCATGAGATCCCACTTTCTTTCCATCAGTGTGGGGTACATTGTTCCAGAGGCTCAGAAAGGGGAATCTAGGTCAGAACTATGCCGCATCTCATCAAGCTCAAAGCCCACAAAATGCATCTGCCTGTTCATTCTCCATTTGACCCTGTGCACAGCGGCGGACATTACAGAATGGGAAGCAAGGTCACCTTTTCCCTAAATCCTCAAACCCACGCCTAGGTTTGGACACCTGGAAAGAAAGAAAAAACATGTATAAGAATAACACATATTAGCACTTTCCAAAATGTTTATCCAGTAACAGGAAGACATTGACAGGCCTTTAAGACTGCAGCAAACACAAGGGTGTATCCAAAGGGCAGGGTGACCAAACACCCCAGGTGGCCTACACAGCTCTTTTCTGCCCACTTGAAACCAGGATGAAATGGCAGCAACCGCCGGAGACGGAGAGGGTGGTGGTCTGGGGGCCGGTGGGCAGATTATGCTCACAGGCTCTGTCTCTGCAGGGACCAGTGTCGGGGTGAAGAGGGGTCTTCGAGAGGACTTCCTGCTGCCCTCCTGCAAGCCTTGGGAAGCTTTCTTCCACGCTGTCCCTCGGGTCAGTCAGGCTCTCCGTAGCTGATGCACAGGCTTACAGAGGCGGTTTGGAAAATGCAAGGAAACACAGACATGTGCTTGCACACGTTGCCATGTGAAGCCAGAGGTTGTACACGCTGCACACCAGGTTCTGGGACTGGCTTGGTGGGCATCTGGAATTGGGATTCTGCACAGGGCGTGAGCCGAGCACCGTCCTGGGCGGGGAACCCCGGGTACCACATCCTCTCTTGCTTCCCGAGTCATCACTAGATACTTCAGTTAAAAGGGTGCCATGCTCTCCACCCAAACCAAGTCCACAGCAGCTCACGGCCAGGGGACAGTCTGATTCCGATGAACTCTTCTCTTTATGGCTGAGGACTTGGAAGTCAGGGGCTGTGTCTTTTCCCAAGGGGTCAGCCTCCCAGCCAGGACCAGTGAGCTGCAGTCAACGGAGGCAAGTAGAAGAATCGGCCTGGGAGTTGGGGTGAGGAGAGGAACTGAAATGTATGAGCTTCAGCCTTCAGATGCAAAATGTCTCTCATTTGCATGAAATGACAGCCAGTTCTGTGTGTGTGTGTGTATTGAGATACAGTTGACATATAACATTATGTTAGGTTCACGGTTTGCAAGGCAGAAATAGAGACACAGATGTAGAGAACAAACATATGGACATCAAGGGGGGAAAGCGGGTGGTGGGATGAATTGGGAGATTGGGATTGACATATATATATACACTAACAGGTATAAAATAGATAACTAATAAGAACCTGCTGTATAAATAAATTAATTAAATTTTTTAAAAAGAGACAGCATGGGCTGTAAAAAACAAAAAACAACCCCCCCCCCAAAAAAAACTTGGTCATTTGTAAGCTAAACAACAAATAAACTGTTTGAAAAAGAAAAATAAAAAGTAAAAAAATAAACTAAAATTAAAAAAAACATTATGTTAGGTTCAGGTGTACAACATAATGATTTGATCTTTGCATTGTGAAGTGATCACCACAAGTCTAGTTAAAACCTATCACCACACAGTTATAAGAAGTTTTTTTCCTGTGATGAGAGCTTGCAGCATAGTCTTACGAACTGTAGCCACCAGGCTGTCCTGTACATCCCCAGGACTTATTTATTTTATAACCGAAAATTTGCACCTTTCGATCCTCTTCATTTCATTGGGTCCATTTCAGCCGCTCCAACCCCCCTCCCCAAACTCTCCCAAGCCCCACCCCACCTCTGGCAGCCACACGTGTGCTTTTATAATGGAAATCTCTCCTGTAAACAAATTCCCGCTCAACATAGAAGCAGGAGTCCTGCTGCGGTGGAGATTCCTCTGTCCTCCCCCTTCTCTGGGAAGTAGCAGGAGGACTCCTGAAGGCAGAGGGAGAGGCTGTGATTTTTACTGGATCAGGACAAATATTTATTTAATAACCCAGCTCAAATATCGCTGGTGGGAGGGGGAGAGTCGAGCCCCGCAGGCCAGGCTGGGCAGCATTTTAATCGGGGTGCCGAGCTCGCCCCTGCTTATTAGATTTCCCCTGACAAGTGCATGCGTCAGGGAAGTGCATTCCCACCCTACTGGTGTGTCCGCGTGGAAGGCATCCTCTTTCTATCTGGAAAGGGCTTATAGAGGAACTCAATTCGGAATGAAATCTCTTCACCCAGGGCAGGAAATGACCGAATAATGCTCCACTGAATTAACTCGTTTTTTTCTCCTCCGATGGCTCCCAAGTGCACTGCCCGCCCCCCCAGCTCCACACGTGCACCTGCAGCCGCAGCTGCTCTGAACCCCGGGAGGGAGGGAGCCCAGCGGTCACCGGTCAGTGCAGCTGTTTGACAGCGGCGCCTTCTGGAAGGGTGTGCTCTGGGCGGGGTCTCCCCTGGGATGGGAAGAGTCTGGCAAGACCCAGGCCCTCCTCCCGTCTGCCCATTCGTCGCCCTTGACCCTGGAGGGGGTCTTACCTGATCTTAGCCTATTTCCTCGTCTGGAAACTCGGGTGACAAAATCTGCGTTACTGTGTTATTGAAAGATTGAGAGTGGATCTCCGCAAGTCACTGGCTCCATTTCCAGACTCCCCTGAACTGGGGGGTCCTGAGTCCAGACCTGGTGAAACAGGAGCTCTGAAAAGTGCCTGAGCCTGGTGTTTCCAGCCGGGAAACAGTCCTGATCGGTCCTGCATCAGGACCCCTTCCAGCAGAAGGGGTCCTTGCTGGGCCTGAGAGGCTTGGAACAATGTGCGTGAGGGTGTGGCCTCTGCTTCCCGCCAAGGCAGTGCCACACGTGGCCACTTCTCTGGCTGATACTCCGTCAGGCCGTTAAAGTGTGCAAAAATGTGTAACTAAACCCAGAAGCCCGACGCAGCCCCTCGACTTGAGCAGAGGGGTCTGGACACCCAAATTTGGTGGCAGCCGGAGTAGGTGCCCCAGGGAGGTGCACAGACATTGGGGTGTGGGTGAGGAAGGACCTGGATGGGGTCTGTGTCCCCGCAGAGCAGGGTCCCAGGTGCTGGCTCCGAGGTCGCCGGGGCGGGGAGCCCTTGCCAAGGAGCAAGGCTCTTCCTGCTGTTACCTGAGGGTGGGGCAGGGTGGAGCCGTCCTGTCAGATTGTACTTGAAGAAGAAGATTCTACTGCCCAAAAGAGGTTGAAAACCATTGCCCTAAAATCAAGAATACTTAGATATTCCCAAACCCTTTTCCCTCGAACTATGGCTTTTATGTCTCTTTATAAACTATGTAACTATATTCTATGTCGTATACAATAGATACCATATTTTATGTGTGTTACGAAACGTGTCAGAGCTCTGGGAGGGGCTGCCGTGTGCTGGCACCTGATTGGCGGGTGGCACAGATGGGTTTCCCGCCCGCATTCTGGCCCTCAGCGCCCTGTCTTGCTGTCCACGCAGAAGCTGTACAGGAAGGAGATCAAGCCACCCTTCAAGCCAGCGGTGGGCAGGCCAGAGGACACCTTCCACTTCGACCCCGAGTTCACGGCGAGGACGCCCACAGGTGTGTGCGGGCAGGGAGGGGGGGCGGGCCTGTGTGTCTTTCCCATGGCGGGTCCTCCAACCTGGCCAGGTAGGGACAGGCATCCAGGAGCCAGAGAGCGCCATGTTCAAGGGCACTTGCATGGGATATAGTCCTCAGTTCTGTTTGATGCTCTTGTTCCTCTGCTCGTAGTAAAGGCTTACGTGATGGAACCACTTATCAGTTAGCCCCCAGGTAACAGCCGGCTGGGAAATCCTGGCCTAAGTTGTCAGTCCAGTGACCACCTGTCAGAGGGACACACCCGGGCAAGCTCGAGAAAACAACCTCAAGACAATGAAAATCTCTTGTTTAATTAGGGAGGTTTTATGGGAAGAGGGAGCCTGTCGGTTAAGTCTGTTAATGTGTGGACTATTGTTCTTATTCATACAACAAAACACCTGTTTGAGAAGTTGCATCAGCTACTGTATCTCGGCATGGCAGATGGACTTGTGTATTTAGCCTCTATGATATGTCTTAAATTACTCCTAAGGTCTACCAAATTCAATCAGAACTGGTCAGCTCCCTTTAAAATTTGTCATTTTGTGATATGAATAAATTAATATTAACCTTGTTTAGATATGGTAATTGTCCTAGTCTACCCAGGCGGCCATAACAAAATACCACAGACTGGACGGCTTCAACTAGAGAAAGTTATCTTGGTTCCCCGTGAGAGCTCTCTTCTGGGCTTGCAGACGGCCTCCTTCTCTCTGTGTCTTCGCATGGCCTTACTTTGTGCTCGAGGCGAGGGAGAGAGAAGCCCCTGGTGTTCCTTCTTCTTCTTATAAAGACGTCCGTCTTGCTGAATCAGAGTCCCACCTCCATCACCTCATTTAGCCTTAGCTGCCCTCCGCAAGACTCCTTCTCCAAAGGCAGCCACATTGGGCTTCAACGTGTGAATTTTGTGGGGCACAGTTCAGTTCATCCCAGTGAAGGTGTGGTGATTTTGTCTAAAACACAAATTAACATGCCCCTTCTGGAGATATGGGTGGGAAAAGTTCAGCCAGTTGGTAGCTCTTGGGGCTGTGTGATGTGCCCATGGGGGGTTCCCATGCTTTTCTCACTGTTATTGCATCTAAAATTTTCTGTGATTAAAAAAGGATCATGAAACAAATAGATGGTCAGATACAAAATATCAAGTAGGTAAAGTTGCAACAGAGAATCCACTGGGCTCCCTCTGGTTTAAGCTGTTGGTGAGAGCCTGTGTCCCGCACGCCAGGGGCAGGCACATTAGGGGTGTGAGCTCTGTGCAAACACAGAGGGTTGGGGGTATCCCTGGGGCCGCTGGTGGTCCCAGGGCAGCTCCTGACCCAGGCAGCAGGGGCTCCAGGGCCGAGAAAGAAGCAAATTCTGGGGGTTGCCATCAATGAGGGAGTCGGGACGCAGACACTCACTCATTTCTTTTGGGTCCTCCTGCAGCCCCCAGATAAAGCTAAGACTGTCCTCAGGGACAGAGCTAGAGTGATGCCTGCTGTCACAGTCTGGGGTGATCGCTGCTGCGAGATGTACCGTGGCTGCCGAGGAGGTGGAGGAGATCTACGTCTGTCCTCTCTAGTAGAGACGGTCCAATGTTTCTCCAGTTCTCGGCGGCCTCAGAAAGTTCTTGGGTGTTGGGGTCAGTCCTTCCTGTTGACAGAATTGACCCACTTCACAGAATCAGATTACTTTTTAGCTTCAGAGTTTGGAAAGACGGGGCAGGACTGGGGATTCCATCCCGGGTGTGCCCGCAGCTCACCTGAGCAGGTCGCTTTCTTTCTCCTCCTGTGGTTTACCTGAATGGAAAGGAACGCAGAAACGATTAACCCTGACAAAGGACACTGCCTGTGATGACCACCACCCACACGACCTCCCCCCCGGTCCTTAATGAAATGTGCACTGTGTCACCGAGGGTTTCCGTCATTCAAAACTCTGTGCTTAAAATACTGAAATAAAGACCATGTTTGTGCTGCCTGGCAAGAAAATGCTCATACAGTCAGCTCGAAATTAGTCACCTTTACATGCTTTTTGTGTTATCCGCGAAGAATTTAAACTCCGACCTAGTCAGCCTGTGTGATTAGCAGGCTTTTTTTTAGCACCTCATAAACCTTTCGTGCACAGAGAATTCAAATGTATTTTATTTTTAGCCGAAAGAAAACGTAATTAGACACAATGCATTTTAATGACGTCCAGAAATGGCTTTTTTATTCCTTGCTATTTGGATTTCTCCAATGAATTGTACTTAAAGTCAACTTATTGCAGGACACAGTTTGCCTTTGAGGAGGTAGTAATTGAAGTGCCGAGACACAGAAAAATCATTCTCTCTATATATTTATAGGAGAGTAGAATTTTCTAAGCACATGAGCTGAGCGCACGGCTCTTAAAAGGGCAGCAGAGGTGATGTGATTCTGAAGCAGCGGATAATCCACATCCTGCATTAGACTTGGATGCTGCACTGTCAGAATTTTTTGTAGTGGCCTTAAAGTGTTTCTTTTTTAACTTAAACCAATGCTAAAGCTGGTGGATATTCCCTGAAGACACACCAGCTGCCCATCAGAGCCTGCTGACCGATGGGAGATGCCACTCTAAGATTTAAAAACCCAGAAACGTATTGCACACGTCAGAAATCACTCCTAGGATCAGCGAAGGTTGACTGTACTCAGCTTTAAATTTCCTTTCATCCAACTCACATCTTTGCTCTTCTTTTAGTACTGAGCTAAGAATCGGCGCTCCCTAGCCAGTTATAAAGCGTGTTAAATGCCGTTGATACCACCTACCATGTGGTCACCATCTAGCTACAGGGACCCAGTGTTGGCTGTGACAACCTCTCATGAAGTACATGTGAACCTCAGCTGATCTCTTGGTCTGAGCAGGGAGAGGCAGCCCGGGCACAGAAGGCATGGCCCTGGGCTTCACGCCTCCTTGGTGGCTGAAAGTCCTTTTGCTTATTTGATCTACAGACTTTCCATTCACTAGGGAAGGTGTGTATCAGTTCAAGTTCACCAGATGGTACCTCCCCACCACGCGCACACTCCCAGGTGCCGTAACTGAGCCTCCATCCGCTCCGCCCTCAACCTATGCACAGCTCACACTAGTTCCTGGGACGGGCTTCAGTTCTTCCATCTAAAACCTGTGCCTCGGGGCTTGACGGTGGCTGAATCGATGCTATATCCCTGTGCTTGGTGCAGACCTAGGGTGGGACACGGTAGCCTGGGGACTTTTTAAGAGCAGGCAGACCTCAAAGCCAGGGTTCTCTGCAGGGCAAAGCAAGGCAAAGCGCAAAGCCAGCCCGGGAGCAAAGCCCAGCATCTTCAGAGCACACTTGCTGCCTCTGCTGTCTTGGGGTGCATAATTTCCAAATTCTAAAAATGACTCAGCCCAGCCTTGTGCTTTTTAATTAAGCTTCTCTAGCCTAGCAGCTTATTTCCAAACACAGTCAGCTCTGATCTCATTAACTCCGGGGTGACTCTGGAGTTCTTTGCAAGGCAACAGGTACGGGGCTGAGGCCCGAGTCCTCTCCCTCGTGGTCCAAGATGCTGAAGGTGCGGTGGGCCAGGCACGTGAAGCCCCCTGTCACCTGGCAAGGTCTCCCTAGAAGAGCCGTGTGGGCCACCAGGTCGGCCGCTTATCTTCAGGGAGAGATCCCACATCACGCAGCTCGTGGTGTAGCTCCCAGGTGTGGAAGGAGCGCCCCAGTTGCCTTTCCCTCAAAATAAAATGCTCAGGAATAAAACCCACATTCTCTGCAGCAGCTCACCCCTGCAAGCCCCCAGCCACCTGCTCCACCATGAAAGCTTTAGTGTATTGTTTCCACATCAAAGGAAAGTATCAAGACCAAGTAAAAAGGTAAAAAGTAGAAAAGCAAACATGGCATTTCCAGCCCCACTCGCCAGAGTTTTCTATATAATATGGATTTAAATCTTACATATGTACGTTGTAAGAAAAATTTAAATCCACATTATATACTTTATGTATTATTATAGATTTATATATATATATATATAATGCCTAAGTGATAGCATTTATGTTATCATTGTTATATATTGCTATGAGTTTAATGTGTTTTAGTACATATATAGCTGATTTCACTTTGTTATACAGCAGAAACTAACACCATTGTAAAGCAATTATACTCCAATAAAGATGTTAAAAAAAGTTTTTAAAAAAGTTTTAAAAAAATTTCCTACGTTCTACAGCTTGTTTTCTCCTTTTTGAGTTGACAGACTATTGTGTCAGTTCACACAGCCGTGTCTCACCCCGGGTATCGTAGTCTTACTAGTGTTACCTGCACGCATGAACATTGTTGGTCTTGTGCATGGTTTCCTCAGTGGTGAATATTTAGGTTGTCTCCAGTTTTTGTTTGTTTGTTTGTTTTGCTATTACAAATATTGCTAAGACAAACATTTTCTTTTTTTAGTGTTTTTAAAGATCACATTTTGTTTGATTTTCAATTTTATTGACGTATAGTTGATTTACAATGTTGTGTTAATTTCTGCTGTACAGCAAAGTTACTCAGCTATACATATATATATATTCTTTTTCATGTTCTTTTCCATTATGGTTTATCACAGGATATTGAATATAGTTCCCTGTGCTCTACAGTAGGACCTTGTTGTTTATCCATTCTACGTATTACAGTTTGCATCTGCTAACTCCAAACTCCCAGTAATTCTGTTCCCCACCCCCCCTTCCCCTTGGCAACTGTAAGTCTGTTCTCTATGTCTGTGAGTCTGTTTCTGTTGTGTAGATAGGTTCATTTGTGTCGTATTTTAGATTCCACATATAGGTGATATCATATGGTATTTGTCTTTCTCTTTCTGACTTACTTTGCTTAGTATAATAATCTCTAGGTCCACCATGTAGCTGCAAATGGCACTATTTTATTCTTTTTAAAGGCTGAGTAATATGCCATTGTATCAGTATATATCTACACCAAGACAAACATTTTCTACATTTATTTCTATGCACTTTTGAAAGTAATTCTGTCGGATAAATTCATAAAAGTCGAGTTGCTCTTCAAAAGACAGGTGTATTTTATACTTTGGTAGATAACTCCACTTCTACCTTGCAAAGATTATGCCAGCTTAGGCTCCCACCTACCACCGCAATGTCCAGCCCCAGCCAAACCTACATGCAGCTGGTTACTTTACATTTTGCTAATTTGTTAGGCAAAGTGTTACCCCGGTTAAATGTGTACGTGCCCCCATTAGAGGGACTGAGCACCTTCTCAGGTAGGAGAGCAGTCGGTGTCTGAGTCCTGCCCCATTTTTCTTCTGGGCATGTTCCTTTTTCTCATTGATCTCTGGGAGCTCTTTGCAAAGTAGAGAGTTTGGTCCCTTGTCTGTTGTATATGATGCAAATATTTTCTCTCCACCAATCTTTTATCCTTTTGTTTTCCTTAATGATAAACTTGAACTGGGACCCGTCTCACCAGCAGTCAAGCCTTCAAACAAATCGACAGAGCTTAGAGGGGTCACGATTGAAGGGCTCCCCTGAGGGTCCCTGGGAGCACAGTACCCTGCGTGCTGCCCTCGGGCTCCTCAGGCCTGGGTCGGGGGGACAGAGGAGTCACCAGTGCCCGGGCCTGCGTCCCGGTGCCCGGTTCCTGCTGACCTGAGAAGCTCAGAGGGTGGCCTCCTCTGCCCTGGCCCAGGAGTGGCAGCTCACCCCGAGGTTGCTGGTGGCTCTGGGCTCGGTCTGGAGTGCGCAGGGCAGAGGGCTGCCACTGAGAATGAGTATCTAGTAAGTGATGATCAACGATCACCCTCAAGTGTTTGTTCTGGGTATTTTTGCCGTGTATCAAACCACTGGCACCACCCAGAATAAAGTGTGGTTTCATATGGGTCAGCCTGTCTAATCTCCGTTTTACTTCATTCTCCAACACACACACTCACCACACACACACACCTCACACCTGACACACACACACCACACATGTGCGCGCACACCTGACACACTGAACACACGTGCACAACCTGACACACATACGCCCCACACCTGACACATACACACATCTGACACACACACACACCTCACACCTGACACACACACACCACACATGTGCGCACACACCTGACACTGAACACACACGTGCACAACCTGACACACATATGCCTCACACCTGACACATACACACATCTGACACACACACACCTCACACCTGACATACACACATCTGACACACCTCACACCTGACACATACATCTGACATACACCTCACACCTGACACAGCAAACACACGTGCGCACACACCTGACACACACCGAACACACACGTGCACAACCGGACACACCTCACACTGACACATACACATGCACACATCACACAGATGCACATGTGCGTGCACACACCTGGCACACACATCTCACCTCACACATGCACACATGTCACATAGATGCACACACACTTGCACACACACATCTCACACCTCACACATGCACACACACCACACACATGCACACACGCACGCACACCTCACACACCCACAGGGACACCTCACCATGCGTGGCCGCTGACTCTCTGGCTGTTTCCCCTGCAGACTCACCTGGCGTCCCCCCCAGCGCCAACGCTCCCCATCTGTTTAGAGGATTCAGCTTCGTGGCCTCCAGCCTGGCCCAGGAGCCCTCGCAGCAAGATCCGCACGAAGCCGCAGTTCACCCCATCGTGCAGGTAATCAGCCCCCGTGGTGCAGGGCACCCCACAGAGCCCAGCTCCGCTCGCCCCCGGCAGGCTGGGGCAAGGAGGTGGCCACACTGAGGTGACCTGTGGACTGAGAGCTGCCTCAGCCGAGTTGGGGTGCACTTCCTTCACGAACTCCTCCCCCTGCCTCCCCGGGGTCATTGAGACGGTGATCTGAGCCGTGCTTCACGTTCGTCCTCAAGACAGAAAGAGTCCTGAGAAGGATGTCATCGTGGTGTGGCTGTGGCTGGAGCCCCAGCAGGGCTCACGCTTGGGAGTCTCTGCTGTGCAGAGTCGAGCCAGCACCGCAGAGAGTGGCTGGGTTTGTGGGTACCACTCCCCATCAAGACATGTAGTCTTCGGGGGGTCAGTGAAGGTGCTATTTTTATAAGGAGTTTCCCACCGTATAAATATGAGCAGAGGTAGAGAATCTCAGAGGGAATCATGACAACATTTCCTTTAAGAACCAAGTCAGGGTACAGTGGATGGCGTTGGACTCCCATGTTTCTCTCCCCAGGGGCCTCCGGGGAGACACAGCGTGTCTAAAGTGGACACTTGCTGTGGCAGTGTCCAGTGCACTGGGTGACTCTCTGCGCCCTTAGTCAGTAGGGTGAGGATGACGAGGGGGTGTCGGGGGTCAGATTCCCGATCAGACGTCGGCATCCGGACACCACTCTGGACACCAGCGTCAGAGCCGCACCCGGTCTCAGGGACGTCTGACCTCTCACCTCTCTCGGACCTTCGGGGGGAAGCAGGCAGGTCAGCCGACACAGGGTGCTGGGTGTCTGAGAACAGGGTCCTGACCCGACAGATGGGGAAGCTGGGTTGAGATCTGGAACCACTGCCAGCTAGCTCCGTGACTGTGGTCCGAGGACGCCACCACCTCCCGGCCTCCGTGTCCCCCTGTGCAAGGGCTGAAGCCTCCTTTGCACCACATTCGGTGCCCTTGCACGAGAGGCCCCTGATCGCGCTCTCTGCCCGCCCGCTCTCTCTGCAGCAGTTACACGGGAACAACACCCGCTTCACCGACGGCTATGAGGTCAAGGAGGACATCGGGGTGGGCGCCTACTCCGTATGCAAGCGCTGTGTGCACATGGCCACAGACGCCGAGTACGCCGTGAAGGTAAGAGCGGGGCACGCGGCGGCCGCACCTGCAGCTGCCCGGGCCCCAGGCCCCGGCGGGCACGCCCAGCCTCGCAGACACTCTCCCTCGGCCTCTTCTAAGCTCTGATGCGGGGCCGTTCCGTTGGCTTTGATATTAGGTCACCCGTTAAAAAACTATTTTGCAAATCCTGAATATGTTCTGCTCCAGCCGACGTGTAGGTACCGACCACCTTTAGTAACTTTCTACATAGAACACGCTGGAACAAAAGCTCTGGGCACTTAGCATTTTGGAAAATATAGGGTTGGGGGCCAGGCAGAACATTTGGGGAAGGAGGGGAAGGAGGAGGGAGGGGGAGGAAAGGAGAAGGGAAAGGAAGCTCCAGTCACCGAAACTGAAATCAAAGAAATAAATAGAATCAAATGTTTTGTAGTATTTGCAAAACCTTAAGGACAGAGCTGGTAGTTTTACCCTGAATCATGAGGAACAGAAAACAGTAACAGGGAACTTCTCTGGTGGTCCAGTGGGTAAGACTCTGCGCTCCCAGTGCAGGGGGCCGGGGTTTGATCCCTGGTCGGGGAACTAGATCCCACATGCATGCCGCACGAAGAAGCCTGCATACCACAACTAAAAGATCCCGCGTGCCGCAACTAAGACCCAGTGCAGCCTAAATAAATAAATGAATACATAAGAAAAGAATAACAACTACAGCCCAGTTTGGCACTGTCTCCACCCTGCCTTTGGCTTCTGTAATCGTTGCTAAATTAAATATTTGATCTGGAAATCCAAGATACCAGTTTCTTGCGTTTCCTGGTGCGTAAAATGTGGATGAAAGCTGAAGCGTTCTGCTAAAGTCATAATCTAATTTTTGTAAAAAGCATGAATTGTACATTCTCCCTCCAAGGGAGTGAGAGCTGGTCTGTCCACCACTCACCCACTCAGCTGACCTGCAGGCGCTTGAGAACCCAGGTCCGGCCGGTGGTGTCATGGTGACCAGACCATCCTGGCTTATCCCAAACTCATCTGGAGCACGTGACACTACCCTGCTCTTCAAAGAACTTTTGGGGACAGATGGAGCCTGTCCAGCAGACAGCCGTGTAAGAGGAGTCATTCCGTCCTTTGTGATTTTCCTAAGCTCTGAGAAGATTGTTCAAAACGGTGACGATGAAGCAATGGTCTCGTTCCATCTCACCCACGGCTCATGGCCGCTCTGTGGAAGCAGGTACACCCTCGTATCTGCTGGGATGTCTGCCCAGTGCTTCTGGCCCTGAGGAAATGCGCTGCCCCGTCAAAAAAGTCACCAGCCCCAAAAAACGCAGGCCCGTTGGTTTAGTTTTGGGTTGGGAATTTGCGGCTTTTGGGCAAGGTTATCTTGAATTCCTCAAACAAAAAAGAACGTTTACGTTGGAGGAAGGCTCAGTGTGTGGGTCCTTTGGGTCCATGGTTATCAGCCTGCCCAGTGTCTTGAACACACTGAGGAGTGGGTGACGGAAGGAAACTTCGCACGATTTAAAATTCCTGGGAGAGGGGCCTTGAGGCTGCACTGGAGCCACTGGCATGTGGGTCTGAGGTATTTCGGGATTTGGATCGTTGAGGAATTTTATTTTTCCCCATCCTTGGGAGAGTTTGTAGGGGAGCTCGGATGATGCCATTCCCGTATCCAGACGAGCCAATGGTGGAGAGGAGACCCTAGTCCTGCTTCAGACGAGAGAATTTCATTTTTACTTTAAATATATTTCACATACTTCATAAGCGTGCATAGGTATCTTAAAATTCTTTCTGCATGTGTCATTTCTCGCAGAATTTCTTTAGACAGTTTATCAGGTGACCAGCAGCAGTCCTAGAAACAATTGCGGCTTCCACTGAGCGCAAAGAAGCCCATCTAGTGTTTGGCAAGCTCGCTGACCCTGATGCCTTTCTAGAAAACAGCCTGATGCTGGGAGGTGTCTGAAAATAAATCCCCAGACAAAGGCAATAGTGTCTTATGTCTCCATATCCAGCTCTCACAAAAAGACACCATCTGAATCAGCTTTGTCAACAAGTGGCTTATAACTCAATCCCCAAAGATCAGACCCCACGATGGGAATTTCTGGGGAATTTCAGCCCCGGCCTCTCTGGCAGCAAAGCCAGGAGCTGTGGCTGCAACTGATGGAGAAAGAAAGAGGCAGGCGTCCTGTTTGTGTTTTACAAAAGCTTGAAGTTCCCCGGGTGAACGGGGCAGGTGGACGTTACAGGGATTTCCCTCATCCTCTCCGAGACTCTGGTGGGTCATAATTCATTGTCTGGAAGATGCTTGAATTACCCGAGCACAGGAAGAAGCAGCGACTTTCCAGTGAGATGAGTGCCCCGGGACCCAGGGCTGTTTCGAGGCACGTTTTAAGCTGTTCGCTGCAGGTCGCTTCCTCCATCCGAGGGCAGATTTCCTTCAAAGATGGAAGAGCTGGCAGGAGTGCCGTGGCAAAGAGTGTTTAGAATGAGCCCGTTTGCTACCCAAACTGCTGTAACCCACCTAGGGTCACTATTCTGTTCCCTTTCCAGCGTTTTCTGGGTAGAACGTAGCTGAAATGTGTTTGGGCTTTTTTCTACTCTGTATCTTGACGGGCAGCAGTACCCCGCTTACTGATGGAGGAACTGAGAAAATGCACGGCTCAGCGTGTTCTCGAATATAGCACGGAGCCAAGGGTGCCGTTCAGTGCCTTGGCTGAGAGTGGATCTGCAAAAGCCCCATTGAGATTCAGCCACTAGAGTTTAGCATCACCTCTCTGGGCCACCACAGTTTGCAAACCCAGCTCTGCAAATTCTTGGATGGAAAACAGTGTCCGTTTCATTTTGAGAGACATTCCCGTTGGTGCCTCCATCCAGCTACGGGGAGGGTTCAGGAACTTCCCCACTGAGTACAGAGCAACAGGAATAGAACAGGTCCCCAGGGGACTGTAGCTCTGTGGCCCGAGTACACGGGCTTTGCCTGAGGCCGTCGTATCAGGGTGATTTTGCCCCCCACCCCGGGGATGCTGACAGTGTCTGGATACCTTCTGATCGTCACACCTGGGGCGGAGTCGCTCCTGGTATGTGGTGTACAGAGGCCGGGGTGCTGCCCTGCCTCCTGCACAGGACGCCCGCCCACACACCCCAGAGACTCACCCAGCCAAAGTGTCTGCGTGCCAAGATTGGGAACCCCAGCCGAAAGCATAGAGTTAAAGGGGTATCTTCTGTAGATAAGTTCCAGCAGCTGGTATCCGGAGATGAGGCAGGGTTTTCGTCTCTGTTGGGCCTCTGCTCACTGTTCTGGCAGCAGGAAGGTAATGGACCAAGAGCACAGCGGCTCCCACCCTCTGTGCAGGGGCAGGAATCCAAGTGCGGTCCTTCTGAGGGGATGGCAGTGCCAGCCCTTAACGGGCAGCCTCCAAACTCAAGAGTATGGGATACAGCGGGTCTCACATTCTTGGAAATACCATTGTGTTTTCCTTTAAGTTTATGTCTGTCTTATAAGTACCTAATTTTGCACAATAATTATTCTGTCATCATATTAACTGCATTTAAGTTAAACTTAACTGATATACTTAAACCAACCTACCCCAGTATATTCCCAGGCAACAGGATTGCTGGTTTTGCATTTGCTCTCAGCTGCATATTTATGCGCAGGTCCTAAATTAGTGAGACCAATTCTAGCTACCACTTAACAAAACCTTTAGGGCAGTGCCTACATGGAATAGCGACTCAGTAGTGTGGGTTCACTCAGAGTCTGGGTCCCTAGGCTTGGTCCCTCCCTTCTGCTGTGGCAAAACACCGTCAGGCTGCCCGGGATCCTCCACCGGGAGAATCTGGCCTCAGAGGACAGGATGCTGATGCCTTCCTCCACCTGCTGGGGGTGTCCTCCCAGTTCACCTGCCTTGGGCTAGGATGGCTGAATGAGACAAACCGTGACATTCTCTCAGACACATCCCAGTGAACAGATGTGCCCTACTTTCTAAGATCTCGGAACTATTTCCATGGGACAAAATAGCTCAGGAGTCTGATGTGAAGCTCAAGTCCACCTTTGTCTTCATAGCCAGCCCCAGAGGCTAGTGGTAGGAGGTGAAAGTGTATAGGACTTTGAAATAAGCATGACATAATGCTGCATAGATGCCAAGGCATTAATGCACCTGTCATTTAAAATAAGACTGAAATGGAATCAACGATGAACTGCAGAAAGTAACTATGATAGAGTAGATTCAAAGGGGAGAGGTGTACTTGGAAGGAGAAGATAATATTCTTATTTCATGAAAGGTTCTCTACTCACTTTACAAAAATTGCACAAGGTTTCATTTTTATTTCAGTTTTAGGTCTTTGTGGCTTGACACGATCGGGTGTGTATTCTGGACACTGCCATTTGCACAAACCCCCCTCTGCAGTGGTTTCCGTCTCGCTCAGATGGAGCCCAGATCCTTGCAGTGGCCAGCAGGGCCTCACAGCCCCATTCCTGGAGCTCCTCAGGCCCCTCCTCTGTCCCCAGTCCTCTCCCACAAGGGCGACACACCCTTCTCTGAGCCCAGAAGTTTCCTCCCCAGCCTGGGTGCTGATCTCTGACCCCGATGTGGTCCTCCCCATCGTCCTCGCCTTCAGTACCTTCTTTAGGGCTTTTGTAACCCCTGACATGCTTCGCAGCTCACTTCCTGTCTCCACACCCCCGTTACGGTGCTTGGTGGTGTCGAGGACCAATGTTATTTAAGAGAGAAAATTATCGGGAGTTCCCTGGTGGTCTAGTGGTTAGGACTCCGTGCTTTCACTGCCGGGACCTGGGTTCAGTGCCTGCTCGAGGAACTAAGATCCCACAAGCTGAGCGGTGCAGCCAAAAAAAAAAAAAAAAAAAAAAAAAAAAAGGAGAGAGAGAGAAAAAAATACAACTCAGGAGCTTTTCTTCAAATTAAAAATCACCTCATCCCTTTCTTTGCCTTTTTTATTGTCCAAGTGGGCAGTACGGCTGCTCCAAAGAACATTTCTTGTCTCTAGAATGCATTTCATTCTGCAGGGACTCCCCTGTTCAGTAACCAGTTCCTTTCATTCGTTTTTACAAATTTTTTATTAACGCTTTTTCCGAGGCAGACGCAGTGCTAGGTTCCAGGCAAAAACAAACCTGTTCTCAGGGAACTCACAATCCAGCCATGTAGGGATTTTACTGATCACAGAACCAGAAGCCATAGCAAAAAGGAGAATGTCACTGAAGAATCAGAAACTAAGGGAGATTTTCTGTCGCTGTAGCCTTTCCTGTTGGCCTGTTTTATCTTCCAACATACAGACACACGCTCCTCTTCGTTCAAAGCTCCACTTGCACGTTTTCCCCCTACTTTGTCTGAGACGCTCACTCAGGGATGGATGGATATCACCAGCCATGGCCACGTTTTCCTGGAGGGAAGCACAGCTGCGTGTCCTTTCAGGAGCAGATTTTTGTGTTATTAAAGTAGCAATAGAAGCAGGTAAAAATAAAGCGAGATCCTTGAAATTGTACAAGAGTCTGTGTCATGCAGTCCTTAATTCTAGTGAAGTGTGGCTGACACACTCAAGGCTGAAGCTGGGCTGGCTCTCTCCAGAAGGAGCCCCAATTTGTATTCACAGCAGACCGTTGACAATTACATCGTGTTTCTGGGCTCATTGTCAACCAGAAAAAGCAATGGAATTGACAGATGCCTGACGTGAATAGAGCTTATTTTTAGAGGGAAAACTGATTGGCATGGAAATTTTAATTTTTTCCGGCAGGAAAACTTGGAGTCCTTTCTCTGTGCCATTTGTTTAAAGCAACTGAACAGGAGAGGGTGTCTGTTGAACTTTACAAGGGGTTCCATGCTCTACTGCTCTCGTGTCAAATGTATCGATCCTCTCGACACGTCAGCAGAAACGCCCGCCTCCGGAGGGTGTCGGGCCGGCCTGTGAGCTCAGGCCACCTCTTGTCCACCTCGAAGCCCCACGCCATTCAGTGTCTAGGAGGGGAGCCTCTGCTGGAGAGAGCTGGGGAAGAGGAAGATGGGGAAACGCAGAGACCAAAAGGGAGCGAGGAGAGTGTGTGGATGGTAGTGAAGCCTGGACCAATCCTGCCCCCGCCTTCAGCCACCGGGAATAAGGACGTACCAACACCCACCTGCACGCTTCACCTGCTGAGGAGCATCACGTTGTCTGCCATCCTTTTGTTGGGGCCAGACTTGCTTCACGGACTATGGAAATACACAGCTTGTCCAACAGCAGCCCCGTGAGAGTCTGGTTTGCCAGCCCCGTTGGGTGCTGACCTGTGGGTGGCCTCCTGCTGCAGGTGAGGACAGGTCCACCGTTCCTCCCCACTTGTGGTCCGTCAGCATCATTTGAGCATCGGCATGGAGAGAGGAGGCCTTGCGGGTGAACATGTTTGCTGAGAATGCCTCCCTCGGTTTTGCTGCATCAGCAAGATTATAAAACAATACTGTTCTCAAAATAAGGGACTCGATCAACTAGCGCTCGCTTGAACTAGAAGCCAGTCCCACAATAGCAATCCCAAGAAGTGGACCCCACGTAGAAGAAATGCCTTCCTGGATGCATCGGAACAATATGCTCGAACCACTCCCCCCCGGCTCTGCTGTACCCCACAGACCTGGGCTCTGCGCTCAGGGACCAGTCATCACACCTCACTGCTCTGTGTCTCTTCTTCCTGACCTTTCTCCCAAAACAATCCCAGAAAAAGATTTGTGGATAGAAGCTGCCAGCCTTTGCTGACAGTGATCAGGGTCAGAACGCTGGGTCTGAACAGAACTTGCTGCTGTGGGTCGGTCCCACGTTGCCCAGACTAGGAAAGGTAGCGGCCAGCTGGGCAGGTGCAGGAGCCTGTGCTCAGCTCCACTCCACTGGGGCCTCCCTTCCAGGCAGGCACCCACCCTCTCCTCCGTGCCCACTAGGGACCCCATCACCCCACCCTGCCTGCCCTCTGGCTTCCAGTCAGTTCTGCCGGGGCAGACACCACAGGAGGGAGGAGCCGCCCCTCTGGTCCCATAACTGCTCCCTCCTCCCCCTGCTCTGGGCCATCGGCATAGAGAAAAGGCTTCCTCTTTCTTGTTTATCTTGCATCCTATTCTATTGTGATTTATGCTAAAAATACATCTCCTTTATCATGAAATTTTATTTGAAAAAAAATGAATCTACCACTAACTTTTTTAAAAAACCACTAGTGATTTTAACCTTCTCAAATTGCAAAGAGATCGCAGCCCAGGGATTGAATGGCCCGGCAGGCAGCTGGGGCAGAGACGGTCCTAGAACCCTGTTGGTCAACATGTGATCCGGGCAGTGTAAGGATTTTCCCCGCGGCCGCCTAGGCGTCCACATGTTAAGCCATCCCCTCCACCACCCACTGAAGGAGCCTTTAAAAAACTCTCCTCTAGAAGGATGCATGTGTGTCGGCTTCTATCAATAACAGAAGTAATCCTGGTGTCCTAGCTAGAACTTTAGTAACAAAAGGAGGAAAGCTGTGTCAAGAAAGGAAGCTGAGACTTCCCTGGTGGTGCAGTGGGTAAGAATCCACCTGCCAATGCAGGGGGCACGGGTTTGAGCCCTGGTCTGGGAAGATCCCACGTGCCGTGGAGCAACTAAGCCCGTGCGCCACAGCTACTGAGCCTGAGCTCTAGAGCCCGCGAGACGCAACTACTGAGCTCACGAGCAACAACTACTGAGCCCACGTGCCACAACTACTGAAGCCCACGTGCCTAGAGCCCGTGTTCTGCAACAAGAGAAGCCACTGCCATGAGAAGCCTGCGCACCACAATGAAGAGTAGCCCCCACTCACCGCAACTAGAGAAAGCCTGCGCACAGCAATGAAGACCCAACGCAGCCAAAAAATAAACAAAAAGTAAATAAATTTATTTTTTTTTTTAAAAAAAGGAAGCTTGGGCTTTTCCCTTGTTGAACAACGTGTGTCATGGGGCTCACGGTCCCGGGCGCCGATGTCGTCCGAGCCTGGCAGTGGGTTTAAAACTGAGAGAAGCGCGGGCACCACGACCGTCTTCCACTGCAGTGAAGGGGCCTCAGGGCGTTGGGCGGGCAGAGCTCCAACACTGGGTCCTGTGCCACCCGAGCATTTAGTTCATCTAAAGAAGAAAGTGAGTTTCACGCAAGCCTCCACTCAGAGCCTGGGACGTGGTAGAGAGTGAAAGTGAATTTCCCTCGTACTCCAGCAGTGAAATGACTGCACATCCTCCACGTGGCGAATGTTTTGAATTTGAGTGAAACTAACGCACAAAAACGATCCTCCTCTTCTGAGTGTCGTTTCCCACACACGTGCTGTAGCCTTCGCCTGAGTGGGGTCCCCTCCCCAGCCAGCTCCATCCCGGTAAGAAGCAGGAGCTGGGGCCCAGGAAGCTATCCTCAGAGGTTTTAGTCACTATCCACCAACAGGTGACCCCCTGTCTCCAGGTGGGCTTTCATTCATGACACCCTGTGATTGGAAGCCATCTGTTTTCATGGGGTAAGAGGATTTTATCTGCCACCCTAAGCCCTGGGCTGCACGTGCCAGGAGGAGGAGACAGGAGCCAGAAGCAGCATCCGCACGTGTAAGTCACAGCGCAGCCTCAGCACGCACGCCGCTGCGGCGTCTCTTGGTGAGAACCACGCTGGGTCTCACTTTGTTGCCGGCGTGTGACCACCAAACAGAGAGAGAGACGCACAGCAGCTGGAGGCCCGCTTTGGACGGAGCAGGGGGCACAGGCCGCCAGCCCAGAGCCTGCGCTGCGAGTGGTGGAAGAGCACCTTCTGTGTTCTCGGTGGGGCCTGTGTGAGCTCCCCAAACCCACCCTTCTCCATCCAGCCCTGTCATAGCTTAAAATTAGTGTCCGGAGGCAGGTGCTCTCTTTTTTTTTAATGTCAGTCTCTTCTGCTCGTTGGGAAAGCAAGGATTGCCGTGACTTTCCAGGCAGTTGTGGGTTGTCTTGGTGGAGCCTGAGCCGGAGTGGGGGAGGGGCAGACAGGGCCCCAGCCGCGGGCGCCAGCTGGAAGCCTCACGTCCACCTCTGTTTGTTTCAGATCATCGATAAGAGTAAACGGGACCCCTCGGAAGAGATTGAGATCCTCCTGCGGTACGGCCAGCACCCCAACATCATCACCCTCAAAGACGTAAGCGCCTTCATGCAACAGCGATGTCGCTTGCGCTTTGTGGCTCTCCGGCTGGCACCAGAGGCCACCGTTGATTTGGTGCACGCTGGCTGCTCGGCTCACCAGCTGTTCCTGGCGCCCAGGAGCTCAGAGCCGGAGGGGGCTGCTGCCCAGACACCTCGGGGTCCCCCAGCAGCTGGGTAGCCCCACCTGCCGGGCCGCTTATTCACCCCTATTGATGGCACCCCACTACTCCCAAATCACAGAATGCGCACGTGTGAAAGAGGAGAGAGAGCTGGTGTGGGTTCTCACCCAGGTGTGTTTCACCTCGCTGTCACGGAGAGCGTGGGGCCCGTGAGATGGGCTCCAGCTCTGAGACTCCAGATCCGGAGCCCCTCCCAGCTTCCTTCGCTTTCCCGACTGAGCGATCTGTGGCCCTCATCCCTGAAAGAGGGGAAGGGAGCAGGGACCAGTCACGCTGGAGCCAGTTGGATGCACCTGGCAGCATCCACAGGGGCCTAGGGCTGGGCCTCTGGGGTCAGGCAGGGGAGAGAGCCTCATCTTCCTCTCCAACTCCAGAGCGATCCCAGCATCGTGAACCCCAAACCTCAAAATACTGGGGCCACCTCAGTTTCCTTCGGGCCCCACAAATGCCTGGAGTAAGAGGCCTTCCAAATGCCAAGTCAATTCTGAGGAAAGCGTGGAACAGGCCTTGTGTGAACAAAGCTTAAAGTGAAGCCCAGCCACATCCCTGTGGGTCACAGTCAGCACCCCCGCACGAGATCAGTCCCCTTGCTGTTTCCTTTGTCGTGTGTTTGCGAAGACCCGCAAACAGAAATCAGCGAATTTGAAAACTCCCGAAGAGCTCTGGCTGGGTTTGGGATGAGTGATGTCACCCGGGCACATTCTGGAAAGCAGAGCATTTGATCATAAACTCAGAAATAAATACAACAAGATCAACTTTACATCCTTTATAGAGCTCCGTGCCAGCCAGATTGTCTTAGTGATTTGTTCTGAAATCATTGACTTGGAAGCTAGAAAGTCACTGTTTTTAGGTGCTTTGCTCCATTTCTCTCTGGTTCTTCTCAGCACTTGGGCGGCCCCTCTGCTGGGCCATTGGCCTGACGGAGACCCAGAGCTTGTTGGTTTGGTTTGTCTTTTAAGTTCAGGAGATTAACGCTAGTATGACTAAAGCTCTCTTTATCTACTGCTTTTCTGAAATAAAAGCAGATCAGCCCTCCTACCTTCTCTCCTCCCGGACTCCCAGGGCTTGTCCCCCGCACAGGGCACAGCAGCGTAGAGGGCCCCCGGGGTCAGGCTCCCTACCAACCCCGGACCTGCTGGGTCCGGGCCGGCCTGTCACCCTGCTCTGTAAGGTTTGAAAAGCGCGGCCCTGGAGAACGCTGCCACCCGGGGCTGGGCCAGCGTCGCGTTGTCAGTCTCTGAACATCGCTCTCCTGGAGGCGGGGCAGTGCCAGGGTTCACTGCAGCTAAATCCATCCATGCAGCTCTCAGCCCTGCTGAGCCATGCCCTGCCCAGCAGCAGGTCATTAAAGCTTTTTTTTTCCCAATAAGAGCCTTGTCTGGCATGACTAGAAAATCCTCACTCATTTTCTACAGAAGTCTTGTGTCTGCTCCCAGGGGAGCACTGGGACTCCAGGCTCTATGCACTGCGGCGCCCCCTGCCCCTGCCGGGGTGGCCCCTCCTTCCCAGTGGCCAGCAGGCCCGCGAGGGTGACCGCGAGGTCCCTGAAGCCTGTGTGCTCTCCTGCCCGACCCCCAGGTCTACGACGACGGGAAGTTCGTGTACCTGGTGATGGAGCTGATGCGGGGCGGGGAGCTGCTGGACCGCATCCTGCGGCAGAGGTACTTCTCGGAGCGGGAGGCCAGCGACGTGCTGTGCACCGTCACCAAGACCATGGACTACCTCCACTCCCAGGGGGTAAGGCCACGCCCCCCGGGCAGCCCCGCGGGGAGGAGGACAGAGGAAGAGCGGGACCCGGGGGCGCTGGGAGTCCACGGGCTCAGGAGCTGGGCACTCGGGTGTCCTCGCCTTCCTTGTGAATCACAGCCGTCCCTCTTGGGTCTGAATGATTTTAGACACACACGCTGTGTGCCCAGGAGCTAGGTCAAGAAATTAAATTCACCGAGACCAGGTATAGCAAAAAAGTAGTTTGGGCTTGATAAAGGGAAACTTGGAATGTTCATCAGTTGCCCTATTTAGAATAGAATTCCTCCACCAGTGCCAAGGGATATGGTGACAAAATGACAGTGACCGCTGCGGGTTCCAGGTGCTGCTCTAAGCCCTTCGTCTGGGCAGTTCTAGACTCTGGATCACACCCATTTCACAGATGAGGAGACCAGAGCACAGAAGGGTTGGGTATCGTGCCCAGAGCTGCACACACAGCCGGGTTCTAACCCAGCACCATGCTTCTAGACCCCTTGCCCTCAGCCCCGGACCCCCACCTTCTCAGCACCTCCCAGGAAGCAGCAGTGCTTCCCTGGCCAGCAGTGCACGTGTGCCTGTCAGCTTTTAAAATGCAGCCCCGTCTGACCAGAACATTCCTCCAGGGCCGCACGATGGTCATTTCCCAGGACGGTCAGACTGTAGAAGCAGCCCTTCCGATGATGGTTTTGCAGATTGACTTCTGTTGCACGAGGTGGGGCAATAGACCTGGAACCGAAGTCTTTTGTTTCCCGGCCATCGGAGCCGCTGTAAGCCGGCTGCCGGCCGTGGCCCTTTAATCTCCCTTCTCTGTCCTCTCCCTGGGTATTAGCAGGACAATGAGACACGTGGGCCCCAAGCCACATGCAGGCACACCACATGTTCTTACAATCGGCCTCTGTCCCCTTCAGAAGAAACCGCTTTGTGCCCTAAATAGCTAAATAGCCGCTGTGCTCTGAGGTACCGCTGGCCCCATCCTTGGTGCTCAGAGCGCCCTGCGGCTCACTCCGCACAGATGCAGCTCTCGGGTTTCTGTCCACTGGCCGTGTGCACATGACAGAGGCTTCTTGTCTGCATCACCCGCTGGGGTGCCCGGCACCTGCCCGCTGGAACGTGGCATCACACAGCAGATGTTTATCTTTAGAAATCTTCCATCCATGTTACTGAGCTCACCACCGGTGTCTCTCTGTGTGATGGCCCCAGCGGGCCTCCCTGATCTTGGACACATGCTGACTTATTTATTCATCCAAATACTCACTCACCATCCAAGGGGCTTAGGCGGGGTCCTCGATTTTTGAGTGTCAGTGTGAGAGAAAGAGAGGGGGGAGGACCTACAGAGATGAGAGCATCCCAGCCGATTGCTTCCTGCCTCAGGACCTGCCCAGAATAAACGACTCCACATAAGCCCTCATGTCCTGAGTGCGTCCCCGCTTCTCTCTCCCGCTCCAGCCTGGGCCCCAGCCCAGGCGTAATTCCTCCTGCCTCTCCAGGTTGTTCACCGGGACCTGAAGCCGAGCAATATTCTGTATATGGACGAGTCTGGAAACCCCGAATCCATCCGAATCTGTGACTTCGGGTTTGCCAAGCAGCTGCGAGCCGAGAACGGGCTGCTGATGACCCCCTGCTACACAGCCAACTTCGTTGCCCCGGAGGTGAGAGGACCACTGAGCCAGCGGGGCGACGGCCCTTTCCTACTTTCAAAGTCACTGCACAGTTTGGTGTATTGGAGTCAGCAGTAATTCTAGAGGGTAGAAGTGAGAAGCTTCGGTCTTTTTTTGCTCAAACACAGTTATTTTATCATTTTATTTCCTATTCGTAAAATTTGTAAAGGTGAGGTTTGCATGTGGAATTGTCACTGTGCTCTAGACGACTTCAATCAAATCTGCCTGTCCGTTAGGAGTTACGGTGAGAAATAATGCGTCAGTCTCTCCTACAACCGGGAGGGGAGCCAGTGGGTCACCTGGGATCAGAAATCTACCCAGCAGCTGCACCAGGAGAGTGCATGTGCGTGGACTTACTTGGTGCCAGAGTTCTTGCTCCAGATTGTTTTCCAAAGCCCCAGAAGCGAGTCGGGTGCTATGGGACTGAACGTTAGGCTTCCGCCGAGATTTGTGGATGAGACGCACGTGAATCCTGAGGGCCCCTCCCTCCCGCTCCCTCTTCTCAGGGCATCAGAGGCCTCGGCAGCACATCTCGTATGTGCTGTGCCCTTTTCAGCCTCCCGGGGATCATTTCCGGTAGGTCCTGAAGTCACTGATGTGTTTGTGAAGACAAATCCACTTTCTTGCTTTTTAGAAAAGCAACCAAACCTGAGATGCTGGTGAGAGCAGGAGTGGAAACAGAAGAGGCTGACATTGCTGATGGGGGCGGGGGTGGGGGGCGGGGAGGAGGTCAGGAATGAAAACAGACATTAGGTTCTGCGTGGATCCTTCTGGTGGTTGGTGAAGCTGCTCCAGAGTGGCCCTGGTGGGTGCAGTGACAAGTACAGAAAGTCCTAAGAGAGAGGCATGCTGGCCCCTAGTGGCCAGCCTGTGAGCTGAGAGGTGACCCAGGTGGGGTCCACAAGGTGACCACGGCCAGTGGTCCACGAGGACGATGTCCACATGCCTGCCAGGATACGGATGGATATGCAGCTGGGGCCATCATTAGGCTGTCCAGATGCTACCTGTAGCCCCTTTAAGAAAATCTGGTTCTATTTGAGCAATATTATTGCCTTATTTGATCACTACTAACGTTAATAGTATTAGTTTTAGTGACTAGAGACTACCTTACGTTGGTATATTACTTTACCATTTACTGAGCACTTTTACCAGTATTTTTTGCTTTTATCCTCCTATGCCACATGGAGTGGGCAGGGTAGATAGTGTTAGCCACAAACACCTCACAGATTCAAAAACAAACAGACTCCATGTGTTGAAGGGACTTTGAGGATCACTCAGCTAGTGAACATGGGTAAGGGCTTGAACACCGAACGCTTGCTGTGTCCACACGCCTCGGTGGCCTGCCATGCTGCAGGCACCGCGCCTGAGGTACAAAGATCCCCGCCCTTGTGTCTAAGGAAATTGAACACGGCTCTCCTGACTTCACGTTCAATGTCAGTCCAATAACCTGCAGTCACCCGGAGTGCCTGTGCTGCTTTCTTTATTGTTATTCAACTGTAAACGTATCAGAGGATTGCCCTCCCCTGAAGTGTGTAATCCTGGGACATGAACACTCTCCCGTGTTAACTAGTCCTCAGAAACTCAAACGCAGAATTACCAGGTGGCCAAGCAACTCCACCTCTGGGTACAAACCCAGAAGAGTTGAAAGCAGAGGCAAGAACAGATGTCTGTCCACCATGTTCACAGCAGCGAAAAGGTGGAAACAAGCCAAGTGTCCATTGATGGATGGGCGGTACAGTGGAATATTAGCCTTAAAAAAGAGGGAAATCCTGTCCTACGCCACGACATGGATGAACCTTGAGGACACTGTGTTGAGTGTGATACGCCAGGAAGAAAAGGACAATTATGTGATTCCTCTTACATGAGGGACATAGAGTTGTCAAATTCATAGAGATAGAAAGTTAAATGGTGGTTCCCAGGGGCTGGGGGCAGGGGAGGGGGCGTTGTTGTTTCATGGGGACAGAGCTTCAGTTTTGCAAAAGGAAAAGAGTTGTGTGGACGGGTGATGCTGACCGCTGCCCAGCAATATGAAGGTACCTAGTGTCACTCAACCGTACACCTAAAAGCGGCAAAGATGGGAAATGTTATGTTTACCAGAGTAAAAAAAATTCTTCTGTTTTGTTTTGGTTTTTGTTTGGTTTGGTTTTGGTTTTTGCCACACCGCACGGCTTGCAGGATCTCAGTTCCCCGACCAAGGATTGAACCTGGGCCACCGCAGTGAAAGCCCGGAATCCTAACCACTAGGCCACCAGGGGACTCCCCAAATTCTTCTGCCTTAAAAATAAACTGTTTCCTTTTCAGTCTGTAGTGTATCTGGCAAGAGCCAGGGCTCCCTGTGTGCACAGGTCTTTGGGGAATCCTACTGCACGGAATTAGGGTTGGCTTTGCGGCGATAAGCGACAGTCCCACTGAAGTCACCCTGCATCCCCAGCCATCCCCCCGACCCCCGCCGGGGTTATGGACCCATCACAGCAACATGCTGTGACCTTGAATTTTCCCTGCCAAGTGCTTATCCGTCGTCTGCTTTTCCCCTGGCAGGTCCTGAAGCGGCAAGGCTATGACGCGGCTTGTGACATCTGGAGTCTGGGGATCCTGCTGTACACCATGCTGGCGGGGTAACGCAAACCCTCACGTGGGTGTCGGCGCTCAGGGAACCCCTGCCGAGGCTGCTGGCCCTTGTGGGCCTGTCCCTGTGCACGGGTGTGGGCCCATACCTACAGGCCTTGAGTTCAGTCTCCCGAGGCCCCTGCAGGACAACCAGAGAGCAAGGGCAGGAAGTCATGCCTTGTCGTTCAAGTATGTCTCTGGAATTAGGGAACTGGGGCTCCACAGCTCAGCTCAGCTCATCAACAAAAACCCAAGCCTCTGACCGCGGGTCCACGTTCTCACCTCTGCACCACGCATCCTCTGCAGAGGTCACAGCATCTTTCCTCACAAACATCTTCTCGAGCCAGGAAGCAGCAGCGTCTCGAAGAGGCAGGCAGCCCAGGCTCCGGGTCGTAGATTCACCCTCACTACCTCTGCTCCCGGGTGAATCACAAGAGTGACTGAGAATGGCCTGCTTTGGGCGTGGCCTCTGTGAGGTATTTCCTAGTCAGTCAGTGACTAGTGTCGCAGTGGAGCGGGGAGCCCCGGTGAGCCTGGGGCCGTGCCCTGAGGGCTGCAATAGCAGAGGAGGCCCTGCAGTTTCTCCCCAGTGCCACACTTTGTGATTCTTCTGGTGCTTACTTTGTCAATACATAAACTAGGAGTACAAACCCTGCCACTGAAGGAAGTGCATTAGGATTACATATAATTGCCTTTCTGGGGAGGCTACACTGACCCACCCTGGTTTATGTGAAGGGGTGACGATAAACATCTAGCACACACTTACAGTAGGGCAAGAACCTTTTGCGTTTTGTGTGTGTTTGTGCGTACCACTGCTGTAGACCCCTGCAAGTGTATTATTCTGCCCATTTTGCAATTGAGGTTCAAAAAATTCATTTGCCAGAGAAGCCAGAGTTGGTAATAGATCGACCATGGGTCTCTCAGACTTCAAATCCCAGGCTCCCATCCACTATATACCACTCTGTCACCATGGAAACCACATCACCAGGCAAACCACTGTACCACACTGTCACCAGGGAAGCCAGAAACGGTCCAGAAAGGCTCATCCTTGGGTCCACAGAACTTTCTTCACCGGCCGAGTAAGGAAAAGAGACACAGCAGTAAGAAATAAATTACACTTTACCATGAATCCTGGATTTGGGGCATGATGGGAAAGAAAAAATTATTCTTTTTACAACAAAGAGGCAAAATGAACTTTATCTTAGACTATAAAATGGAAGCTCATTACCACAAATTCTCTCATCACACAGATTTACCCCTTTTGCAAACGGACCAGATGATACCCCTGAGGATATCTTGGCAAGGATTAGCAGCGGGAAGTACGCCCTTTCCGGGGGAAACTGGGATTCCATATCTGACGCGGCAAAGGTGAGGACATGGCCCAGTGCTCTTACTTCTTAGGCGTGGAGATTCTGCAGTCACCATTTTATCTTTGAGGAATACTAGAGGATACTTTTTGTGTAAATAATATAGATATTTTATACTCATAGATTTTTTTAAGACACACAGCTAAAAAAAAGAAATTTTGCAAAAATATTTCATAGCACTTTTCACATTTTCTACAGTCTTGGTGTATTAGGGTTCTCCAGAGATACAGAACCAATAGGATGTGTATGTATAGAGACAGAGACAGAGAGAGACTAAGACAGAGGATGAGAGATTTATTTTTATGGAATTGTGGAGGCAAGTCCAAAATCTATAGGGCAGGCCAGAAGCCTGGAGACTCAGGGAAGAGTAGATGTTGCAGCTCTAGTCCAAAGGCCGTCTTTTGGCAGAATTCCCTTTTCCTCGGGGACTTCAGTCTTTTTTTCACTTAAGACCCTCAACTGATTGGATGAGGCCCACACACATTATGGAGAAGTTGACAGATTTAATTGTTAATGTCACCTTCACAGAAACATCTAGACCACTATTGGTTCTTTTTTTTTTTTTGGGTGGGAGGGGTGGGTTGGCCTCACCACACGGCCTGTGAGATCTTACTTCCCCAACCAGGAATCGAACCTGCACCCTCGGCAGTGAAAGGGCAGAGTCCTAACCACTGGACCACCAGGAAGTTCTCTAGATGAGTGTTTTTTGTTTTGTTTTGTTTTTCTTTTTTTTCATTGAAGTACAGTTCATTATGTAAGTTTCAGGTGTACAACATAGTGATTCACAAGTTTTAAAGATTATACTCCATTT
Source organism: Hyperoodon ampullatus (assembly GCF_949752795.1). NCBI lineage: Eukaryota > Metazoa > Chordata > Mammalia > Artiodactyla > Ziphiidae > Hyperoodon > Hyperoodon ampullatus. The sequence continues at coordinate 86,859,045 of NC_136925.1, read as the reverse complement.
ATAATTATTATAAAACAGACGGGTGTTTGACCAAACACTGGGTACCATGGCCTAACCAAGTTGACGCAGAAAATTAACCATCACACTTTTAGGGATGTTGCAAAATGATTGCCCTGAGTGTTCGCAGACTGATCAAGTAGAGCTCTGGTACAGGGGTGTATTTCTGTTATTAAAAAATACTTTGAACTGGGGCTTCTCTGCAGCTGCACCATTTGTGACCAGCCCTGTTTCTCTGTCCATCAGACTTGGAATTCCTCTCTAATCAAATAGTAAATTATAGTCCAACCACAGTAAGAAACAGCATCAACAGTCTATTTCCTGTGTTTCTATAAAATGACCAGAGGAGGAGAAATTCTGGGGTTCTGATTCCAGCTCTGCCATTACCATCTCTGTATGACCTCATACAGTGATGGTGGAGGAGATGATGGAGGTGATGAAGGTGGTGAAGAGGATGGTGGAGATGGCAGAGGAGATGATGGAAGTGATGGTGAAGGTCATGGTGGAGGAGATGGTGGATGTGGTGGTGAAGGTCATGGTGGAGATGATGGGAATGGTGAAGGTCATGGTAGAGGAAGTGGTGGAGGAGATGGTGGAGGTCATGGTGGAGGAGATGGTGGAGGTGATGGTGGAGGAAGTGGTGGAGGTGATGGTGGAGGTAATGGCAGCTGGCATTTAGTGAGCACTTCCCCTGTGTCGCATCCTGACACCCGCATTGCTCCTTCCATCCACTCTGTTTTGAATGGGTATGGGAATTGTCTTAGTTCCGGTTCCCACAGTAGAGCCACAGACCAGGACTTGGGTGCTGGTGGTTTCTTTGAGAGGTGATTTCAAGCAGGAGTTGGGGGCATGGAAAAGGTGGCAGGAAAGGAGTTCGTCAGGTACAGGACACGTTACCAAGGTCACAGCTGCAGGCAGAGGGCTTCGCTGCCTCCCAGGACGTTTTGCTGACCTCTTCCTGCTCCTTCCCTGCCATATCTTCCCCTCTCTCGTTCCCCTGTGCCTTTCCCCCCTCTGTGCTCACCACACAACAAAACCTACAATCCTCCGAAAACAGGCAAAGCCTACGGATTTGTATGTTTTTATAATACTTTATCCGCCTCCTGCATGCGCTGTATAAAAACACACTGCTTTACTTTTTTTTTTTTTTTTGGCCTCGCCACGCAGCTTGTAGGATCTTAGTTCCCCAACCAGAGACTGAACCCCTGCCCTCGGCAGTGACAGTGTGGAATCCTAACCACTGCACCACCAGGGAATTCCTTACTGTGAGGTCTTGAGCAAGTCAGTAAAGGTCTCCCTGCTTTCATTTTTCACACATGGAAATGGGGAGAACAGTCCTTCCAGGAGATATTTGTTTCAAGAAGTTACCAAGATTAATGTTATCAAATGTTAAAAGGCATTGTATTTCTCTGTAGAAGAAGGATATTGTATTAGTGTATAATATTTCTTTGTTGCGGTTGATGACCACAAATTCTGTTGAGTGATGCAACTTCACATTCTACAGATACTCTAATTGATTTCATTTCATTTTGGAATGTGATGGGAACAATAAAAGAAGGAGAGGAGGCTAGTGGAAAAGCACGGCTTCTCGCTGAGGCTCTTCCTTGGGCACCTGGTGAACAACTATACACCTCACGTTTTCACCTACAAGACGGGGATGTAATATTCACCCGCTTTCCCCCAAGGACAGCCCTGATGACTCACAAGGGCAGGTGCCTCAAGCGAGTGAAGACAGTCTCATGAATTCCATGCAGATGCAAATCACAGTTCTAATTGTACGTGTGTGTACATGTAGGTACACACATTTGCACGTATTGCCACATGTAAATCTAAAGTGGAGCTCAGTCTTTAAACCCATTGTAGGAGTTTTTGTTGCTATTACATTACAATCAAATAAGAAAATCACCTCTATGGAACATGAGCCCCTTTGGACACAAGTAACGACAACAGATTGTTAATTCCACAGTTGGTGATTATTTGTAGCAAATATGTGTGGATTTGAGGATAGTAATATTTATTATATGTGATAAAATGTAACCGAGGACATTGTTATGATTGGTTTATATCTGTGGGATAGTCATTATTTCAGCTTCTCCCTTTGGAAGATTATCGTTTTTACGCAAATAATATTTCAGTAACTTACACCCGCTATTGAACGTTTCCACATGTGATTTCTCTTCAGACATAAAATGTTTAATACTGTATAAACCTAGGGTGATCCACCAAGTTGACGATGGTTAAAGCTTTAAAAAAAAAAATTCACATGTGTATAAACCTGGGGGTAAACGTTCGGCCCCAGGTGCGGAGCTTCACTCTCAGCACGGTGGTGAGGTCTCGCCGTGAGGAGGAGGAGAAGACTTTTGCTGGGAAGCCTCTGAGAAGCAGCAGCACTCACTCCCCTCCCCACACAGGATGTCGTGTCCAAGATGCTCCACGTGGATCCTCACCAGCGCCTGACAGCAGTTCAAGTCCTCAAACACCCGTGGATTGTGAACAGAGAGTACCTGTCTCCAAACCAGCTCCGCAGACAAGACGTCCACTTGGTGAAGGTACCGACCGCGGGTCCCCACGGCAGAATGGTGGGGGCGGGGACTCCAGAGAGCTGCTCCGATACCTGCACGGCTAACCACAGGGGTCACGGGGTGCCGGAAGGGAACCAGTAACAGGCCCAGATAGGCATCCCAGGTGTATTTACGGTTACCTGGTTCATCCCATACATGCAGTCACATGCCAGACTCTGAATAAGTGACAACTTCTGTTAACACAGAAGGGGTGGACCCTCTTCTGGGAGGTGTGCACTGCCCCCAGCCGTGCAGCGGCTGGGGTTCTCCTGCTGGGAGCCGCCCATTCAAGACCACCCGAGGGTTTAGAGCTGCTCCAGGAGGGGCCCAGTCACCCAGGTTGGTCCCGGATCCTCAAGATCGGCAGAGCTGGTGTGCCATTGCCAGGAGGGCACCCCAGGGACCCAGCAGCCGCAGGGCAGATTGGGGGCCGGGAGGACCTCACCCCGGGGCTCCCTGGGAGCCCAGTCACCGCACGGTTCACAGATGGGGTCGGGGGCGGGTGGACACGGCAATCAGAGCAACACCCTGATGATTGAGAGCCGGTGCTCCATGGTCCTGAAGGAAGGCCTCCCGTAGCCCAGGCTCGGAGAGGCCCAGGCCGGGTCGGGGGCCGGCACCGCGTCACCGCCGCTCCCTTGTGTTGCAGGGAGCAATGGCCGCCACCTACTTCGCCCTGAACAGAGCCCCCCAGGCCCCGCGGCTGGAGCCCGTGTTGTCCTCCAGCCTGGCCCAGCGCCGGGGCATGAAGAGACTCACGTCCACGCGGCTGTAGCCGAGCCCGGCGCCCGCTCATCCTGCACCTTCTTGGGCAGCCGGAGAGGATCCAGGCGGGCGGCCTCCCGACGCCTGGCTGCGCCCACCTTGCCACCTCCGCCCCCAGCCAACCAGACGGAGGCCTTCCTCCGCGGACCGCGCCGAGCGCCTGGAGGCTCCTCCAGCCTGTGGGGCTTGCACAGTCATGGCTTGTGTTTCCATGGAGACGTGTGTTTTCCAGTTTTAAAGTCAGTGACCTGGTCTGATTTCCGGCACACACAGCCCAGGTGTCACGGTGTGAAGGTGACAGTTAACGGCAGAGCCCTGGGGGCCCGGCTTCTGCGCCTCTGCCCACGGCTGAGTGACCGGTGGGCACAGGGCACCTAGGAGCAGACGCCTGGTCCCTCCAGATGATCCAAAGAGCCCTCGTCTCATTGCCCCCACTTGGCACTGAGGCCCCCGTGTTCTCTCCTGTTGCAGATCTGATGGGGTGAGGCCACCCCGGCTCCGGGAGCAGCAACTTCGCCTCGGTGGCCACGTTTCACAAGAATCGCTCGCGTCCCCGGGAGGGAGCCAGCCCAACTTGTGCCCATGTTTTCGCGTTCTCCTGAGGACCGGGGGCTGCAGGAGCGGCTGCTTCACGCTCCTGCCCCGGTTCCAGGGTCGCCACGGCTGCCCCGAGCTTCCGAGAGGGGCTGGCTTTCCCCTTTCATGGAAACCCTGTGGCCCGTGGGAACCCTCAGTTGGGGTGCCTCCCGTCAGTCCCTTCTCGGTTCCCCTGGAGACCCCTGCCCCCCGCCCGGGGCCGGAGGAGAGCAGAGGCCGTGTTGCCGGGAGCGGGGGTGCCCGCGGGGGCGCCCTGTGTGGAAGCTGTGCTTTTGTGTCGTGCTTTGTGTTTCTGTTGCACAGGTCTGTCCTCACCTGACATGTCAGGGATATTTAATGTGTCCCCCGGGGCGTGTGAACACAGGAGTGGGTGTGATGCAGGGCAAGCCACCGCCGGGGCCTGGAGGACAGAGGCCTGTGTCCTCCCAGCCGGCCCCAAACCAGGGGCCCACCGTGCTGTGACTGGCCGGCATCGCTGGGCACCCCCTGCCCTCGGGGGAGGCGGAGCACCTGTTGGCCTCAGCCGGGTTTTCACCAAGAAGACGATTTTTGAAAGTCTCTCCATTTCAACTCACTCTGGTACCCAACTCAACCGACAAAAACAAAAACAATGCCGCCTTCTAAAAAATAGCTCCCTAGCTTGGTCTAATGGTTTACAGACCTGAAAATATAAATGTATCGCAGAAGCTTTAATTACCCCATGAGCCTTTTTTTTTTTTTTCCTCAGAACCACAAGGAATAAAAAGGTGGGGACTCATTCATGTACCTGTTTTCCCACAAAGCCCTCTTGGGCACTTTGCATATTTCTCAATAGAAAGTGCTTTTTCCCAAGGCTCAAAAGATTTCCACCCACAATAGTTTTGTTTTAGGTCAGAACTATTTTGTCTGTTATTAGAAACTTAGGAAAACCTGGGTGGTCCCAGGTCACAGATTTTGCCCTCCCAGAAATCGACAGCGGTCCTTGTATCTTGTGTTTGCCGCACAGGCAACGGCCGGTCCATCAGCCGCCTGGGCCTCTGTCCTGGGCTTGGGGACCCCGGGACTCGCCCCGCAGCGGACCCCGCCCGTGGCAGGGCACCCCGGCTGTTCCCCACTCTCTGCTAAACCAACTCGAATGCCCTGAGATACCTCCACGCCCTCACCCTTGTGCAACCAAAGTGGTACTTGAAACCCTTCTGCAGAGAGGCAGCCTAGAGAAGCTGAGAGCCTGTGTTTAATTGAACTGGCTTAAGTCTCAAGTAGCCAGTGGCTGGGCTTCCTAACCGGCAGTCGGTATGTGAATGAAGGTGCCATCACCGCGTTATTCACCTGTACGGGGCACCTCCACCATTCACGCAAGGCCTTGCGGGATTTGCACACGTGGTGTGACAGCCCAGCAAGTTAACTGGCTGCCCTGCCTTCCTGTAGAGTCAGACCCCCTCTGGATCACCAAAACCACAGACTTGGTTGTGATAAACCCGAACCTGGGGTCTCAGGCCTTCGGCCCTGCCGGTCCCCCTCCGTGGCACCCACTGTAGTCCCATCCACCCCAGCGCCTGCCCACTTTAAGAGAAACACCTGGCGCCCCCCAGAGGGAGAGCTTTGCCCGATGCTGTCCCCCACGTCACACTGGGCAAGAGTGAGATTTCGCTTGTTCCCCAGGGGCAGTCGGTCGTGATTTCAAACTTCCCGCGTGTGTGTGGCCGCGCGGAAGGCTGTCAGGGCTCTGAGTGGTCACGGCTCCGACGCAAGCCAGTCCTGCTGACTGACGTGACCCAGGGCCGCCTGGGGTGGTGACCTTGCTTCTCTGGGTGCCTCCAGCACAGGAGGGGTCCGATCTGCACTCGTTCTCTCCCATGTGGTTTGGTGGCCTCACCTCTCCCAAGAGCCGTGGGATTCTAGAATGGAAAGGACACCTCAGGTCCTGAGTGATGAGGAGAAGCCACCCGCGGGCTCAGGGCGTCACCGGGAAGGGACCCGCCAGCTGCAGCCGAGCCCGCACTCCCCCGAGGACACCGCCAGCACTTTGTGTCCCTGCCCACGTCCGTGTTTACAGGGGACTCTCGTGTTCACGCTTTATATTTTATGTTGGAGATGGGCGGCCACTCTACGATATTTATTACGCTTTCCAGACTTTCTGAATAGATTTTTTTAATAAACATGGGTTTTATGAAGTGTAATATTTTTCTAGCATAACTGTGATATTGGACTTTCTATACCGTCACGAATAACAGCCTGCAGGTGAGCTTACCAGGCCCTCCCCCTCCCCTGCACTGCCTTCCAGCTGCTCCCAGCCTCTGCTGCCACCAGCTGGCCTCTTCGTGGGGGCAGGCGGCACGGCCGTCCCCCACCCTGAGAGCTGTGCATGCACGGGGGCACGCGTGCGTGCACGTGTGGGTGTGTAAATGCGTGCCCAAGTGTGTTGTGTGATGCGCGCGTGTGCGCGCGCGTGTGTACGTGTATACGTGTGAGCACGTGTGTGTGCGTCCACTCCCTGTGCAGCCCAGCAGGAGACGGGATGGTCATGTTGGTAACGAAGCAGGTGGCCCGGTGGTCCGCTGGGCGCCATCCCTGCCGTCTCTCCTGGGTGTACCACCTGCCACCTCACGCCCATCTTTTCTTCGTACAGAAATAAAACAAGAAGCTACGCTGTCGGTCGTGAGCTCTGCAACCTAATTTCTTCTTCCCTCTTGGCCAGTTCCTAACCTGCGTGTGTCAGCTGGTGGGACCCCCCCACGCACACATCTCTGCCATCGTTTTGGGGCTGCTTCCCCAGCAGGTGAGGGATCATCCCGAGATCCTACAGCCTCACAGGACAGGTGAAGCGCTGAATTTCAGGGCCAACAATAATGCCCAAGGAAATCTTTCTCCTGCTGCCCCAGAGCATGCTCAGAAAACGCCAACTGGAAGAGATTGAATTGGAGAAAACATCTCTTACATCCGATGTGTGTTATCTTCTCTTGCCACTGTGATAAATCCCCTTAACCTGGTGGTGCTGAGCAATTCGTTATGTGATAGTTCTGGAGGTCACAAGTCCGAGATGGGTCCCATGGGGTGAAATCAGGGTGTGGGCAGGGCTGCATTCCTTCTGGGGGCTCCAGGGGAGACCTTTCTAGCCCTTTTCCAGTGTCCCTCCAGCCTCAGAGCCAGCCGCAGGGGCCGAAGCTACAGTCCTCACATCCGTCACCCACCTGGAGCACCCAGGACACGCTCCCTTCTGTAAGGCCAGCTGGTCAGCAACCTGAATTCCACCTGCCACCTCAGCTCCCCTTTGCCCCAGGACCAGCACGTGACATCTTTGCAGGGCCCGTCACTCTGTCTGCCGGGCCAGCAAAGATCTGGCCACACGTTTCAGCCTGTGTGTGGCTCACAGGGGGACGAGATTCAGGAACTGTGTTGCTTTGGGGCTTTGCTTTCTCAGAAGCTGACAAGTTACCTGCCGCAGTCTCGTGGATGCCGGACCGAGACACGAGACTCCGGGTCAGAGCCCACCCACCCCCATAGCAAACAGCGAGACACCGTGTGCGTCAGTCCCCTGGCCCCCTGGTCTCACGGGGGTGGTGGAATGTGGCCCAGGCTGAGGGTTGCCTAGAGGGCTGTGTGACAGCCGGGGCCCGACTTGGGAAACACCAGTCATTTATAATGGGCTGCAAGCAAACAGCCATGCTTTGCTCGGGACGGGGACGCAGTCCTGTCTCCCCGGCTATGCAGTGTCTCGGGGGACGTCCCGCTAACTCAACCGCAAGCGCGCACATCCGTCTTTTGCAGGATGTGACCTAGTCTTCCAGGTGCCTTTCATGCAGAGCATTGTATCCATACTTGCAAATCCAGCTTGCCACTTGTCCTAGGTAATGCCAACCCAGACCATTGACCGTATTTGTTTCCCAAGATGCTGGAAACATGAGGTGGGTAAGGGAGCCTCGGGCCTGGGCTCCTGGTTTCCAAGGCAGCCCCCGGGTCACCCAGCTATGCGGCCCACCAAATCCCTGGTGTTTTATCCGGTCTGTGACCTCCTAGGTAAAATGAGTAAATCTCGTGTACGAGGGCAGATCGCAGGGCAGCTTGTGACTCAGGATCCCGAGTCAGAGGCTGGGCGTGGGGTCGGGCTTTGCTGCCAGTGTGGTGTGGACACGTCCCCATCCCAGGGCTCAGATTCCTTGGCCGTACAAGGGTCGAGGACACCTCCACGGACGGGAGGACAACCGCCCCAGCTGCTTCAGCTTGTCACAGTGCTTTCACATAGTGACAGTCATTTCGTCACTGGCATGTGGAAACTCAGACTAAACAGATGATCCCTCATAGCAGAGATTCGCTCAATCAAAACACATTTCATGGGCTTCCCTGGTGGCGCAGTGGTTGAGAGTCCGCCTGCTGATGCAGGGGACATGGGTTCATGCCCCAGTCCGGGAAGATCCCACATGCCACGGAGCGGCTGGGCCCGTGAGCCATGGCCGCTGAGCCTGCGTGTCCGGAGCCTGTGCTCCGCAACGGGAGAGGCCACAACAGTGAGAGGCCTGCGTACCGCAAAATACAAACAAACAAACAAACAAAAAAACACATTTCCTGAGCTTGGACCACACTCCCCTCACTGTCCTAAGAGGTTCCGCAGCCACAGGGCAGGGCCCTCCTCTGGTGACACTAAGCTTCCAGCAGGGGAGAGAAAGCAAACCAGTAACAGCACATAAACGGTAGATGCCAAGGTGGCGTGCGCTCTGAGGAAAAAGCAGAGCAGACCAAGGGGACTCGCCATTTTATTCAGGAAGGGAATTCAAAACGTACACTAATCCTTAAGATTTGCTGGTTCTCCTCAGCAACAGATATTACCAACCTTTCAATGTTGAGCCCATGACTTTTGAATTTTATTTAATTGATTCCCCTATAATTCAGGATGCAAAATCAAGAACACTCATTTACGACGTCTGTCCAATTTGGGCATGTGTTTGTCACTACCATGATGAGGAGAAACATCAAATAAATGTTTGGCAGAGAAACCATCTCCACTATGCTGTTTTCTTCACACCTGAGCTTGGGCAAGAAAGCCACGATTTCCAAATCATAGCTGTGCTCTTAGCTCTGAAACATCATTGCTGGCAGCAAGTTCCGTTTATTTCGGTGTTTTCCTCAAATTTTATCACACGGGGTTTTCTTTCCTGAGGTAATAGGAAGCCAGTTTGGCCCCTGATCTCAGCTCTCCTGGGTTCTGCTTTGGGCTGAAGGATAGATTGTGAAATTGGAAATTTTGATCAGACGGAGACACGTCAAAACCCACAGACTTTCAAACTCTGATTCTTTATGGACTTGGAAACTGGATCAATCAGGTTTGTTTTTAGTCCTAAATAACAGTTGAAAAAAGTAAGTGTTCAGACTAAAGAAAAGATTTTCTTAAGAGAAATTAAGAGCAGAGTTAAGCTCTTCACATAACTTTAAAACACATTTTTAGAGCCTAAGGTTTTGCTAACAACGTAAACTCTCGCCTAGTTACAAAATATCCCCAGTGAAACCTGGAAAACACCCAAGGAAACCCAGACTCACATAGAACTCGATCTAAAAGACTTTGGTATGAACAGTAGTGAAAGTTTAATGTGTAAGCCCTTGAGAAGATTAATGATAAAATAATAAACATTGGCCTCACAGGAACCGGACAGGCGACTGTCCCTGACATTTTAGACAAAAGGAAGCCAGAGGTCAGTACTCCTCCCAGACTACAGTTCACAGGCTGCGACTCAGGCTCCCACATCCCCCGAAAGTTCTAGTGACTCCAGACTTCCATTTCCTCCAGCAAAACCTTCCAGGACCCCCTGCGGAAATGGGAGAAGGCAGTGACCCCTGGGCGGGGGCCTCAGCCTCCTGATGGCTGATAGAGGCACTGAAAGGGGGAGGGCCCACCGCAGGGGGTGTCCTGCGCTGTCCAGGAAGGAGAGCGCCGTGAGCCACAGTCGGGGAGGTTCTCAGTCGGACGGCTCTCGATCTACTGGTTCATTCACACAAAGATTTCCTGACACCAGCTCTTCGCCAGGCACCAGGGAAGCAGACAAAGCAGACAAAGCTCTCTGCCCTCCCTCAGCCTTTTTCCTAGTGAGGGGAAACAGAAGAAACAAATCACACAGAGGATGTGGCTCTCAAAGGGTACTGAGCACCGTGGGAGAAACAGAGGACAAGGGGGGCAGCGGTGGGCAAATTCAAACAGGGTTGGAGAAGGCGTCACCGGTGGGTCAGCACAGGGCGGTGGGGGTCAGGTACTGCAGGGCAGGGAGGGTCACATGAGTTCATCTCCTCCCCCCAAAGCTTCACTACAGCCTCGGGCACAGAGCAAGGGTTTTCCGTGAGTTTGCAATTGTCACAATGTGCCACTAGAGTGCAGTGTTGAAAGTGTCCCCTCCCAGATGGCAGCTTCCCTGGGACAGTGGGGGGATGGCAGCTGTCCCCAATCCTGCCCCTGGCTCCTTATACCCAGTCAGGGACTGCCAGCCTGAGCTCTCGGCAGATCTGGGTATCTGAGATCTATGTCAACGTTGCCAAAAGCTGTGTGAGAAACATAAATTTACACACCAGAAGCCTACACGGCAACACGTCAGGCTCCTCTGAGCTTTGGTTGGTTTTACATTAACTTTATCTCACACATAGGGGAAATTTTAAAATTTCTCTTTTAAAATACTCCTGTAGAGGAGCAGAAAAGTTACTTAACAAATATATCTTTATTAGACAGTCTTTCTTAAAACAGGTCTATAGGAAAAACAATTTCAAAAAAGGTCTTTGATGGTGAAAATGGCTGTGAATCAAAGACTCTGGTAACCACCAAGGAGAGATGCTTAGACAATAGATTTGGAAAGTACCTGTATTTTTTTTTTTTTTTTTTTTTTTTGCAGTACGTGGGCCTCTCACTGTTGTGGCCTCTCCCGTTGTGGAGCACAGGCTCCAGACGCGCAGGCTCAGCGGCCATGGCTCACGGGCCCAGCCACTCCGCGGCATGTGGGATCTTCCCGGACCGGGGCACGAACCCGCGTCCCCTGCATCGGCAGGCAGACTCTCAACCACTGTGCCACCAGGGAAGCCCCTGGAGCATACCTGCATTTGTAAAGCATCCCTGTGATTCCATGGATCGGCCCTGTTGCAGAAGCAGAATGCCATGTGTGCCTCTAAGTCCCAAAAACAGCCAAGTACTCCCCTGGCTGGACACCAAGCTGCTCGTTGCCACGCGGACATTTGACAAGCACTTCATCCTGGTTCATCATCCTGGACCTGCGTCTTCACCCCAGCCTCCCAAAACTCGCCGCTCCTTCCTGATCCCTGAACTCAGTGGAGACACTTTGACTCACACCATTTCCAAAGGATCCATCCAGAGATGGATCCGTCCTTTGGTCCAGAGCCTCTCCCCCAGCCCCTCCCGCGTCATCAACCTTCAGATCCTGCTGGTTCGCCTCCTGAGCCGGGGCTTCCTTTCATTCCCGTTATCCCCACTTCTCTCTGCTCACCTGGGCAGCCACAGTGACCTCCTGACTGGGCTCCCCACTGCAGCACTGCCCCCCAAGCCCATTGTCCACGCTGAGGCTTAAAATTCTATCAACAGACAGTGGTGCCCGTATCCCTTTACTGTGTTAAAGGAAAAGCTTCAGCAGCTCTGGTTCTTCTGGAGAAAGTCCAGCCTGTTTATCTGGTATTTGACCCCCATGACCTTGGCCGGTGTGTTCTCAGCTAATCTCGAGGCACACCCCACCTTAAATTTATAATTCCGTGCCGTCCAATAGGGTGTGCTCCCATCATGGTTGTCTATTTAAATTTAAATTACTTAAAATTAAATAAAAGTCAAAATTCGGTTCTGTGGCCACACCGGCCACATTTCAAGTGCCCCACGGCTGTAGGAGGCCAGGGCTCCCGGGTTGGACAGCCCAGATTCTAGAACATTTCCATGAAGGCAGAAAGTTCCACTGGATGACACCGTTCTAGTACATTGGTCAGGAGTCTTAGTTACAAACAAGAGAATCCACTTTAGCAAGTTTAAGCAGAAAGGGAATTCTTATAGAGGAGTAAGTACCTTGCAGAACTTTCCGGAGGGCAGGCCTGGAAGCTGCACGGCCAGAGACAGCGCACTCTACCCGCTCATCCCAAGGCTGCTGGCAGAGCCCTGGTGGCTCCCTGGCCACCTGCTGCGCCCAGCCCCCTGGTCCTCTCCCCTCACTAGCATCCGAGCTGGCTGGGACTCTGTCTTCCTTTTCATCTGGGCCCGTGTCTGGCGTTCTCTGCCTCTGGCAGCTCTCACTGTGTGGTCCCCGGTCCCCCATCAATATTCCCCACTGGGCGAGCTGTGCGTGGGGGCCTCCTCCCTCCCCACTGTAGCAGGAGCCCTCGTCCACCGCCGGCTCATCAGGAGAGGTCAGCACGCGGTGACAGCTCTTGGCCTGCGACGCAGCCTGGTGGCGTCTGGCAGACCGGTTTGATAGAGCCGCATTTGTGTCCCCGGGGAAACACTTACCCCTCACTCCCCACCTGCAGCACGCAAAGGCACAGGCAAAGCCAAGACACGGGTTGCTCATGGCCCGCTGGGTCCCACCAGCACCTGCGCCCCTCATTCTCCAGCCCCTGGGGTCCGACAGAGAAAAGCCCCAGAACTGCAGTGTCTCAGTGCCCACCGCTTGGACCGGGACCACACCCCAGTCCCCCGCACGGTGACCTCTCCACGGGCGGCCCCGGCGCTGTCCTACCCTGACACTGGCACAGGCCTTAAGGAAGCTGGGCAGGACCCTGAATCCTGGAGGCATCAGCCTTCAGGCAGAGTTCCTCGGGCTGGGGGCTGAAGCAGCAGACAGTTCAAGGGGGCCGGGGGTCTAAGGTCGGGGCGCCGGCCCACTCGGTGTCTGGTGGGGACCCACTTCCTGGTTCAGAGACGGCTCTGGTCCCTTCATCTTGTAAGAGCCCCTCCCCATGATCCCGTCTAACCCTAAGCCCCTCCCAGAGGCCCCCCTCCACGTGCCATCACACGGGGGTTAGGGTTCACCATGTGGATTGGAGCGGAAGCGGCATTCAGCTCCCTGCGCCCCCTTCGCTCTGAGCCCCTTGGGCAGAAACGACACTGGGCAGGTCCATGGTGATGGGCGCTCGGTGAGCCCACGGCTGTTGTGTGAAGAAGCCTGATGGGGGCCGGCTGATCGCACAGGGCTGTCTAGGAGCTGGGCTCACTCAGCCAGTCAGGGAGGCCTCCCCGGAGGCCGTGGGGAAGGTGCCAGGGGGCGGAGACACCAGCTGACTCAACCCACCTGTGCTGGGCGACCCGCCCTGTCCCTCACCCCGACTCCCAGCTGTTTCTCTAACAAAAGGAGTTTTGGTCCTCTCTGCCATCTCCTCTGCCCGGACACCCTTCCCTAGAGGCTCCTGCTGTGGATTCAGGCCTCAGCTTCTCAGAGAGGCTTTCTCCGATGATCCCCCCCAAAGCAGCAGCGGGCCCCCCTAGGCTGCCCTGTCCACATCCTGCTCTATCTCATCACCCTCCCTTCCTCTCCTGGCACTTGGCAGAAGTGCATTAATTTGTTCTCTCTGTCTGTGTCTGCTTCTCCTGCTGGAATGTGAGCAGAGTCCTCATCTGTTTGTGTTTCCCTGAACCTCAGGTGCACCACCTGGCATCTCCCAGGCTCTCAGGCAGCACCCGTGGGACGGATGGAGACTGGAAGTGGACCAGCATGGGAGCAGCGCAGAGATGGTGGGGGGGCGGCCTGTAAGATCTGGGGTCACTAGATAGAGAAAACCTCCCCCTTCCGCTCCCCACGCCACCCAAAGTCACTGGAAGACTTCATTTCCACAGCCGGTACCAGCCGTGTGTGAAAATAGAAAAGCACGTTCCCTCTGGCACCTGGAAGCCACAGGCTCAAACCCTGGGCTATTCTGAGCTGTGTGAGGAGCTGTCCTGTCTCAGGGGCTTCGGTGAAGGGAATGTGGAGTGAAGTTGGGGCCGTCCTGTTTCTCCCCCCAGGAGGGGAGCTGCGTGACACGTGGGGACCACAGGAGGTGCCACACCACACGGGGTCCCTCCCTCTCTCGGTGGAAAAGTCCAGAGTAACTTTTATTGCTGTTGCAGGCAATGTCTCCTTCAGCTAAATGACCCAAGGACCCTAGCGTTTGCTTGATCAGCATAGAATCCTGTAAAGCTGCATCTTCTCTTTTGAAGCGTAGAACCAGACCGAGGATAACAGCTGAGGACAGAGCAAATATTAGCCTTTAGATCCGCCACTCAGACTGCAATCCAGGCCGCAGGGCACGGCCCATGTGGAAGTGTCTTTGAGGTCAAGTCAATAGACTTAACCCAGTCAAACTTTAACCCATTTTGTGGGTGAAAGGTTTCTGAAGAAATTGATTGATCTTATCCTGTGTTTCAGTGTTTGTGACTAATATGTGTAGCCGCATTATACTGATAGGGTATATGCACTTCAACTATGCCACAACGCCACCAGCTACTTTCATCTCTGTCCTTTTTCCCATTTAGAAGATGTGTTAACTGAGGCCTAGTTGGAGCCGTTAGAATGCAAGCTCCCAGCCCACTGGCTTCTGGCTGAGATGAGGCACTGCTGTGGAAAGCTGGCAGAGCTTGTGGGGTGTTCTGCAGGTAAAACAAGAAGAAACCAGGATGGGGCATCAGAGGAAACCATCTGTAATGTGTCTTGAAGAAACTAGCAACTGACACAGCAGGGTGGGCACCGCATGTTACGATAAAGAAAATTCATATTCATGAAAAATTGGTGGCAAGTTGCCAATATTATGTATTCAGAATACACCCATTTTTCAATTGCTCGAAACATCATTTAGGTTTTAAAAGGTAATAATAATAAACAGATCTAAAACGCACCTAAACAAGTTGAATATGGAGCGAGATATGAAATGAAGGAAGATGGCATGGGCTGGTCCAAGGCTGAAGCCACGTACCAGGCCAACAGCAGACTTGCAAAGGTAGGAAGAAATATGTTGCCAATTCATGGCCTGGAGAATAGAGCCCAAGGCAGGCATTTTAGGGTCTTTTACAGTGTCAGCTACAGGTGAAAAAAATGGGTATAATTTCTAACACAATGGATGGTGCTCCAACTATGTTAGCTGAAATCAGGAATTTTGGGGAATTATTTATTTATTTATTTATTTCAGCTGCATTGGGTCTTTGTTGCTGAGCGCAGGCTTTCTCTAGTTGCGGTGAGTGGGGGCTACTCTTCGTTGCGGTGTGTGGGCTTCTTATTGCAGTGGCTTCTCTTGTTGCGGAGCATGGGCTCTAGGCCCACTGGCTTCAGTAGTTGTGGCACATGGGCTCAGTAGTTGTGGCCCATGGGCTTAGTTGCTCCATGGCATGTGGGATCTTCCCAGACCAGGGCACGAACCCGTGTCCCCTGCAATGGCAGGCAGATTCTCAACCACTGTGCCACCAGGGAAGTCCCTGGAATTTTAAAACATGACACTGATGTTTCTCTTATTGCTTTGTTCCGTTGCGTGATGCATATTGAAAATATTCGTATTCGGTTTTCTGAAGCAGGCCCTGCGAAGAGTGTCATAAATAGTTTTTTTTAATTGTTCCTTAAATGTGTGCCAATGCTATGACTCATCCTCAGTTTAATGGATTTGTTGAAAGAACCCATTAAAGACAAGGAATGTAATGATGTGTGCCAGTGCTCACTGGCAGTTTTACTCTTACTTTACCTCCAGTTCAAGGATTTCTTGAAATAAAGGGACTGTTTGCCAAATATTCAGTGATCAAAGGCAACAAAGAGCTGTGTGGTTTGTGTTTTCTCCCCAGCATCACACTGCATATGAATGAGCTAAACCTGAAGCTTAAAAACTTCACTTAAAATGTGAATTTGGGGGGACTTCCCTGGTGGCGCAGTGGTTAAGACTCCGCGTTCCCAATGCAGGGGGCCTGGTTTCGATCCCACATGCATGCTGCAACTAAGAGTTTGCATGCCACAACGAAGACCTGGCACAACCAAATAAATAAAAAAATATTTCTTTTAAAAAAAGTGAACTTTTTCACACTTGCGTCCTAGCTAGACAGGTATGAGAATTTATTTGCAATTGAAATTTTTGGACTACAGATCAATAATAATGATTTTACAAAGCTTTCCTAACATGAATACATAGGCAGAACATTTCAATAGTAATAAACAGCATTATGTAAATTAACTGCAAAAACTACCCTCAAACTAAAGAGATGCTTTTCCATTTAGGCAATAACTAACCTTTTTTTTTTTTTTTTAATTTATTTATTTACATTTTATTTTTGGCTGTGTTGGGTCTTTGCTGCTGCACGCAGACTTTCTCTAGTTGTGGTGCACGGGCTTCTCATTGCGGTGGCTTCTCTTGTTGTGGAGCACAGGCTCTAGGCGCAGGCTTCAGTAGTTGCAGCACACAGGTTCAGTAGTTGTGGGTCACAGGCTCCAGAGCACAGGCTCAGTAGCTGTGGTGCATGGGCTTAGTCGCTCCGTGGTATGTGGGATCTTCCCGGACCAGGGCTCGAACCTTTGTCCCCTGCATTGGCAGGCGGATTCTCAACCACTGTGCCAGCAGGGAAGCCCTCTATGCATCTTTTTAAAGATTTTTTTCTGTTAAGTTTTAAAAAATAACTTTATTGGGATATAATTCACATATCCTACAATTCATCCCTTAAAAGTGTACAAGTCCATGGTTTCTAGCATAGTCACAGATGTGCAACCATCACTACAACCAATGTTGGACCATTTTCATCACCCCAAGAGGAGAGCGTAGACCTATTAGCATCTCTGTTTCCCCAACCCTCCCAGCCGGAGGCAGCCACCAGGCAACTTACTGTCTCTACAGATTTGCCTGCTCTTCACGTAAGTGGAATCACAGGATATGTGGTCCTTTGTGTCTGGCTTCTTGTACTTTAGCAGTGTTTGCAAGACCCGTCCATGTTGTAGCACCTGTCAGAACTTCATTTCTTTTTATTGCTGAACATTATTCCATCTTATGGATATTCCATATTTACCTACTCACAGACGATTAAACATCTGAGTTGTTTTCACTTTTTTGCTATTATTTACAGGGCTGCTATGAGCATTCGTACACAAGTTTTTATGAGGATGTATGTCTTCACTTCTCTTGGGTGTATACCTAGGAGTGGAATTGCTGGGTCACATGGTAACTCTGTGTTTAATCATTCAAAGAACTGCTAGACTGTTTTTCAAAGCAGATGCACCATTTTCCTTTCCCACCAGCTGTGCACAAGGGTTCCTATTTATCTGCATCCTTACCATTCTCCATTTTTTTGATTGTAGCTATACTGGAGAGTGTGAAGTGGTATCTCATTATGGTTTTGATTATCATTTCCCTGATTGCTAATGATGTTGAATATCTTTTCATGCATTTATTGACCATTTGTCCATCTTCTTCAGAGAAATGTCTATTCTGATCCTTTGCTTATTATTTAATGGGGTTCTTTGTCTTTGTATTATTGAGTTCTACAAGTTCTTTAACTATTTTAGATACAAGTCGCTTATCAGGTATATGATTTACAAAAATCTCCCATTCTGTGGTGTATCTATCTTTTTGCTTTTCCCTGACAATCATGAACTCACAAAATCACATGCATGTTTCCACTGTCTGCAGTCATTCTTTTCAATACTCAGCCTGTCTGTGTTTAGCCAGGGGGAGCCCCTCCAAGGATGGCTTCCTGTTCTGTCAATAAAACACCGTCTTCAAGAGCATCCTCACAGAGGTAGAATTTCAGGTCAGTGTTAGCTGGAGATGAGAGAGGACTTCCCAGGCCCCTGTAACCACTACCCCAGAGCCCCTCACAGGGCTCAGGGCCAGCTTCACCTGCAGGCTCCTACCACCAGCTAAGCCTGGGTTGCAGCTGGGACCTACCCTTTGGGTGGACCTGGTTTCCCCCCAACCTGGTCTTCCGCATACACAGAACCAAATGATCGTGCAGGAGAAGCAGAGATGAGGCCCCCACCCCCACCCCGTGAGCTCTGACCCCTCCGACCTTCCTCCAAGGACAGAAATCCACACAGATAACCTATCTCCACGTTTGTCCTTCAGGAGAGTAGATAATGCTCAGAGGATTAAAGGGTGGTGCAAGGTACAACCTCTCCCTAATTAAAAAAAAACAAAAACAAAAACCCAGCAGCAAAAGACAGGAGGGCAGGTGGGAGCGCAGGCCCTTCCCAACGGGGACTCAGGGAAGGAGAACTGGACATTTATGTCCTAAGGGGATGCAGGGAAGTGGAAATCTACTGTTGACAGTGTCAGGCTTTGCACAGACATCATTCCTTTTAATTCTAACAAAAACTCAACAACGTGTATGATGTGATACTTATTGGTTCCACTTTATAGATTAAAACACTGAGGCCTGGGAGGTTTGAATAACTTGCCAGCTAAAAAGTGGGAGCATCCGCCTGATTGCAAGGCCTGAGTTCCTCACCGTGCCCTGGCTTGGAGGGCTGGAAGGCAGGAACCCGGACGCTGGACCCGACAGACGGACAGTCCATGAGATGCTCCTTCCGAAAGGGCTTCATGGTTAAGGAAGTTTGGGAAATGCTCCGTAGCATAAGCTTCTTTTATGCTCTCATTCACGGGAGCTTAGTCAAGGCTCTCTCGGAAGAGCTGCAGAAAAAAATAACCTTGTCTGATTCAAATAAGTTTTTGAATACATTTGACCTAGAAAACTGCCCTCACCATTTCCCCCGTAAAAACTCCAGAGGACACAGGAGTTGGGGAAAGCTGTCCGTATCCACAGTGTGTGAAGCCTGTTTCCCCGTGACCAGCAGCCAGCGACTGTGGGTGACACCCGGGCACCTTGGGGTGATTCAGCTCCTCTCACCTTTCAGTGGATGGGTTCTGTCCACTGATGAATGCCTGAGTCACACACTTCCACAGGAAGGGCAAAATAGTGATGTTTCTATTTTCTTTATTCCTTTGCCATTTATTCACTAGCAAATTACTGAATCGCTAGGCAGAGTGAAGATTCCTGGCCTGTGAAAGTTTGTGATTTCCCTGACCTCAGTACTAGAACCGTAACCTGGGAGGGATCTAATTCTCCAAGCCCTGTGGGCAGTGCAGCTGGGCGCAGCGCAGCGGATTAATTTCAGGCCAGACAGGAAGAGCTAACTTGGCTAAGATATTAAGCCTTCAGATTCAGAAAGTTACTTTGGCTTTTGAATTTAAGTGTCATGGCTCTCATCAAAGGCCTGGAGTTCCATGGTTTACTCTAAGCTAACCAAACTGACCCGTGCCTGCCTAACCGGAACCCAAGAAAGGCAGGTGTTGGGACAAAAGAAAACCGGGCAGAAGGACAGAAACAATACCTCTTTCCATTTATGACACTTTTATCACCACTAAGTACGTCCTCAGATGTTTCCTCTTTTCATCATAACAGATTATATGATCTGTGACCTGTGGAATTCAGTGTGTCAGCTCATAATTAGACCTACTGTTTAATTTTTTTTTTTCTATTTTGATACTTAGGTGAGAAAATACAGCTTGTTTATCCACATGGAAGCTCTTCTACTGTACAAAGCATCACGGAGCTGCGTGCCGTGAAGCTCTCCATGGGACACCCAGCCAGGGGACATGCCCGCCCTTCCACAGCACAAGCACTTCCATTGCACACACTGTAAGTAAACACAGTCTGTACAAACAGAGCTGGCCATGAGGCTGCTCTGAACCCGGGGCCAGCCTCCCTCCATCCTGACTTCAGCAATCTGTCAAAGCTCACAGTCTGCTCCTCAGTCAACAGGGAAGCTCTGAGTGCAGCCTCGGGGGTGACTGCCTTTCCTGGACTTGGATGGGCATGCAAGTTCCCACTGCTAGGCCTTTGCAGTCACTTTCGCAAACCTGGGATTCAAAGTAGCCGGTGATGTTTGCATCTTCACCTCCCATGCTCTGTCCGTGCAGGGACCACGGAGGGTTGGGCCTTTCTGAAGCTTTAGGAAATAAAGTAGCTGGGTTTCTTATCTACTGTTATGTTTACTTCTACATTAGACCACACTGCCTGCTCCATATTTAAAGTAGCAAAGATACTATTAACATGAAAGTCCCCTTTGTCCCAACATTTGAAATAGTGGAGAAAGTATGGCTCTCAGATTAAGAGAACTGGGCTCAGATCCCAGGTTAGCTACTTAGTAGGACATTTATATATTCCTTTATCCAGTATATTCCTATACTTAAATACTCCAGTTGACATTCCTCCACACAATGGGAAACCAATGGAAAGCTCAAAGGCCCAGCTGAGGCCCAAATGGGGAAGCTGAGTCTTCGAGGCCGGCCAAGAGAGAACAGCAGTAATTGGGACAGGTGACCTCAGCAGCCTTTCTCCAAGTGCTGTCACTTGACAGTGAGGCTCAGGGCTCCACTCTGGACCTCCTGATGCTTTGAGGTTGGGGGGTCTTCTGACAGCTCAAGTTTCAGAACCACTGCTCATGAGGGAAAGAAAAATATTAGGGGATAAGACTGAACCACTGAGATCCAGGAGCCCCTTCTCACATGGCAGGGGGCAGACACAGTTTGGTTTTATTTAAAAAGCCATTCAGTTTCCTTACACCCACCTTCTGGGTTGATGTGAGGAGGAGAAATTACATTTGAAAAGTGCCTCTTGGGACTTCCCTGGTGGAGCAGTGGTTAAGAATCCGCCTACAAATGCAGGGGACACGGGCTCGAGCGCTGGTCCGGGAAGATCCCTCATGCTGCAGAGCAACTAAGCCCGTGCACCACAACTACTGAGCCCGCGTGCCTAGAGCCTGTGCTCCGCAACGAGAAGCCACCGCAATGAGAAGCCCGCGCAACTCAACGAAGAGTAGCCCCCGCTCGACGGAACTAGAGAAAGCCCGTGCGCAGCAACAAAGACCCAACATAGCCAAAAATAAATAAAGTGCCTCTTGGTCAACAAATGGGAGGTATTAATAATATTATGAATAATAAAGACAGCTTTGGTCCTTCTAGGTCGTACATTTCTCTCTCCACCATAAAGCACCAGTGGAATCTAACGGCCTTTCTGGTGTTATTATGGGATTGCAACATTGTGTATTAAGATATACTTTCACAGAAGATCAAGGTTAGGTGTGACCCGTAGACATCCTAACAGGAAATAAATCTGATTCAATGAAACGATTGCTATTTTAACTCTCAAAGGCATTTCCTTTCTTCTTTAATGCTTTTTATTTTGGATAGCATATGTTCATTGTACAAGTTTCAAAAGGAACAAGAGTATACAGTGAAGTTTCCCTCCATCCCTCACCCCCTTAGCCCTCCCTAGAGGTAGCCACTAACATTTCTCCTCTATCTTTGGAGACAATTTTATCCTTTCTTTGTCCCTATGTACAAATGACTGGCATACTTCACACAGGATTCTGCACCTTGATTTTTTTCCCTATAAATGTTAAAGATCTTTCCATCTCAGCACACATAGTTCCCTTATTCTTTTAAACTACCGTATAGTATTCGATGATGGGATGGATGCACCACGATTTATTTGACTCTGTTCCTCTGGTGGATATGGAACTCATTTCCAATCCTTCCATATTAAAAATAATGGTGTTTACATTCCAACTGAAGTCCTTGCTAGAGATGCCCGAGGGTCTCTGCCCCCATGCTCTCATCCGGGGCATTTTAGATGACTCAGCCGTCTACAGTTTTGACCAGGATAAAACATTTACAATAAACAAAAACAAAACAAAGCCCTGAACAGCCGGAACCTCCCACGTCTCCCTCTCCACGCGGTGCGCCCCACACGTGGCGCTGCGGTTCCCGCGCTGGTCCCGAGCTAGCGGACCTGCTCTCCGGCACATGTAGCGGCAACTGCGGACGCAGCCCGCGCGCCGCTGCTGCGCTCCTTCCGGCGCCCACCTCCGGTCTGGAGCCTGCAGGCCCGGGAGGCCGCGGGCGCTCGTGGATGCTGCAAAGGCCCACGAGATGCGGCCGGCGAGGACAGTCCCGCGCGCCTTCGGACAGTCATCTGCCTGCCTGGAGCGCGCCAGCGCGGGTGCCTGGCAACCGCCAGCCAATCGCCGCCGGACCCCGGCCGTTTTACGGCAGCAGGCCTCGCCCCCACGCGCTGCGAGGGGCGGGGAGGAGGTGTGCGGCGAGCGCGAGCCAATCCGTGCCGCCGCCTCCCGCCCTGCGCCCTCCCATTGGCCCAGAGCCAGGCGGCGGGCCGCGACCGTATGGTGGGGCTGAGCTGTCGTGAGGCACGCCGGCGGGCGGGTGCGGTGTCCGCGCTGTCCGCTCCGCCGGGTGTCATTGGGCTCCGAGGAGCGGCGCCGAGGGCACCGCGGGCGGCCTGGTGTCCGGCACGGCCATGGCGGGCGCGCTGGTGCGGAAGGCGGCGGACTATGTCCGGAGCAAGGACTTCCGGGACTACCTCATGAGGTGACGAGTCCCCGGGGCCGGACCCGCCGAGGGGTCTGGGGTGCGGAGCCGACGCCGCCGGGACGAGGGGCCGCGAGGGTGCGGGCAGCGGGGTGGGCTCCGCGCAGCGGGGCGGGGATTCCGGGGCGGCGGGGCGGGGGGTTGCGGACAGCGGGGTTGGGGCTCCCGGCCGCGGGGCGGGAGTCCAGGCAGCCGGGCGGGGTCCCGGGGTAGTGGCGCAGGGGGCTCCGGACAGTGGGGCAGCGGGGCGGGCCGGAGCCCCGGCCGGGGGACCCCCACCCCGGCGCGGGCGGGCGCCGAGAGCGGGCCCGGTCCGGCGAGTGGTGCCGGGGCTCCTGCTCGCTGCACCTGCTCGGCAGGTGTGTGCCCAGGTGTGCGGCGGACCTGCCCCGGGCGCGGGCTGGGAGGGGGCGTCCCGGCATCGCTCGGTGGAAGGTGAGCCGCAGGTGCTCCTTTTCCGCGACAAGGGCACTGAGCCCGCCGGGTCGACCTCGACCTTCGGATTTCGCAGCTTCAGGATGTCAAGCGTGGGACGGAATCAAATCTAACATAACGAATATTCTGCCAACCAAGGGCATACTTTTTAATATTCTGCTTAAGTCTTTGTTTTCAATGAGAAAGAAAGGGCAGTGGCGGGATGAAAAGCCTAAAGACACTTCATATATTTTATTTTATTTTTTGGCTTCGCCGCTCGGCAGGCGGGATCCTAATTTCCCCCCAGGGACCACCTGCGCCCCCTGCATTGGAAGCGCTAGTCTTAACCACTGGACCTCCAGGGATGTTCCACTTTCTGTATTTTATTTTCGCCTGTAATCTTGAGATGCCTGCATTTTATTTCATTTATTTAATATAACTTTAAAACCGTTTAATATAGTTTATTTAGGTGTATACATTTTAGTTTTTCTTTGTGTGATTTTTTAAACCTAGGTAAGTGTAGGGTGCGGTATTTTTCAACAGGTTAGTGTAGTAAAGAGGTAAAGTGATGACAGCTGAGGAGAAATAACTATCCATAGGGTACAGTATGAAGGCAGCTTCATTTTACCAGTAAAAAAAAAAAAAGGATTATTTTTTTTAATTCTGAATTTTATTGCAAATACTGTTTGCTTGTAATTTTAAAGGGCAGTAGGGTAAGAACAATAATTGTCTGCCATGTGGTAGATTTGGAAATAGAAGCTTCACTCTTGACTTTCCAAAAATGAACTTTGTGTACTTGCATAGGACCATGATTAATTAGGATAGATGTGTAGTACTGTGGAGGAGAGTATTTATCAGATTAATGTGCTGGGGAAATCTGAGGAAAGGAGTCGTGGGAGGCTGTGTTCTTAGTCCCTGCAGTTAAGTTTCTCTATGACTTCAAATATTACCTTAGGTTTTTGCTAATGTATCTCCTTTGTATGAGCCTTCCTAATAGTTAAGTACAGCTAAGGATAAAACTGTATGATATAATTAAGAATAAAGTCTTATCCATATTAGAAATATGCTGATGATTGCCTAACGTTCTATTACACAGGAAGAATTTGTAAAATATATGTATTTTCAAGGAAGAGAGTTAGCCCTGCTTTTCTAAACTTACGTTTTTTTACTAGACAGGTGTCTGTGAGCCAGGTATTTCAACTGAATACTTTGATATATGGTCTAACCTTTTTTCAAAGATTAAGTTCATGTAGCTTTAATGTTTACATGTCTTCTCTAGTATCGCTTTAATTGTATTAAGCTCTGACTAAATGAGAAAAAAAAAGAGAACTGCAGTGTCCAGGAAAGTGCTGCCTGGTAGGACACCCAGCTAGGATTCCGAAGAATGACTTCTAGCCAAGGGATCCCCAGCAGTCAATCCCAGTGGACTTTTGTTACCCTGTCTGTGAAATGGGTTTAATGACAGTGCCCTATCTGGTTGGGTTGTTGAGAAAATTAAACCAGATGAGGGATGTGAAAATACTTGGAAACCCCAAATCACTACGTATTTCTATCATATCTTGCTATTTTTGTAGCAGAAACATTTAAAAAAGTGTACTGTTATGGGAAAAGTTAAAATCTTAAGTGTGAGTGTTACTGAACGAACTTGAGTCTGTGCACCCGACACACAGCAAAGCCAGTCTCCTGACACCGGTTGTGGGGAAGGGAAGTGCAGCGTTTACTTCAGGGCGCCTGCCAACCAAGGAGAAGGGGCAGCTCATGCTCTCGAGAAGCAAACTCCCAGATGGCTTTCAGGGAGGGGCTTTTAAAGACACATTAGGAGTGAGGGTTGCAGGGTGTGTGATCAGTTTGTGGACTTTCTTCTGACTGGTAGGTGGTGAGGTAACAGGGTGATGTTTTGGGAATCTTAATGTCAACCTTCTGGTTCCAACCAGCCTGAAGGCTGCTTCTTGTGGTGGGAATGTAGTGAGCATCCTCCACCTGGGTGGGAGCCTTAGTTCCTGCAGGACAACTCAAAGATATGTGTTAGATTGATATGTATATCCCTCCAGGAGGAACCAGGACTCTGTTTTATCGCTGAACTATTGTTTAAGCTATCATTGCTTTTCTTGCTTAACTGCTTTTCCTTCTTCCTGCGTTCCCTCACTTCCCTCATTAGCAACTGCTTGAGTCCGCCCTTGGGAACTTGGGGAAGGCCTGGAAGACTAAAGCCTTTTTCTACAACAAGAAACCGGGGACACAGAGGGGCTTTTGTACTCAGGAAGGGTCCTGCTCAGTTTCATGAGGCGTAAAGCTCTGCGATTTTGACTTGGAAATACTTCTGTGGACTGAACAGATGAAGTGAGATGTCCGGCTGGCCTTGTTTTCCCTGCTGCTCTTGGCAGCAGTGGGATTTCATGCCAGCCTGCAGAGCAGTGATTGAGTGATTGGGCTGATATCAAAACGCTCAGCAGAAGCTCTTTTATTAGCTTTTTCTCCAGAAAGGAGTCACTTCTTCCCAGCATTTATTAGAGGAACGTTTCCTCTGTTTGTTCTTCTAGTCTTCTTGCTTACAGCCCCTGCTTTGCTTTTGCAAATAAATAAACCCGTAATAAGACAATTTCACATTCTCTTCCAGAGACGGGGTCTGTGCCTTCTCACCTCGTCAATCATTTGCACTCCTGAGCAACTCAAGCTCTCTAGCGTTCTTTTTTTTTTTTCTTTTTGCGATACGCGGGCCTCTCACTGTTGTGGCCTCTCCCATTGCAGAGCACAGGCTCCGGACGCGCAGGCTCAGCGGCCATGGCTCACGGGCCCAGCCGCTCCGCGGCATGTGGGATCTTCCCGGACCGGGGCACGAACCTGTGTCCCCTGCATCGGCAGGCGGACTCTCAACCACTGCGCAACCAGGGAAGCCCTCTAGCGTTCTTTTTACAGCCTGCCGAAGAGGTGTAGAGGTTTTCCAAACTAAAGCTGCTCTAGAATTTTAAAAGTCATTTTATTAACAACATAGTTGAAGTTTTTAGCAAAAATTTAAAGTCATATTTTACATAAATTATAACCTCCTGTCAATTACATTTTATGGATAAGACTGAAATGTCTTTCTTACTAAAGTGAATTTCCAAGTGTATTTTAAAATGTTGATTTTTTTTTTCATCGAGGAACAGGAGTTAAAAAAACGGGTTGTAACCAAAGACAGTGTGTGGACTTTGGATCTGATATGGGAAAAAACAGCTATAAAAGGCATTACTGGGACAACTGGGGCATTTAAATTGGGTCTTAGTATTAAAATATTAAGTAATTATTGACAGTTTTTGTTGGATGTGATGGCAGTATTATTACACCTAGGTGATGAGTTTGAGGGATGGGTTTGAATCCCAGCCTTTTTGCTTCCCAGCTGTGTAGTCTTGGACAAATTGCTTAGTGTTTGGGCTTTGGTAGCTGTTTGACAACACAGCATAGTGCTGTGTATATTACAAAAGTAAATGTTCTATTTTTATTGTTATCAATATTCCATGTTTAATCCCTGGGTCCCTGGTACTCCTTTTGATGCCTTTCACTGATTTCTTCTTACTTACTTTAATGAAAATCTGGAATCAAGAACTTCCTGGATCTCTATTATCATTTTGTTTTGTTTTTTTAAATAAACTATTTCCTCACATACGTTATTGGAGTAAAAGAAGGTAGCTCTCTCTTTTTGGCTCTTCTTCTCTTATTCTCCCTCCTGAATTTTGGTTAAGAAAAATAAATTAGAATGAGCAACTAAGTTTTGAGGTAGGATGTATGTTCTAGTGACTTAGTCAGTCAAGGTCTGTGTATATTTATCCCAGAGATTTACTCCCCTCCCTCAGAGAAGTGAACGGATGTATATGTGCACATATGTATTTGGATATATGTGCAAAGAATGTTTTCTTAGGTAGAACCTAGATCACGAGTATTTGAAAATCAGTTCATCAGTCAGCATGCTCTTGTAAATCCGAAGTGAGTCGGCTGTTTGCAGTGAATATTCTCCAGTTAATAAGGTTATCTATTCTAAGTTATTTTAACTTCTTAGTTTCCAGGAGAGCTTTAAGAATTTATATTTACTACCCAAGTGAGAAGTTGCAGTGGAAAACAGGGAGTCTTTCACAAGTTATAGGATATTAGAGCTGGAATGGACCTCAGACATCAGATAGTCCAACACTTCACCTGCCATATAGAAAAACTGAGATCCAAACCAAGTGGAAAAGTTGAGACCCTCTGGATGCCAAACCTGTGAAGCCAAAACAGGAATGTCGGTTAAGATTTAAAGGGAAATAGTTATGCACAAAAATGGTTTTGAAAAGAAGGTTTCAGGTGCTTTCTCTGCACCTCCTTTTCCGGCGTCTGCCTCCCTTCTCTGCCGCGCTGCTTGCATACCCGCCCCGGCCTTACTTCCCTACCTTGTAAATGACCTTCAGAAAGTTACTGAGGCTGATGGTGTTGAAGCAGAACTGGCCACAGGAATCTCTCTTCTGCCGTCCAGTTTAGTGTTGACCAGCTAAATACAGTTGAATACCACACATTCTGATTGTTAAAGCTTTCTCTCATTTTACCTTGAACTAGAAGATCAGGTAAAAGTTGCTGAGCATAAATGAAATGGTGGTGAGCATTTTCAGCCTATAAGAGAATTTCAGTCTAGAATATCTCCAGGCCTTACCCCGCTCTCAGTAGTGGTATAAACAGACTATGCTAGGCTGTCACTTAGATTCTTTTAGTACTGTATAAGCAAGTTATAAATTACCTAAATTACTCACAGTACTTTCAGAGAAAGCTAGCAGTTACTGTCAGTAATTTTAGGAAAGGAAGAAACAGATTGGCAATGCCGAGAAGACATTAAGAAAATAAAAATGAGCCTAGAAGAAACCTGCAGCCAAACAAGCAGTATTCCAGATTAAGGAGAAGCAGAGGATAGTTTATGCGGGGTAGTCATGCTCCGTTGTCCCCTCCATCAGCATTCTTAACGGGGGAGAGCGGTTTTTCCTCCACAAGAATTCAAGGTCATAAGTGAACCAAGAAAACCCGTATGCATTTTGAGGTTGTTTTAACCTTCACTGAAATAAGATACAGGCAACATACCAAATAAAGAGAAAGTCAAGGGTGTTTTCCACACAGTTTTAACACTATTGTCCCCCAACTGCAGTTTGTGTTTGCTTATAAGTTTATCTTTCTTTGGAACAGAAACTAGTACATAGTAGGAAGCTTTTCTTTTCTAGGTTGGCTCTGCACAAATATGCCTTTCAGATTTTTTGACTGAGTAGTTGATGCATGTTTTGGACAGTTCTGACATAGAATTAAGGGATGTTGAGTTGTGGCTTTTTGTATTTCCCAGGGATGTTTAGAATAAATTTAGTCTCAGATTGGCTTACCGTCATTAAACCACTATTAAACTGATGTGATCAACATTGTTTCTGTGGTCCGTTTCACACAGGACTTTTGGACCGAACAGGGTATGACGGCAGAAGTTAACTCCTCCTCCACATTCCTTTATAACCTGCCTGTTGTAAAATAGGGTAGAATTGGAACTATTGTACAACTCAAGGAAAGAGTCCTGAATTGAAAACTAAATTATCTCCAAGTTGACAATTTAGATTTTAAGAAATAACATCTTTTAAAATACTTTTGTAGGGAAAAAATGTGCCATTGGTAATTTATAGATAAATAAAAGGCCTGTGTTCAGATCCTGAACAAAGAAGAGTGACACCACAGGTGACTCTAGTCCATAAACTACTGGTTCCTGCCCTCTGACCTGATGAGGGAATCACCCTCTCTGCCGTCCAAACACTGTGCTCAGCTTGGACTTGCTGTGAAATACGATCTTGGCAACGTAATTTGTTACCGCAGTTGAAACATAATCTATTAAAACAGTGCACTTAACATTGAAAGACGGACTCTTTCTAGGCTGTTCGTATTTCATAACAGAACCTATTTGAAGTATATTATTAGGATCGTCAACAGCTACTCTCATGCTGGAGATAAGAACCTCCCTGACCCCTACGTCAAAACTACTAGCGGAGCTGTTTGGACAAGACAGTGTGTATAGAGGATTTTATCATTTTATTTCAGTAATTCTTTCAGGGCTACACTTTTAAGAGTTTGCCTTATCAGAACAATTAAGCTATATCCTGAAAAGAAGAATTGCCATCTCAGAAGTAAAAGTAATTAATTCGACGTATTTCTGAATGGTATTAATTTTAACATTGAGGAAAACAATTCCCTTAACATTAGAAGATTTTTCTCTTCATTCACTCAGCAAACATTTTTTGAGTGCCTTGTGAATTCTGGGCACCACTTGGGCCAGAGTTTCAGCTGTGAACAGAATATGGAATTACACACCTATTTTTAGGAGCTTACATTCTGGTGAGGGCCTGTTGGTAAGTAAAAATGGAAAGCCTGTTGCTGGTAGAATTCTGCAGCATTGTGCTTCTCTCCAGCTTGTCGTTTTCAAAGAAATGCCCCCTATAAGCCCGTGCTGTCCAGTCTGAGAGCCACAGGCCCCAGGTGGCAGGGGAGCTCGTGGGGGGTGGCCAGTCCAAGCCGAGCTGTGCAGCAGTGTCGACACCCACCGCATCTCGGAGACTCAGGGCCGAAAAAGAATGTAAAATACCTCATCAATAGGTTGTTATTGATCACATGTTCAAATTAAAACATTTAGAAATGTTGGAATAAATAATAAAATTAACTCCTGTTGTTTTTCACTTCTGTTAACATGACTTCTAGAAAGTTTTAAATTTCACGTGACTCCTGTTCGTGACTTGCACTATAGTCCTGTTGGATGGCTCCACTCTAAGGGTTAAGTTTACGTTTCATAAAATTAAGGTTTACTTTCATTAGGTCAAAGTTATTGACCCAATATCACTCGATCGTCTCAAGAAAAAAAAAGAATATGTGCTGCTAGTGTTGTAGTTCTGTTACTGAAACTTGAATACATGTATGAGGTTAAAGTAACCGAAATCTTTCAAAGCATCTGATCTTTTTTTTTTCCCCGCATGTCTCTCCTGTCTGAACCTCGGTGACTCCTCACAAAATAGTACGGTAAGAACCTGTTGCTACTTCACATCAGGCTTCTGCAGACTTTCTGCGTTAACAGGGTAGGGACAGGAGACAGCCATCATGCCACATCCTTGTGGGTCCCGGGCTGAGGGCGCCTCCAGTGACCCCTTGGTCCTCCAGTTCCACTCTGGACACTAACTTCTCTGCAGGACCAGTGCACTGACTGGTGAATATCTGACAGAGCACAGACCAAACATGTATTCCAGAAAAGGGGAGTGAGAATCTTGCACTCGATAGAAAAGATGTATTATTAACTTTCTATGGTTAGATATTTTAGTAACTAGTGTTGAAATTATCTTTACCTTTTATGTTCTTTTTATGAAATCTCTCTTAGGTATATCTCAATGCTTATAATCACAAGTGTCTATATAGCCCTTAACTTGCAGAACTCTGCTTCATATAACCCTACACTCACCACAGGAAAACTTTGAATACTGTCTTGTGACCAGAAGTCCCCCGGGCTGCCTCAGGTTTCAGATTTATGCCGTGGCCTCTTACTACTTGGCCGCAGCTGTGAGCGCAGACGCCTGGCATGGCTGAGGCCCTCAGGGCAGCCCTGAGTGTGTGCATAGTGCGGGGATCTGGGGGCCACTGTGCAGAGTACAGCAGAGCGGTGGAACGTGATGAAACCGCCAAGCGTCGGGAATAGACTAACGTGGTCCAAACAAGGAGGCGGGGAACATCACTGGAGTAATGGAGAGTTGGAAGTGAAGGGACACAGAGGAAAGGGCAGGAAGGGAAACAGGCGGGTAGGTGAGG
Source organism: Hyperoodon ampullatus (assembly GCF_949752795.1). NCBI lineage: Eukaryota > Metazoa > Chordata > Mammalia > Artiodactyla > Ziphiidae > Hyperoodon > Hyperoodon ampullatus. The sequence continues at coordinate 86,828,578 of NC_136925.1, read as the reverse complement.
AGGCATAGATACTCCATCGCCAGAGGTCTGGAGGATGAGGAAGGAGGAAAGTGGCCAGGCTTCATCTAGGTACAGGAAACAGGAAAGTTTCAGCAATGAGTAGCTGAGACAAAATCCAGTCTGAAAGCAGGAGGACTAAATAGCCACCCCAGAACCTCACAGATTCTTTATACCAACTGTGCCTGAGTTACAGCGTCCATAACTCAGATGTGAGATTCTGCAGCACTCACCATGCTGGCAGTAGAACAGCTCTGACAGTTTGATAGCTGTTTAAGGCAGAGGCCTCATGCTTACATTAAACACGTTATGTAAACGTTTCAAAATATTCTTAGATCATGACAAAGGTAATTCTCACTGATTTTTCTTGCATTTCCTTGTTTCTCATTCTTACGAAGTTTTTGGATTTTTTTTTTTTTTTTTTTTGTGGTACGCGGGCCTCTCACTGTTGTGGCCTCTCCCGTTGTGGAGCACAGGCTCCGGACGCGCAGGCCCAGCAGCCACGGCTCACGGGCCCAGCCGCTCCGTGGCACATGGGATCCTCCCGGACCGGGGCACGAACCCGTGTCCCCTGCATCGGCAGGCGGACTCTCAACCACTGCGCCACCAGAGAAGCCCAGTTTTTGGATTTTAATGACTCTTGGTCAGTATTAGAAATGCAGGTCTAGAAAGGTTATTTTGCAGTCTGCGTTTATCTTAGATGCTCTGATAGGCAGAAATAAAGCACTGCTTAATGTTCTAATAACTGAAAAGGGTCTTTACCCAGCAGTGTGTGGTTTCCTTCATATTTTATTTTATTTTTTGTTTTTCATTTTTTTTTGGCCTTGCTGCATGGCTTTCGGGATCTTAGTTCCCCAGCCAGGGATGGAACCCGGGCCATGGCAGTGAAAGTGCCAAGTTCTAACTATTGGACCTCCAGGACCTCCTTCATATTTTAAAGCATTATTTGCAAATTGTACATAAATAAAACAAGTTTTAATTTAATGGGGAAAGCCGCTGGACTTATTTCAACCTCAGAAGTTAAATTAAATTGGATGTTGCTACTGTTCAATGTGACAACTTAATTCTGGTGCCTGGGGCGGCCGTGGTCGCACATGAGAAGCTCCTGAGCCATTTCTTAAATGTAGGCTGTTCCTATTACTTCAAAATTAATTTTCAGTTTAATTTCTCATTATCTGGGGGTCTGAGTGTAGATTTTTAGGTTCTCTGATCTTCATACAGCTCATATGAGGTGAAAAGCAATTTCTTCCCTTATTAAGTTACTTTCTTCAGAAAAAGTATCCAACTTAGGGTGTGCATTTTAAGAGATGTTGACAAATATCTTAATGAAAATTTGAAGAAAGTTTGATAGATTTAAACGTTAACATTACAGAGAATGGTTGTAACAGGTTTAAGTTGTAGCAAGAGTGACTTGTGTACGAAGTTAATCTCATTTGAAAATTCTCTAAACGGGACAGTCTGAGGTTACTTGGTTGTGATCTGGAAGTTGGTAGGGACCTTGGTAAACTGGCTGATCCCTTCTGGTTTGGGGCTCTCACCTTGTGAGAACTGCTGATTCACAGGCACATACTTGCACAACTGAACGCCTGCATGGTAACCTTCCCCAGTTAACCGCACATTTCACGTTACTGTTGAAGAGAAGTTGTAGCTGTTCACCGCTCCGTCTTGACTTTTCCTCTTCTTTCTCTCCTCGTTTTTTAACAGCACTTTTGGGGCCCAGTAGCCAACTGGGGTCTTCCCATTGCTGCCATCAATGACATGAAAAAGTCTCCGGAGATTATCAGTGGGCGGATGACATTTGGTAAGGATGCAGATTTGAATAATTGGGAGGATCTTTATATATAAAATGATAGCATAATACAGCTCCTGCTTACATTTCAAGTTTGTAGCACCAGACACTAAAGTCACTAATAGAAAGTAACGTAAAGCGCCTGACGTCATTGATGGGTGTTCTCCTCATGGTAAGGGAGAAAAAGGGTTACTGTAGTTGGAAGTATTTATTAAGGTCCTGGTTGCTTTTCAGATTTAGTACCCCTAGTTAAAGAGTGTGTCCTCTTGAACTTTATTTGGAAAAAGGATCTTTAAGTTTACTTGAAATCCTGATATTTGAACATAAAACTTGTTGAGGGGATTAAATAGCAGTTCTTTCAGATAAGGGACTATAAACCACTCTAGGGGACAGAAAAGGAGGTTAGAACTGATGTCGGTTTACTGACATTATGTTCTTTAACTGTTTAAGTAATAAGTAACAGAATACCTCTAACAGTGGAGCAAACCATCTGATGAGTTTCCCATTCATGTAAGCATTTAAGCAGTAACTTTTATCATCTGTAAAGGTTTTAGCAGAAGAGGTTCTTCTTTTTGAGGCAGTTGAGCCCTGTCAGCCCTCAGTTGGAGGCTGTAAGTCACTGTCTTGCGTGTTCCTGGCAGCCCTCTGCTGTTACTCCCTGACGTTCATGAGGTTCGCCTACAAGGTGCAGCCTCGGAACTGGCTGCTGTTCGCCTGCCACGCCACAAATGAAGTAGCCCAGCTCATCCAGGGGGGACGGCTGCTCAGGCATGAGTAAGTAGATCCCACTGAGCCTTTGTGTTCTGAGGAGCTGGGGAGGCCTGTGTCGTGGGGCGGGCTGTGACTGTGCAGCTGGGGAGACTCGACGCAGAGAGAAATACGCTGAGAAGTTAAAACAGGGACTGCGCCGTTGAGACAGTGGGATGAGAATTCACTTATTAAACACGAAAATTAGCATGAAATAGGGTATTACTTTTCTTATGATATCGTGACTTGAAATACGTGTTAACCTAAAGGTGTCTTCTTAAAGCCCTCCAAGGCCTTCGAGGCTGGCGGTGAAGTTTTGTTTCTCATTGAATTTGTCTTTGTGCTTCTTCCCAGGATGTCTAAAAATGCCTCAGCATAACAATGGAAAATGAAGGACCGGCTTCTTGAAGGGATGGCATTGCCAGCTGCTGCTGCTGAGTCACAGATTCCATCATAATGAATAGTCTTGCTAAGAAAAATATGCGGAATGCTATTTTTACTAACCAGACTATTTTTCTAGAAATAGCAGGGAGTTCCTAAACCTACTCTCTGCTGCCTTACAAGTACTGAATATTTTACTTCTCTTCAGAAAGAGTAGCTCAAATATGCAATCAATTTAATAATTCCCAATGATGGTTTTATCTGCAGTAATATGTATATTATCTGTTAGAATTTACTTAATGAAAAACAGAAGAGAACAAAATTTGTAACCATCAGCATTTGAGTACTCAGAAATCGTGACCTTTCGTTTAATGACCATGAGACAGCCGACAGCTGGCCACATACCTAAAATCACATTGCCAGTGTTTGAAAAGGTATTTGTATTTCCATGCAGTGTGTATATTGAAATGCTGTAAATTAATGGCAATAAATGATTTACATATTTGTCAAATGAGCATGATTAAATACCTTGTTATGTTTGTTAAGAAACTGAAGAACTATATCCCTGAAAGGTCAATTACAGGTGAAAAGTGGAACTCCTTGAAAATGATTAACATGGCTATAGGGAAGTGACAAGCTGGGGGCCAGTTTCGTGAAAGCATCCACATTCCCAGCTATTCATAATGCGCTCTCTCAATGGGCAGACATTAGAAAAGGCACCCAAGCACTGCGCCTGAAAACTGCCCCGAACTAGCTGACTGCAGACTGCCCAGAAGTGTCCTGGGCTTGAGTTCCCCCCCGAGGCAGGTCAGCTAACGTCTGTGCTGTTTCCAGGGAAGCCGTGGGGCTTGCAGGTCCACAGCAAGTGTCGATGGCCTGGTGGCCAGCGCCGTGCTGGGCCCTGGGAGGAGAGGCTGACCTCTGGGCGGGGAGCCGGCTCTGCAGGGCAGGGGTGGAGCTGCTCCGAGGAGTGGGACCAGCGGCCCGAGAGCGTCCTGAGAGCACAGTCCTCACGCCTCAGGTCACGTCACGCAGGTAGTTGGAGTTCGTCAACCTTCACCGTGAACGTGAGCACGGTTTCCCATCTCCCGGCGATAGTGGATGAGAGCGGCGGGCCTGTGTCCCAGCTCCTCCTCAGCTAGCCTGTTCCCTCTGAATCATTTCTGTCACTTTTCCTTTTTCTTTCCTTCAGAGGCGTTACACAGCTTTCAAAGCGCTTTAGGATACGTTCTTTGAGCCACACGCAGCCCTGTGAAGCTGGACTGGTGCTGCTTCCACACGGGGGACAAGGGGGTGTGCGTGGCGGGGCCTCCTGACAAGGGGCTGCGGCTGCCCCGCCACCCGGGGCTGGGGGCGGGGAGCTGGGCGCAGGCCGTCCTCCCCCCTGAGGCTCATTCCTCCACAGCTCACTGGAGTTGAGGGTGGTTAAAAGCAGCTGGCGAGAAGAGCCCAGATGCGTTTAATTCAGTTAAAACCGTGCGTCCTGCTTAATCTGTCATACAAGTAACATAACTGGTAAGAAATTCAGACTCTACACGTGCATATAAAGGAGCCACCGCAGGCTCGTGCCTTCCTTTCCCATCTGTCTGGCGTCACCACTGTTAGTGTTTGTGGTTTTGAATCTTCCGCTTCCCTTTTCGCCTTGGGAAACTCGTCCGACCTACCTGTCTCTAGCGCTAAGTGCGGAGCAGGGGTAGCCCGCGGGGGTCAGCTGGGCGGGAAACCGCGGTGCCGCCCCAGGAGGCCACCCCAGGCTCGGAGAGATGCCGCCCCAGGAGGCCGCCCCAGGCCCGGAGAGATGCCGCCCCAGGAGGCCGCCCCAGGCCCGGGAGGGATGCCGCCCCAGGAGGCCGCCCCAGGCCCGGAGAGATGCCGCCCCAGGAGGCCGCCCCAGGCCCGGGAGAGATGCTGCAGAGATGGGAGCGGGAGAGGCCCCGATAACGTCGGTCACCAGTCTGCTTCCCTGAGCTGCCCTCACACCTGGTGAGGAAGTCGGGCGGAGGCCAGCAAGGTCACTAATGCTCTGGATGAACACGGCTGAGCAGGGCGTGTGCACGGGCCGAAGGTGTGCGGGGAAGCGGTCCCGTGGGAGCCGCCAGGTGGACGGCCCACGTCAGAGAGGGTCCTGAGGGGCCCAGACAGAGGACACGGATCTTGTACCCTGGCAGCTCCCTGAGGGGGTCTCGGGAAGCCCCCAGCTGTGCTCTTTCTCTGAGCGCAGTGTCCCGAGTACTGGCAAGGACAAAAGCAAGGATTCCAGGTGAACAACGAGAAAAGGCAGGGCAGGGCGTGCAGTGTTCCACGGCTGGACTCTGACCCCTAATTCCCTACAGCATCCACACCAACAGGAAAAACTGTATTCTGGAACAAGATTTTGTAAAGGTTCTTGGTTCCTTTAAAATGACTAGTGTCTCATTAGCAAAAAGGACACTTAAAACAAGTGGGCGTTCCATTTATAAGTGAAAGCCTCGTCAAGCAGACTGACCAAACGGTATGAAAACGTCATTGCCGTGGGGACTGGACAGGAACCCTCCTGGGAGCACTGACTCCAGGGCCTGGGCAAGCTCGGTGCTCCTCCTGGGAACTTAAAGAGCTCTGTCTCGTGGAGACATCTGAAGTGTGTCATCACAGAATGCGGTGGTCAGCACTGTACATCAACTATACTCCAATAAAGTTAAAAGAAAAAATGTAGTGGCTCTTTGGTCTACACTGTGAGAGCAGTGCCTGCTCCCTTCAGGATGTCCTCAGGGCGTCATACCTGAGCATTGGGGGTGTATCAGTAGAGAACACTGCCAGCGATGTAAATACGTAAATACGTTAACAATGAACAGGAGTTCACATTTACAGACACAATAGCTGCACAGCTAAAACATGAAAACACAAGGACTGGGTTGATGCAAAATGTAATTACTCTAAAAGCCCAATGATCCTGTGACCGAGCAGGACCCGATGGGGCCTTCCTGGGACAGGCCCCTCCCCCAGGTCCTCTGCGTCAGCTCCGCTCTGAAGTACCCGGATCATAGTATCTGATGCACCTTTCCCGAGTTGTTTTACAGATGCTAAAAACGCCACCAAATGGAAGAAATTAACTACTTGACGACCATGGGCACGTAGCCCCCAGCCCTACTGGCACCTAAGGATTGATCATGTGAACCCCTGTGACCCCGCCCTGTGACCTCACCATCAACCAATCAGAGAACTGTGCACGAGCTGATCACACACCCTGGGACCACCCCCTCCCTCAGCTGGCCTTTGAAAATGCTTTCCTGAAACCCATGGGGGAGTTCAGGTGTTTTGAGCACAAGCTGTCTGGACTCCTTGCTTGGCGCCTGCAGTAAATGCTGCACTTGCCTTCCCCACAGCCCGGGGTCAGTGGATTGGCTTTACCATGCGGGCAAGTGGACCCAAATTTGGGTGGGTAAAAATACATTTCCAGATTTTTTAATTACCACATATAACGTTTTCTCTAAAAATACTCAAGATCTCAAAATATTTTTCATTTCACATAATACAGAGAGAATTTGAAGCTACGAATGCACTATGACACCTCCATGATAAGGGCCACTGACTGTCAGGGCCAAAGTGTCACGAGGGCTTCAGCCACAGAGCGTTTCCTTTCTCTGACAAGTCACGGGACAGAGGTGACCCTCGTGAAGTACGTCCTGCACTGCCCCATCTTTCCCACCCACAGCGTGAGTCCTGGGCTGGGACGTGTACCTCCCTGGGAGCAAAGGGGTGATAAGCGTTGGTGGTGACAGTTGCCACACGCCTTCCTGCAGAGCTCCTACCACACTCCACGGGGACCACTCGGAACCTCCAGTCGGGCTCAATGACTCCTTTTGTCTTTTTACATTTTCATCCAGGATTTCTTAGTCGTTTTCTCAGGTGCATGTGTACGGAAGGTTTGCAGACAGTAGCGGGAAAGCAGCAAGAGTTGTTACAACATCTGAGGTCCTGACACCCGACATTACATCCGAGTTCTTCCCAGTCATTTTGAGGCTGGAGATAGATGGGCTCCAGGCTGGGCATTTACAACCAGCCTCCTGGTTACATTTCCTGAGGCGGGAGGCAAGTGGGCTCCAGGCTAGATATTTACAACCAGCTCTCTGTTTGTACTTTGAGATAGAAATAACAGCAGGAACAGGGTAAAGAGCTGGATTTTGCCTCCAGAGGACACTTTAAGATAACAGTCGTGGCAGGAACAGAGAGGAGCTAACCCTTGTTTGAGTAATAGATCCACAGGTCACATATCTCCCACCCTTGGGGCAAGGGAGACATTGCGCGTGTGCAGAAAGGCTCCTTGGGGGTCAAAAAGGAGGGGGCACCACCCCATAATATGTGACGCCAAGGCCCCCCGTAGGCCTCTGGGCTGGAATCCATCTTGGAAAAATGTTGTGCAAGCATGGTAGGGAGGGTCCTAGAGGAGGTCAGGTGTGGAGAAAGAAACCAGGTAATTGGCCAAAGGCAAAGGAAGACCTGGAAGGGCTGTCCTGTAAATGACTTAACCTCCTCCTTCCTCTCCAGGGGTGCATCTCGGCCCTGCTTCTGTCTGAACTAAACAAACTGCTTCTCTGTGTGCTCTCCCACTTGTTGTTGTGCTGTGTCTCTAATAACAAACTTGTGCCTGTTTTTACAGTTTTTGCCTCCTTGAGAAATGCATTTTTCTTTCTTTCTTTTTCCAGTCAGCATTGTTTATTTTTTTAAATTAATTTTTGTTGGAGTACAGTTGCTGTACAATGTTGTGTTAGTTTCTACTGTACAGCAAAATGAATCAGCTATACGTATATATATATCCCCTCTTTTTTGGCTTTCCTTCCCATTTAGGTCACCACAGTGCATTAAGTAGAGCTCCTGTGCTATACAGCATGTTCTCCTCAGTTATCTATTTTATACATAGTATCAATAATATATATGTGTCAATCCCCATCTCCCAATTCCTCCCACCCCTCTTTCCCCCTTGGTATCCATACATTTGTTCTCTACATCTGTGTCTCTACTTCTGCTTTGCGAATAAGATCATCTGTACCATTTTTCTAGATTCCACATATATGAGTTAATACACAATATTTATTTTTCTCTTTCTGACTTACTTCATGACACTCTCTAGGTCCATCCACGTCTCTACAAATGACCCAGTTCCTTTTAATGGCTGAGTAATATTCCATTGTATATATGTACCATATCTTCTTTATCCATTCGTCTGACGATGGACACTTAGGTTGCTTCCATGTCCTGGCTATAGTGAATAGTGCTGCAATGAACATTGGGGTGCTTGTGTCTTTTTGAATTATGGGAGAAATGCATTTTTCAGTGGGGGAACGAGCCAGGGAAAATTTGCTTGTCTGGTGGCTTGCTGGTCTAGCAGGTAGGATTCCTGGTTTCCATCCAGGCTACCCAGGTTCAATTCCTGGTCAGGGAACTAAGATTGCGCTTCAAGCCACCAGCCACTGCTGCCTCTCTGAGATCAATTTCATTGTCTCAAAATAATTTGGTTTTTCAGGCCCAGGAGAGAGCCAACAAGAGCAAAGCTTGGTGACTGGGGGGTGGTAGCCCCAGGCAGGGCCGTGGCCTTGGAGCCATGGGGGATGGGAGGAGGGCAGACGATGGCCTGGGGGGAGGTGCCGGCCAAGGGGTGGCCACGGGGCTCCCAGGACTGTGATGGAGCTCCCAGCTCCACAAAAAAGCTGCATGAGAATCAGCTACACTCCCTGAGAGCTTTACTACAAAAGCTGATCTCAAAGCCAAGATCTGCTTGCTGGCATGCACCTCAGGCAAATGTTCCTTAGGCGACCGGCACAAAACGGGCTGTTGGCCTATATTCCTGATGGAGCCTGGCTCTGATTCCTCTCAGTTGCTCTGAAGGTCCAGCTGAGGCCAACGAGACAGTATTTCAGCCCCAACTAGTATTTCTCACCTAATCATTCACGAGGCCTGCTAGACAGTGGTGTTCTATGTCTAGTTATCAGAGGGCCTTCCATAAACTAGGGCTTTACTCCATTAACTAAGTCTATACCCTTACACCTGGACATGGGCTCTACTGAAAAGGCAGGATAAATACTCAGTTCTTTCCTTTTCTGCCCGATTTTTAAAGTATAATTGACTCAATAGCTGTTTCAGTTGTAACACATTATTTTGAATTATTTTTTTCTGGCATTTTCCCTTTTGAGCATAACAGACACAAATTTTCATAGATTGAAAGTGTTTTTATCAACAGTGTTTATTATCATTTTTTGGCTCAATTGTCATAACTTTGGCCACTGGGTGCCCCCTTCCAGGTCTCTTGGGCTTTGATCCCACTAAGCCTCCATGTTTCCTGGCACAAGATGCCTCCTGCCCACTCTGAACGTTCACTTCCCCACCACGAAGACATTTCTACATGTATGGGGAGCGCGGGCTCCATGTATGGGGAGTGGGGTTTGTACCCTACACACAGGCTCTCAGTACCCACTTGCTGCTAGAGGTACGGGGCTTCTTGGCCAGTTCAGCGCACAGTACTCAAAAGGACTTTATAAAGAAATCATGCATTCATATTGATATTTCCCTGTCAATTCTACTATAGTACTTCTACTTAATTTCTTTCACTTTCGTAATTGAATCTTTTATACTTAATTGCGTTATTTCTAACACAAGCATTTCATAACTTACTTGCTTTACCCAACAATATAAAGAAGAATGGTTTCTCAATCACACCATTATTACTGTAAACAATGAAACTACTGAATACAAGCCCGAAATTTCCCTTATTCTTTGTCCTTGGAATGAACGTCCCAAGTATGTAGGTTCCAAGTAATAGTTCTAAATTCACTTAAAATAATCTTTTGGGCTTCCCTGCTGGCGCAGTGGTTGGGAGTCCGCCTGCCGATGCAGGGGACATGGGTTCGTGCCCCGGTCCGGGAAGATCCCACATGACGTGGAGCGGCTGGGCCCAAGAGCCATGGATGCTGAGCCTGGGCGTCCGGAGCCTGTGCTCCACAATGGGAGAGGCCACAACAGTGAGAGGCCCGTGCACAGCAAAAAAATAAATAAAATAAAATAATAAATAAATAAATAAATAAAATAATAATAATAATCTTTTGTCTCTGCTACGCAAGCACTTACCCAATGGAGAGTTCAGCACAGTTGTTCATATTTATTTTCAGCGTGAAGGCTTCTGCGTTCCAGCAGCTGCTATAGTTCTTAGAAGGTGGCGGCTCTTGGCTCGTGTTCCTAGCACAGGAAATTGGAGGCCAAGCTAACAGTTAAATGACTATCCGGGAAATTCCATCTCTATGATCGCTTCAATTCTCCAGTGTAGACAGTGAAGTCTGTCTACACTCATGGGTTCTGGCTGAACAAATCAACTCTACCTTTTCCTACTTAATTTCTAGTTCTGTTACAACCTACATAGTTTAATTTTTAAATCTTGTACTGATGTACAAGTTTTATCTTGTGCCCTTTTTGAGTTATCACTTTTCTCTTTAAATAAAAATAATAATATCCAAATTTTCTGCATACCACACTCTGTATTTTCACACCAAGGTTTACATTATATACATTCAAATAATTCTCAGTTAATATTTTCTTAACCGCATGCAGTCAGTGTTTAATTTTCTTGTAGGGAGATTTTGAGGAGACACATGGTCCCAAGATTCCACAGGGTAAGCAAAGGCAACACATGTAAAAACAAGCTCTCTTTATTTTTTAAATTTTTGTCTGAAATCGTCTCTTCACTCAGAAGTCAAAATGCAGGGTTTGCTTTTTAAATATATTTTCTAGCACAATCAAATACCCTCTAAGTAGTTCACCCACCTCAAACCTTATAGTGACTATAGTTATGTTCTTTAAAATACAAATAAAACACAAGAGTTTAGCCTGACCACATGTGCTTAGTTTGTAAGAGTAGCACCACTTTTGACACAATTTTTGCCAAAAGTCAGGGTAAAGGTCCAAGCGAGCCAGCTGGAAGTCTAATGTGTGCAGCAGTGACTTTCGCTGCAATATCTTTGCTTCTGGCCAAGAGTGAAACAAGAGCATGGGATGAAACACGTTCAAACAGGCTCCAGTCACCTGCTCTGGGCCTGCTGAAGTCCTTCCTCTGTATTTTTAAACTAGCACTACAGATACAATAATCTGCATTATTATATAGATGATAATAACAGTCTATAATGGATGGATTCAATCATTCAAGTTTTGCTTCAATTAAATCCAACCACATTCCATTTACTTCTAAAAGTCTTTCTAATTAACCATCCCTGGCAACTGGGAGGCTTGGAGGGCTCCCTCTGTGCCACACAGGCCTCCCAGGTGACCCTGCATTTGGAAGCGAGCATTCCAGGAAGCAGGCTCTCCACACAACGTCCACTTTGCGGGTCCATGTGCAGCTTCCATCACTGAGAAGGGGCGTCAGTTCCGGCAGCAGATGCCCAGGCTTTAATCAGGTGGAGGCCGTTTTCTCACTTGTCCAGTCCCATCGCACGGTCCAGGTGTTGGTCCTGGAAACAGTCTTAAAACTCATTTCCATTCTGCACGATTCCGTGGTGGACCTCAAAGCATTTAGTAAATCCCTTTTCTGCTTAAACTGGTCCAAGTAGATTCCATTGTTTGCAATCAGCAGCTCTAACCATCCTGAGACAAGGAATGTGACGTCTTAGGCTTCATGTCCACAATTCCTGATGAGACATCAGTAGAGCCATGGGCATCTGGAAATATCCTTTACAATTAGCCCAGTGTAATGTCTTCTTAGGGAAGGCCAGAGGATGGGCCTCCTGACTCCGCAGGCCCAGAGTGCCTAAGGCTGTGAAAGCACTCAAAAATTAAAATGTACTGGAGACAGAGGTGCAAAACAAAATCCTTTATAAAAATTTGCAATAATAAATATACGTCTCACATAGACTGAAAGAGCTCTTGTTGGCAGGATAAGTGACTCTCTGCATTTGACTACAATAAAGAGTCTGGGAGTGAAAGAAATTACAGCAGGACTCACTGGGACATAGATGGAGGAAGGAAGGAAGGAAGGAAGGAAGGAAGGAAGGAAGGAAAGGAGGGAGGGAGGGAGGGAGGGAGGAAGATATGGTTCAAATGGAAAGAATTCATAGAAGACCAAGTAGGGGACCACAGAAAATCCACACCTAGGGACTTCCCTGGTGGTTCAGTGGTTAAGAATCTGCCTTCCAATGTAGGGGACACCGGTTTGATCCCTGGTCGGGGAACTAAGATCCTGCATGCCTCGGGGCAACTAAGCCCCCGTGCCACAACCCCTGAGCACATGGGTCACAACTACTGAGCACGCGGGCCACAGCAGAGGATCCTGCCTGCTGCAACTAAGACCCAATGCAGCCAAAAATATAAATAAATATTAAGAAAAAGAGAAAACCACACCTAAAAGTGTTATAGCAAACCCCAAGTGGGACCCAAGTGGGAAACAGACTGTCCATAACAGTCTAGAACTAAAATATCAGCATTATGGGGCTGAGGGAAGAGGGAGACCAAGGGACATGATCGTGGGCAAAAAATCCTGAATTATAAGGGTATAGTAAGATATTTCTAAGTTTACTACTACAGGTAAATATGCATAATTATAGGTTTTCAATAGAGGGTAGCCACAGTAAGAACAAAAATATAATGTTTAACTTTTTAAACTGGCAGAATACTCAAAATGATCCAAAGAAAACAGGAAAAGAGAATAAAAGAAGCCAAAAAAAAGTTCAATAAAAGCAAAATAAAATATGAAATAAGATAAATCCTAATATATGGTCACCATAATAATTATAAATAGATAAAACTTACAAATATAAAAGATAAAGACTCTCAGATGGACTATTAAAAAAATGTCCAATAATATGATGTCTAGAAGAGACATAATTAAAACAGAAAGATACCAAAAAATTGCATATAATGGATGACAAAAATACAAATAAGATGTTAGCAAGTAGAAGTCAATACCACATTAAGAAAATAATTCACCGTGACCAAGTGTGACTTATTCCAGGAAAGCAAAGTTGGCTCAATATTTGAAAATCCATTAATATTATTCACATATTTACAGATCCAGGAAGACATCATATAATTACAGTATCCCCACAGATGCTATAAAAGCCTTGGACAAAATTCAGAACACATTCCGGATCAAAATTACTCAATGGATTTGAAAGATGCTTTCTTTTTTTGTTGTTGTTAATAAATTGATTGGTTGATTGGTTGATTAATTGATTTTTGGCTGCACTGGGTCTTCGTTGCTGGGCGTGGGCTTTCTCTAGTTGCGACAAGCAGGTGCTACTCTTTGTTGCGGTGCATGGGCTCTAGGTGCGCAGCTTCAGTAGCTGTGGTGCGTGGGCTCAGTAGTTGTGGTTTGCGGGCTCTAGAGCACAGGCTCAGTAGTTGTGGCGCACGGGCTTAGTTGCTCCGCAGCATGTGGGATCTTCCCAGACCAGGTATCGAACCTGGGTCCCCTGCATTGGCAGGTGGATTCTTAACCACTGCTCCACCAGGGAAGTCCCCAGATGCTTTCTTAATATAATAATAATAAAGATAACATACATATTCCTTGGTCCTGAAGCCAGCATCTTATTTAATGGAGAAACATTAGAGGCATTTTTACTAAGATCAAGAACAAGGTTAAGGATGCCCAGTATCTCCTCAACTATTCAACACTGTATAGGGACACTAGGCAATGCAATTAGAGAAGAGTAATCAAGTTCAGGTGTAAGAACTGGTAAAGAAGAAGTAAAAACTCTCTCTTTATATATGATATGAAAGTATACCAGGAAAACCATAGAAAATCAATGACAAAACTAACTCAATAAAATAATTTAATGTAGTAGCAAGATATAAACCTCACATACAGAAATTAAGAGTTCTTTTACACAAACAATAACCAATTGGAGGACACAGTAGTAGAGAAAACTCTATTTACAAAAGCAACAAAGAAGATGAAATACTTAGGAATAAACAGAAGATGAAATACTTAGGAATAAAAAAACATGAAATATGCAAAAACTATAGGAGGAAAACTTTAAAGTACTCTGGAAAGACACAAAAATAAACTTGAACAAATGGAAAGACACCACCTGTTCTTGGATAGGATGATTCAAACTTATAAAAATGTCAGTTCTCCCTAGATTAACTTATGAATGCAATAAAACCCCAATAGAAATAAAAATATCCATAAGCCTTTTTTATGGAGTTAGACAAGTTAATATTAAAGTTCATTTTGGGGGCTTCCCTGGTGGCACAGTGGTTAAGAATCTGCCTGCCAATGCAGGGGACACGGGTTTGAGCCCTGGTCCGGGAAGATCCCACATGCAGCGGAGCAACTAAGCCCGTGCACCACAACTACTGAGCCTGTGCTCTAGAGCCCATGAGCCACAACTACTGAAGCCCGTGCACCTAGAGCCCATGCTCTGCAACAAGAGAAGCCACCGTAATGAGAAGCCTGCACACTGCAACGAAGAGTAGCCCCCGCTCACTGCAATTTGAGAAAGCCCGTGCACAGCAACAAAAACACAATGCAGCCAAAGCTAAATAAAACAATTTTTTAAAAGTTCACTTGTAAAATTGAACATGTAAATATAGCTAGGAAAATACTAAAAAAGAAAAACTATGAGGGTGGCTTATCTCTGCCAGACATTAAAACACACTATAAACCTTTAAGTTACCATACTGTGGTACGGGGGAATGAGGAGACAGAGACCAGTGACATGGAACAGAAAGCCCAGGAATAGATACAAGCACATATGAAAATTTAATATGCTCAGGTCACTGGGGCAAAGAATAAGTCAGATTGAAGTGGACTTCTCAATAGCAAAACAGGACACAAGAGGACTTTGATAAAGTGAGAGAGTGGCAAGGACATCTATACACTACCGAACGTAAAATAGATAGCTCGTGGGAAGCAGCCGCATAGCACAGGGAGATCAGCTCGGTGCTTTGTGACCACCTAGAGGGGTGGGGTAGGGAGGGTGGGAGGGAGACACAAGAGGGAGGGGATATGGGGATATATGTATACATGTAGCTGATTCACTTTGTTATACAGCAGAAACTAACACAACATTGTAAAGCAATTATACTCCAAAAAAGATGTTAAAAAAAAAAAGAAGATGATGACAGTCAAAACTCTAAAAAAAAAAGAAGACTTTGATAAATGTTGCTGGGACAACTGGGTAGCCATTTGCAAATAGACATTGTCACAGTCCTACGTCACACCATACACGAGGATAAACACCAAATGAAACAAGGACATAAGTGAAAAAGGAAACCATTCAAACACTAGAAGAAACCATGGGTGAATTCCTCTTTAACATTAGTGGACAGAAAGGCTTTTTAACTATGACTCAAAATTCAGAAGTTATACCAAAAAAGGTGATAAATTTGACTTACCAAAATAATCTAAAATTTTTGCATGGAAAAAGCACTATATGCAAGGCAACTGTCAAGCTGGGAGACAATATTTGCAACTCATGTTACAGAGAAAGGGCTAATAACTATAATATATAAAAAACTCTTTAAAATTGAAGAACAGAAAGCCAAATTGTGGTACAAAAATAGGAAAAATACACGATCAGACAATTCATCTAAAAGATATTAAAATGGTACTTAAATGTATGAAAAACATGTTCACACTCACTCATAATTAAAGAAATCAAAATAAAACAACATTGAAATATTTTTTACCTGTCAAATTGGTAAAAATAGAAATGCCCAATGATGCATCCTGTTGTCCAGGCTGTGGGCAAACACACTCGTACATGTGACTGGTGGGAATGCAAATCTGTATAACCTACCTTGCGGGGGAATTCAGCAATGCCCAGCAAACCTACAGACACGGACTCGGACCCAGCAATCCTCTGCTTTACCCTGAAGACACATTCTGTGACAGGCAGGCTCTGAAACGGCTCCCCGGCATCCCACCTCCTGGAATTCAGGCCCTTGTGCACTCCCCTTCTTCGAGTGTTACCTGGAACTAGTGACTCACCTCTAATGAACAGAATGTGGCAAAGGGATGGAATGCCACGTCTGACATTAGGCTGCAAAAAGACTGTAACTTAGGTCTTGGTCTGTCTTGCTTGCTCGCGCTGATGGAAGCCAGCTTCCTGTGGATGACCTGGGAACTGAGAGCAGCCCGCAGCCAGCAAGGCTCTCAGCCCAACGCCACTGAGTGACTGCATCCTACCAACAGCCACGTGAGTGAGCCTGCATCTGGATCCTGCTTCAGCTGAGACCACCGCCTTGCTGGTACCTCGACTGCACTCTGGGAGAGACCCGAGCCAGATGACCCAGAGAAGCCGTGCGTAGATTCCTGACCTCCAGATTCCGTGAGGTGATAAACGCTCGTTGTTTTAAGATATTATATTTGGAGGTAATTTGTTATGCAGCAATAGATAACTCATAACTCCACATACACATATGTATATATGTATGTGTGTGTATGTGCATATATGTATATGTATACATGTATGTGTATATACATGTATCTATATATGTATGCATTAAGTTATTCATTGTAACATTATTTTTATGGAAAAAAATGTAGAAAGAACCTAAGTAGTCATTAAGAAAACTGCAGAATACAATGTAGCATTATGCAGCTGTAAAAAAAAAAAAAAATGAAAACGACCTCTAAGAACTGATATGGATATTCCAGAATATATTGCTAAGTGAAAAAAGTGAAATACAAAAGAGTACCTTAGTAGACCATCCTCATGTAAGAGAGAAGGGTGACGCAGGAAAACACACACGTATCTGCTCTTTGTGCAAAAGAAATGCAGAAGCACAAACCAGAAATTAATGAGATTAGTCCCCAGCCAGGGCGGTGTGGGAATGGGGTGGAGACCATGAAGGGAAGGGAATGAGGAAAAGGAGGTGAGGGGAGAGAGACACCTCTGTGTATCCTTTAGTTCTAGAACAGCTCCCTCAAGTAAGTACTTAAAATCAGCCAGGATGGGGGGTAGCCCGGATGTAGTGCATTGGTCCCAGGTGAACCTGGCTGTGGGGAGACTGAATGACACAGGCACTGAAGCGAGTGGGGAAGAAAATCACTAACCCGTTACGTTTGGAAAACGGTATATTGACTACACGGTGAAGCTCAGGACAAAACGATCCATATTCAGGTATCTCACTCTCATTAGGAAATGTGTTTCCCAAGGAGTGAGGGTAAGAAGTTGTGAACTGAATTACGTTTAATCTAGGATTGAGCCAATATGTAAATACACCGCGGATGATGAAAGCCAGGTTTCTCACTGTCAGAAAAAGACGTTGAGTCAGGCAAAGGGGAGGACAGGATGAATGGGAGGTGTAAGAATAAACTCACGGTGTCTATATATTGACCCAGCTCTGTCTGCTTGGGTGGCTGAGAGTCAAGGACACCCAGGGGCAGTGAGCATACCTAGAGGTCAGATACTCGTTTCTAAGTATGAGTTTCCAACAAAGGAAACAGTACTCCTTGGAAAATGGTCAACTCCAGCGTGGGGTTAGGAAAACACACGATGAGCTTGGAACATTTTTATGGTGCCAGAAATTAAGGCAGTGCTGAAAAAATCATGAGGGCATGTTGAAAGAACACAGGAGCCTGTTTGAAGAGCCCCAGTGGCCAAACCTGGGACAATTTTGGCAATAAAATAATGATAGTAATTACTAATCCATAGAATAAAATCAATACCCATAAATCCATAGTCATATCAATGAAGAACGAATGAATGAATGGATGAATGAATGAATGAATGGATGAATGAATGAATGCACACACACACATACATACATACATACATACATACATACATGCATACAGCAGAGAAGGGAGAGTTCTTCCTTATAGTAGAATTACAAAGGTAAATGTAAATGATGGAAATAGAAAATTTCCCTTAGGCCGACACCACAGTAATAATGGGCCTAGGCCAGAACCATCTACTGGTGCTAAACGTGGTGGTGTGGGCATGATGAGGAATCACATAGCTGCAGTCTCAATGTATCTCCTCCAAGGTGTGTACCAATTACAGATGGGAAAACAGTGACTCTACAGCAAGGACACGTGGCTGACGCCACTGGAATAAAGTTAACAGAACAGTGGTCCCTCATTATCCAAGGGTGATTGGTTCTAGGACCCCCCTCGGACACCAAAATCCACAGGTGCTCAAGTCCCTTGTATACAATGGTGTAGTATTTGCATATAACCCATGCACATCCTCCTATACTTTAAATCATCTCTAGATAACTTAAAACGCCTATTAAAAGGTCAATGCCATGTAGTTGTAAGTACAATGTAAATACTATGTAAATATCTGCTGGCACCTGAAACTTAAGGTTTGCTTCTTGGAACTTTCTGGAAAAATTTATTTTTAATGTTCTCATTCAACCTCAGTCGGTTGAATCCACCAGATTCGGAACCCATGGATACGGAGGACAGACTGTGTCTGTAATAAGACATATCAACACACGTCTTTCCTGACAGGATGCACTGAGAATTCTGCGGTATTCCTGCCCCAAAACGCGTAAGCTCAGTGTAATTGTGAGGAAATATCAGATTAGCCCAAAGCAAAGGACATTCTACAGAATCACTTGCCAGGAATCTCCCAAAGTGCTCAGGTTGTGAAAGAGGAAGGAAGCCTGCAGACCCGCTAGGGGCTGAGGAGTCGTGGCCGCTGAGCCCATTGGGGCTGGGTCCTGGACACAAAGAAGCACATTAGGGGGACAGTTGGAGAAACGCCAATAGAGTCTACAGCTTAGTTAATGGTATTGCATCCACATTAATTTCCTGGTTTTATCCCTGCGGTCTGGTGATGTAAGATGTCAACATTAGGCAGAATTAGGTGAAGGGTATGAGCAAACTCTACTATGCTTGCAATATTTTTTCAAGTCTAAAGTTATTCTGAAAGGAGACTCCTGAAGGACAAAGATGAGCTACTATAAAAATTGTGACATTATAATAACAAGTGTATAGGAAGCACTTAAGATGCTCTGGGTACTTTACATACCACCATGTTCCCTCTTCCACAGATAGAGACTGGACACAAAGAGGTTAGATAGCTTGTCTGAGATCAGGCACCCAGCAAGGGGCTCAGGGTTTGAACCCAGGTCTTTAAGACCAGAACCCACCACCCAACCACTAAGCAACATGGTCAACCTCAGTCCCCAGTAACCGTGGAACATTCACCTAAGACAAGTTCTGACGTGTTAATTGCCGGTAGTCGCAGCAGCAAAGACGTTTGTCTTATTTTACCTGATCTCAGCTCAAGTTCCATAAGAGTACAGGCATCTGCCGTCCAGCTGGAGTTTTCCTAACTGGAACTCAGATAACACACAGCAGTCAGAGAAAATAATTTTCATCCTGTGGAAGCAATACAACCAGTACGAGAAGAAGTCCTTCCAGAAAGCCTGGAGCACAGAGCTGCCTTCCCAGGTGCAGGCCTAACCCTCTGCGCTTTCCCCTGTTTACACTGGCACTTGTGGGCTGGTCCCCAGGCAGAGATGCAAGATCAAGGCCAAAAGAAATAAAGGGGATGGAGGCTCCTAAATATGAGTTAGAAAGAAAGAAAGAGAAGGGCCGGGGTGGGGGTGGGGGGAAGGAGGGAGGAATTTGTATGTCGTTGTCAGTTTTAGCAGCCCATTAAATATTTGGGGTTTTCAATAAAATATACAAATCATTAAGATCTCCTATGCCCTCCACCTGTCTGCAGGGAGGACACTGCTCTTCCTGTGTTAAGCTGTGATGCCCCAGGGACACAGTCACTGGGTTGGGCTGGAAGAGACTCTGCCCCCCGCTTTGGGGAGCAAGGAGCACCTGAGGGAGAAGGTGGAAACCGCAGGCACCTGCTTCTCCTCCCGGACGCAGGTGGTTCCCAAAGCGGCTTTGCCCTCCTTGGCTCTCTCCAGCCTTGAGACTCTTTTGTGGCCAAATTACGCCCCCTTGTGGCCTCACAAGATTCAAACCCTGAGGTCATGGAGTTGTGATTTGTGTTCAGCTAATGTTTGTTGTAAGGAATATAACAACACTTTTAAAAACACATACATCCTCCTTATTAGAATCTCCCTTTCACCTCCTAACATATACATGAAAACCTAGGACAAAAAGCTCACACGTTTCTCAGATTCAGCATCTGGGCCAGTTCAGGCAGGGCCAAGACTGTCTGAAAAAAGTGCTTTAGATTGTACAACTTTTATTTTTTTGTTTGTTTGTAACCAACCCTTCTGCAAGAGTGATTAACAATGAAATTGATGCAAAAACAAATCTACCCCTTAACCGCCTTCTGCCTTCGGTTCCCAGGCTGACCGCCCCTCTCACACGTAACCTCGGTGAAGCCACTCTAGTGTTGGCTGAGTCCCTCTTGGAGAATGGCCGCCTCACACCAGGTCACGTCCGTCCCCAGGGGCAGCTCCTGTCCAGTGACAGGTGGATGCAGAAGTGGAGGCCTGGACCTTTGCCCTCACGATGGGTTGCCTCACGGGATGGGCTCAGAGCCTCTGCCTAGACTCTATGCCATCGTCTGGGTGCACACCTGCTCCTGTCACGCCCCGACCGGGGCTGGTCCTGTGTCCTGCACACAGACACCTGCCGCGCTGTCTCCGTGGGAACCCAGTCGGGGAAGGTGGTAAGGACCTGACCTGTCTGTAAGGGAGCCCCACGCAGGTGTGAAAGCCGAGGGACTGTCACCTGCGTTTCACTGGTCAGCGGGATGGGAGCCACATCAGAGCAGGAGAAGGGATGCCCGCCGAGGGGGGCTGAGGCTTGGGCTCTGCAGAGAGTTGAGATGGAGAAAGAAGAACGGAATCGATACAGATTTGGAAAGTAAGGTCTCTGGAATTCGGCAGCAAATCCTTGTTTTTATACAAGTATCCCTCCAAATCCGCCTCCTGAATAAAGCTGCCTCGGGATCTCCCTGTTTCCCTAGTGGAGGCCAGTGCTTGCACACTTCACTGTGCATATTCATCACCAGAGGGGCCCGGTAGCAGGAAGCCCTCACTCCAGGGCCTGAGGCTCTACACTTCCAAAATGGTCCCAGGTGCTGCCTTCAGGGACCACGAATGTCCAAAGTTAAAATTCACCCTGTGCTGTCTCGCTTTTGTTCATTTCTGATTAAGTATCACTTCAAAAATTAATTTGTAACTTCTTCAAGGGTGAGATAGTATCTTTTTCTTCTCTGAACAAAATAACAAGTACACAACAAATGCATGTTAATCTACTAATTCCTTCAAAGGCAGATTGTGTTATTTTTAATTGGACTGTAATTTAGTTGCACTGATACACACTCTTTTTCTATAGATTGCATCCTGGTCGCAGTTACCATGGGAACATATTTTAACCATTTGTGTAATACTGCAGTCATGTTTCCATCATCCAGTAGGGATATAGCAAATGGAGCGGGAGAAATAAATTATCAAAATGCTGGATTTACCTTTGCTTTTAAGCAAGCAACATCCAAAACTTGTTTATAGCTGGTTCATTCATTCAAAGTCGTGAGAGGGTCCCTTGCTTTGAGGGACTAGTAAAGGAGTCTCCTGAAGACCTCAAATGGACATTAATTGGGTGACTGGAAGCTCCATTTACAGCAGAGCTGTGACCTCAGCAGGGATTTTATGGCTGGCAACACCACCTGTTGACAGAAAGACAGAGAAAGAGCAGAGTTCTGTTCTTACCTACCAGGCTCTCTGCTCTCTCTCAGGAAACAGGATTTGGGGGCGGCATTTTCTCTCGTCAAGGGGTTTGAGTTGTAAAAACTTCTCCCCTGGGGAATTCCCTGGAGGTCCGGTGGTTACGACTTTGCCTTTCAATACAGGAAGTGCAGGTTCGATCTCTGGTCGGGGAGCTAAGATCCCACATGCCTCGGGCCCAAAAAAGCCAAAACATTAAAAAAAAAAAGTAATATTGTAACAAATTCAATAAAGACTTTAAAAATGGTTCACATCAAAAAATCTTAAGAAAAACAAACAAAAAAACGTTTCTCCCCTGGAAAGACATAATGCCCAACAGATAATCATAGAAAGAATCACCTTTGTGTCTTTCTTTGGAATAACACATTTGAGCAAAATTAAGCAGCAGGATATTTTCCAAAAGAGCAGATCTTTGGCGGACACACCCTTCACTCAGCACCCAGTGGCTCACGCAGCTCGGTGTGTGAGAAGGGAGCCTGAGGGTCAAGGCACACTGCACACCACTTAGCCCACACATGGCGAAGGTTCAGACCCTCTCCTCCTCGGCAGTGGCGTGAGGCCCTGTGAGCGCCCGTGGTGGAAGCAATGCCTGGCTTATCTTGGCCGTTTGAATGCTCAGCTGTATCTTTCTAGACCTCACCAGCCCGCTGAAGGGACAGCTACACACAGACATGCTCAACACATAACTGTTCATTTACTGACACCTAGATTTACCTTCTCCCCTACAATTAACTTCAGACGTCGTATTGAGGCAAATTATGTCTCAGGTTCTTTAAATATGCTCTCGTTATTGTTACTCATGTATTCATTCTGTAAACATCCTCTGAGCTTCTATCACGGGGTGGGGTCTGGACACGAGGCAGTCTAGTGGGATGACCGACCTCGGCCAGGCAAAGTTGGGGAGAGACTGGTGACCCTGCTTAGAGATGGACAGAGCATGAGGAGGGCGCTGGGCTCGGGCCGCTGGCCACGTCGTAAAAGGTCCGGGAGGGCTTCCCCGAGGAGGAGACCCAGAGGTCAAGTGGGCATTGGCCAAGAAAGGAAGTTTGCAGGAGCTAGGGGCGGGCATTGGGGGACACGGGGAGCAAGATTTCAAGCAACGAGCACAGGCCTGCAGGCAGGCCTGTGGATGCCGCAGACTCTGAGCACGGAGGCCTGGCTAAACAGGTGGGCCTCCCCGTGTGCTTACACGGTGTGTGTGCAGGCATGCACGTACGTGTGCCCCTGTATGTGTTGTGGAAAGAAAGATGTGGTGATGTGTGAGGCCGGAGAGAGGAGCCGGGGCTGGGGCAGGACCAGCTCTGTGCGTTACTCTAACCTACCCTGCCCGTCATTATCACGATAGCACCCTTTACTCTGAGGCTGGAGTGGAGTCCTTGGAGGTGTTTCAGCAGAGGAGTGAGACGAATAGATTTACAATGACCTCCACGCCACGTGTGGAGAACGGCCGGCTGCAGGGCCAGACGACGGATTGGCTGGAGCTGATGTCGGCCACTTCTGTGTCGTGTGTGTCCTGGGACCGTGGCGTTGTCAAACCACATGCTGTTTGTCTGCCCGCCCGTCTGCTTTTCCCTGGGTGCGGGAGCGGTCTGGCTATCATCTCAGGGTCCCCGCTGACCCAGGAGCGTGGCGACGGCGCCCACCTCCTGTTCCAGTGGGACACTCTGAGTGTCGCCCTTATGGCAGCGCTTGTCAGGGTGCTCCACTTTGTTTCCAGGGATGTGGTCGGGAGGCAGAAAGGAATGAAGGTCTCTCCATCCCCACCCCTGCACAATGACAGCTGGTCCCCATCCTCTGCCTGGGGCAGCCTCACGGCCTTAATGGGCAACCGACTTGGTTCACTCACAAAGCATTCTGGGGCCTCAGTCCTCAAGGAAGACAAGCTATTGTGTTACATTTTGTGTCAAGCTTTGCTATCATGTCCAGAGAAGGGATTAAGGCAAGCTTATGAGACAGAGTAAAGGGCCAATGATGAACTGTCACCAGCTCTATCCCAGCTCATGGCTGCTGCACTCTAAGGCACTTCTAGCCGCTCAGGGGCTCAGATTCAAGTGTAATTTCCTACCTGAATTGTCACTGGAGAGTGTTTGATACACTTTTCTACAAAGTACTGTATGAAACTTAAGAAATGGGAATAGGAAACTTGAGATGTTTTGTATTGCCTTTGTTTCAAAATGCTTAAAATGTTTCCATGGGGAAGGGTTTCTGCAGAGGCTCATCAGGTGGTACCTCTCTCCTAAGGCCCCTTTGGGAACCCAGCCTCTTTCACCACAGTCATCTGGTGAAGGGGTGCTGGTTTGTGCGTGGGGTCCCTTGGGGGCAGAGGTCTTGACGTGGGATGGAGTGGCCTCTGGGGGGGTGGGCTGGCCCTGGGCTTGCCTCCGGAACGGACCACACGTCTCCCAGGGGGGACCTCAGCGTCCCTGACCGGGGGCTCTGCTGGAACTTGTTGTTGCTTCCTTCACTTGGGCTCCCCTGCGGGCTGGTCAAGGGACAGAGGGCGGGTGGGTGGAGGGAGGAGGGACCGATCGCAGGAGCGGAGACCCCCTCGGGCAGCCTGGAAGGAAGCGGGGACTCTCGTCTCGGGGCCCAGGAAACATGTTCTCAAGCTTTGCGTCTCACCACTTGGAACCACCTCCTGCTTGTCTGGCTGCCTCGTGTTTGGATAGGCCATTGCCTCTGGAAAGCTCTGTGGCTGAGGAGCAGGAAGAGGAAGGAAGTAGGAAGCTCCCAGCTTTTGTTCTAGGATTCTGGGCACGGGCTTCCTTACAGTCTGTTCACTAGGACGTGTCAGCCAAAAAAAAAAACATGCAGGAGGCTGCAAATAGGAAGAGGCTATTTGGGGTCCTAAGAATTGCAATTTGGGAGACAGATTCAGGGCAACCCCAAAGGAGTGTTCCAAGGAAGAGAAAGGATCAGGGGCTTCTGAAGACACAAAGCCAGGAAAAAAGAAAACAAGCCAGGAGGCTGTTAAAGGTTGCCTGGCAAGAACCGTGATTGACAGTCGCAAGTGAGAGAAGATTTGTCCTTAAGGAATCGTCAGTCGTTCTAGGGCAGGGGTCCAATAAGTAGATAGACTGTCTCAAGTTATTTTAGGGTAAGGGTCCGATAAGCATCTTGCGTTTCTGGCAGGTGCTCTGGACAACTTCATCAGGTCAAAAGGTCAGATTCCATCCAGGCTGAGGCATGCACGTCACCTTCCTCCGTGGCTTCCTGGTTCCAGGTCACAGAGCTCTCTGAGCAATAATGACTCCGTTTAGATTCTCCTTCCACAGATGGGGAGACAGGGACCCAGAGCAGACATTAGACACGGTGAAACAACAGTAATGGTTAGAATCACAAAACCCAGCATTTGTTCAGCACTTGGCATGTGGTAGGCCCTGTGCTTACACCTATAGTTGATCCTTGTCATCTGCAGGTTACGTTTGATAAAGTCGCTGCAAACACTGGTTTACAAAGACTGAGGCCCCACTCCTGCAGACACAGGTCAAGGTCCTGCGAGCCTCTGACTGTGCGTTCCTCAACTGATCAACCCATAACCTTGTCTGAAGTGATTCTGTTTAAAAACTTCGTATTCGGTATGTATTATTCATTAATGTGGAACTCACAGACATCAGCATATAACAGCCTGAATGAAGGTTCTCTAACACATATTTTTTTTCCATAAGCCTTCTTGTGCTTAGGACACTAGACAGCACTTCAGCGCTAGGCTTGGGGGCTATTTTAAACAGTGAGATCACCAAGAAAAGGCACAAGTATGTGAAAAAATGTAGCAGTAAGCAGACCGCAAAAATGGCGCCTGTGTGAAGTATGAGCTGAAACAAGGCGGCACATCACAGCCTTGTTCCACCCCAGCCGTGATGGTGAGTGTTGGGTGACTAGCTTTTCACTGTTCTGCACATGTCCTGAGTGACTGTGAAAGTGCCTGCAAGTATTGATCCCGGGGTTACAAATAAATTTTGTCAAGTAGGTGAATTTGTAATATAGAACCCCTGAATAATGAGGGTCGATTGATGTATTATTTTATTTAATCCTCATAACAACCCTGCAAGATAGGAACTATTATCACCTTGATTTTCACATATCAGAAAGGGAAACAGGAGTTTCGGTTGACTTGCCCCAAACCTCACAGCTACAAAACGGGGGAGCCAGGATTCTAACCCAGGCAGTCTGACTATGGAGCCTAGACTCTTATTCAATTATCTCCATTGGGTTATGACTTCAATAAATTTTATGTGGTATTTTTTAGAAAACTAAGCTTGGCTCATAGGGCATGAGAAGTGAAAAGGCCCAAATCACATTTTTAAATCTTCAATATTCTTTTCTAAGTAAAATTTCTTACACCCAGGTACAGGTTGAAAATTATGAAACTGCCCTTTTTAGGTTAAACACAATTGGACACTGGCAAATTCCATGGCTCAACTTCACATATCCTTGGAAAGCTTTCTCCCCATTAGTAGAGGTATCAGTTTATTTCATCTTTTTTTGCATACACAAAACTAAAGTTACTATACTTCAAAAGGAAAAAATTTAGAGACTGTATAGATGTACTCTTATTATAGAAACACACAGGTTTATTATTTCATAGCATTTTTCCGCTCTATTTTCTGATCTTTTTAAGTTAAGGACAAAAGAATAGGATCTCACACTTCAGTATAAATAGGTCAAATGTAAGTATTTTCCACCTAAAAGATGCTGAACATTGGACTGTTTTATCAGAGCAAGTGTATCATCTGTTTTTCTAGGGGCCTTACCATGTGTTTTCTATCTCATTGAGATTAGATAAAATTCTACTGAAGGCAGTAAGGATGGGCAATAAAAGCCTTTGGGGCTCCACCTTTTAATTGTCACATTTTAGGGAAGGAACGGAGTAGGTAATGTAATAAAACAAAACAGTAGGCATTTCATCACGATCACACCAAACTGGAAAGCAGGAGTGTATTTATGGAAAACTCCAGGATTCTCTGGAATTCACACTATACAGGAAGCCCTAGTTTCTCATCTCTCCTTAGCAAGGTAGGGAATAAGAGAGAAAAGAAGTCACTACCGGCAGACCGAGAAGATGGCAGACTAGTGTCTCCGATAAACCACCTTATCGGGGTTTGGATGCCAGTTTCTTTTATAACACAGAAAGGGGTTAGAGACGAGGAAGTAAAGTAAAAAGGCCATACGTTTTGCAAATATTCCCTGGAACTGCCAGCCTGGGTGAGGGAATGTGTTAATGTCTTTTTTTTTTCTTTTTGGCAGCCATCCACAGGTGGGCAGGGTGAGACTGTCTCCCTGGGAAACGAAGAGAGGCGCTTTAGTTTAACATTCAGGCAGAGGGGCACAGGGTTCCCTGGGGCAGGCCATTATGTATGTATATGATTACACCAACAAAAGCGACGAAAAGCAAAGGCTGAAATCAAAGAAACAGACGGGAACAGGGAGTCGGATTTAGCTCCTCCCTGTTACACCACCAGCGCCCAAAGCCTGCCCCTTGTCCCCGGACTCCCTTCGAGCGGAGATACTCGGAGGACGGCAGTTTAGAACGGAATCCCTGCCAGTATTGGCACAAGGGCCCCCAGCCTTCTTCTGTCGGGCCTGGAAGCGGGTC
The DNA here is from genome assembly GCF_949752795.1 of Hyperoodon ampullatus. Taxonomy (NCBI): domain Eukaryota; kingdom Metazoa; phylum Chordata; class Mammalia; order Artiodactyla; family Ziphiidae; genus Hyperoodon; species Hyperoodon ampullatus. The sequence continues at coordinate 86,801,450 of NC_136925.1, read as the reverse complement.
TAGGGCACGGGGCCTCAGTACTGGACCTGAGTCTGCAGACCTAGACTTCTAGTCCCGGAACTGGAGCCCGGGTCCGCAGGCCTGGACGTGGGCCCAAGGCACGCGGCTTCGAGGACACTCGTGAGGATCCGCGTTCGTGGGTCTATTCATCCAACAAGCAACGGCTGTGCGCACCTCTGGGTCCCGACTCCCGGAGGTGGGAGGCAGCGACTGCTGAACCCGAGCGCGAGTGACCGCGGCTCTCCGCGTCCTTCCCTGACAGCCTCCGCCCCGCGGGCCGGCGGGCGCCAAGCCCAACGCGGACGCCCACGGCCACAGGGCCCACACAGGCCAGCGGCGGAACCCGACGCGCATGCGCACGCTGCTACGGGGGCCGCAAGGGCCGCGCCGACGCGCCGGAAGCGGGATACCCGGATTTCCGGTCGACCCCAAGAGCTTCCGGTTCCGGGTTTCTCGGAGGGCGAGAAGGGCCGTTGCGGCCCGGGAGCAGGGCCATGGAGAAGCTGCGGCGAGTCCTGAGCGGCCAGGACGACGAGGAGCAGGGCCTGACTGCACAGGTAGGGAGCCTGCCTCCGGGTTGAACGTGTGTTGGGGCGGGGCCGCGGAGCGTGGGCAGCGGGCCGCTTTTACCTGCGGCGGTGATGCGGGAGGGCGCCACGGGCCTCCCGGGAAGAACTTGGAGCGCTTTCCAGGTTTCCGTGTAGTCTGCAGAAGCTCACTTTGAGACTCCCCCGCCCCCGCATTTGGCCTTGCAACTCTCAGGAACGTACTTCGCTGCCTGTCTTCCTTTCCCAAATAACCCATCTGCCTCCACGCTGCTCTCCCCCAGCCTCCGCTTGGTTTTCTGCGCCTGGTGTAGACTCTGAACTCGGGGTGGCAGCGCAGTAGGTGTGCGGGTACTCGTCCTGCCAGCTGCATAAGTTGAAATCTTAAAGGTTCGTTGCACCCGTTAGACCCTGGAATTAAGTGAGGTGTTGTGAGTGTGTGTATGTTTTTTGGAAGGAGGGAGACTGGAGGGAGAAAAGAAAACACAGGTCATTGAGAAGTGAAATAATACTGAATTAAAAGTTGTCTGTTGAGCCCTCATACGCGGTTTTTTAAAAAAACAATCCTTGTCTTCGTACTTTACCCACGAGACTGATAAGGGTTACTTCCTTTAAAAGGAGGGATAAAAATAGTGCAGCAGGAACTGCTTTGTAAGTATCTTTGTTATTTGCATGCAGACAAATTCTTGCCTGCCTGTCACAGAAGTGGAACTTTTTAAATGAAACGGTATTACATAAGGACCTTTTATTTGTCCCTTCTCTTGTCCTAACTTCCTTCCTTGTTATAAACAGCACCTCTTGTGAACAGGATTCTGGACTAGTCTGTGAGGGTTCAGAGACTGAAAGCCAGGCGTCTGCTCTAAGTGAACTCTAACCAGTTTGGCAAATCGTAATGGTAATACAGGAACCCATAAATGATAATATGAGAAACGTCCATGAGGCAGCAATGGCTTACCCAGCTCATTTATTTATTTATTTTAATTTTTAAATAAAATTTTTAATTTAATTTTATTTTTGGCTGCATGGGGTCTTCTTTGCTGTGCGCGGGCTTTCTCTAGTTGTGGTAAGGAGGGCTACTCCTCTTTGCGGTGTGCGGGCTTCTCATTGCTGTGGTTTCTCTTGTTGCGGAGCACGGGCTCTAGGCGCGCAGGCTTCAATAGTTGTGGCACGTGGGCTCAGTAGTTGTGGTGTGCGGGCTCAGTGTTTGTGGCTCGTGGGCTCAGTAGTTGTGGCTCACAGGTTCTAGAGCGCAGGCTCAGTAGTTGTGGCGCACAGGCTTAGTTGCTCCGTGGCATGTGGGATCTTCCCGGACCAGGGATCGAACCCGTGTCCCCTGCATTGGCAGGCGGATTCTTAACCACTGCGCCACCAGGGAAGCCCCCAGCTCATTTATTAAACCACTGTTTTGTGCTTCACATTATGCTCTAGGTCTGTGCTATACAAACAGTAGCCCTAGCGACATGCGGCTATTTAAATTTAAGTTAAATAAAATTTAAAATTCCTTTCTCAGCCATACCAGCCACATTTTAGGTGCTGGGTGGGCAAGTAAGTTAGTGGCTGATGCACAGGACAGTACATGCTTGGGGCATTCCATTGCAGGAAGTCCTGGTAGACTGAGCTGCTCTAAACCTTGGGGGCATGAAGGTGATGGTGCCACTTCTCTTGAGCCCACTCTCTAGAGGGGAGAAAAATTAGGTAGAGAAGTCATTGACCAAAGATTGGAGTGATTGACTGGAATGGACAAGTGCAGTGAGTTCAGAGGAGGTGATCATTTATTCATTCAACAAATATTTTGGTGCCTGCATATGTCTGGCTCTGTTCAAGATGCTGGTGTTATAACAGTGACCAAAACAAAGGCCTCCCCTACATGGAACTTACATTTTAATTGGGGAAAACAGTTAATAAACAAGTAAATATAAAAATATGTCAGCCAATGATAAGTGCCATGGAAGAAGGTAAAGCAGGTGAATGAGGTTGGGATCATCTTGTTGTGTTGGATGGTCAGGGAAGATGTGTCTGTTAGGGTGACGTTACAGCATAGATCTGAAGAGCACTGGGATGTCTGGGTAACTCGTACAAGTAAATATCTTCCAGCTCATGCAAATATACATCCTGAGAACAGTGCTCAGCATGTTCAAGGCCGTAAAGAGGCAAGGGTGTCTGGAGCCAAGGGCTGGGGAAGTGGGAAGGTAGGAGGTGGGCTCCAGGTCACGTGGGATCTTGCAGGACAGTAAGGACTTTAGCCTTTACTCTGAGCGTGCTGAGGAGCCGTTGGGTTTTGAGCAGAGTGGGCATGTGACTGCCTTGGACTTTAAAGGGTCGCCCTGGCTGGTCTGTGGAGAACAGACTGCAGGGGCAAGAGTGGCAGCTGAAGCCTGGTCAGAGGACTAGGGTAGTGGTCCTGGGAAGGGACCTGGGTCAGGGAGGTGGGAGTGATGGTGGTTTAAGGTGAGAGTGGCCAGGCTCTGTAAATGGTCCTAGTGCGGAGCTGACGGGTTGGGTGTGAGAGTGCTGCTGGAGGGGCCCGGGTGCCTCTGGTTTTGACCTGAGCCACTGGAGAGATGGAGTCGCCCTTGACTGGGACGTGGAAGGCGCACGTTGGGGGGTCATCTGGATGTTGAGTGAGATGCCAGCTAGCATCTGAGTGCAGATTCTAGAGTTCATGGGAGGAAGTACTTGAGATAACGAAGGGATTGTGGGTAAGTAGAAAAGGGAGAAGGCCCAGGGTTTGACCTCTGGAGCTTTCAGTGAGGAGCTCAGGAGACTGAGGGAACCTGGAGAGGGCCAGGTCCTGGCAGAGACTAGCTCAGCAGCTCAAGCAGAGCCACAAATGAAGGGGCTAATTCAGCCGATGTAACCAGCCCGGGGCTAAAACCAGGGACGGGCAGTGACCTGGGGTCTGATGGGGCAGCGAAGGCCTGGGGTCAGGCAGTTTTATGGACTCTGAGGTCGGGGGAGGAGGGCGAGCGGGAGGGCCGAGGGGGATGAGTCAGGAGGAGCGTGTCCCCTGTTGGACAGGGAGCTCTGCTAAGGGCCTCAGACAAGGAGCCTGGGGGCTGGGGGTGCAGGGAGGTGAAAGGGCAGGGCCAGCCGCTGTCCTTGCCTGCAGCTCCTCTTGGGCTGTGGGCCCGGCAGCTTCCCCCCGCGCCTTTTTTTTTTTTTTTTTTTTTGCATTACGCGGGCCTCTCACTGCTGTGGCCTCTCCCGTTGCGGAGCACAGGCTCTGGACGCGCAGGCTCAGCGGCCATGGCTCACGGGCCCAGCCGCTCCGTGGCACGTCGGGTCTTCCCGGACCGGGGCACGAACCCGTGTCCCCTGCATCGGCAGGCGGACTCTGAACCACTGCGCCACCAGGGAAGCCCCCACCCCCACCCCCACCCCCACCCCCGCGCCTTTTAACCAAGAGCCAGGCCCTCACCCGGCATTTAGCACCCAGGAGCACCCAGTAGGTATTTGTTGAGTGAATCAGTGAATGACTGAGCAGAGGCTGGAGGGTGAAGTCAGGCTTTTTGTCTGTTTAAGATGGAAGAGGCTTACGCATGTTCACAGGTTGATGGAAGGGGGTCTCCGCAAGAACGTGGTTCACTGTTGTACACGGGGAGAAAAGCCAGCTGTGTCAGTTCCCTGGGACGTCAGAGGGCTTGGCCTCTAAAGCAGGGCGGACACGTTGGCCTTTGCCCCTGTGCGGTGGTCCGGGGCCAGGAAGGGAGGGTGAGTGTTCCCAAGGTGAGCTTGGCGTTTGGCAACAGCCAGCAGTGCAGGGCATCCCCACAGGGCTTGCATTTTCTGTGGGAAATAGAGGAAGTGTGTCTGCTGACTGGGGAGGTGCCAGGGCAGGAACTGGAGGGTTGAAATGGAGGTGGATTGGCAGGGTCAGTGGGTGACAGTGAGAAGGCAGGTCAACTTAAACAACAGTGCACTTGGGATGCCTGGCAGGCAGTGCCCGGGGCCCCTTGAAGTTGGCGATGACCTGGTTAGGATGCCATGTCCTGCCGTGTGACTCCACCCAGAGGAAGAGGAAGGCGGTCTTGAGTCATGCCAGGGTTTTGCTGGTGATGGAGCAGAAAGGGAACTTACGCTTTTTTATTGAAGTAAAGGAGGGGATAAAGGGGCCCGAGAGCCTGCGAAGCATCGAGGCAGGAGCCCTTGAATCAGTGCCCTGGGGAGGATGTCGCAGCTGGGGAGCATGTGGCCTGGACTTGGAGATGGAGCGATTTCGGGGAGTGCGAGTCCATGGGTCTCTGAGTGGAGGGGAGAGCAGAGGCCGTCGGAGAGGAGAGAGTGAGGAACAGAAAGGCTGGGCTGTCCACGTGGATGTAGAAAGCACCCAAGACTCTGCTAGGATCTGGGGCAGGACCCGTGGTCGGGCTCCTGAGTGAGAGAGGATGCCTGGGAGAGCGGTAGGTGACGGCAATGAGGAGCCTCTGGGTTAAGGGAGGGGACCCCTGAGGAGGTGGGGTCGGGACCGCACTGGAGAGGGCCGTGGGCGCCTGCTTCTGTGCTCGCTGTCTGCTCGTCTTTATCCCATTGTCCACCACTGTCTCTGGAGGAGCAGTTCTAGGAATTCAGTGTATGTGGTGGTTCCCTTTATCCGAGTGGTGGTGGTCCGGGAGCCAGGCCCACGTGCCCGCGCTGTTCCCTTGTGATGGTGTCCTTCTCCTCCCGGCTTCTCCATCCCCTAGGAAGGCAGCTCGTGTCTGTGCCATGGGTTCATTCCTTCACCTGTAATGTTGGTGCTGCGGTGAAGACGTTTTCCTCCATTGTTTCCAACTTTTTTAAAGAAAAAAAAGTTCTAGTTCCAGGTGAGGTTGATTTATTGCAGCAGGAAGAGGGCACCGGAGAATGGGAGAGTCGCTCCTGCTCTCACGAGGTTTATTCTTTGCTTCCTCTTCCTTTGATAACAAATAAGTAAAATAACTGGTGGCAATTTCAATGTGTATTTCTTTGCTAAGACTAAATTTACAAGATCAAAATAGTTGCTGGGTTTGGTGGACTCCTTCCTGATCCCGTTGGACAAGCACGTCACACCTACAAGCTCATGCTAATGCGGGTCTGCAGGGTCAGGGCTCCCTCCGTCTCCCTTATGGACAGGGCAGTGCCTGGTTTTCTTGCACGGTGGGCACTGTATCATTTTCCCAATTGGGAGTTAGGGAATCTGTGATTTGTTTCTGTATCCTGGACAATCTGAAGGGCTTGCGACAGGTCATTTGCTTGTGGATCAAATATTCCAAACTTACAAATGGAAAGAATTTGTTACATGTTTCGATTTAAAGATCACTTGGCTGATGGTAATAAGAGGAAAAATATCTACTATTATACAGATGACTCTGCTTAATACTGAGTTGAACTTAAGAACAATGGGGTGATTGACACTTGTAAAAAGAAGTAAAAACAGATGCTTCTTCCACTGTCATTAAGTCCTCACATCATCATGTATTCGCACTGACCACTTAGAAACCCTGCATACTTAGGATACCGTTTCTACTTTTTTACAAACCAGTAGATCATACCCTGTGCGATATGCAGTCTTCTGGGTTTATTCTGTTCTATGTGTATTCTACCTGATCAGATAAAAAAGAAATTTAGATGTTTTTATAGGCAGGTTCATTCTTTGTTTAAAGTACAGTGATCAGTTTTAGTATAAACAGATGACGTTGCTGGAAACAAGAATGTCTGTGGATTAAAGCAGATTTTAAAAAATATTTAAAATGTGTTCAAAAGTGATGGATGTTACATTGAGAGAATCTTTAGTTGTTTTTATCTACTTTTCATGCTACATAAGGATTCACAGATCGATCTATTGAGGTAAGGAATTTTGAGCTTTTGTATATAAAACTTTGTATTTTTGCATCATTATTCTTGAAAATACATTATAAGCATGTGGTCTCTTAAGTATATGATAATGCAAGTTAATAATAATTTTGGAATATAAATCCTTATTGTATATTTCTAGTTTCTTGAAACATCTGTTGTTGATGGTTTCTCAGCCTTGTTGGGGAAGTGAGTTTTAATGGTGTTCTTAGTAATGTAAATGTGTACTTACCATTCGCAACAATGTAGATGGACCTAGAGAGCATTAAGCTTAATGAAGAGAAAGACAAGTCGTGTATGTTATTGCTTATGTGTGGAATCTAAAAAATAAAACAAATATGTATAACAGAAGAGAAGCAGACTCACAGGTATGGAGAACAAACTAGTGGTTACCAGTAGGGAGAGAAGGGGGAGGGGCAGTATAGAAGGAGGGGATTAAGAGATACAAACTGGTGTGTATAAAGTAGCTAAGCAGCTGAGATGTATTGTACAGCACAGGGAAAAATCCCCGTTATTTTGTAGTAACCTTAAAGGGAATATAATTTATAAAAATATTGAATCACTGTGCTGTACAGCTGAAACTAATGCAATATTTAAATAATATAATAATATTATCAGTACTTCAGTTACACTGTGTAACTGTGTGCTTAATCGTTACTGTGTGCCGCATCATCGTGTGACGTGTGTGTGGTGCGGCCCCGTATGATCTGGTTGGAGTCTGCGTGACATGCGGGGATGTTGTCCCCCTGCAGTTAATTCGCGCGCGTTCCAAAGTGCGTTTCTAATAACGGTTGTGAGGACGCCAGGGCTTCCGTGACTTGTAGCTGCGGTTGTCAGATGTGCCCCGTGGTGGACGCTGCGGGGGCTCCCCATGTCGCAGTCACCGGGCGGACGTGCCCGCCGCCCTGCAGCTCACAGCTGTCGTCTTGTGCTCACGCTGTAGCTCCTGCAGCAGCCTGGGCCCTCCGCCCGCAGCCTGCAGCCAGCGACCAGCTGCTGGGAGGGGGGTTCCCGAAGGGCGGCCTGGCCTCAAGCGGCACAGACGGTGAGCTGCGGTGCTCCCTGAGCTCCAGCTGCAAGCAGGGCCTCGCTGGTCCCTCCCCTTCTCCGTCCGGCTTCCTTCCCTTGCCTGAGGGCTCCCCCCGCTCCCCGAGAGAGAGGTTCCGGCAGGACAGTCCCCGTGTCAGGCTCTGCGTGTAGGGGCTTTGCCCAGACACCCTCGGACATAGAGATGTTGGGAGAAGGTGTGTGTCCATGAGTCCACCTCAACACCTGTCAACATTTTGCCCATCTTGTTTCATCTTTCCCCTACTTTTCAATCAATGAGTATTTTATAAGGTATCTCATAGCTTATGTCATTTCATCCACGTCAGTGCTTCTCCTGTCCCTAACAGGTGAGAGCTTTCTAAAACCGTATAACACAGTACTGCTGTTATCTCACCTGGCAGAGTTAACAGTGACTCCTCAGGACCGTCTCATGCCCAGACCTGTTGATATTCCCCTTCACGGCCCTGGAATCGTAATGTTCTTAACACTACAACGTGCAAAGTAACACAGATTCACTGTCTATGTTAACATGAAGCTCTGCTTTAATGTAGTATAAAGCATCAGACTGGCAAGTGGTGATTTAAAAACACGTTCCAATTCCCCTTCTCTCCTCAGGTCCTGGACGCCTCGTCCCTCAGTTTCAACACCAGGCTGAAGTGGTTTGCCATATGCTTTGCCAGTGGCGTCTTGTTCTCTATTCTTGTGCGTTACGGCTATACGTTGCTTCGTAATTTCTATTGTGTGTGAGACTGATCATTCCATTTAGTCCCAACAAGCAGTCCACTTTATCTGGACTGTTCTGATGGGGCCTATTTAGTCCCCTGAAATAAAGGGGTAGAGATCAATAAAAAGATGCAGAGATTAATATTTTGGGGGGTTTATGGATTGTTAAAATAATTTCATTTAAGAAAGATCACTGTGTATTAGGAGAGTTGCAGTCAGTGATTTAGATGTGATTTAGATTTTTGACTTGCCATTTATAAAAAGAATACTTAAGTAGAGTGGGATTTACTCAGATGTATAAAGGAAGTTAGGTAATGGCTCATTTATATATACTTATATGCAAATAGGCAGAAGATTCAAATTAGCAAATAACATTGAAAATTAACTACTTTTTAAAAAACTATATAGAGACTATATATTAACACATTTATACATAAACTTTATAATATTATATATATTCTATCATTACTATTATAGTAGCACATTTATATTTTAATCTATTACAATGTTAAAATTACTTTTAAATAACTATAATATCTTAACTCAGGGAACTGGATTGCTGTGGCTTCCTGGTGGCATAAAGCTTTTTGCAGTGTTTTATACACTTGGAAATATTGCTGCCTTAGCCAGGTATGTAAAGAAGTTTGGCTTCTCAAAATATTTCATTTGCTATCATTATCAAAATTTTCTTTTTTAATAGGATATATTTCTGTAGATCTATACATACTGTGAATTCAAAATTTACATTCATTTAATAGATACTTAGACTCCTGCTGTGTGCCAGCTGCCATAGTAGAGTGTTCATGGTGAGAGTAGCCAGCATTTGGAGGTTCTTACTGTGTGCCAGGCACTATCCTAAGTGTTCTGTGTCTGTCACCCCATTTGTGAGGTGGGCACTGTTATCACCCCATCTTATAGCAGGGTGTAGTAGCACGGGGCAGGGGGGTCACTCCCCGGGGAGGTGCCTAGTGAGGTGACCAGGCCTGGTTCCCACCCGACAGCCCTCCGGAGTCCCGACTTATAGCTGCCTTGGCGAGGGGACCATCAGATGCCCAGCCGACCAGCGGCGGAAGCAGATCGAGGGTGGCAGTGCCAGGCCCAGGAGTTGGACGGGGCCACACAGTGGCAGTGACTCCGAGGACTGTGCACTGGGCGTTCGGGGAGTCCCCCCTGGGGGCCTCGGGGGCCTCTCTGGGGGAGTTGATGTCTGTTAGCGTAGCTGTCACATTTACGAGCTCTCAGCTTTCAGAGGTGAGCTCCTGCCTCTTCAGGGACGTTCTGCGTCAGAGGTGCTGCCCAGTGCAGGGGTGTCAGCCGAGGCCAAGCTCGGTCAGCTCTCCTGGGCTCGCCCCGACGCCCCTCCTCAGAGCTCAGCCTGGGCCGGCTTCAGCGGTCGCACTCACCGGTGCTGTGAGTGATTCGTGAGAGGCGTTCCTGTGTCACAGAAGACAGAAAGATTAACGTTTCCTTCTAATGTTAAGGAAAAATGCAACAGACTTAGTGAGATTTTCTAATTAAACTAACATAGGATTTCTTTTCTTAAAAGTACTTATTTTTACGTAGCCGGACAAGTTAATAGCTCCCTCTCTCATTTCTTTTATTCGTTTCAAATAGTACGTGCTTTTTAATGGGACCCGTGAAACAACTGAAGAAAATGTTTGAAACAACGAGATTGCTTGCAACGATTGTTATGCTTGTAAGTAAATAATGATACTTTTAAAAAACTTTTTTTGAGTTTTTTTTCTTTTTGCATTACTTTGGAGGTACTAATGTTATAATTCTCTTGTTGAATATGACAGTCACATTCTTCAGGCCGTGTGTTTAAAGAGTTTGGATTATGTAGCATTACCTAAAATGACTGGCTGGGTGAATCCTCCTGTTTGCTTTTGTGGATTCTAACAGTGTAGCTGTGTGTATTGCACGTGAAAATGAGAGCTGCATGTATTTCATTTTCAGGCCCCATGGAGCACCTTAATGGACCCCTGTGTGTACTTTCTGGAGGGTGGGCCTGGAAGACGGGTCACTTCTGGGTCCATATGAGGCTTCTCGGGGAGAGTTGGCTTAATGTTGATGGTCTGTCACCTGGCCTTTGTCGCTCCCCTGTTGGACTGTTGCACAGATACCTAGGCCTCCATCTCTGCGCCTGACCCCACTGCTTTCCCTGCCTCTCCTCGTCTCTCCCCTGCCTCCTCTGGGGGACACGGCTGTGGAATGACGGTGCAGTCTTTCTGTGTGAAATCATTATAACAGGTTCCTGTGTAAAGCTAAGTAAAACAGAACTTACTGTACAGGAGCGGTTGTACTGAGTCCCGTGGTGGCGGCTTGAACGAGTACACGGTAGCGCAAGCATTCATAAATCCATAACGACAGCTGCTGTCACTCTCACTCATTCTTGAAACGGTCTCTCTGTTGGCTTAGTCAACAGGTGATTTATTATGTGCTTTCAGTTTGCCAAGGAATATTGCAGCAGTCACAGACTTTAAAATAATACTCAGGGAATATATAAGGACAACTAGAGTAAACGGTCTCATGAATTTTGTTGTCTAGTGTGTTATCGTGCAAACTGAATGCAGAACAGTGTATGCATTTTTGTTAAGCTTTGGAAAAGGCTCAAATTGACCATTTTTCTTTCCTTTCCCGTAGTTGTGTTTCATACTTACCCTGTGCGCTGCTCTTTGGGTAAGTTACCTCAACCGTATCTGTTTTCTGCTAACTGTGTGGCCCCTCACCAGGTAGAGTGTCATTGCACCATCATCTCCAAGGAGCTCAAAGTCTGGTTTCTTAAAACCCACCAAAGACTGGGTGTCCCTAAAACCTAGTTAGTGGCTAGGCTTGCAGTGGATTCTGCCACCTACAACAGACAGAAGTGAGCTCGTGCTTGCTTCCAGGTCAGACTGGCCCCTCCCTCAGGCCCGGGGCCATAAGAGGCCCTCGCTGAGGGTCTGCGTGCTCTGTGTGCTGTGCTGATAGCCTCGCTATGCTGGGGCTCTAGGATGGGGAGTGCATCGTGAGCATCAGGGTGTCCACACAGTGAGGAGAAAGGGCCAGAAAACAAACCCAAACAAATTAACACAGAGGGACAAAAAGACTTAAATTATTCTTGCCCCACTTACGGATGAGGTGAACGGCTCCCCATTAGCCTTCAGAGAAGTTACTTTATTACAATTCGGTTTATTCGTTGATGCTCCTGATTCTTCATTGCATTTGCTTATTGTCCCTTATCTACCTCCAGAGGGGTCTGAGGAGGTCCTTGAGCTCCCAGGAACACTGCGCACCTTAAAGAAGACAGGGTGGCATACGACACACTGCAGAAACGTTCATCAAAAATGTTCTGCTTTTAATTTTGATGATTTAAGGACCGGACTTTAGTTATGCAAGAAAGCACTTAATACCTCATTTCCCAGTGATAACTTAAAAGAATTTTCGTAAACAATCTTCGCATATCCCTATGGAAAATTGAATTCTGGTTTGGAAAGGTCCAGCAGTCTGTTTATAAGCAGTAGATTAAAAATAAGTGAAAAAGTAAATAAATAAAAATTTAAAATAAAGATGGACAAGAAATTCTAAAAATAGATCATTTTAAAACAACTATGGAAACTTTATTTTACATTATTCCAGAAGATCACAATAAAATACAGTTTAGTTCAAAAAATAACTCAAGAAAATGAACAAGTGTGAATGAGAAAGATATGTGAATTCCACATAGGATACAGATCTAATAACCAAGTGTGTATTTTAGAAAGGTTAACCTTGACTTAAAGGACCTAACATGAGAGAGATTTAATATTTTCGGCCTGTGCAGTTATTTCATTAATGTTTAATGCCATATACTTAGCAGCATTTGAATAAATGGAATCAGAGAATTCTAGAAAGAAGATACAATTTATGGATATGTAATTCTCAGATCTACTGAATCTTAAATTTGTCATACTAGGATTTAGTGAAATAAGTGGAGCTATCGTTTATATCTTTGAAGGGAAGGAGCTGAACTTGCTTGTGAAAAATATATATTTTTTAAATGTTTAACTCATTATTTCTTTGTCTTTGCTGTTGTCAGTGGCATAAGAAGGGGCTGGCCTTATTATGCTGCATATTGCAGTTCTTGTCAATGACCTGGTAAGTCGTACACTAGATAGAAAGTTAAAATTTCCTAAGCAGTGCCGCGCGCTGTGTTCTGAGCCTGTAAGCCTAGGAAGGTCTTTGGCATTTTACCGGGTCAGGTAAGCCTGTGCCTTGGAGGGGAAGGGCCTCCTGAGAGGTCCGGTGCCTGAGGTCTGCGGTGTGTCCTGGGGGGCCTAAGTGTGGGAGAGCTGAGGAGAGTTGGGGGCTGTGCTTGCCCAGGCACACAGGGCTGCGTTCACTTCTCTAATGTGTGAAAGAGAAGTGCTAGGAAATGCAGGTGGTGCCACACGAACCCTGAAGTCCAGGCCGAGTCACAGGAGGAGCCCGAGGGCACGGTGGGAACCACTCACTTTGCCTGGTATTGCCGAGCACCCGCCGAGTGAGTTCATTCTGGTGCCGTCTCCTCGGCGAGGCTGCTCTGCCCTTGCCTCTCCCTGCGGCGTCCTCCCCTCCGAGTGTTCAGTCACGCCGTCCTTCCTGATCGCTGCCTCCCCAGGCCACGTTCAGGTCCTGGGCTGAGGGCCCAGCGAATACGTGACTGAATTGAATGTGCCCTCCTTGCACGCTCCCGCGTCAGACCAGAAAGGTGTTTTTCACGTACAAAATATTTCTACGAGTGTTCTTCCTTTTTCTTTAGAGCTCAGTCTTGTTTGCTTCCTTGCAATCGTCAGTAAACCCCTTCCTGACTTTGCTGTTTTAAATTTCTCTTTTTTTCTTTTTTTGCGGTACGCGGGCCTCTCACTGCTGTGGCCTCTTCCACTGCGGAGCACAGGCTCCGGACGCGCAGGCTCAGCGGCCATGGCTCACGGGCCCAGCCGCTCCGCAGCATGTGGGATCTTCCCGGACCGGGGCACGAACCCGTGTCCCCCACATTGGCAGGCGGACTCTCAACCACTGCGCCACCAGGGAAGCCCTAAATTTCTCCTTTTTGATATCACCCAATCTGAGATCAGTCTTTGTTTTGGTGCTGTTTCTACCTTTCCACTGATGGAATGTCAGCAGATGTTAAATGCAATTCTCTACGTGTTACAAAAGAATCTTATGATGATGTTTTACTCTTTTTCAGTGAAATGTGGAAAAATTTAAATCTTTGTTATTTTCTATTAATATGTTGCTTTTTATTGCTAATCTGTACTTAATGATTGCTTTATCCCTGAAGGAGAGTGCAGTTTATTCTGTTATTTTATAGTTTTTATTTTTAAAAAATAACTTGAAAGGGGTAATACAACAGGCTTTTTATTACAACGGGCTTCAGCAGGCATCAGAATCAGAGTTTGTTAAAAGCACATTGCTTACTGAGACGCAGTGTCCCATTCAGGAGGTGGCGAGGGGTGGGGCGCCCAGGAACCTGCGTTTTTAACAAGTTCCCCGATGATGCTGTATGCCGTCAGGGGTCATACTGTGAGAATCACTGCGCAATAGTCTACTGCTTCATTTTTTATGGTGTTAGAATATGGCCACTTGGCAAAAAGGAAACCATCATTTAGTTTCAATGTTCTTGAATTTTTCTTGCAGGTATAGTCTGTCATACATCCCGTATGCAAGGTGAGCTTGTTTCAATTCTATCTTGTTTCTGCTCCTCTAATTTTCTTTACACAGATACGTGAATTTTAGCAATTTTCATATTAAAATATGATTTAAAAGGCTGTTTTTGGTTGACTTTGACTTTTTTCCCAAAAGGAAATTATTTTTTAAATGAGTGGAATAGAAGCTTGCAATATCAAGTAAAAAAACATGTTGAACAGATGTAATAGGTAGGCTGGGAATGTACTTCTGATTTACCACCTGAACATTTGCAGTTAGGGGATCTTGGCAAGAGATTCTAGATCCTTCCACGACTGCAAGTATTCAGTAAATAGGTTATGGAGACTTCAGCAAAAATAAATTCTACATTAAAAAAAAAGGAAGTTAATGAGAAAATGAGTCTGATATAGAAATGTTTGTCTTAAGCCAGTAGAAACATATTTATTCTGTATGTCAAGAGGTAATTGCCGTTTTCTTGTATCTTTTCAGAGATATGTACTAATTTAATTGTGGAGGAAAAAACAAATACTTAATTGCAGTCTTAAATCTGACCGATTTGGAGGAATATTCTGTTGAGGCACAGCTTTGTTTCCTTGTGAAATTTGGAAACATAGGTTGCGTATGAAAAACAGCAGAATTGTATGCCTGATATGAACAGTGAAGGAAATTGATAGAAATCCTATTTTTATTCAGTTTCAAATGGATGATTCTTTTTGATGAACACTTAAAAGGAGAAAAAGCAAAGCAAGGTCAACTAAAGGAGAGCAGGCTTAGAACAGGAGCACAGAGGTAACGTGCCAGTCCTCAGGACCTTAGCTGGGAGAACTCTTGCTGTTTCTCAACGAGGGGAAAAGGTGCCCCAAAATGATGTCCACTGCTGTAGAGCTGGAGCTCACAGCCAGGGCAGGGCGTCTGGACAGTGACCACCCTCCCCAGGAGTGTCGGACCCTGCCCTTGAGAGCAGCATACAGTCTGTCTGTACATCTCCAGTCTGTTTTGTTGGTGCTCACCTTTAACAGTCCGTATTAATATAACAACAGTTCAAACTAACTGTTGTGAAGAGAAATGTGAAAGGTGAATGAGGTTTTTCACATGAATTTTTTTGGAATTCTTAGGGACACAGTTATAAACATTCTGCTTTTTAAAATCCAGTTCATTGTTTCTTTTTAAAAATACTTTTGCTGTTTTTGGTATTTACATTTATTTCTTCATAATAAAATTAGCATATGTTGTTTAAGATTTCTAAATAAATAAATACCATTTTAGCAACTATCAAATTATTTCCATGTCTCAGTTCTTGATTTCAAGTGATACTCAACAAAGTTTTAATTACGGAAAGGTACTGGGGGTTCCACTGAGTTCTGATGGGAAAAGGTGATCATCGTGTGTTTGTCTCTCGGCAGGAATCTTTTTGCAAGTTCACTCTGGAGGCAGATTATTATATTGTTTTTCCTCTTTTGTTTTTTCACCAGGGATGCGGTAATTAAATGCTGTTCTTCTTTGCTGAGTTAAAAATCAGGAACTCTTTGAAAAGACCATTTGAAAGCTGATGTTCTGTTTTTGGTGAAGTATACTTTTCCTGATACAGTAATCACTCCAAAAAAACAACTTCACTGACCATTTAAGACCATTCTGTATACTGATAAAAACTACATGCTAATTAAACTGTTAAGTGCTCGTGGCGTTAAATTCATTTTGTGTCATTAAGATGCTCTTCCAGAGATAAGGAGATTTTAATCATTGCCAATTGTAAATGATTTTTAGCCAGTTTTTTAATCTTTTCTAAACAGCATCTGAGATGTGTATATTTAAGGGTGAACCTATGCTGCAAGATATATTCAGCTTTTTTGGTGGTTTTAAAATGTCTACATTTTAAAAATATCTTTTTAAAATAAAAACTTTAAATGTGAAAATTTTTATAAGCTAAAACTCGCTAATTATATGTAATAAAAATAATATATAAATCTTTATAATTTTGAAATAAACCCACACTTGGGAAAAACATTTTCTTGATCAAATTTATGTTTTAAGTGGGTGGTACATTGATTCAGTTGAATAAAATTTAGTTTGGGCGCTTACGCAATCTTCAGAAAAACGAGGAAGATACAATCTCTGTCCTAATAATGGGGCTGAGCACAAATACGTGAAGGATGAGAGGCCGAGTACCAGTGCAAGCATTTATTTATCCGTGTGCTTGCTGTTCAGGGTGCGAGCCCGGACACAGAGCCGGCCAGGACGGCCGCCCGAGGAGGAGGGCTGACCGGCCGGGTCGGGGCCGGGAAGCGGTTCTCACCCCGCCGGGCCGCCGGGGAGGGAGAGCCTGCGTGGCCGGGCTGGAGCCTGGGGGCGAGGCCGCTCCCCCTCCTCCCGCGGCTCTCCCGCCGGCGCCCCCGGCCCATGGCTGCGCCAGCGCGTCTGCAGGGAAGGGGCCTGGGGCCGGGCCGGCACCACACCTGCCTGGGCAGAGGGAAGGCGGCCTCGGTGAGGAGAGCGGGGGAGGACGGGCTCCCGGGTGGGTGCGGGAGGACTTGCTGAGTCGGTGAGGGGTCTGCTGGGGACCAGCACGAGGGCTGGGATGGTGAGCAGAGGGCAGACACACCCCGTCCTGGACGGGGTCCTCGTCTCCAGTCGAGCCCACGGTTGGAGTCATGCTTCAGAGCCACGTGTCCGCAGAGCCGACTGGAAGCCCGTTGCTGTGTGGGTGCGGAGGATCCCGGGACAGGGTACAGAGCAGCTTCGGTGAAGACGTGCTCCGTGGAGGCGGGGCGTGGCCTCGGGACGGGGGGAGGGTCACTGAGTCCGCTGAGACGGTGCGGGAGGTTCAGAGCCCTGAGACAGCCGGGCTGGGGACCCTCTGTGCAGCCAGGCGGCAGCAGCGTCCCCCACGGAGCTGCTCCGTGTCCCGCTACAGGGGCTGGAGGGACAGCGCGGTGGGCTTCAGAGCCTGTCGGCGTGAGTGGGACACGGTGCACGTGTGACCCCAGCAGGAAGGGCGGCGTCAGAGGTGTGCCCGCGCCGGGCCCTGCCTTGCGTGGAAGTGCGGACCAGTCTCTCATTACTCGTAGAATTCCTCGTCGGACTTCTTCCGGCAACCCTTCAGCACGGGGGTCCCCCTTGGGAGCGGGCCTGTCGTGGTCGGAGGTCCAAATCCACAGCAGGATCATCCCCAGAGCAGCCCTCACCTCCGGGTCCCCGTTGGCCCTGCGGCCGGCCGGCAGCGCACACGGAGAGTACGGCGGCCCGGGCACCTGCCTGCGCCGCCCTCTCGGCCTCCCCGAGAGCAGTTCGTGCTGCGGTCCCCTGGCGGGTCCCTGGGGAGGCTCCCCTCGTCCCCGCACGGTATGCAAACCTGAGCGTTCGTTCCTGTGTCCCATCGCTTTTGCCAGCTCCTCAAAGGCACTCCCCCCTGTAACCCCTGAGGGGCCTCTGCTTGAGGCCACGGCAGCCGTCAGGAGGGGAAGCGGAGCTCAGTGACCTTCACCAAGACTGCCCACAGCTTGGCCACCCTTAGGAGGACAGCGTGTCTCGGGCATGGGGTGGCCCTCCCACGTCTGGCTATTCGAGCGTGGGCAAGGTGCTTACCTCCGTCAGCTTCCATTTCCTCATCTCAAGAAAATGGCTAAAAATGGGGTTCTACTGGTGTTTGCCTGGCAGGACGTCTGGGAGGAATAAAGGAATGAGCAGTGCCTGGCAGCAGACGGACCATTAAAAAAGCCTGCGGGCATCTGTTGGAAAGGCTGCTTTACACTCATCTCTGCGAGCCTTTGGGACACAGTGCATTGTACCCGAGGGGCCCCAGAGTGACCCTCAGGACTGCGGGAGGGGACGCCCAGCCCTACAGGCCCGAGGGCGTCAGGATCGCCGTGTAGGAGCTTCCGCGGGAAGCGGTGCCAAGGGTGTCCTGCTGGAAATGGCGGCGATGACAGGGCTTTGGGGCGGCCTCTCAGGTCCTGGGGCGTCAGTGGCTGGCCTCCAGTCGGGAGCTGGGCTGGGAGATGACGGGCCCCGTGTGGCAGTGTCCGCAGAGGACGCGTGGGGGTCTGGGAGAAGGACCCGCACCGGAGTCGGGGCGGGGCAGGGCGAAGAGACAGCTGCTCCTGTTCGCAGATCCTTCATCTTCTCTATCCCCGACTCGTGTGACCCGGGAAGATGGGGACTTCGCTCTGTTCTTCTCTTCCAGTGGTAATTAAGCCATCTCTTGACATATGAACTAGCCGTGAAAACATCTGCAAAGTCATTTAAAATCACAGTCTGCTTCTACAAAGCCACTTTAAGGCTGTCGTTGCACCTGCAGTGCTGGATTGGGGCTACGGGACACGCACGGGAGTCGCGGCCCACGTGGGACTGTCCGCGTTAAAGAGCGCCATCCTCAGTGGCCTTCTCGCCATCCTTAATTTAGGCACTTTTCTTTCAAATGAATTATTTAAGGAACAGCTTACAGCGAGGTGCTTTTGTGGGGTGAGGAAGCACATTACGCCACCTGCCTCTCGTGGAGACTGTCTAGTGCTTGTATTTAACGTGTCATGGGATGCGCGGAGGTGAGCAGGGGTGCAGTCACACAGAAGGGTTCCGCCCTGAGAAAGCACACTCACCTGCGGGTAATGTGGGCGGCGAGGCCCCAGCGAGGCACACCTGCCCGGGTGACAGCAGCGGTGCCTCCGCAGGGCCGCTTGGACCACTGCTTTTCTGTCCTCCACCCCGACTTCTTTCAGTCCACCAGGACTGCAGCCACCTAACTCCATTTCTCCAGGTTAGTTTCCCGGAAGCAGCCGCTGGCCTGGGGTTTCTAAGAAAGCGTTCATCAGCACACACGTTCCGAGCACAGGATAAATAAGACTTAAAGCTGCTGCTTCTCCCTGCCCTATGGGAAGACCCTAAGTACATTTCATACATCTAAAAACCTGAGCTTTGCAAGAAAAAGGGGTAATATAAACTGAAGGCATATCACTTTTAATAGTACAGCTTGTGACTTTTCTTCCTGTATGATCTCATGTTTTTACTTGCTTCCCTTTTTTCCAGGTTGTTACAAGAAGGAACCAAGTATTAAGTTTTGCTTTCAAAGAGGAGGACATGATGATGGTTGGCGACATCGGAGAGGGGTTCCTTGTGCCGCCTGGCAGGCAGTGTAGCAGTTCTCAGTGTGGCCCAGGCCAGCGACATGCCTGGGCGTCCCGGAGACCTTTTCAGGGTCCACTTAGGTAATTACCCCAAGACACTGCACTGTTCACTCTACCGTGAGTGCACAGCAGAGTCACGAGGCTGTGGGCGTGCGATCGCACAGGGATGGTGCACAGAGCCCACCACCCATCTCTGACTTGTTTGTTTTAGAAAATATTATTTTCATTAAATGTATTAGTAAACATTTTTTTAAAGTCTCGGTTTAATTTTTTTTTCTTTTAATCCTTAAGCCAACTATTTTTTTTTTATTATTAAGTTATTTTTGGCTGTGTTGGGTCTTCGTTGCTGCACGCGGGCTTTCTCTAGTTGCGGCAAGCGGGGGCTACTCTTCGTTGCGGTGCACGGGCTTCTCACTGCAGTGGCCTCTCTTGTTGCAGAGCAGGGGCTCTAGGCGTGTGGGCTTCAGTAGTTGTGGCTCGTGGGCTCTAGAGCGCAGGCTCAGTAGTTGTGGCTCACGAGCTTAGTTGCTCCGTGACATGTGGGATCTTCCCGGACCAGGGCTCGAACCCGTGTCCCCTGCATTGGCAGGCGGATTCTCAACCACTGCGCCACCAGGGAAGCCCCTTGGTTTAAATTCTTAACAAGGTTAACATCAGTAGATAGAGGCCACAGAACAGAAGCTCTTTGGGTCCTGAGGGTGTAAAGGGGTCTTGAGACCCACTGGCGCTGAGTGGTGAGCGTGCTTTGGGCTCTCACTCCCTGGACGGGTATCACCCCCGCCATGCTGTGGGGCTACTTGGGTAAACCTTGGTTTCTTCATCTGTAAAATGCAAGTGTTACTGGTTCTTCTCTCATAAGACTCTCAAGAGGTTTCAATGCAGTAATCTAGATAAAGCGGATTATTATCTTAATGATTGGGGAAAAAGAAAGACTAAAGCAAATAATATCTGAACAATTTCCTAAATGTTTTCTACTCGCGAAGGCTTTCACAGTAACAGACCGGTGTCACAAGGAGAAATGGAGGTGTTTTTCAGTTACTGGCCAAATTCTCTATGTCTCAGTAATAAAATAGGATTTTTAAAACTAGAATGAGCTTTCCATGTTTTAAAATTCAGATTTAGTTTTAGTTTTAGACGTTGGATCTAGAACATTTACTTCTCACTCTATTAAGTAAAATGCTTTCAGTCAAAATATAGAAATGGGAAGAGGTTGTAACTGGAAAAATAAGATTGATTTATTTTCCTCTTTGGAATTTTTCTGAACATTGAAGTATATGCCTTAGTAGAACCAAGAACCTAAAAAGTTAATGAGGAAAATGAAACATTTCTTGAAATAATGGCTAACTTCCTGGTATTATGGTGCGATCACTGGCTGTAATTTAATCAACTGGTAACTCCGTGGTGATGACCAGTTGATCACAACATGTCTGTGTGATAAAAAGCACACATCCATTTTGGATGTACCTGTGGGGTCCAGATGTGAAGTGGGAGCATGTCTACAGCCCTTATTTGCAGAGCGGGGTCATCATACCACAGCCTCCATAATTTTCAGTTCAGTTTCAAACCTGTGGACCAGTAATCCTCTATAATTTTACTTGGGCCTGGATATACTCTTCTTGGTATTTTATTTTAATGATTGAAATATTTTCTGCATTTATATTACTCATCCTGGAAATACTTTAAAGGGTTGTTTCAGTGAAAAGTCTTTGTCCATACACTGACTCTGCTACAATAGTAGGAGAAAAACTTACCATTAATTTCCAAATGGTGGAAAAGTATTGTCATTGTGTACTTGAAATTTGAAAATAGAATAAACATAATTTGAAAATTAAATATCATAAGTAAAAAATGTGGACAGGGCTTCCCTGGTGGCGCAGTGGTTGAGAGTCCGCCTGCCGATGCAGGGGACACGGGTTCGTGCCCCGGTCTGGGAAGATCCCACGTGCCGCGGAGCGGTTGGGCCCGTGAGCCATGGCCGTTGAGCCTGGCGTCCGGAGCCTGTGCTCCGCAATGGGAGAGGCCACAGCAGTGAGAGGCCCACGTACAGCAAAAAAAAAAAAAAAAAAAAAAAAAAAAAAAAAAAAAAAATGTGGACAGTTCAAATACATATATTTGATTTTTCCTTTCAAATTAACAAGTTTATTTGAAATAGTAAATTTCATATCCTCGAGGTGAAATGTAATCATCGTGTATTTTGGAGATCAACTCTTGTACTCTGGTGATCCCAGAAACATGTTTGTGAAACTGATAAGCTTATGACAGTATTCTAGTGCTAAGTTTTACTATTTAATATATAAACGGTTTATCCCCAATGTTGTGTTCTGGGCTTGTTATGCAAAATCCTATGTAAATTACGAATTAAATTGTACTATATTTCTTGACTAATCCCTTTTCCTTCTGAACGTAAGTTTGGCAATCTTCTCCTGGTGTGACTTGCCTTACTGGTAACTGTCACCGGCTAGCAACTCAACCAAACAGAATGTGTAAATAGATTCTTTAACAGCCAGCTGCTCGTGACAGCGCCGAGACCCGTGCTGTCTTCCCAGGCTCCCTCCCAGGCCCCCTCCCAGGCCCTTGCTGGGGTTTCTAGTCTCTAATTTTCGAGGGGCTGGAGGTTTCAGGTAGAAGAGGTCGCTGGCAGGGACCAGTAATGCTGTCATTTGGGTGCTTTAGCAGAGTCTGTGGGCCGGAGTCCCTTCAGAAATGCTAACTGCCCTGTGGCTCCTGGGACAGCAGACCACCCGCCCCGAGGCACGGGAACTCCTCTTCCCCCACGGGTGGGGGGTTATGGGGCCTTCAGCGGGGAGCGGGCAGAGGAGTGCCCTTCCGACTCGGGCGGTGATGGGGGACAGGCACTCAGCATTTACTCTCCTGCCTCAGAGGTCTGGCAGATTGTAGCCTCCCAAGTCCCCGAGCTTCTGGGCTGGGACAAGACATGGGGGGGACTGGGAGACTCCCAGTGACCAGTCTGGTCAGATGTGCTGGGCAAACTGAGGACTCTGACTTTCTCTTGGGGGAAAGTGCTCAGTCTCTGCTGGTGTGGGTGGTGGAGGCTACTTACCCTCATCACCCCTGCCCAAAGCCTGTCCTCTTCGTTAGTGTGATGGCTCAGATGCGGCTCTGGAACCCCCTTGCTGGGACTGAGGCTCATCTCCATCCCACTGGAGCCGTGTGTTGTTGGGAGGTGTTTCCACACCTAAGCCCCCATTTTCTAGTAGATTGGCGATAGTCAGAGGGGTCAGGAGAGTGCCCGCCACGGAGCACGTCAATCACATCCCTTAGCTGATATAATTATGAGATGCCAATCCACACTCACCTCCGACCCTCACCCTTCAACTGTCATTACTTCTGAAGCAGCCTAAGAATTAGGAAATCGGAAGGAGAGAAACCCAGTTGCTGATACAGTTACAGCTTTTGAACTGCTGGGGTCCCTACTCAAATCGCTGGGCGTCCAGCTACCACTGGGCTGTGCCTGCAGGAGTGGTACCAGAGCCCCCTCCTCATCCTCCGACCTCCAGTCCCCCCGTCTTCACTGGCTTCACCTCATCTCCTGCCCTCCACGCTCCCGGCAGGAGTGTCCACCTGCTGCTACGGCTAACATACCTAGTCCACACCCACCCAGAAATACCTGGAATAAAATGCATATGTGATTTTGGGACCTACGACACAGATATCTTATGACCTAAACGGTCTCAAACGTATTCACCCAGGGCCATGGGAGGAGACGGGTTACCTTGAGGCCCTGGTGGGGAAGGGGAGAAGGTCCATGTCTGGAAGCTGTGTTTGTATATTTTATGGAGAAGAGGTAAACGGGGTGGGGGGGCTAGTTTTGAGGGTGCTGGTGGAGATGATGGGGCCTAAACCTACCCCCGCCCCCAGCCGTCATGAGAAATGTTTCTGGTCAGCTATCAAGTTTCCTTCTTGCTGTGCCTGACCCAGTGGGGACACGTGAGAGTAGGCAGGGGGGAAAGTGACCAGTGCCCTTGTGGCCCCATGCCAGGACAGGAGCGTTCAGAGAGCTGGGCGGGACCGCTGGGGCCGTTGGTCACAAACGAGTTTACCCACATTTGAATGCTCTTAGCTAAGCTGGGGCCATACCCCACACAGCCTACTTACGTTCCTGGGTTAGCCCAGAAGCGCATATCCTATGGGAAATGTTTTTTTGCGGATCTAAACAACCAACAGTTCTCCATAAGTAATGCAGGGACTGCTTGTATGAAACTTTGACTTCATGACATATTGCTCTGTAATTATTCACTGAATTATTCATGTATTCAACAAACGTTTGAATATCGTAGGAGTGTTTTCGTGTCTCTACCACTAGAATTGAAGTTGACAGTGAAGCTGTCTCATTCATCCTGAACCACTGTTGTGGCAATAAATACTCGCCTTTGCTCACAGGAATCACTCCTGAAAAGAGCTTAATGTCTGGTACTGCCTATATCATGATTTAACTGAAACTGGCCTATTTTGCCTATTCAAGGAAAACTAGGTTTTTAATTTTAAAATGACAGTCCTTCAGCAGTGGCATCAACATTATATAAAAACAAAAGCAGGAAGATTCCCTGAAATGCCTTTTCCCCACCTCTGAGCGCCAGCCAGCTTTCTCCTCCGACACCGGACTGCGAGGCCGGCCCGGCCAGAGGTACCACCCGCCGCCGCCGCCGCCGCCTGGCCCACCATCATAAAGGCACCGAGAGGCTGCTCAGGATTTTCTCTCCAACGTGCAAGGACTCCGCCTAGGGCTTAGGACACGCCCGGTTCTCCCCGCCTCTGGTGGATTAAAACTAGCCCCTGGCGGTGGAAGGCCAGCTGGGGAGCCTCGCCCGGTCCAGTCGCTCGTGACACCAGCCGGGCGCAGCGGCTCCTCGCCCCGCCGCGTCCTCGGCCACCGCGCTCGGCTCCTTCTCCCGCCGGCGCGTCTGGCTCGGCGTGGCCCGGGCGGCCGGTGCTGTGCCCGCCGTGCCGGGCGAGGAGACCCGAGTCGGGGCAGAGCCCCCGGCCCCGGAAGGGAGGGAGGAAGGAAGGAGGGAAGGAAGGAGGGAGGGGTGCCTTGGCGAGAAGCCCTGGGTGTGGACGCCGGGACGTGAGGAAGCCGGAGATGCTGCGGCCGGACCGAGGTGGGTGCGGAGCGAGGACGAGGGCCCGACCCCGGCCACCCACGGGGAGGGCGCCGGGCCCCGCGCACCGGGACTAAAGCCGCCCCTCTCCTTCCAGGGCGCTGACGACCCGCCGGCCTGGCAGCACCATGCCGTTCCCGCCCCTGCCAACGCCGCCGCCCACCCCCGCTCCGGGGGTCCCGGCCGCGCGCCCGCCGCCCCGGAAGCCGGGCGTCCCCCGCAAGGCGGCCGTGCCCGCCTGCGCCCCGCCAGGGCCCTTGCCGCCCGCCGCGGCCGCGGAGAAGAAGAGGCGGCCCCCCGAGCGACCCCCGGTGCTGCTGTCCAGCTCCTGGCCCTCCGCCACCCTGAAGAGGCCGCCGGCCCGCCGCGCCCCCGGCCCGGGCTCCCCGCGCGCCCCGCCCCCGACCGCGCCCGGCCGCCCGCGCGCCCCGGCCCCGTGCGCGTCCCGGCCGGCCGGCTCCGGCGACGGTCCCGCGGGGACCGCCACCTCCGGGGCCGGGCCCGACGCCGCCCTGCGCTTCTCCCTGAGCCTCACGCCCGAGGCCGTGCTGGTCATCCAGCGGCGCCACCTGGAGAAGCAGTTGCTGGCGCGTGCCCGTCGGGCGGCGCCCGCGCCCTCGGCCGACGCCGGGCGCCCGCTTGCCCCCTGGCCCCGGGCCCGGGCCGCAGGCCTCGGCCGCCGCCCGCCCCTGCCCGGCGCCCCGCTGCTGCCCGGCGGCCTGCAGGGCCCCGACCCCGGCCCGCGGCCCGCTGACCTGCGCCCGCTGCTCAAGGTGTCGCTGCTCAATGAGCGGCACAAGTACGACGACGTGGAGTACGAGGAGGAGGCCGCGGCCGCCGACGAGGGCCTGGTGCGCAAGTGCACCGAGTGGCTGCGCGGCGTGGAGTCGGCGGCCGCCGCGCGCGACCGGGCGGGGCCCCTGGACGCGCTGCCGCACCTGAGCTCGCTGTGACCGCGCCCCCGGGGAGACTCGGCCTCGCTGATGCGCCGCGCCCCTCCCGGGAGCCGAGGGGCCCACGCGGGACACGGCTCGCCTCTCCGACCCGCGGCCCACCTCCCGCGGGGGGCGGACGGCCGCCGACCTCTCCCTGCCGCACGCCGGGGCCTGCGGGTCTGCCTTGTGCACCTGCGGGCCTCTTCCACGCCCACAGGTGTCCTTGGGGCTCGTGGTGGGGGGGGGATGAGCGGGGGTGAAGGTGCCTCTCAGCTCCCACTCCTAAGGTTCGCGTAGGTCCCGGAGACCCTCTGCGGGGCGCGGGACCCGGCGTGTGGGTGTCGCTCTGCGGGTGCGCGACACCAGGTGCCCTGGTCCGAGCAGTGGGTGACAGCCACGTGTGGGTGCGGGGCGAACCAGGAGGGTGGCCGTCTGGTGCAGAGCTGGACACGGTGCTGCACTTAGGATTTTGTTTCTCCTGAGTAGAAACATGTCCCGGTGACTGGAAGGTCTGGGGGCTCAAGTGAACCGAACTTCCCAACGGGAAGGGGGAGGGTAGTGACCACCAGGAAGGTCCGCCTGGAGAGTGGGTGCTGTGACGGGCACAGTGCTCTGTGGTCACAACACTGACTCGGGGCTTTCGAGCCCACACGTGCTCACACATGCTCACACTCACACTGGTTCACATTTATGCTCTTGCTCGCAGTGCTCTCTCCACTCACAAAGCTCACGCACGCGCGCACACACGACTTTCTGAAGCACAGCTGCGGGAATTGTTTTCAGCGTCTGGGGTAAGGTGTGAGCCGGAGCGAGGCTCAGCTTCTGGAAAATGCATCCTCTGTACTTGAAGTGCTGCTCACAAATGTCTTTTGTGCTACAGAAGGGAAGGGTAGCCAGAGGGAGGGGACAAAGTGCAGAGAGCTGGACCCAGACGCAGGACGAGATGTGCCGGGCCAGAGAGCCACTTGTTTAGGGAGAAAAGGAGGGAGTGCAGAGCAGATGTGTGTTTTCAGTATTTTTCATCGCTGTGTGAAGATCAGTGACATGGTGGCTTTGTACAGTTGTATATAGTGATTTGAGAAAAGGAAATTTCTATTATTTGAACAAAGGGTAAGACTCCTCTGCCTTTCAGGAGTCACACTCTTCCCCACTAACTCCAGGCTGATTTCTAGATTTTTTTGTTTCCATGCATCTATTTCACTCGAAGGTTGAGAAGGGGGGAAAATGTTATAATCAGATAAAGCTCGTTATAGAAGAGTGTAATGTATTACCTCAATTTTGGACTTATTTTGTAAAAGTTAATAACTAGTTCAATGTTTATCTCATTAGACTTTAATGCGTCAAGTCTTGATTATATTTACACTGAAGCTTTACATTTTTAAAAACCAGTTTGTATTTTTCTTGTGGAGATCTTTGCTCTAATCTCGCTCTCTCGGGCCAGGCACAAATCTCGCTAGACATGGAGCATCTAATTTTGTGGGAGCTGGATCAGCCGCCAGATGAGATGCAAAACCAAATACCCCGCCCACTGAATAGTTTGCCTCCTGTTTGAATGCACAGAGCTAGACTGTCTTTTATTTTAAATGAGTGTATTACTACCAGAGACAAAGTCAGCAATC
Source organism: Hyperoodon ampullatus (assembly GCF_949752795.1). Taxonomy (NCBI): domain Eukaryota; kingdom Metazoa; phylum Chordata; class Mammalia; order Artiodactyla; family Ziphiidae; genus Hyperoodon; species Hyperoodon ampullatus. The sequence continues at coordinate 86,774,887 of NC_136925.1, read as the reverse complement.
GTTCGGAGGTGAAATTAAGACACGTGTCTCATGAATGCTCCGGGCACCCGCGGTGGCGTCTGCAGAGCTGGGTCCTGGGGGAGAAATGAAAGCTCATTCTGGACGTCAACCAGCAGGTTGAGAGTGAACTGTGAGTTCAAGGTGGGCAGAGTCGTAACTTGGTCTCATTTGCACTTAGTGCAAATACCGGTGATTAAGTAAGAGGCCCAGGGTCCTGCCCATCGTGACGATTACATTTTAAAGACTTTCCTAAAGGAATCGACGTTTGCAGAGCGTCTTTCCGCGTCTGCCCGTGTGTGTCTGGGTCCTGCTGCTGGTCATGCGTGGTCTCTGTGCCCCTGTGTTATCCTTTTGTCTGTTTCCCTCTCCTCACCCTCCCCCCTTCTCTGGGCTCCTAGCCCCATCTCGCTCTTAACTGGCAGCAGTGAGACACCATGCACATTTTTCTCCCCTGCGACGTCGGGTAGAGTTGTGTGCCTTGTTCTTCACTTTAAATGCAGACGTGTGGAACATTTATATTACGCTGGTTGACGACCCTCAGTAAAAAGCGAGAAAGGTTCTACACATGACACGTGATGTCTGTTCATGTTGTAACTGATGTTTTGAGGATGTTTTCTAAGTCACCGCGCTGCAGCTTCTTAATGCTTAAATAAAAGAGAAATTTGATGACTGTATTTCTTTTTAGGAGGATATTAAACACTGGTCAGGAAGATATCACCAAGGTATTTAGAGATCTTCTGAGGGAATTCCCTGGCGGTCCAAGTGGTTAGGACTCAGCGCTTTCACTGCCGAGGGCGAAGGTTTGATCCCTGGTCAGGGAACTAAGATTCCACAAGCTGCGCAGCGAGGCCAAATGAATGAATGAATGAATGAAGTTCATCTGAGATGGTCTCTGCATGGTGCTGCCCCACCTGGGGCTCTGGAATTTCCAGGGGTTGGCAAAGGGTCATTGGCCTTAATTACTGCCAGCAGTGACCAGGATTTTAATAATTCTAATGCTAGTCAAAGAGTATTGTAATAAGGTTGGCAACGGTACTTAACCTCCTGTCGTGGCACAGACCCCCCATGAAAGTTATATTCAAATATACTCCTAAGAATATGTTGCAGAGCGTCTTGCTGGAAAGCAGATGCGTCTTCTCCGGAAACAGCAGATGCCAGAAATCAGAAACTTCAGTTTTGTGGTTTCATGAGAAATGATACAATTCTGTGGAAGGTGGTGATCTGTGGGATCTGGTTATATTAAACTGACTCTGAAATTGTAATTTTTTTTTTTTTTTTTTGCGGTACGCAGGCCTCCCACTGCTGTGGCCTCTCCCGTTGCGGAGCACAGGCTCCGGATGTGCAGGCTCAGCGGCCATGGCTCATGGCCCAGCTGCTCCGCGGCATGTGGGATCCTCCCAGACCGGGGCACGAACCCATGGCGGACTCTCAACCACTGCGCCACCAGGGAAGCCCTGAAATTGTAATTTTGTACCTTTGATGTTAGCATAGAAATTTCTGCCAACTGTGAAATGAACAGTAAAAACACTTGTGTGTTACAGACCTGCACACAAACGCCTTGTCACCAGTGAGGTGCCCAGAGTGGCCTGGTTCAGACCAGCATTGCCTTTGTCCAGATGCTGACCGGTGAAGAGGGCTGCTGTTCCCGTGGCCTGGCATGGTGGCCCTGTGCTCAGCTTAGAGACTGAGCACCTCCCCAGTGTGGTCCAGGAGAATGTTCTTTTGGAGGTTAAAGGTGGCCCTTTGGAGCCTTCCAGCCTGCTGTTCTTTGTCAGCCATCTCTCATTAAATTTCTGAGTCTCCATCTCTTAAGTGTTATGGGGATAAGAGGACATGGTGGATCCTGGTAAGGATTATGCTGAGGTGTGTGCGAAGCATTTGGGACCACGTGGTGCATCCCCAGCTCAAGGTCAGCTGTAATTACTACTTCAAAGGATCTTTACTATCCAAAAACATGATTCACTGGCACTTATGTGTGCAAAATCAAAACCCTCCCTGGCTACAGTATTCTGAGATTTTTCTCTCTAACCATTTAATGCACATGTGTGGCGAGGGCTAAAGATTTATTTTCCTGAGGAGTTTAAAATAAAAACCTGTCTTGTGGTTCACCTCCATATTTCAGACTTATTTCAAGCCGAACACAAAATTTAGCTCTGAGCTTCCTGGTAGCAAAGGCAAAATTTAAAGTAGTGAGCTGTTAATTTCCATATCTAATAACAAGACACACTAACACATTACAAGAGACAAACCTTTTCTTAGAGAAAACTATTTCTGTGTTATGTATATATTTGTATTACATACAATATGGTAGACCGAATCCTTAAATGCAGTTTCCAGAAGATGCATAAATGTTCTTCATATCACTCTTAGTTCTTCTTTTTTTTTTTTTTTTGGCGGTACGCGGGACTCTCACTGTTGTGGCATCTCCCGTTGTGGAGCACAGGCTCCAGACACGCAGGCTCAGTGGCCATGGCTCACGGGCCCAGCCACTCCGTGGCATGTGGGATCTTCCCAGACCAGGGCACGAACCCGTGTCCCCTGCATCGGCAGGCGGACTCCCAACCACTGCACCACCAGGGAAGCCCTACTCTTAGTTCTTAATGAAAGCCAATGGGATAATTCAGTTGCATCCTCTCTCATGTTGGGCCATCCCACCTGATGGAGGTGGATTATATGGAAACCTGCAAAAAAAATAATAGTCTTTAGGAAGTAGTTTTAGATCTGCTTAACTATTTAGCAACAACTAGCCTAAAACACCAGAAAATTGCCTGCAAATCAGTTCCCAAGCTTTTTGGTCTCAAGACCAAAACTTTTAAACATATTATGCTTAAAAGTTATTGAAGGAGGCCAAAGAGCTTAAATCCATGTAGATTATATTTCTATCAATACTTCTTGTATTAGAAATACAAGCCAAGACCCTAGAAGAACCTGGGGACCCTCAGAAGCCCCTGGAGCCCGCTTTGAGAACCACTCGTTTCCACCGTGTGTATCATCCGTTCCTGCTGCCTGTCATCTCTGCGGGGGGTGGAGGCCTACGTCTGAAATCCTGGGGAAGCACTTGAAGACACAGACCATCCAGACCCCATCTAGACGTCCTAATTCAGCAGACCTCAGGCGGGGCCGGCTCAGACAGCAGGACCAGCTTCGGGGCAGCTCGGGGCCCAGCAGCCTCAGACGGCAGCTCTCGTGGGCTCTTGCTCCAGCAGAAGGGGACCCGGCAGCCGCAGGGACCACCGTGGGCGACTCAGGCCGACTGTGTGGCGCCAGCACTGCCGCAGCCCTTCTGCGTTCTGAAACCCACGTGCGGCGTTAGATTCCCTCTGCCTGAAATGGCCGCAGTGCGCTCTACCTGGTGGAGACACCCGGGAAAAGACAGAGCCAGGGCTTGCGGCCTCTGCGGGATTCCCGGAGGGGCCTCCCCACGTGCCCCAGGTGGAGCCTCCGCAAGTAGGAGGCTCGGGATGCAGCGCCGGCTGCAAGGACACAGCAGCCTTCTCTCTATCTGCAGATGTAGAAAATGAGTCCTAGAGGGGAAAGCAACTCACACCAGCACCTGTACCACCACCCAGCCGTAGAGCTGACCTCATACCCAGGTCTCCGGATTCAACTTCTTAACCTTCACACAGAGGGTCTAGTGAATGTGGAGGGCATGTGGGCGAGCGTGGGGAGGACCCTCACACGGTGCCCCTTCCAGGAACCTCCCTCGGTGGGTTTTGGGAATCTTGAATTTTCCATGGAGCATAGATTTAAAACCTTTTATAGACAAAGATCACACCAGAAATCAACGAAGTAGGACACTTATAATAGAGAAAACTTACAAAGCCCTAAGTTGGTTCTTTTTAAAGATTATTTAAAAATGAGGGACTTCCCTGGCAGTCCAGTGGTTTAGACTCCGAGCTTCCACAACAGGGGACGCGGGTTCGAACCCTGGTCCGGGAACTAAGATCCTGCATGCTGTGCAGCTTGACCACACACACACACAAAAAAAGCGTCTAGCGTGACTGATAAGGAGAGAAAAAAAACCCCACAAATTGCCAAGATCAGAAGTAAGAGGAGGGATTTAACTGCAATCCCACAGATTTTAAAAGGGCAGTTAACCCGGGAGACAGAGGAGGCCTGCCTTCCCACCCACCGCCAACAGTACTGGTCAGAGCAGGCGCTAGCCAATGTGTTCTCTTAGCGTTTATTAGTGTTCGGTGTTTATTTTAGAAAAAGTTCCTTTCCAAGGTCAATATCTAGTTCGCCAAACAGTAAAAACAGCTGATATTTGCATGTCTGAGGCATAAATGTTTATTTTGCATTGTGATTCAGTTGGATGCAAGGAGGATTTTGCTTGTTTCCTTAAGCAAAAGATTAAACAGAAAGCCTGCAACATACAGTCACAAATACGCTGGAAAAAATAGCTTCCCTTTTGCAAGGAGAGCCTGGTTTGCGGGCCACGTCACTCACAGTGCGGGGCCTCTCCTGTGCCCTTGGCATCGCCCCTCTCTTCCCCGGGGCCACTCGGGCTCACTCTTTCCCCACAGCGGGCTGTGCTCTGTCGAGCCACTGGCTTTACTCTCTGCTGTGGTCCCTGGCGCTGTGCATCAGCCTGCCTGCAGCCCTGTTTTGCCTTTTTATTGCATCAATAATAACACTAGCCTTCATTTCAGAGCTCTTACATTCATCACCAATTTGGATGAAACTCTTTGGCCAATTTCATAGACAAAAGGGGCACCTGTGATGTGTCCCAAGCGCTCAGGTATGAGTGGCAACAACCAAACTGTGGCCAGTGCTCCACGGTGCTGGGGCGGCAGAGCGGGGGTGTGCCCGCCCCTCCCCCCGGCTGCTGTGTCCCACGCCCACAGGGAAGCATCCAGGGAAGTCTGCCCAGGATGCCTCCTGACCTGGACTCTGTAGTTTCACGAGTCGGGGGGGCCGCACCCTCCAGTTATGATGCTTGTGAGGTGTTACAGACAGTCACCTGAGACTCACGGGTGTGTCACACAGCAGAGGGGTTGGGATGGGGTGATGTGGTCTCCAGGCCAAAAACATGAAAACCTTATCCCAGGGACTTGCTGAAAAGGTGCTCTTTGAAGAAATCAACTTTCTGGGTGAAAGAGAAAGCAGACCCTGAGGGAGACTCAGTGACCCTGAGGGTCTCTGTGTCCAGGTGTCACATGGTGATGCCGGTGGGCTGGCAGCACCGAGCCCAGTGCCTGGCCCATCCCCGGTCCCCATGTTCTCAGTGACCTCCTCGGTCACTGCCTTCCCGGCTTCCCCCTCTGGACCAGGGCGATGGGTGCTCCAGCCGGGGGTCCGGGCCTGGCACGTGGTGACGCGGTGCTCAACTTCATTGGGCACAGACCGCTGAACATGACCCCGCTGACCGCAGCGCCGCACCAGCAGAGAAGGCCCAGCCAGAGAGTTCTGGAACGATCTCTTAGTGGTGGGGACAGGCCTCCCAACAAAGGGCTCACTCATGACCAAGCACAGCCAGTACCCACTGCTGTGCTGTCCCGGGGCCCGCAGAGAAACACCACGGGTGATGGAAGGGCCAACGACAGACAATCAGATGATTTCATCCTTGTTAGAAAGCACAGCTGTCCCGGGCAGACTGGCCGGCGGGTGCCCACCGCCCCACGGTCGAAGCCACGTTAAGGAGATTGTTTCACCCGCGTTCCTCACTTTCCGTCTCCACAGAAGGCGTGTCTGGAAGTCAGGGGCACCGTTTCAAGGACGCCAGTCTGTTCTCAGAGCCTAGCAGCTCCTGGCAGAAATTACACCCACTCTTCCACTAACAACAGAATATTTGACCACATTTTAGAAAAAATGCCCTCAAAATGTTAAATATGCAGCACAAAGAGAAGGGACCCCTCATCGGTAGAAAGGAAAGACGAACAGACGTCCGGGCAAAAACGGAGTAGTGATTACATGAGTGAGTGATGCTTCGCCATTTGTGGTCTTCTAGCTGCACTGACCTTTGTTCTAGACTCACCAGTAGATCCTCGTTAGGAAAGTAAATGAGCTGGGAAATGGCCGGGGTCGGCCTGGTGTACGGATGCTCCGCACCGCCCCGTCGCTGAGCTAAGCGCGCATGCGCTTACTGTCAGTGGCCTGCAGATTCTACTTCTGCCCTAAAACGCAGATAAGTCTACATACAGCTGTGCACGCAAGGCCGACAGGAGGTGGCCCGTTTGCTCCAGGACAAGCTGTGGGATGTTTTCTCCCGGGGGATGGAGTGGGGAGCATGACGCATCTGAGGAGGTGGAGGCTGGGCGGAGCGTCAGGGCCGGGAGAGTTGGGATGGAGGATCCGGACAGCGGTGTCCACTGTCGCCGTCGTGTCTACCAGCTCTGCAGGGGGGGCAGGAGAAAGCCGGTGAGCAGGGAGGGGGCGGCCCACCGGGGTCGGGCTCTGTAACGTGCCCAGGGGTCCCCGTGGCCCACCCTCCTGGGCAGGGCACAGGCCAGGCCCCCTCCCACACCTCCCTCGTCCTCATCCTCCGGGTCCGAGCAAACTCTCCAAAGCTTTAGGCAGTTCTGATCCCTCTCTACGGAAAACACCCTGAGTCCGTTTTTCAGGAAACACACCCACATCAGTACCATGACATCACTGTTCAAACATATATTTGAGCGTAAGACATGTTTGGGGGCCCCATTCACGGGAGGGGCGTGAGCAGAAGCTCCGTGCACGCCTGCTGGCGGGGTGCCCGCCTTGGAGCGCAAACACCACATGTGTGTTCAGACGCTGGCCCGTTGGCCGGGGTGACGGGTATGTCCCGGGCGGCTCTTTCCTTCTACACAACAGCACAGTGAGGCTGGCTGTGCCTCAGAGCCCTGACTGTCCGTTAACTGTGAAGAACCATTAACATCCCACACTGAACCACAGAGAATGAAGGGCTTGTTCGCTCAGCTGGGGCCACAGAGCCCACTGTTTCCAGAACGTGACTGCTGACTCTGGTCGGTATTGTTGCTCGTTCAAGAGATCAGGAGCCCCGGTGCTCAGTACCGTGGATGCCCACCCAGGGCACGTGCCATCGTGATGTGCTGGTGCTACCAGGGACACACCCACGGGTCTTTCGGGGACCTTGAACGGGTCACGCAGATTTACTCCTGGACATCGCTGAGCTGTGAGCGGTGTGTTCTAGTGGGTTATGCTGAGCTGGCTCATGTTCATTTCCCGGTGATGCTGGAAGGACCCAGAAGCTGTCCCACGTACCGTCTGCAATCCCAGATACGTGATGGAGACAGCAATTCCGCCACGTCAACTGAATAGCAGGCATCGTACAGGAGGATGATTCAGTCACAGCTTGCTTTATCAGATTTTTAAAAATTATAAAATTACACATGCTGATCGTGACCAAAGATACCAGATTTTTAAAGAAAAAGTTAGGAGTCCGCGTCCCCAGGATGAACCCAGACTGGGTTCCTTCCAGCTTTCTCTACTCGACCTCAGGTTTGCTGTTATCTCTGCTGCTGGGGTTACTACACTGTGCATTTTGCAAAATTAAAAAAACTGAAGACAGATGAAATTATGTGTTTATTTTTAAAAGCTTATTAAAAATATTCATCTGATATTAGAAAAAAAGACTCCCCCATTTGCCCACCAAAAGACTTTGATGGTTACAGGTGTGATTCAAAGGGGCCCCGGGCCCCAGCCATGTGTCACCAAAACCCTAGGCAAACGTGCTGGTGGTTGTCAAGGTCTCAGCCACTGGGATGCAAACTGCCAGTACAGCAGGCTGTTTGAACAGCTCCCCTGGCCGTACCTCATCCGCACCTGTCGGGAGGAGATGGAGGGGAATGCAGTTGCACAATCACCACACCCACAAACTCCGGGCTTTCCAGGGACGTTCTGCTTCACTGAGATTCTTCCCCCACGTCGACTTTACCTCCTGTTGGGAGAAATGGAGGGCCACTGCCCAGGTCAGGCCTCTTTCCTTTTTCTCCCGCCTCTTGTCTCCTCTGCCGGCTGGAAGGATCCGGAAGGCCCCGATGTACTCCTCCATAGTAGCCTCTTCCAGCTCATTGCAAATAAATAAGGGACGCTTCAGTGCACAATAAACACAAAGGGAGGAAATGATCGCCTTTATTCAGAATTCTCTCTGTGTCTTGGTCAAATAATAGTATCTTAAAATAACAAAACCACAATAAAGAATGAGCCCAGGGCAGAGTACATACCTGAGCTTGTGGATTAAAGCCCCCATGGAAACGATCATCAACAGGAAAACCTCTCCCAAGGTCTCCAGGATCCCGACTTCTCAAAAAGTTGGTTTTATTTGTATATCAACTAAATTGACTGCAGGGCCCTCTTCATTTGGCTTTTCCTTTCTCAAAAAACTTAGTATCTTATAAAAGCTTACGATCAAGTACACAGTTTATAATTTATAGTGAACAGAAATACTAGATTTCCCCGCGTAGCTATGCAATAGTAAAATCAAAAAGATAAAAGATCAGCTGGGAGCAAAGCAGAAGGGGAGGCCCCCCGTGACCGCATGATCTTGGTCAAAAAGATTAATTCTCTCTTGTCGTCCCTTTTCTTATTTTCTTCAAGCAGGGAAAGAAATAAGATTTAAACAAAAGTATTTCATGCATTATGTGCTTGGAATTAAATATCAGTTCAAATTTGAACACTGCGGTGGTTCACATTTAAATTGGAGTTTAATTCTAAGGATGAAAGAGTTTGGATGAACCCTTCCCTAATCTTCCGGTTGCTTTGGAAGTCAGGAGGAACCACGTTTTCCCCTTAATTAAGATCTGAAGGCCCTCATTGGCCTTCTCAACTCCTATAAATGCATTTACTCATACTGTACTCATATTTAACTCCCTCCTTAGGTGGGAGGGTCTGAGGAGATTTTAAAGGACAGGTGCTAACGTAGGGGCAGGGGCTGGGAGCTGCTCTGCGCAGGCGCCTGGCTGTGCCCCTCAGGGCTGTCCTAGAGCGGGCAGTTCAACCCCTGGGGCCCCTTCAGGTCAGCGTCACCCCCAGCTCCTCTTGTGCAACCTCCAGCCCCCAGCAGCTCTCCCGCTGAGCTCGTGCTAATGAAAGCAGACATCACTGTCACACCTGACATCTCAGTGCCCCCTCCAAGCTGGAGCCGTCCCGGCACCCGCAGCAGAGTTACCTCCCTTTCTGTCCCGCTCTCCCCTGACGTGGGCCGTATCCTGCCTTGAGTTGGAGCTATTTTTGCACCGTTCTCTTCTCCCCTCTTAGACACCTCCCCGCCAAGGGCAGGGGCTGGGAGCTGTGATTCATCGCTACACACAATACCGGTCCTGTGACACTTGCTTGAACGTTGTGAGTGTGTAAAAATGCCTCTTGAATGGGTGAATAGTGAATGAGTGAGTGGATGGATGCCTTTTGATTAAATGAGCAAAATCCATCCGGCTCAGTTCACTGATCAGACATCGTTCGTACAACACCCGTAAAAGGGGACTCGGCTTCTCCTTTCTCAGCACGTGGAGAAATCTACAGGCAGGTAGGACCACTGAGCAAACGCTTCCAGAGAATCAGGAATGAAACGGTGTTGCTCTGTTCACCCAGTTTTCTACCCACTAGTTCCGACCGTCCCTCTGATCTGTTAGAGTTTTAGGTGGGGTGGGACTACCATCTCCGATAGACGTTAGCTCTCCAGTTAGTACTTGAAAACTCACCACGTTCACCCTTCAGTTATCTTTCACATCCATCTTTACCTAAAGTATTAAGTAGCCAGATGAGATGGTGATCTGACGACTTCTCAACATGGCAGCAAGAAAGCTGGTAACTCATAAATCAGTTCACTGGGAGCCCCTGTCCCTGCCAGAGGTGGGCAAACGAAGTGACGTGCTCTCTGCGAACAGGGTTGTGATGAGAGTGAGGGCTCCGGGCCCTGGGATGGACAGGAGAATTTTGACTTTATTTCTTTGGTATTGGATCCTGCTAGAATTAACACTAGAATTCCTAGTTCATGGATCCACTAGGCATAATCTGCAGCTTGCCCCTGAGCGGCTTCCACAGTCTGCAGAATGTGGGGTTGCTCTGTGGCTTTCCAGCTCTTGGAAGTGACCAGTCAAGGGTTATTTGGGCAGGAACTACACACTCAGTCCAGTTATTAAATAAAAACAAACAACTTTTTAACTTTGGTTTTCACCATCCATAAGAGCCTTTAAATAGGGATATGGAGAAAGCAAAATCTACTTTTAGGGTTCTTTGGTTTCTAAAAGTAGAAGCTAACTTTGCTTCAACATGAACAAAAAGAGAGTTCTGAGAAGATTATGGGATGTGAAAAGAACGGAAGGGGGAGGGGTGAGAGACATCTGTGATGGAGACTGCCAGGTACAAACTTCAGCTTTAAAATAAACGGGGGGCGGGGGGGCTTCCCTGGTGGCGCAGTGGTTGAGAGCCCGCCTGCCGATGCAGGGGACACAGGTTCCTGCCCCGGTCCGGGAAGATCCCACATGCCGCGGAGCGGCTGGGCCCCCGCGGAGCGGCTGGGCCCGTGAGCCGTGGCCGCTGAGCCTGCGCGTCCGGACGGGAGAGGCCACAACAGTGAGAGGCCCGCGTACCGCAAAATAAATAAATAAATAAATAAATAAATAAACGAGGGCGGGCATGCACCATACAGCATAGGGAATATAGTCAGTGACATTGGAGCAACTTTGTGTGGTGACAGATGGTAACTAGACTTACCGTGGTGATCATTTTGTAATGCATAAAAATATAAAATCACTATGTTGTACACTTGCAACTAATACAATATTGTAGGATTGTAAGTCAATTGTACTTCACTGTAAAAAAAAAAAAAATAGGAAGAATGGGAGGAAAAGCTGAGGAATCAGGCTTTGGAGAGGGCGGGACCAGAGCAGGCTCGGGGATCCGGGGTGCAGGCACTCATGGGGAGCCCGCCTTGGCTGACTCTGTGTCACTCCCTGCAGGATGCAGATTTTGGGGAGAAGACGGCTGTGGTTTGTCCTCACCCAGTGGGGGTGGGGAAGTGAGGATGTCTGCCCACAGAAGGGCAGGGTGGATGCCACCGGCCACTGCAACTCAGGGACACAGAGCACCTGCTCTGCACTGGGCACCTATGTGCATTGTCTCATGCGGTGACCACGGGCATTCACTTACCAGATCCAAACATGTGCCGGCACTGGTCTGAGAGCTGGGAGTGCATCACTGTACCCCGGCTCTGAATCCCCGGCTGCCTTTGCTGTATCTGGAGCTGAGCCCAGTCTCTCTCCCTGTCGTGATAGTCTTGACCCTAATGCAATAGCCCCAAATAACATCTTCCTTACCGCTTTCACAAGTGCCAGAATAATTTTTTCTTTAACACCACACACGGTATGTATATGAACTCATTTACTTATCTCGACATCCTTGTGAGGTAGGGGCTATTTTGCAGACGTGAAGACTGAGGCCCAGAAAGGCTGCTCAGGTTGCCCACCATCACACAGCAGTCAGCGTGGGAGCGAAGACTCAGCCTTGGCCAGTCTGCTCCTAACTGCGGCTACACGTCCAGTCTCACAGGCTTTAAGGCTGGCGGGAAGGGGCTTGTAGACTTATAATCGGTAAAGAAATCCCCTTCCAAACGGTTCTGTTTTTCCTTGAGCTGTTAGGTCAGCGCTGTGCCCTTAGAGCCCCGTGGCCGAGGTTTGTGTGGGGTAACAGGCAGCCTCCATCTGAGGGTAGCTGCTCACTCTTCCCAGCTGGAGTAAAGAAATTAAGTGCAAAAGGGAGGAACATCAGATGTGTTTCCTGCCACCAGAACCTTCGCCCCTCCGTGAATGGGGTCCACTCAGAGCTTCCCGGCTCCCAAATCTGCCCAAGCCACACTGCTCGCCCTCCTGATGCCAGGATTCATGAAAGCACCGGAAAGGATGGAAGGATGTGATTGAATAATAAACAGAAAGTGACTTCTATTCCCATGGGTATTTAGCCTGATGAGGTATTATCACATTATATATTTAGTATAATTCTCAGTATCACAAATGCAAGCAGCTTTTGAAAATGCAAACACCTGGGGGTGTTCCCCAGTGCTTACTAGTTTCGAGGCAAGACCAAAGGTCCAAAAGCTCAAGGAGCTTTCTTGGGGGAAGGAATCTAAAAAGAGCAAGAAATTTATACAGCGAGAACAAACTAGCAGTAAATTCCCACATGAACCGGCAGCCGTTGATAGAATGGTACATGAGAACAAAGGATGCTGGAGCAGCGCCTGGGAGCATCGAGGTGTCACGGAGCACTGCTCGTGTGTTGTGGCAGCCGGCTATGGAGACGCGAGGCCCGCGGGGAGTCCCGGGCCGGGACGTGCTGGGACTGGGGCCGCGCACACCGGGGCCGGCCGGCTGGAGCTGCGCCCCAGAGCGCGCAGAGGAGGGTGGGCGCGCGGGGCACCAGGAGGGCGTCTGGGGTTGGGGGGGGTCGTCGTCAAGATCAGGGCTGGAGCGAGGCGTGAGGAGGGTGAAAGGGAGCGGAGGAGATGGGAAGGACACCGGCATGGGCGCCTCGACCCCTCCCGGGTGAGGCCACCTGGGCACCCTCTGTGCTGGCCCGGGAAAGAGTGCTGGCCTGTTTCTCTAGGGAATTAGGAGATTAACACCACGCATGAAAATGCTGCAGCAGGCCTGTAAGGCCTCTTTATTTAAAATAGCACCGTGGAAAAACAAACATCACCTTGTTTGGTAGCTTTTGGATTTGTTTTTTGTTTTGCAAAAATAAACCGAGCAGCGGAGATTAGATTGTTATACTCCTCTAATTTTCATGAAAAAAGATTCAAGAAAAAAAAAAGAAATGTATTATATTCTTAAATACTCCTGGCAATAACATGGAGGGGTTTTGGGGTTTTTTTTTTTTTTTTTTTTTTTGAGTCATTAAAATGACTTTTAAGTGGCAGTGCCATTAAACTCTCTTTTTCCTTCCCAGCTGAGTTAATGGCTGTTCTGTGTCATGGGCCTGTGATCTGTGTTCAACTCTGGCTGCCCCTGGGTAATTAGAAACAAAACAGAACAAAACAAGAGACAACGCCCAGTGATTCAGAATCCCAGGATGGCCTGGACATCAGGCTGAAACTGCCCAGGTGATTGTAATGGGAGGCCAGAGTTGGGAATCTCTGTAAAACTTTACTTCCCACACTAACCGCCCTGCCTCATGTAGTTATCTAAATACATCACACACACCAGCAACTTAAAACCCGGGCATGTTTTATTTCCTTCCTCACCATCATTTGTAGAGGAGAAACCTTGGAAACGCAGGTCCCAGGAGAGCACCATGTTCACGGTGTAATGGGGGTGGGAGGGGAATAGAAAGAGATGCAGGGAAATTTCAGTTCCCGATACAAAAACCCGGGGAAGCAGCGTTCTGGCTTTCAGTAATGTTGAAACTTGTCCAAGGCAATGGGGAGCAAAGCCACACATTTTACTGAACCAGACAGAGCCCAGTCGCCTCCAGCTGGTTAGGGGTATGGACAGGATTAGCCCCTTAGAGTCTGAAGCCACAAGGTCCCAAGATATTAACTGGGACTCGCGGCCTCCGGCAGGTAAAGGGTTCTTCCAACCCCATTTAGAAATCAGGTAACTGAATTTAACGGGAGGCCGAGCAGTCCCTAAAGGACCAGAGTGTTAATACACGTCGTAGTCGGGGTCAGAGTCCCGGGGGAGAGCCCCTGTCTTCCCAGGTCTTGGTGACCTGAGCTTGGAGTTGAGTGGCCAAAGTCACAGTTAACGGCAGACCCTGGACACTGGTCCCAGGCCTCCCGGCTTGCAGGGCCCTTTCATCACTCCAGGAGCCCCTTTTGCCCCCAGGCCTTCTCTGTGATCCGGACAGACGACAGAGCCTTGAGGGACCCCTCACGTGCACCCGACTGCTGGAAGAGCTCCTGAGAAGCCCCTGGGTTTCCCTCCGCTCGAAGGTGCTTCCCTCATGGACCAGATCATCTTCTTCCTCATCATAGGAGCCCACATTATTATTGAATGTTTTCCTGCGGGTACCGAAGAGGAGCCACCAGTCAAAGGAAATGTCAGCCTTGACCTTCTGACCAGCCGACCACTCCCCCCCAGGGAGACTGCTCAGGAGTAAACCATGTCCTAGAGTAGCAGCCGCTGGCCCTTTTTTCATCCTCCCGTTGGCCATCGTCCCAACATGGTCTGCGGGGAGGACGGTGGAACTGGGGGTCCTTGGAGTGGCTGTGACACTGCTCTGGTGTGTCACACCTTGGCGAGTGTCCTCAGGAAAACCGATCCGACTTTGCCCTCTGTCTTCACAGCAGGTGGTGGAGCCCCTTCTGGGTGATGGCGCTGGCCCTCACCTTTACCAAGAAATCGCATTTCCCTCTCTCCCAGTGGCCCCTGCGGTGTCACTCTCGTGAACTGGTCATATACTGGATAACTGGCAACAGAGGAAGTACGTATATTCCAGTTATAGAAATGGAGCGCTGCCCCCCTGTCTTCCCCCTTCATTTGTTGGGGACTGTCTCCATGACGGGCCTCTAATAAGGTCAGATTTGGGATGGGAGAAAGTGTGTGGAAATCCAGGGCAAGGCGGCAGTCATGGCGAGCTGGCCACGTAGAGGGACGCGGTGTTTGTGGAGAGACCCGGCACTCAACGACCCATCGGATGGTCTCTGCTTCCCAAGCGGCTAGTGTTAATGAGATAAAATGTTGATGTTGATTTTAACGCAATGACAACTTGTTCCCAGCGACAGGTAATATTTTGTGTGTTTGTAAAATGCTGAGCTTCATTCCAAGGCCCCCTGAATATCCTGGTAAAACAGAAATCCCAAGTTCTGCAAAGCTTTAGCGTTGACCCTCCCAGCTGGTGCTGAGTCCCAGGGCATTAGCAGAAGGCATGTGAGTGAAGGTGGGCCTGGAAGGGGTGGTGTAAGAATCAGCAGGGCATCTTTGAATTGTATATGATGTTTTTGGAGCTCTGGATGTGGCCCTTCTCAGATGTGGGCCCTGGAGACCGGAGTTTCTCTAACTGTGAACGTGTAATCTGTGAAGAGACCAGATGGTTCCAGGCTCCTTCCCGCATTCTCCCTGTGTGCCCGGACGTCATGGAGGTCATGGGTGCTCCTGAGGGTATGGGGCTCAAATCACCCATCCATCCCTAAGCTGGGCCTCTTCCTCTGTCCTGAAATGTCTGCACGTAAGTAGGTGGAGACCCACAGGATCTGGGTGGTCCCTGGTCACATGGGTGGAGCTCTTGAGAAACCTGCAGCTTGGCCTGTGTGTCGGGCAAATGGAAACATCTTGACCGAGGTCCCTTGCGATGGTCCATATCCTACTCCGGAGGAGGACACTTTCCAAGAAGACGGCTGAACCGTTTCCGTGTTCTTGGTCCCCTACCTAAGACGAAGGCTTGAGGTCACTGGGGGCTAGGAGGATTCATCTGGAGATGGTCGTTGGTGTTCTGTGGGTCCCGACATAGGAGTCACGGTGGCTGCGCTGGTGGAGAGAGACCCTGCCCCGCCCCGGCCATGTTGAAGCCCCCCTTAGGTGCCATCAGGTTTGGAAGTCAAGCTCGCTCCCACTTAGGAATCAAAGGCGCTGCAGCGGCTCCCGGGACACAGGAGCGGCTGCCCGTGGACCCTCCCTCACAGCTCACGACCCAGTTCTGCGTCGGCTCATTCTGTCCAGTTTTACCACCATCAGCCTCAGAACAGGCAGCTCAGGTTTTCCTTTCTGTGCGCCGGACGCCGGGTCACGGGCGCTGTCCTGTGACCTGCCAGGCCGTGCTTCACCGATGTTCAAACCTGTGTCCCCGCAGGAGACACCCTGTGCCTCCGGCCCGCACGCTGTGACCGCAGGCATGCCTCCCCTTTCCCCGCCTCCCTGCAGACAAAAGCCTCCGTTTCCCTCCCCGCTGCAGCACACGTTAGCTGAGGTGGATCACGCCGTGCTACCCTGGATGTATCCAAGTTCAGTGTGAATACATTTGCAAACAACCAGGAGGGCTAGAGCTTTGTTCCTGTGGTGAGAGTGTCCGCTGAGTGTGGTCGTTCTGGGGTGTTCATCCCTACAGCGCGGTGGTGGCGTCTGGTGGTGGCGTCTGCGTCACATCAGCCGCAGGCCAGGCTGCCCCCTCCTCAGCGTCTCCCTTCGAGGGGCCTGGGGCTGGCGGAGTAGCCTGGCAGGGACGGTGCTTAGGGCAGAGGAAAGAACTGTGGTGCAACTTGGTGACGGTCCCGCCGGGCACACGCTGGCCAAGGCCCAGTGCCCGACATCAGGGTTGGGGGCCGTTCCCCCAAAGTGCAGGCCCAGGAGGGACATACAGCAAATGTGAAACAAATAAGACCATCCACCATCCTCTTCCCTCCTTGTCACAAGGAATTGCTTCTCTTCTCTTCCACAGGCAAAATGCACTGCTCCCTCCCCAGGGGAGACCCTCCCCGGGCCCCTAGGCTCCACATCCAGGACTGAGGATTCTGAAATCCCAGGGGCAGTGCTGCCAGGGGCACAGGGATGGAATGTTCCTCGATCAGTTCCTGCTGCTTCTCTTCCTGGAAGTAGGCCCCAGGCCACGTTCTCTGGCTTTGGGTTCAGCCTTCTGGAAGGTTCTTCACTTTCCTGGTAGGGAAACACGCAGGGGAAGAGTAAGAATATCAAACAAAGAGTCCACTCTACCACATCAAGCTTTGCCCCATCTTAGTACTTTCATTCGATGCTTTTTCCCCTGAAGATTGTTCTATTAGAAGTGAAATACTGATCTGACCGATTTTCTACAAACTATTACTTCCATTGATCAGCCTATTATTTTTTTATTATTATTATTTTTTTTGCGGTACACGGGCCTCTCACTGTTGTGGCCTCTCCCGTTGTGGAGCACAGGCTCCGGACGGGCAGGCTCAGCGGCCACGGCTCATGGGCCCAGCCGCTCCGCGGCATGTGGGATCTTCCCAGACCGGGGCACAAACCCGCATCCCCTGCATCGGCAGGCGGACTCTCAACCACTGCACCACCAGGGGAGCCCAGTCCATTATTTTATATGGTTTCTTTGCTTCTCAAGTTGTCTGGGGTGAAGAATCAGGTTTTTTCTATTCTCAATTTCAATGAAATTTTAAAAGACCTACAAAATGCAAGGCAATATTTTCTCTTATTAATTTAACAGATGTAAAATATCTACATTCAATTTTCTAAACAGTTTCTCATTCCTTACTGTCAGTTTCTGTACTTGTCTCCCATGAACCACATTTGAGCATCATTGTTCTGAAGAAAGACGTTTGCCTCTTTGTGTGTTTGCACATGTGCATAATGTTTAGAATCTTCTAGATGTGACTTTTTTTCATGATTAGGAAACTGAACTCAGCTCCTGACAAACTGAAGGAGAGAATTTATCCAGATTAGGAGACTTGCACGGCACACTTTTAATTGGACCTTTGCTTCAGGCTTCACTGTATCTCTGTCATTAAGCCCCACTCTATTTAATATTCTTCTTTGTTGTTTTCAGTTAAATGATTAGGTTTACACAGTGCCCAGTCATTCTTTCTGCTTATTTCATGTGCACAACAAGTGTGGGCTTGTTGGATTTAACCCCAGAGGTGCGTGTGTCCACCACATCACCCATCCCTTTGCAGGGTCCTTTTCCTTTTTTCTGACTCTGTTTTGGAAAATACTTCCTTAGCTTTGGGATGAGGCTATAATCTAATTCACCTTCCGTTTGCTCTGAAAAGCCAGCGTGGTCGTACAGAGGCCCACTGTATTTTTGGGCAATAACCGTCATGCCCCATCCACGATGCTATGACGTCCGCTGAAAGGGTGACTGCCGCCTTGCTGGTGGACTGGAACGTCCAGGTTTCCCTGGTGTTATGTTACCATGCATTCTTTTCACTTTCCTTCTTAGTAATGACATTTATGGAACAAATATTTATTGAGTTCTTTCTAGTGCCAGACGCATTGAGTAACAAGGGCTGTACCAGTGAGACTCTTGGCTACAAACAGGAGAAAGTAATTCTGAGTAACTTTATAAAAAAGAGAATTGATTGGAGGGGCGGTAAGCAGCTCACAGGGCCGACAAGGGGTCTAGAAAGCGAGCGGGACAGAAGGAGACCGGGGGTGGGCAAAGTCACAGACAGGGAGAGTCACCTAGCGCCACCACTGTCCCTGCTCCGCTGCGGCGCGGGCGCCCCACTGTATCCTGGCCACCACGCCCTCTGCGTCACCCCCTCGGGAGTCACATTCCAAGCCAAAGCTCTTGTTTGGGCAGGTGCAGGTCCCACGCCCGGCTGAAGCTGCCAGGACTGGGGATTTGGAAAGAAGGTGGCGGGGGCTTTGACGAGCACGGTGAGTGGGGACAGCGACCAACCATGGGTCTTGTTGAGGGTCTTCCCCGGGGACAGCGCTCAGGGTAGTCAGGGGGCCTCAAGTGTCCTGCGGAGGAGGGGACGGAGCCCCCACCTCCACGTTGCTGATGCTTCATTTTATTTTTTTCAAAAGAGTAACCAGATGGCAGACTTTATTCTATTCTACAGAAAGGTTAACAAGAATCAGGTGGGAAATGTTGGCTAGTTTAAAGATTAGTACCAAAAAAAGATGCACTGTTGTTTTTAAAAAATTCCTTCCCTTAAACACAATTACATCACCAGCAAAACGGTCCAGCGAGTTGTTTGAAAGAGATAGGGAACAGAAGAAGAGTATTAATTCAGCGTAACTTTGAGTCCAGGCACTGATGCCTTAGGCTGGAGAGCTCTCGGCGCTGGTGGGCGGGTGGACTGCCCTGCGTGCTGGAGATGTTGACCAGCATCCAGCCTCTGTTCACTGGACGCCACAAGCACGCCCCCGTCCTCCTGCCTGCGGCCTCCCCACCCGCCTCGAGAGTTTTGTTAAAGTGTAGGTTCCCGTGCCCGCGTCAGAGCTCCTGGAGCAGCGCCTCTGGGATGTGAGGTTAGACCCCGTCTTTTCAACAAGCTTCCCAGATGGTTTTACACACGTCAGAGTTTGAGCGCCACAGAGATGGGAAGAGCCGGGAAAGGAAGCTTTGTAAGTGCGCGCCGGAGAGGGTGATTAGATTTCCCTTCTGGAAAGATCGCTCTGGCAGGCGGAGGAATTTAGGCAGGCCGCTTAGAGAGGGTGAGAGCCGAGACACAGGGCAGCGGTGACCTGGAGCAGAGGGACTGAATCTGAACGCTCCTTGTGGGGGGATTTCACAGGATGTGCTGGTTGATTACGGGAAGGGGGAGGTGTGTCCGAGCACCCCCAGTTTTCTGATTTGGTTGATAGTGTGATGTTGCCCAAGACAGGGAATGTTGGTGTGCGGGGGACCCTCAGGAGAAGAGAAGGAGCTCAGATGTGGACGCGTGGGGCTCTGGGGGCTGACGGGACCTCCCGATGGATGTGAATGTGGAGTCGGGGTGTGGCCCCATCAGCATCCTGGGGGTCACGGCAGAAGGGCCAAGAGGGCAGAACAGAGCCCTGACTAACCAACTGCACGTGGGCAAGTGGGAGGACCCACGAGATAGACGGAGGTGAGAGGCCACAGAGACAGGAGGGGAACCAAAGGACCAGCGGCTGAGGGAGAAAACAAGAGAGGGCCAAGGGGTCGGGTGCCACAACGAGCTGGTGGGAGAAGGGCCAGTGGGTCTCACACTCCACGGATAATTAGTGGCCTTTGAGAGAGTGGTTTCGGTAGAGCTGCGAGGGTAGAAATCAGATCACAGTGGCAATAAATAAGCGGCGAGCTGGTGAAGGAGGTGATGTCATCTTTAGAGGGAATAAGACGGTTGACAGAGTAAGAGGGGCCTGAGAGGCAAAGGAGGGTTTTTGTTTTATAGCTTTTTGCTGTGTCATTGACATACAATCCACTGCACTTACATAAACCCATATACTTTGGTCAGTTTTGACATGTGCATGCACCTGCGAAACCATCACCATATTCAAAACAGTAGATGTGTCATCACCCCCTAAATCTCCTTGTGTCCCTTTGGAAGTCCTCCCCCTTATCCTCCACTGATTAGCTTTTTGTCACAATAGATTAGTGTGCATTTTCTAGAATTCTATCCGAGAAGTATCTTCCCATGTGCACTCTTTACTTTTTTTGTCATTTTTTTTTTTTTTTTTTTTTGCTCTTGGAGAATCAGTCTTGTTTCAGGGTGCCAGGTGTATCAATGACTTACCCCTTTTCACTGCTGGGTAGCTTTCCATTCCGTCGTGTGGCCTACGAGCTCTGCTATCTACGTGCCTCTTTTTTTTTTTTTTTTTTTTTTTTGCGATATGCGGGCCTCTCACTGCTGTGGCCTCTCCCGTTGCGGAGCACAGGCTCCGGACGCGCAGGCTCAGTGGCCATGGCTCACGGGCCCAGCCGCTCTGCGGCATGTGGGATCCTCCCGGACCGGGGCATGAACCCGTGTCCCCTGCATCGGCATGCGGACTCTCAACCACTACGCCACCAGGGAAGCCCTCTACGTGCCTCTTGATGGGCACTGGGTCATTTCCAGTTGCTGGCTGTGACATGTAGGGTTGCTATAAACACACATGTACACATAGGCACATACACTTTCTCCTGGGTAAATACCTAGAAGTAGAAAAGGGCTTCAAATGGTAAATGTACATTTAACTTTTTAAGAAACTGAAGCTGGTTTCCAAAGTGGCTGCACGTTTCACATCCTCACCATCCAGAGGCAGAATTCCACGCCCTGGCCCACACTTGGTGTGGCCGCCTTTTGAAGTTCAGCTGTTCTCTTAAGCCTGTGGTAGCATCTCACCTTGGTTTTGATTTGAACACCGTCTTTATTTGCCAGCCCTTGATCTTCTCCGGTGGAGTGTCTATTCACATCTTTTGCCCATTTAAAAAATTGGTTGTTTTCTGATGATTAGCCTCATTCTAATCTTAAAGAGTCCCTGAACTCACTGAAAAGGCATCAAATATTTGATGAGGAGAAATTAGATTTCAAACATACTAGGCTTACACAGATACAGTTGTTGGATGCGGTTTTCTTAAACAATTTCCTTTGTCTCTGGTATTTTTGTCCTTATGAAGGTGTCTTCTTTCCTCAATGACTGAGAGATGAAAATGCAGATACTAGATAGTGAAGATGAAGCAGGCTCTGAATAGAAATACTGAATCTACTTCTCGATGAGACCACTTTACAGTGCCAGGGTCCCCAGGGGCTGCTTTTGTGGCCTTTCTGTCTCTGGAGCGGGAGGCATGGCACTCAGCGCCCTCTCCTTTCATCTTGTTTCCTCACCAGCGAGGCTGGGGGGCCCCGGCCCGAGGCTGCTGTCCAATCCTGCGCCGCAGGTTCAGGCCGTCACCAGGGAAACAGGGGCCGTCCTTCTGTTCTTTCCACTCCACCCGCTCCGAGCCCTGCAAACGCATTTCTCATGTAACAGGAAAAAACACACCAGAGTAGAGCTTTGCCTGCTGATGAGAACAAATCCCTGGGCCTCGGGGCGGGTCTCCTGTGCTGGCTTCGGCCCGGGGGCTTCCCATCGGGCTCCCTCCTCCCCCGGGTCTGTGGGTGTCAGGGGCCGGGGATGCGTGGAGCCCCCGGACAGCGGGTTCTCACAGGTCCATCGGGCAGAAAGACGGGATCCTGCAAATGTGGAGACTGAGGGAGCAGTTTGCCATGGCAACCCAGGGAAAGGCCAAGTCCGCACACACACAGCCTGATTTCTGTCTGCTTGGTGGGTAAGAGCGTCCTCTTGTGGTTCGAGGGTCGCGGGAGGCTCTCCCGGCCCCCTCACACCTTCACTGTGACCTGCAGAGGAAATGTGCTCTACACTGGGACTGTGTGTGTCTGAAACAACCAAAATGTAATGATACCACCCTCACCCTTACTATGTGAAATGCAGTCTCTTCTGCTCTGTTACATTTACGTATATAGAATATGTTACATTATTTTCTCTTCTATTACATTGTAAAATGCTGGCCAGATCCCCTAAATTGGATACGTGGCGCGAGGGGTTGTGGACTTGAGGTCTGGAAAACTGCCGGAATGGATGTACCTGCGCCGGGCGGGGTGGGCTCAGGCTTGCCTTCTCTCCGCGTCCTGTTTGGCTCTCCCGTCCTCAGCTTCGAGGCTGAGCAGCTTGGTTCACAGACTTCCAGGGGGTCAGAGGCTCGCTTTCTTTCTTTCGTCTTTCAGGCAGGAGGAAACTGAGGCACAGACTCATGGCGTGGCCTCCTGTGGTCCCGGCTGAGGCGGCAGGGCCTGGGCAGCCAGGCCGGGGGCTTCCGCGATGTCCACTGCTTCCCCTCTCAGGCAGGGAAGGAGCGTCCAATTGCAAACGAAAAATTTGCTTTCTAACCCTGAAGTTTTAGTAAAGTTAAGGCTGAAATACGTCAGCCTTTACTGAAGAGCTCTAACTGGTCTGCAAAGGCAGCAGAACGTCATTTCTTTTTTTCTTTTGCTTTTCTTGAAAAACATTTTGTTTTCAGGGATAAGAGTTAATATTTTTAGGATTTCCAAGTCTCCCAAAGCAGTTCACCTCAAAGTTTAGAAAGTTTTCTGGGGAGATTTCCTCCAGTTTAGAAAGTTTGTGTACATTGTCAAAACATTTTTGTCTAGAAACGCATTTCAATTTCTCTTTATTTTTGTTTTCAAAATTGAGTTCATTCAATTTAAATTCTTCTGCTTTCTTTTTAGAATTTAGTGCTACAAGCTTCTAGGTTGTAGGTAATCTACATGGTAAATCAGGAGGGGCCCAGAGCCATTGTAAATGGTAAATCAGGAGGGGCCCAGAGCCATTAATACAATTACTTACTGAAAAAATATAAAACTCTGCAAAGAAGCACAAAATTATGAGAATTCTCACAGGAGTGTAATATTTATTTCAAATGGCAAAAGCTGGCTCTGTGCTTTCCTCTATTTTTTTCTACCCTTTTTTTTTCTTTCCTTTCCTTCCTTCCTCCCTCTTCCTTTCCTTCTTTCCTTTCCTTCCTCCCTTCCTCTCTCCCTCTCTCTCTCTTTCCTTTTCTTTCTTTTTCTTCCTTCCTTCCTTCCTTCCTTCCTTCCTTCTTCCTTCCTTTCTTTCTTTCTTTCTTTCTTTCTTTCTTTCTTTCTTTCCCCACTTAATCTCTTTCCTTCCCATCCATCCTTGAGGCTGAGTATGACTGTCTGTTTTGAAATGGCGGCAATACTTCTCTTTAGTCATTTGTATTATAGTCCAGTCAAACATCCAAGCCATTCACCTTTCTGTCTGTTCCTTTTCCACCTTCATCACCTTCACAGCGATGAGGTCTGAGCTGTCCAGAGACCCAGCACAGGCAGGAATTCTGATGAAATACGGGGAAACGGAGAGCACCATTTACAAAGATTCCCTCTAAAGTGCAGATATAAAAGGTCCTGGAGTTGAGCAAGGGAATGCGGAGCTTGGATGTGACCAACACAGTCGATAATAATGCCCTCTTTCTTTGGGGAAACAAGGCTTCCCTAGGGGTGTGTGGGAACAGCTGCAGTCGGCAATGACCTCACTTCTCGTGGGAGGGGACGGGGAGGTGACTGGTTCCCGGCCCATCCACCAGCCTTGCTCTCCTGCCACCAGGTTGTGCTGACCACCGTCAGGAAGATGACACAGTACCTGCCTGAAACAGAGCTAAGGAGCAATCCCACGATGAGTCATCAGCTTTTTTTTTTTTTTTATAATAACAAATGTTTTTTGTCAGTTTTACTTTTTAGTTTCCAATTTCTTTTTTCTTTTTTAATATCTTTATTGGAGTATAATTGCTTTACAATGGTGTGTTAGTTTCTGCTGTATAACAAAGTGAATCAGTTATACATATACATATGTTCCCATATCTCTTCCCACTTGCATCTCCCTCCCTCCCACCCTCCCTATCCCACCCCTCTAGGTGGTCACAAAGCACCGAGCTGACCTCCCTGTGCTATGCGGCTGCTTCCCACTAGCTATCTATTTTACGTCTGGTAGTGTATAGATGTCCATGCCACTCTCTCACTTTGTCACAGCCCACCCCTCCCCCTCCCCGTGTCCTCAAGTCCATTCTCTAGTAGGTCTGTGTCTTTATTCCCATCTTACCCCTAGGTTCTTCATGAGTGATCAGATTTTTTTTTTTTTTTGCGGTACACGGGCCTCTCACTGCTGTGGCCTCTCCCGTTGCGGAGCACAGGTTCCGGACACGCAGGCTCAGCGGCCATGGCTCACGGGCCCAGCTGCTCCGCAACATGTGGGATCTTCCCGGACCGGGGCACGAACCCGTGTCCCCTGCATCGGCAGGCGGACTCTCAACCACTGCGCCACCAGGGAAGCCCCGAGTCATCAGCTTTTAATGTAGAATCCACCGACCTGTCGTGAAAGGCCAGCTCATAACAGTCCCTTAGAAGCAGAGGCCAAGGTACCTAAGTGCTAAGCGCTTAGAAGCAAGTGATGCACCCCCACGAGTCGCTCCGACCCCCTCTCCACACAGGACTCAAAGTCCCCCCAACTATCTTGCACACAGACAGCTGCCACTTCCCTCCCCGAGTTTCAAGAACAGCTTGTGGGGCAGAAACGGGATCTGCAGTTTGGGGTGGACTCCTTGTCCTTCATGACGCGAAGTGACCTTGGCCGCACAGTTCCCTCTGCTGGGAGCACCGTGTCCCCATGCAGTGTCCCCGTGCAGGAAACTGGCTTTGCAAATGTTTTCGAAAGCGGGATATTGGCATTTATAGTTGCATAAACTCTCTTTCAAAGCAACAGTTCAGTTTGTCAAACTCTCACCAGACAGGGAATTGGGTCTTGGAGCTTGTGCTACCACGGAAATCTCCACGAAAGTTTGAGTCAGGGGCATCCCATTCACTCAGAATCAGTATCTGATGCCGAAAAGAAGAAAAGGATCGATGTGAGAGCTGAAATCCTCTTAGGTTACAGAGTTTAAGAGTCACAAACATATTCATGCATGTTATGTAATCACTATTGTTAAAGATAACCATATTACTTTAGGAATTTAGCTCCAACACCGTAAAATTTACAAATTACGTACTCAGATAAATTTTTTTCAAGAAAGTTAGTTACAGATAAAGGAGTATTTAATACTCTGTCACACAGAAAACAGCATAATAATTATAATGCTTTTAATAGCCATGCCTTCAATTAAGAATATTTTCTTCTACGAAATACAGTTGGTATGAAAATCTGAATGTTTTAGTTGGTAGGGGACGAAATAGAAATACTGAAAAGTTGAAAGCTGGTTTCCTGGCAGTGAAATGAAGTTGCCAAAATCCAAGGAATCTGGACTCGAGGGGCGTGTGGACAGTCGCCAGCGGGAGGGGCATCCCGTCTGCTGTCTGCGTGTGGTTCTCGTTTCAGGGATGGCGCCTGTCCTGTACATCCTGCGCTCCGGCTACATTCATGGGTTGGGGTGAGAACCTTGATTGCAGGGAAGGGACTGACAGGCACCTGGTGGAAACAAAGCCACCAGAACCACAGACAGAGGATATGTGCAAACAAACCACCAGAACCACAGACAGAGGATACGTTCTCTCCCTGGGGTCAGGTGGCAGGTTGGGAAATGGAGGCGGGGGAGGGTGATAAAGGGTTAAAGATGGAGGGATAAGGCTGCATCCTGAAGCCAGTTGGGAACAGCTCCCTTTCTTGGGCTTCTGCAGGGAGCAGAGCTGCCATCACAGAATGTAAACAAAACCAGGGAAGGGTCTGACCACACCTTGGCCAGGGCACACGTGCACGTGCGTGCACACACACACACATCCTCACAGAGGGGAAGCTCGGCAGCATAACTGAGGCTGTGTGATCCAGAAGGAGATTCTCCTCCGGCACGAGACAGGGTGTCAGGTTGCTCACAAGGACCTTGCGTTTAGTGCAAGAGGACAGCTGCATGCTTTGGGTGCGGGTGTGACACTGCATAGCTGCACGCGTGGGGTGCACACAGAGCCAGGGGGCTCAGAGCCTTGAGCACGTCAGGAAGGCCAGTCCACCAGGACGGAGAGGACAACGACGGCTTCCCTGAGGAAGAGGAGGATGAGCAGGAGAAGCCCGGTGATCTTCCCTCCCGGGCACAGAGAAGGGCGGGTTGAAAACACATAAGAGAGGGCTGCGCACAGGGGTGGGGGGAGTGGGGCGCGATGGGAGCTGCTAAATGATTAAGGACCACATTAGGTCACACTAAAGCATTTGGGAGCAGCAGGCCACGGGATTTTGTTTTTTTGCGGTACGAGGGCCTCTCACTGTTGTGGCCTCTCCCGTTGCGGAGCACAGGCTCCGGACGCACAGGCTCAGTGGTCATGGCTCACGGGCCCAGCCGCTCCGCGGCATGTGGGATCTTCCCGGACCAGGGCACGAACCTGTGTCCCCTGCATCGGCAGGCGGACTCTCAACCACTGCGCCACCAGGGAAGCCTGGGATATTTTTTAAATGGGGCGCGGATGTGATGGGGCTATCGTCCTGGAGACACTGCTCTGAGGCCAGGAGTGGGCACTGGTTTGGAGACAAAGGGCCCGAAGTCCAGGTGGTGGGATTTGTCCAGGTGAGAAAGGCCTGAACTGAGGTGGTGTCGTGGGGTTGCAGAGGGGATAATGGGTCTCAGAGCTCGCCGGGGCCGGTGTGTGCCTGTGAGTCAGTTTGGGCCGTGTTGCCTTCCAGATGTGTCTGAGACGTTCAAGTATTTCCACCCAGTGACTGTTACATATTGAAGAGAGAGGTGAGACAGTGCCTGGAGGGCGGGGTGTCTGGAGAATTCCAGAGACAGTGACAGGATGGGGGAGGGCTGGGGGGGGTTCCTGGTGGGGGGGAGGGGCCGGTGAGAGGATGGAGTGAGACAGAAGTCACTGGGTGAGAGTTGGGTGTTTGGGTAACAGCATCAGGTGTGAGATGGGGACCAAGAAGCATCCACAGATTTAACTACATGCAGATCACCAGTACCCTTGCAAGAGCCATGTCCGTGCACTGGGGGAAGGAAGACGAGAGTGGGGAGGGCGGACAGATGGACAATAGACGTGGGGCTGGAAGCAGCTGCCGGGCCGCGCTCTCAGCTTCCACTCTGCAGGGAAGGGAGCAGCTGCCGGGGTCCCTGCGCGGGGTGTGCTGGCTTTCTTTCTCTCTTTCTTTCTTTCTTTCTTTTTTTTTTTTTTTATCATGGAAGAGGTTTGAGCATGTTTAAATCATGATGAAGAGAAACACAGACAGAGAGGCTTACGGCGGGAGAAGACAGAGCGGGCCCCGGGGCGGTGGGAAGATGCAGGGACGCCCGTGAGGAGGGGGAATAACGGGAGGGAAGCGGAGGCTGGAAGCGGGGCCGGGTCAAGGCGGGCGCGGCCATGGGACGGGGAGTGGACGGCTCTGCTGGGGGGCCCGGCTTCACCCTGTGAAGTAGAAACTGAGGTCGCATCATGCAGCCGGGGGGCGGGGGTGCGCAGCCAGCAGTGCAGGGAGGAGAGAGGCCGCAGGAAGTGGACTTGGGAGCCGGAGACCTGGCTGGGCGGTGGGATCACGGACCCCTGCTGCGCTGCAGGCTGGCCGCAGGGAAGCTGGTCGGCGGGGTCCGCACATGCAGATGCGAGCAAGAGGACGGCGGCGGGCTGCCTCAGGGGTTCAGCCTGGCCACCGAAGGTGCGGACAGCGGCCCTGGCGCGGGCGAGCGTGGAGGGCACAGGGCCGAAGGGCCGAGGACGGAGGCAAAGCAGGGTGCGTGGCCCGAGGCGCTGCTTCTGATGGAGGCGCTCCAGGTGACAGCGGAGGAGGGGGAGGCGGGCAAGGTGCAGGGGGACAGGGCGGGCCTTGCCCAGGCAGGCGTGGACGTCCCCCGGATCCCCGTGTGGGACGGGCTGGCCAGGAGGCCGCAGGTGACGAGCCCGCCCGCAACGCTCACACTGACCCGCTGGCCTCTCTCTGCCTCGGTGACCAACGATGGTGCCAAGCGGGGCCCAGGGACACCAGCCGTCCACGTGCTTCTGGGGGATGTCACCCACGATGGACTCTCTGTTTTTTTCAGTCAATTCGTTAATTTATTTTGAGACAGCAATAAAGCCATTGCGCGTCAACATAATTTTTTTTACGAAAAAAAACCCGCTATATTTTCCAAACCAAAGAAAAATGGCGTTGGTTTATGTTTCTGCAAATTTCTTTAAATGTATGGTTTAATAGAAAACAGCCAGATTCTCATACCTGCTTCTTCATTTGATCTGTTAGAAAATCATATGTCATAAAGCCCCTGGAAAACTCTAATGTACACTCACGACGGGATGAGAGTGAAAGAAAGAAAAATTTCTGACTATGGAGAGCATTGGTTTGCTCTCCTGGACTGCTCAGAGGGTCTTGGGGACTCTGGCGACACTGGACCGCATCCTGAGGGCTGCTGGTTCATAGTCCACTACTCTCTGTGCACTGGACTCTCTTAACGACTGAAATGCGGGGAGAGAAGACAGGTGCAGCCTCTAGAACTAAGGGGATCCTCAAAGGAAAGGCAAGTTGAAGATAAAAATGGATTGGGAACTGCTTTACCCAGCAAGTGGTAAACTTCCACATCTTATCCCAAGACTAGCAGGCTACAAACAAACAACAAGCAAAACAAACAGAAGCCTTAAGAAGCTTTTATTAATTTAACAGGGGACGATTCTGTGATAAACTAACATCTCAGAGACATTCCTGACGTCCTTGGTTGGACTGTTAGAGGACGTCCCTGTCCCCCTCATCACGGTCCCTCTGAGCCATGGCCAGGGCTGCACTTCTGCACTGGACGGATGCAGGATGGGGATCCTTTTGTTCTGAGCCTGTGGCCGCCCCTATAGAAGAGCCAGCCAGTGTCTCGAGGACGTTCCGTGAAGCAGGTGTGGCTTTCCCAGAAGCAGCCTCCATGTGTCTCTGGCCTTTCAGGTCTCCTGTCTCCAAGGTGACAGTGCGGCCACACAAATGGAATTGCAGTTTCCTTGATTTGGGATCTCAGTACTAATTTTTTTTCTCAGAATTTAACAGTTTAGGTTTCTCCTTCCTTAAATTAGTGGCATTCATAGCACCAACCCTCAGGTCAAAATTTGACACAGAATATTCTATGATTTTAAAAATAGCTTCCCCCAGCCAAATAGACAAAAATACCTGAATTTCAGATATGGGTATTATATTAGTTTGCTGTAACAAAGTGACACAAATTGGGTGTCTTAAACAGCAGAACTTTATCGTCTCATAATTCTGGAAATCGAGGTGTGGGCAGGGCTGCTTCCCGCTGAGGCCGTGAAGGAGAATCTGCCGCAGGCCTCGCCCCCGGCCCCTGGCGGTGGCTGGCGATCCTCAGTGACCCTGAGCTGTAGATGCATCACCCCAAGTCCGCCTTCACATTCATGGCGCTCTACTGCGTGTGTGTGTCTGTGGCCAAGTTTCTGCTGTTTATAAGGACACCAGTCATATGTGATCAGGGCCCAACATGCTCCAGTATGGCCTCATCCTACCTACTTACATCTCCAGCCACCCTATTCCAAGTGAGGTCACCTTCTAGGTTCTGGGGGTTAAGACGTCAACATCGGAATTTTTAGTGAAGGCAAGTCAACTCGTCAGAGTTGCAGTCAAATTACTGTTGCCATCTTTCCTTTATGAACTGTAGCTTGTTTTTAGCGTAATGTATACCCGGACCTCAGATTTTCAGAGGTTAATTCTGTCATCAGCAGCGGGCTCTGTGAGAGTTCCGAAGTTAAAAAATAGATTCCAGAATGCCTTGGTCGTGCTGGCTTTAGTCCTGTTTTGACCAGACCACCGTGTTCTGATGCAACACTAGGAAAGAAACGTTTGGGTTTAATGTGATGATGATTTCTTTTTGTAAACCTCTGTGACTTCATTTGGAACATCGCTGCTTGTGAAATAGAAGGTCTGGGTATATTTGTACTTTAATCATGTGTGACATTTCCCACCTGTTGTATCTTAAGATTTTCTTCCTCTGAAGCCCTCCTATTTCTGTTACCAGGGCGAAGCCCAGCACTTGTCAGGAAGAAGTTTATGGCGATCTCAAGGACTTTACATAATTGCTTTAAAAGCACAGATTCAAGTTTGACATGAAGATATTTCAATTATATTATGGTATTTCATTATCAAAGTTTAAACACGTTCCTTTAAGATGATCAGAGTCGCTGGGTTACTTGAACTTGAAGCTACTGCCTCTCATTTTCTCCTCTGATGGGATTAGGGTTATCACGAGAGTGACCAGGGTTTTCATCAGCTTGTTGGGTTTTCTTTCTTCCTCTGAGCGGTGTAACACACGTTTAGCTCAGGGAACACCATGGCGCCCCTTCTGTGTGCCAGGCTGTGTTCTGGTGGTAGAGATGCAACAGGTGAACAAAACGCAAATCCCAGGTCTGGTTGGCATTGATTCTGGCAGAGGGAGACAGCCAGGAAGCCAGAAAAGTAAAACATTTATGAAACGACATAAAATCTCGCACAAGTAAATTATATATATATAAATAGTTTGCTAATTTGTAATAAGCAGTATGGAGGAAAACGAAGCAGGGATACAGATGAGGACCAGGGGTGGGGAAGGCCCAGAAAGGCGCATGCTGAGAAGGCGGCTGGAGGGACCCACGGAGCAGACGCCGCAGCAAGAGCAGTGGACGGCCGGGCTCCGCAGCCTGAGCCTGAGCTGCGGAGGTGTAGGGGCACAGGTCACAGGGGCAGAGGAACTTCCATGGCAGCAAGCCTCAGGGAGTAAAGGGACGACAGAGCTGTGTTCTGGAAGGGCAGAGAGAGGGGCAGCCTGGGGACCGTCACGGTGGGAGTGGGTTCTCAGAGCCTCTCTGGAAGAGCCCATCCCAGAAGCTCCCAGTGTTTGTCAAGCAGCAGCTGAGTTTGCAGCCTTGTGTGGGGAGGATGGTCCAGGGAACCGACAAAGTCACTCTGAGCAGGAGATGATCTCTTCCCATGGGAGGAGGACACACATGTACATGTCTGTGCGTGCACACACCCACACACCCACGTGCACACACCCACGTGTGCACACACACACTTAGACAAGGTCAACACTGCCAACCTGGATGAGCTACAAAACCATCACATAAGATTCGATAATGGGCCTCACGACCGTTGACTATGTTTCTGATATTTGTGAAAAGTACAAACATTGGAAAGGGAGGCACAGAGAAGGAAACTATGTTATGTTCACCATTCTCGACCCAAAAGAACACTGTACCCACAACCAGCTGTCTCACTAACAAGAGTGGCCTAATAAAAGAGACAGACAGTAACAAGCCTTGGTGAGGATGTGGAGAAATCGGAGCCCTTGTACGTTACCGGTGGGAATGTACAATGATGCAGCCGCTTTGGAAAGCAGCTGACAGTTCCTTAAAAAGTTAAACATCGAATCACCGTGTGACCCAGAAATTCCACTTCTAAGTATATACCCAAGATAATTGAAAATATATGTTCACGCAAAAACTCGTACATGATTTTCATAACAGCATTATTCTTAATAGTCAAACAGTGAAAACAACCCAAATGTCCATCTAGTGATAAATGGATAATCAAAATGTGGTCTATCCATACAATGGAATACTAGTTAGCCATAAAAAGGAATTAAGTTCTTATATATCTGCTACAACACGGATGAACCTTGGAAAGGTTTCACCTTTTGCTAAGTGAAAAACTATATCTGATTCTATTTGTATGAAATGATTCTATTCGTATGAAACATCCAGAATAGGAAAGGCTATTGTATTAGTCTGCTGGGGATGCTCTAACAAAAGACCAGACTGGGGGGCTTAGACATTTATTTTCTCACAGGTCTGGAGGCTGGCACTCCAAGATCAAGGTGTCAGCAGGTTTGGTTTCTCCTGAGGCTTCTCTTCTTGGCTTGCAGACGGCCGTCTCCCCGCTGTGTTCTCACCTGGACTTTTCTCTGTGCACCTGCATCCTTGGGTCTCTCTGTGTCCGAATCTCTACTTCTTATAAGGGCAGCAGTCAGATTGGATTAGCGCCCACTCTAAGGGCCTCATTTCAATGATCCTCTCTTTAAAGGCCCTTCTCCAAATACAGTCACATTCTGAGGTCCTGAGGTTAGGACTCCAACGTATGAATTTGGCAGGAAGGAGAAGTGCACAGTTCAGCCCCTAATATCCTTAGAGACAGGAGAGGATCAGTGGTTGCCAGGGGCGAGGAGGGAGGGGGAACAGGAGTGACTGCTAATGGGGAGGGGCTTCTTTTGGGGGCAATGGAAATGGTCTAAAACTGATCCTGGTGACGGTCGCACAGCCTTGTGAATTTAAAAGGGTGTGTTTTATGATATGTGAATTATATTTCTCAATTAAAAAAACAATATTCTGCTAACCTCCAGAAGAGGTTAAGATAGGTGCCAGTGGGAGAAAAACAGGAGAAATAAGGACAAAATCATGAAGAAAGTGTTTCCTGTAGCTCTCCTGGACCTCCTGACTGTTTCCCGGTGACTTTGCTAAGCCACCTGCTAAGGACTCCATGCTGTTGCCAGGCTCCGAATTCCAGGAAGGAAAAAAGGCAAGAAATAGAACAAAGGCTCCGTGGTGGCTGAGCTCCCCGGGCCCAGCCCTGGTGACAGCTTCTGCGGGCAGAGCGGGTCTGGACTGCATGCTGCTGTGCTTGGGAAGACATTCCCTCTGCAGCGTCCCATACGCCTGGGTCTCCGCTCCTCTCCCTGTCCACAGCCTTCCTCTTTCGTAAAAATCATCATTCCTGTTCTGAGCCCATTCTGTGCCCCAAAGGAGCCCGGAAGGGGGTGGTTTGCGGAGCCCTCTTCTGCTTGATAGATCCCCGGGCCTTGGGGCAGGAGGGCCTCCCACTGGCGCTGGCGGCTGCCTCTGTCATCGGGCCCGCTCATACTTCTGGCTGTGAGTTTGCACAGACTGAGCATCCCAACGTTCTCCCAGCATTGTAGGGACCACACTTGTTAAGTGTGGGGAAAAACACAACGTGAGCCATGTCTTAGAATAGAAATTATCATGATCCAAAATTTGATACATTTTTCTAAAATGTGTGACTTAATACATCACGAATCTTGAAAGATCTAAACCAGCGAAGGGAAAGAATGTCAGCAACAGGCATTTTCAGGCTGCTGAAGACAAAGAAATACAGCAGGTCCTGCCGGAGCAGGTAGTAACCATTTGTGTCACAAGTTGAACTTGTGGTCTTTAATATTTGTCTATTTAATTTATGTATTTTTATGTTTGGCTGTGTTGCTGCACGCAGGCTTTCTCTAGTTGTGGTGAGCAGGGGCCACTCTTCAACGCGATGCGCGGGCCTCTCACTATCTCGGCCTCTCGTTGCGGAGCACAGGCACCGGACGCGCAGGCTCAGTAGTTGAGGGGCACGGGCTTAGTTGCTCCGCGGCATGTGGGATCTTCCCGGACCAGGACTCGAACCCGCGTCCCCTGCAATGGCAGGCGGACTCCTAACCACTGCACCACCAGGGAAGCCTATTTGTCTATTTAATGTCCTCAGTCCATACGTGACAACACGGCCATGATTAGTGGCGGAAAATAGCCCTGTGCCTTTATACTAAAAGCCGATAGTTCTGGAAAAATTAAAACTTTCTCTGAGAGTATAAATTTGCACCTTCTAACAAACCTTTCAGAAAAAGGTCACTTTACATGAATGCATGTGAAAAATTCACACAGCTCTTGGTCATCCACAGTCACAAAAGAGAACATGAGTTGAAGTCAACCAATAATGTGGAAAATCCAAAGACGTCGCGTATTTTAAATTCTTTCGCTGCTGCGTCAAGATTTGCACCAAGTAGCAGAGGGAGCGGCGGCTCCTTGGTCCATGGCGCCCTCTGGAGGAGGAAAGGGGAAGCGACGCGAGGCGGGCGGGACGTCGAGGTGCAGCAGATGCGAGCAGGTGCGCTCCTGGGAAAGCCAGCTGTGTCCGCAGGCTGGATTTCAGGCTGTACCACCGCTCGGGGGTCCTCTCAATTTCAAGTGGAGAAACTCGCATCCAGAGAAGAGAGGCTGTGTCCACCGTGGCTCTTTGAGGCCAGGACCCTGGAGGGGGGAGACCCAGTCCCTCCCTCCGTAAGCACCGGCGCTCTAGCAGGACTTCAGGGCGCGACAGGCAGGGCGCGACAGGCAGGGCGCGACAGGCAGGTCCCAGGATTGGATGGAGCGAGCCTGAGGTCACCCCGGAGCTTTCTGTGTTCTTTATGAGGGACCGCTGGGATTTGCAGCCCACGTGTGTGGGTAGTTTGGGAACACTGGAAGATATTCCAGAACATTGCACAGAGTGAGCCAGCAAAGGCCAGAGCGGGGCCCGGGTGAGGTTGGGGGGTGTGACTGGACGGCAGAGGTTGGAAGCTTGTTGGAGCAGGTGGTAACTGTTCGTGTTAACAAATGGAATTCGTGGTCGTTAATATTTCTCTACTTGATTCCTCAGCTCACATTCTGCCCTGTGTGGCTTGGGCAGCGTTGCTTAACCCCTCTGTGCTGAGGTTTGCATGACGGGAATTTAGGCTAATACCCACACCTATTATACATCTTGGGTTGCCCTGAGGGTTTAACGGGTTCATTTGTATAAAACACTTGAAACTGTGCCTGCGCTCGGCTACCACGAGGAAGCTAAGGTCCGTGAAGGTGGTGTTGATGACAGTGCTTGAGCCAGTCTAGTGAGGGTTCTGGGGGCACAAAGGCGATCCTGTCACACACCGCGGGATTCAGTAAGGACCTCCACCTCCGTCCTCACTCGGGGCTGCAGAAACGAAACCCGGGTAAAGCTGCTAGCTTCTTTGCCGTGTCTTTACCTCCAGTTGGCTAGATTAAGCAACATAAATAACTTTTCCCCTTACTTTGTTGGTAGATTAAAAGATACGAACGGGAGACCCACAGATTTCGGAAAAAGTTAAAAATGCAAAGTATCAATACTGAAAAAAGCATAGGCCTGCCACCCCAAAGCACCACCTCCCGTGCCTGAAATTAATGAACTTACAAATGCACACAAACAGGGGCATATACACACAAACACATATGTGAGCATACAAGAGCATACACACAGACCCACACAGAGACACACACACATGAGCATACACATACAGACACACACACATGAGCATACACACACAGACCCACACAGAGACACACACACATGAGCATGCACACACAGACACACATACAAGAGCATACACACAGACCCACACAGAGACACACACACATGAGCATGCACACACAGACACACATACAAGAGCATACACACAGACCCACACAGAGACACACACACATGAGCATGCACACACAGACACACATACAAGAGCATACACAGAGACACACACACATGAGCATACACACACAGACGCACATACATGAGCATACACACAAAGACACACACGCACAGACACACTTGAAGAATAAGAAGACAGTGAAAACAAATGACCAGACACAGAAAAGACTCAAAGGTATAGGACAGGGGAATCATTTTGAGGCTTCAGAGTAATTAGTATCATACAAAACAAATTTACTTTTTAATACAGGGGAAAAAAACTAAAGGCCTAATCCTGTTTGAGACATTACTTCATCTAACAGAGGTGAGATCAGCAAAGATTGCTTTCAGGTTAAAAACACTATTTTATTTTTAAAAGCAATACAAACAAAATAATAGCTGCATTTACCCTTCAACCTGGCAAGCCCACTTCTGGTAATCTATCATGAAGGTATACCTGCACAAGGACAAAGTTATTAATTGCAGAGTTATTTGTGATAGTACAAGGCTAGAAACAACCGAAATATCCATGAATAAAGGGCTGGATTTGAAGCTACACAAGAAAGAGGAAGGTCTCTGTGTACTGAAACATTAAGACCTCCAAGGTCTTGTATCAGGTGAAAAAAAGCAAGAGTCAGAACAGAATAAACAGAATCTACACCTTGTGCACTCTGGGTGGGAAATAAGGGTATAGGTATGTATACATATACCCAAAAAGAAACAGATGAACCAGCAGCTCGTCATTCCATGGTTACCTATGGGGACAATTCAGGGAGAACAGCGATGGAGTGAAAGTGAGACTTCAATCATTAATTCTCGAATCCTCCTTGATTTTCGAATCATGTAAATGTTTCATGTAAATTAACTGAAAAAAGCAAACCCTAAAATTGAAAGCCATAACTAGTAAGGCTAATTGTAAATATATCAAATTGATAATGTAACCACATAGAGAAAGTAATTATTTCATGGGTCCGTAAAGCATAGTATTTTTATGATTTATATTTTTGTGCATGCTTAGAGGAATACAGTCAAAGTACAAAGGGAGTTACAAAGAAATCTTAAACATCATATAGTCATTTTGTTCTTAGTCATAACATTAAAATTATTATTTTGAAACTATCTTATAAATGTTATTTAAAAGAACTAACATGTTAACATAGTGGATTAAATAGATTGATTTTAGAATACCAAGCAGTCTTGTATACCTGAAATAAAACTTAGTTGGTTGTGGTGCATTTTAAAAAATGTATTGCTAGGGGCTTCCCTGGTGGCGCAGTGGTTGAGAGTCCGCCTGCCGATGCAGGGGACACGGGTTCGTGCCCCAGTCTGGGAGGATCCCACATGCCGCGGAGCGGCTTGGCCCATGAGCCATGGCCATTGAGCCTGCGTGTCCGGAGCCTGTGCTCCGCAACGGGAGAGGCCACAACAGTGAGAGGCCCACATACCGCAAAAAAAAAAAAAAAAAAAAAAAAAAAAAAATGTATTGCTAAATTTTATTTGCTAATATTTTGTTACAGATTTTTGTGTCTACAGTTGACCCTTGGACAACATGGCTTTGACCTGTGTAGGTCCTTCAGTGGGTGAATAGTTAAACAACCTACTGGAATATTATTCAGCAATAAAATGGAATGAACTATGAAGACACTCAGTAATTTGGGTGAATCTCCAGAGAGTTATGCCAAGTATGAAAAACAAGCCCCCAAATGTTACATACTCTATGATTCCATTTCTATAACTTTCTTCAAATGACAAAATTATAGAAATGGAGAACAGATTTGTGGTGGCCAGGGGTTATGGCGGGAGTGGTGGCAGGGAGGGACATAGATGTGGCTACAAAAGGGAAACACGAGTGATCATTGTGGGAATGGAAACCTTCTGTATCTTAAGTATATCTATGTCTGTATCCTGGTTGCGATCGCGAACCATAGTTTTGAAAGACGCTATCATGGGGTGAAACTGGGTAAAGGGTACGCAGATCTTGCATCATGTGACTCTACAAATATCTCAAAATGGAAAGTTTAATTAGAAAACAAATTATATATATACAAATGTATAAAATATATATAAATTATGTAAGATATATATTTACATATGAAATGCTTTAAAACACTCCTGAAATACACACAGTTAGATCTGAACAAATTGGAAGACATACAATATTCTTGTATAGGAAGACTCAGCAATATAAAGTTGTCAGTTCTCCCAATTTTCAAAATATTATGTAATTCCAAATAAAAACCAACAATTTTTTCCCCTGAAGGTAGATAAATTGATTATAAAGTCTACATGAAAAATAAACAAGTAAGAATAAACAGGAAAACCTTGAAAAAGAAGAATTTAGTTTGGGGGACAGGGCTAGCCCTTCCAGACACTAAAATACACTATAAAGTCTCTATAAATAGAGCAAGGTAGTATTAGCACATCACTGGAACAGAACAGAAAATCAAGAAGTTGACCCCTGTGCATGTGGAAATTTAGGGTGATAAATGCATCATCTTAGATCTTAGTGGGAGAAAAGATGGGCTTTTACTAAATGATGTTCAGACACATGGATAGCCTTTGGAAAAATGTAAATTGCATACATATTATCCCATACTATACTCAGGATAAATTCCAATGCTTCAGAGATTTGAATGTCAAAAGTGAAACCACTAGTACCTGAAGAAGTGATTGGTGGTATGTCATGTTATCCTAGACCTATATGTGTGTAGTGCTAAATTTTGAGGCTGATCGTACCACGGAAACTGTGTGGCGTTCCCATCACTAAGAGCTGTGGATTTGAGAGTCGGTTATGTGTTAACTGCATGGACTCAGCACATTTCCGTTCGCTGGTGCCCAGGCAATGAGCGTTCTCACTGTGGTTCATGGCACTGGGTATCCAACATCCTAACTCTTCAAAGAGGAAGAGACTTCACTGAGGCGAACTTCCTCAAAAGTGAAAGGATTAAAAAGGACAAAAGCACCAAGAAGTTAAAGTGCAGTTACACCTTTGATTTAAATAACATGGCTACTCCCCAACTCTGAAAGAGATAAAAAAGGTCTTGATCTGAAACAGAGTACCGCTTTTCTGGGTTGGAGTGTTCCCGAGCCTGGTGGATGACAGCCCACCGACCACCAGGAAAAAGTGTGTCTCAGTTTTGGAGAGTGAACGTTTCTTCAAGTCCCTCCTCCTATTTTTCCCTGAGTGAGGGGAGAGAGCGATCAGGGAGGTCTTTGCACCCTCCTGCTTTCTTTCTATCTTCTTCCTGGGCCCAAACCTGTCGTTTTTTAAGGTTAAGTCAAAGGGATAAATGTGATTCTCAAAGACGACTGTAAATTACCCATGGCAATAGATTGTGTCCTATATTATATTCTTTCTTTTTTTGATGATTTGATTATAAAATAATAAGACTGATGTTCATGCCAGCTTAAGGGTATTAACCTTATTTCTTTATACTTAAAGCTTGTTTATATAGAACTTTTCTTACCAGAAGAATCATCTATGATGTAAAATAAGAGGGTAGAGACAAATTTTATTTTATTTTATTTAAAAATCGTATAATTAATCAACCTTATTGAGGTGTAATGTACACACAACAAAAATTCACCCATCTTAAGTGTACCAATGGATGACTTTTGACAACTGTGTATCTCTGTGGACCTTCACCCTAATCAGGATATAGAATACCTTATCCCTAGTGAGTCCCCTGTGCTGTGGGCATTGTTTTAATGATTAATTCCTAATTCCGTAACAGGATATTTCTTTTAGTACGACCTTGAGTGCCGCAAGGACAAGCACAGACTAAGAAACGCTCTGTGTGTAAAGATGCTCCATGAGAAAATGAAGAGGTAATGGGTGCAGTTGAAAACACCTGACCTTGAATTTCAACAGGACCTTGAGAATCAAAAGAGAAAGGTATTCTGTTTTCTATCGTGCTTTCAGGCCGTATTTATTTGCTGCCTTTAACGTGCTTTGGGAAGCGACTTTCAGGCTGTCCATCCTTAGCACGTGCCTGGTTGCATTTCATCTATTTTGTTAACATGCAAGCCCTTCCAGTTGGTTTTTATTTAGACCCATTTCCCAGATGAGAACTTGGCTGGGAGAGGTTAGAGAACCGACCAGGGGCACAGCTGGCCGGTGGCAGAGCCCGGGTTTGCCCCAGGCCTGTTACTATTCCTCACTGCTTTTGGCAATGGGGTCTCAGCGGCTGCCATCCACCCCGCCCACTCCCTCGTTGTCCAGGCCCGGCATCCCTGTGCCCATTTTGAGTCGAGGCTGGCCAGGAGCAGCTCCTTCCCGTGTCCGTCTCTGAATCCCTTCTCTGTCTGAGTTTCCTTCTCAAGGCTCCCCAGACAGGCTGCCTGAACATCTCAAACATGTTCAAGCTCTAACATTTATTCCTCCCTAACTCAAGGTTCTTCTCAGCGGACTGTGCGCCCAACGGCGGGAGGCCTGGGCCTACCCGCCATCCCTCCGGTTCAGGGAGCTTTCGCCTACTTCCAGCAGCACCACGCACACAGAACCGCTTGTGAAGTTTGCCGGCCTCGGGCCGCTTGCTCATCACCAGCCCCCGAGCCCCCAAGTTCCGAGCACATGGGGGCCTTCTCTAGAGGACGTGACGAATGCACTTTGAGACTTCGTGGAGTTTACTTGGTGCAGATGAGGGACAAATCATGTAAAAATTTAAAGCAAAGATAAAAAATAAATTAGACACTATGATGGGAGAGGATACATGCTGTGAAACAATACAGGGCAGGTTAAAGGCTATTTGGGGTGCTGGGAGGGGCTGGCCAGGAGCAGCTCCTTCCCGTGTCCCCTGTGGGTATCTGGGTCCGACCACCCCAGGAGAGGAGCTGCGGGTGCGAAGGCCCTGGGGTATGTGTGGTGTGCAGGGAACAGTGAGGACAACAGAGCGTTTGGAGAGTAGAGACGCCACGCTCAGGGGACGGGTACGGATCACGTGCCTCCAGGGCCCAGAAGGGACTCCGGCTTTGTTCCGGGTCAGACGAGGCGCCACTGCAGGGTTTCCGCAGACAATGGTGCAGACCATTAAGGAGCTCACAGTTTATTCCCAAGTTTCAGAATCCAGTCTGATGCTTCCGAGTGTTTTTGCCTCTTGCTGTTTGGGTGTCCTCAGGTGTATTTATCTGTGCTGTGTTTCCTTTGAATGCAGCACACTGAGGGATGGAGTGTGTCTCGAATGCGCCCATCTCCTAAGATGTGATGGCACTTTTTTTTTTTTTTTTTGCTGTGCCTCGAGGCTTCTGGGATCTTAGTTCCCCGACCAGGGATCAACCCTGGGTCCTCGGCAGTGAAAGTACCAAGTCCTAACCACTGGACCGCCAGGGGAAGTCCCTGGCCATGCACCTTTGTGAGGTTGTGGGGAGACATCACGTCTCAAGAGAATCCAGTGCGCGTCCCAGGCCACAAAATGCACATTTATTAACTGTGCTGGGCAGGTGGCTCTTGGGAACCGGACCCCACCCAGGGCAGTTGACAGGCCTTGGTAAACGGTGGAGGGAGAAGGGCCCACAAAGAAACAAGTGTGTCATGAATGAGTTGTCTGTCACAGGTTGTATTGGGTCCCCTCAAAAAAAGGTGCTGAAGGCTTACACCCAGTAAGCCAGATATAGGGTCAGGGAAGGTGTGATTAGTTAGGATGAGGTCGTCCTGGAGGGGGCCCCTAACCCAATGTGATTGGTGTCCTAATAAAAGGGGAAATCTGGACACAGGCAGGGGGAGGCCTGTGAGGACAGAGGCCGAGAGGGGAGGTGGCTCCAGGGCCTGGAGTCCCTGCTGAAGACTGCACCACTGAAAGCTGCAGGGGCCGGGAGCACCCTCCTCTAGGGCCTTGGTCTCAGACTTCTGGCCTTCAGGACCACGAGAGAAGCCGTTTCTGTTGTTCTAAGCCACCGTCTCTGCTGCCCTGTCAGGCTGCTCTCAGAACCAGTGCTCTCTTGAGTGGAGCGTGGATGGCCTCCTGGGGCATGTGTGTGTTTGCTGGGAAATCACACAGAACTCGGATCCGCCCGGCAACCCCTTCTCTCTCTTTGTATCCAAACCTCATGGCTCTTCGCCGTATGCGGAAACGGTCCCTGGGGTCACCTACCCACGGCCCCGGTCCAGGCCACGTCCCCCCGACGATGGTGGCACCTCGTTACCGGCCCTGTTTCACCTTCTGCCGCTGCAGTCCCATCTCTGTCGGGCAGCCACACTCAGCCTGGGCCGGGCCGCGCGCCTTTCTGGCGTCCTTGCTACCTCCTGGGTCCACGGGTGGATCCCAGGGTCGGAACTTTGCGCAGACAGCCGGCTTCCTTCCCCCCGCCTCCTTCCCATCTTCGTTCTCCTTGCTGTGCCTGCTCGGCCGCCCTCCCCAGGCCCCCGTTCCTCTGCTTCTCCTTCTGCCCGAAGCACCGGCCACCTTCCCAGGCCGTGTAACTGACTTAGTATGTTCTCACTGGTTGCCCCCCTAAACGCCACGGGGGAGCAAAGGGCTTATCTGTTTGATCTGTCTTGTTTGTCAGTGTCTCCCAAAAGCCCGGAACAGTGCCTGCCACAGAGGAGGCATTTAAGAAATGTTTGTGAAGGAACGAACAGCTGCCTGAATAAAACGCAATTAGTGTTTCTCCTGTGTCTATAGCTTAGAGCACAGTGTAACCTGTAGTTAAATGGCTTTTATATCCCTACCAGGGAGAAATTCTGTACAAAGACAACTGCAAAAAAAAAAAAAAAAAAAAGACACAACTGCACGACCTGAAAGCGTGGGTTTCCTTCACCTCCTCACCCACGACCTGGCCAGGCTTCCTACTGGCACGGATGAGCATAACTTCCTCATCCCATGTGTAGTGCAAACTCCAGTTTTCTTCCCCCTTTTTAGGAACAATACGAGCTTCTGGGGGGTCTGAGGATCTAATGGATGCTGAGAGCCGTGTGTCTCCCAGTTTGGTCCTTGGACCAGCGGCATGGGCGTCAGTGGGAAACGCCCACCCTGACCTGCAGAATCAGAGCCTGGGGGCGAGGCGGGGACGACAAAGGGTGGGCGGAAGCTCCAGGCGATTCTGGTGAGGGCCCTGGTTCAGAGCCCTGCTCTCGGCGAGTGGAGTGGGGCTAAATAAACACCAGCACCTGGGGACTCTGAAGGAATGCTCACACCTTCAGAAACCTCCTTGATGTGGAGGTCATACTGCAAAGCTCTTTGCTCGCCACCCAACTGGAAGACAAACCCGGAATTCATTCCCAGGAGCCCCCAATACTGTGCCCACCCCACCACCCACAACAGGCACCTTGATGGGATTAAAAAAATACACCCAAACCCTTTCTGTTGACAATACTTCGTGTCAAATACCACTGTC
The DNA here is from genome assembly GCF_949752795.1 of Hyperoodon ampullatus. Classification (NCBI taxonomy): domain Eukaryota; kingdom Metazoa; phylum Chordata; class Mammalia; order Artiodactyla; family Ziphiidae; genus Hyperoodon; species Hyperoodon ampullatus. The sequence continues at coordinate 86,732,531 of NC_136925.1, read as the reverse complement.
CTTTCGGGAGGCTCATTTGCATTTTGTTAATATGTGCATAAAATGTTGTCTGGTCTGAGCCCAAATACACAGACTGGGAAATCAAAGGCAACCTCTTCCCACCTTTTGCTGGCTTCCTCCTGAACAGTTATTTGTTCTAAAACAACTTCCTCAGGGAATTTCCTTTCCAAAAGAAACTCCTCTCCATTTTAAAGGAAAATTACCCCTTATTCCCGGCTCCTTAACCAATTTCTGACAGGGAGCCCTAATGAGAGCGGGAGTTTGCAACTGGCGTTTTTCCTGCCCTCCTTTTTAAAGCCGTAGGTGAGACCCTTTAGAAAATATTCTGAAGAACTTTAGTGACTACAAAGGACTTGCATTTTGTGTGGAATTTATACGAACACCTAACTGATGCTTTTATTTTGGGGCGGGGCAAACAATTACTGAAATGCGGTAGACTTTGAACCATGTTCCTATGAGGAAGTTATAAAAAGATCTCTAACCAAATATTTATGGACATTAAAGAATAGATTTCCTATTCAAAATAACACACCATAGTTAAAGTAGATAAAAAATGGTTCCGGATAGGAAAAAACATCAACTTTTAATGCAAAGGTTTAAAGTGTTTAATAATGTTCAGCAAATATTGTCGGTAAATTTTCGATGCTTCCAAGAAGTTAAAATAGGGGGGTTTTTTGGACAAAATCTTCCTGTCTCTGAGACTGATTTATTGAAGATCTTAAAGACGTTAGTGGACTTGTTTAGTTATGTCATTTTTCTCATGACTGAGGATGTGAAGCTCTTAAAATTTGTACAACTGCAGAGTTAGATGGAGCTTAGAAATCATTTGGTCCAGCACTTTATTTTCCCAGTAGGAGACTGCGGAGGGGGGTCCCTCCCACACTTCTTTCCACTCTCAGCCCTCTGTCTGATCCAGATGCTTCAGAAATAATTCCTATTTTGTTACAATGTTTAACAAGTTTTTAATCAGTGAAGGAATCATTTTCTTACTGGTTGGAAGTGAATGGGGTGCACATTTACTGTATCAATATCTGCAATTCACCAGGATTTGGGAGAAGTGATGCCGCCCTGCTTTGCATCAATTTCATTAAGGCTCAACCCCATGAAAAGTGCCTGCACTTACTTGTAAAACCATCCCTTGGACTCTAAAGTCTGTGTTAAATGGACTCTGGAGAGGGGATCTGAATTGCAGTATCCCAAGTTCTAGGCTTTCAGCCCCGGTTTCCTGCTCTGTAAAGCGGGACGTGACTGGGGGGCAGGCCTGGAGGGCTGGATCAGATGATGTCTGGGCTCCTTTGCTCCACTTTCTGAGATTCTCTTCCTATACTAAACCTTCTTGTAGCACGACTTTCCTTTGGTCACATTGTCCTTACCTGATTTTCATGGAATTTCCTCAGGCACAAAAGCTCTGCTTTAAAACACAATTTTGTAATTGACTTTTGAGGGATTGGACAGATTTTGCACCAAGAAACATAATTAGAGTGAGTTTCCAACTTGGAAAATGACTCCCCGTTGTTGCCTTGTTTGTGTATTTAAGATATGATTTACTTCGTACCTCGAATTTCCAGACTATATGTCTTTGGTACAGTGAGTCATGTCTACGATACAAACCTATCTGAGAGGGATGTGGTGTCATTTGGCAAAAGGCAAAACAACTGTTTTTGTTTTATTTTCTGTGGATAAGCTAAATATCTTGGGCTGAAATACAAAAAGGTATACTTCGTAGCACAGTGAAGTCCACAGTCATTTTCATCATCACTGCATACATAGCACCTTATTGATGCTGGAGGAATGAACAGAAAGATGAACAGGGGAAAGTAATGGGTTGGTTCATAGGGCTTTGTAAGGAAGGAGGAAAGAGGAGGACTTTTTCAATCAGTTCAGGGAAGGACTTGTATTTTCCAGTGAGAAGAACTAACACCCAGAGCCTCGAGTGACTTGCTCGGGACCATCTGGTCTCCCCGCCAGGGGCTCACAGACTCACTGGGGAGTTAGTACATGGCACACGGACAACAACAGCAAGCCATGTGTTTATTTCATTATCTACTTAATTACACTTATGCCATGAATATATTCTAAGCTTTTAATGAATGTATGTTGGTTTGAATTAGTGAAACATAAAAATGGGTAATTTCCTCCATAGTATATGTTATTGATTTCTTCTTTCAGCATTTCCATTTTGAAGATCTTCTGCCTAATTTCATTAGGATGTAATGACACCTTTTAAGGACATGTGATTTGGAGTTTTATTGTGCTACATTTGCTAAATGGCTAAATTTGAATTTGTTTGTACTTTTCGATGATTTTGATTTTTTCCTTCATTGGAAAGATCTAGACTTCCACATTTAACCAAATGAATAGATATTAACATCAAGCAGACTGTTGAAATAGAATTAGTGGGAACTAGGCCACACCTAGCTACCCACGGCCTCCCCCACCCTCCTCCGGCCCCTCACATGTAGATTCTCTTACCATGTGTTTCAAGAGGGGCCCACAAAGGGGCTTCCTGGGTGCCACCATCTTTGCTGGGAAAATTCAGTGCCCATTTTTTTTCTTTTCAAGTAGCTGTGAGCATGTATGCCACTTATTTGTCTCAAGCATAGCGTAGCGGTGATGGCATTTGTTGTTAGGAGGATTAAGTTTCTAGAGGAGAGAGCTGGACAAATGCAGAGCAAGATATTTTGGGAAGAGTTGGCGACAGGCATCAGCCCGTTGATTCTCCAGGGACTGTGATGTCAGGGTTCCTTTCAATGAGCTGGACAGTCGTTCCATACACACGGCCAGTGTTTTTATTTTTTTAATTAAAAAAAAATTTTTTTTAATGTTTTTTGGCCATGCTGCTTGCAGCTTGCGGGATCTTAGTTCCCCAGCCAGGGATCGAACCCATGCCCCCTGCAATGGAATTGTGGAGCCCTAAATACTGGACTGCCAGGGAATTCCCATGGCCAGCGCTTTGAAGCCTGAATGAAAGATACCAGCCCTGCCCTAACCCAGTCCATAGAAGAGGAGGTTCCCCAACCTCCACTCCCAGAAAAGAAGAACCTGATATAAGCTTGTCCTCTCAGAGAGTCAGTAATTCCCAAGATGAAATCGATAACTTAAAGCATATTAATATAATAAATGTGAATAATTTAGCAGGAACTGAGACTTATGTGAAAGTGCTAGCATTTGGCAGATTTTGATGGGTTAGAAATAGCATAACATTCATTATTTTCAGCAAACATTTTTCAGGTGGGCATTGTTCTATTAATAATTGTACTTGAAGACCTATCAAATAGATAATAAAAATATATGTATCAGTAATGGAAAAAGGATTATAATTAAATTATTTCTGGTACCAGAAATAATTGAATGGTTTTCAAAATAATAGAAAATTCTATTTCTTTTGCTACTTTGCATACATTAGGTGAACAACGAATATTTGTTTTATGGGCTTTGCTTACAAAACACTGAAAAAATTGATTTTATTTTTTTAATCGAAACGGTGCTTTGTGTCAGGGAATCTACAATTTCCTGTGGCCTTGAACTCAGCGGAGAAGACTATGCCATGAAAAACTACATTGTAACCCAAAAAGAAAGTAATCAGAATTAAATCGAGACAATCCATTTCAATACAGTAGCATTATTATTTTCATTACTCTCAGGAGAGTGCATTTTGCTAGTCATGATGACATTAAATCTGCCTTTATTGTTTTGCACAAGTGAATGCCTGAGATGTGTGCATATGTATATGTATGTGTGTCAATACATGTGTGTAACTTTTTTTTTTTTTTCGAGGGCTTCCCCTAGTTGTGGCAAGCAGGGACCACTCTTCATCACGGTGCGTGGGCCTCTCACTATCGCGGCCTCTCCTGTTGCGGAGCACAGGCTCCAGACGTGCAGGCTCAGTAGTTGTGGCTCACGGGCCTAGTTGCTTCGCGGCATGTGGGATCTTCCCAGACCAGGGCTCGAACCCGTGTCCCCTGCATTGGCAGGCAGATTCTCAACCACTGCGCCACCAGGGAAGCCCCATGTGTGTAACTTTTAAAATCATACTGCGAAGACAGAACAAGATCAACCCTCTCTATCACATCGTTAATCCATCCCTGGAGCATCTGTGATCTCTCTCCCACGCAGGATTAACTATCCAGCACCCTGAGCCCTTCTGAACTTTACTGATTATAGGAAATAAGCTCAACGACCTTGAATAAACAAAACGGATGTCATAGAGCCCACGTACTATGTAAATTGATATTGATAAAATTGATAAAACTATAGTAACAGCAAGCACTTCTACAGGCCAGACCACCTCTAAGTGCTTCTAGGTATCAACTAACTTGGCTCTTACAAAAACCATGTCAGCTAGACACTGTTATTTTCAACTCCATTTTACAGATGAGGAAAATCGAGGTACCATGAAGTGAAGTAACTTGTTAAAGTGATGTAGCTTGTAAGTGGCAGAGCTGGGATTTGAACCCAGGCAGGATGCTCTAGATTTTAAGCTCCTAAACACTATTTTAGCTGACCTTCTAGCCTTTCAAATGGCCTTTTGTATAAAGGCATTCATGTAAGCTCATGCATTTTCCTGGTAGGCAGGATAAATATTCATCAGGACTTTATGGTGACTTTTTATTGTCTGTGCAGTTGGCCAACCAAGTATCTGATTTTGTTGTTGTTGTTTATAAATATGGTCATGATACTCATAGGCTTTTAAAAACTCTTATTTCTATCCAATTCTAACAGATATGTATCTGTTTTCCAAGCCCATGACAGATTAGAAGTAGAGAATTAACATGGTAAGAAGGTGCAATAAAACAGTAAGAATGACAGTGTCAGGGCAAAAAAATCGGGAGAGAAAAAGGCATCCAGGCTGGTTTGCGTAGCTCCTGAGATGTCAGCACAGTAAAGCACAGAAGAGTTATTTGTGGACCTGGGCACGTGGCTGAGTTGTGAGAAATGTTTCAAAGGTTTGCAATCTAGCGAGGCCCTGGGCAGGCCCGGCCTGGGTCCTCACCCACCCCTCACAGGCCTTCGAGATGATGAGGATGCAGGGACCTGAGACTCTGGGGCCCACAGGACCGCAGGGGCACCTCAAGATGAGCCCTAGACTTGAAGGATTGAGCTGCTGACAGACAGCAGGAAAGAACAATCGGATGTTTAAGTCATTAAAATACCTTCCACCTCCTCTTCTCGGAACTTAAGACCAGAGCTGCCCTTAGTTGGAGATGGCAGAGCTGTGAGCACGTATGGGGGCAACCCTGCCCCTCCCCCTTATCCCAGTGGGGACAAGACTTGGGGAGGGACACAATGGGCACCACAGAGAGGGCAGCGGAAACGGCCATTATACAATGCTAATTATCCGTATGGAATTGTGAAACAGGCCGCAGGAATCCACCGCAGAAAGAAATCCAAAGTTACATAGGCCGAATCTGTAACAAACTGGAATAATAAACCAGAGGAGGAGGGAAGAGCTACAGAATAAATGCCTTACCTTAGGTTACTCTTCACACACCCCAATTTCAAGCCAGGTGAACAGCACTTTTTTTTTTTTTTAGTGGATCAATTTGTGCAGCTCAATGATGGAGAAGTTAATTTTTGCCTATTGGATATAAATAATAGAGTCAGAGACACAGCTGTTAGATTTAACCCAATAACATTATAAAGACCTTTATACACAATGAAAAGAAACTTCATATAATAAGAAAGACACTGAAATCTAAAAATAATAAATGTGAAAACACGATAAAAGTTTACATCCAAAATGTATATGGATTGATATTGATATTGATAAACATATAACACACTTGGCTAATCAGATATTCAATGGATATTAGCAGTTCCACCTCGACAGCAACAACGTGTGTTTACAGATTATATGAAGCCTCATGACCCCACAGTGAGGGACCGAGGGCGCATGGCAGAACCAGGACTAGAGCCTGGATGTGAGGGAACAGAAATAACGGAAACGTCTACATAAAATGTTCAACTCAACTGGTAAACTTAAATTAGAGTCACTTGAGTTATACCCATTTTACTCTCAAAGTAGCCAGAATAAAAACCCCCAACCTGGGCAGGCCATGGGGGACCAAGTAAGCAGATTCCTCATTCTGGGGAGCAGTCTGGTCACCAGATTGTGCTGGGCAATTGTCCTCACCCTCTGATGCAGCAGTCCCACCTGTGAAATGATCATCTGGGGTAGAAAATATTTGTAATAGCGGCATTGATAACAGCCGAGATAGCAATAACTCCATGTCTAATCATTGGTAAACACACGTATCACATTGCTTTACACTTAGTTTTCCACATGTTTGTCTCCTGGCTAGATAAAAGTTTGAGGGTAGGGACCCTATATGGATTACTTTTGTGTCCCCAGCATTTAACAGGAGCCAGCACATAAGCAATCAAAAAATATTTATTGAATGGAAATTAGCCGAATCCAGGTAGCTAATGGGATGTAATAATGTTACCATAATAATTATGTAAAACCTACATTACTTGGAAACGTGCACACAATATAAGTAAAAAATCAAAACACCAAGCTGTGCACACCAGCTCCACTCTGTAAACTACAGGTGTCGATGGTCATCACAAGAGGATGCATGGGGCAACCCAGTCAGACCAGCCTGCGTTGGGGTCACCGAGAGACCTGGTTCTAGGTCAGTTTTCCCACCTATGAAACAGAATGTCCACCTTGCAAGGTTGCTGTGGGTTCCTATTGAGTTAAATAGATCCAGAGCACAGAACAGGGTTTGGCTTATAATATGTTCAATACACAGTTGTCGAATTAGGTAATGAAAGCAGAACCCAGCAGACTGCTTTGGAAGGTGCTCAAAAGTGGAAATCGGGCTTCCCTGGTGGCGCAGTGGTTGGGGGGTCTGCCTGCTAATGCAGGGGACACGGGTTCGAGCCCTGGTCTGGGAGGATCCCATATGCTGCGGAGCAGCTGAGCCTGTGAGCCACAACTGCTGAGCCTGCGCATCTGGAGCCTGTGCTCCGTAACAACAGAGGCCACGATAATGAGAGGTCCGCACACCGCGATGAAGAGTGGCCCCCGCTTGCCACAACTAGAGAAAGCCCTCGCACAAGAAACGAAGACCCAACACAGCAAAAATAAATAAATTAATTAATAAACTCCTACCCCCAACAGCTAAAAAAAAAAAGATACAAGTTCAAAAACAAACAAACAAAAAAAAGTGGAAATCACTTTGATTATTTTTTAGAAACATAATGTGAAGGGTTGATGATTTAGTCTTATATGTTTATTTTTTGTAAAATTCACTATAATAATACACAGTGAAAAAGAAAAAGCCAGGGAAGGAGCTGATGCATTTTTGAAAAGAACAAATGAAAAATGAATGTAATGTTTTAAGCTTTATTCAAAATCCTGTTATCTGGGCACCCTGACAATCCAGCTTATCTCAATCCTTTAAGCCTCTGAATTGCTGAAGTTTTACTTCTTAGATTTCTGGAGTAGAAAAGGGCCTGATGAATTGTTGTTTTTAATTTATACTATTGTCTGAAGGAATCTGATGTGGCTTATGGTAAAGATACACAAACATATATAATGATACCTTAAAAAAATACCAAAACTAATTGAATGTTTAGGACATAGCAGTAAATCATCGCTCATTCCACAAATGTTTGCATCCTCAGCACAAGAGGTTATGACACACGTGCCCGACAGCAAGCCCCCCACTGCCCTCTCCAGGGAGGTGCTCTTGCAACACTTTGCATGTATCAGTTCAGCTGTCTTCACAACTGTTTGGGGTGGGTTCTGCTATTCCCCTTCCTCTTCTGCAGATGAGAAAAGTGGAGCATGCAGAGGTCAGGTATGTCCCGGAAACCCAGCTAGAAAGTGCAGAGCTGGGAGTTGGGCTCAGGCAGTCTGGTGAGAGAGGCCACATTCCAAAACTCAGGAGCTGTCTCAGGACTTCAGCCCAGGAGGGACAGAGGCACCCTGGCAGGCGAGGTAGACATATGCAAATGATCTTTGCGTGGAAGTGAAGATGACCTCACAAGACCACCAGCTGACGTTACTCCAGGTACATTGCTCGCTGGTTTAAAACGCAGCTGCATCTGTTCTTTAGCTCAGCATATTAGTCCCCTAGGGCTGCAGAACACGTGGCCACACACTGGGCGGTTGATACAAAAGTTTAGTCCCTCACAGTTCTGGTGTCCAGAAGTCTGAAATCAAGGTGTCAGCCTCTCCAGATGGCAAAACGTGTTAAAATTAAGACATTACGTTTGGGAGAAGAAGCCAAGGACGTGACTGTACAAAGTTTTGGTGAGGCCTCAGAAAGACACCAAGGTCGGGGAGTCCAGTCACACCAGGACCTTTTCAAGGGATTAAGGGGGAGCCTCAGAGCCTATCAACCTATCCTGGGGCCTCTAACGAGCTTCAGGGCATCGACCCAGGGTCATCTCAGCAGGATCCAGACAGAGAGGGGTCATCTCAAAAGGATCTATGAGCGAGGTCTTAGTTTCATGGAGTGAGTCCCATTGAAGTCCATGGGAGACACACAACGTTTCTGAGAACATTACTTCTGCAAAAACACTGGCAGCTTGGGCAGAAAGGAATGGGGAGAGTCCAAGCCCCCCACATTCCACTGTCAGGAAGCAGGCTGAGAAGACCACTCAGCTGCACACATGTGCTACCTTTCATTTCAAAACAAAGGCAAGACTCAGAAGGTGGAACCAAGAACCCAGATGGTGAAGCCATGAGAATTATCCTCAGGCCTTGAAGCTTAATCAAGGAACTTCCAAGCTCACCCATGTGGCTTCAGAACTGCGACAGAGCAGAGACTCCCCTTTACCTTCCTTTTTCTCCTCTTTCGAACTGACCTGTCGATAGTCCTTATCCGCTGCCTGTCCCACGGTTGTACATTGGGTGAGTTGAGGACATGACTTTTCAGTTTCACAGGTCCATAGATGGGCAGAAATTGAACTTAAAGATTATTCCCAAGAGGCTTCTCTGACCTTTGACCTGATTTAAATGAGGAGACTGGGGACTCTGAGTTGATGCTATAAGAGAGAAGAATCTTGGGAACCCTTGCAGGGGCTGAATGTGTTTTGCATATGACAGGGACATGAATAATAAAGGCCAGAGGGTGGATGGTGGCAGACAGACTCCAAGGTGGCCCCCTGATTCTTGCCTCCTGGTAATGCCTCCCCTGAGTCACAGAACAGGACCTGAGACTTGCTTCTAATCAATAGCTCAAGGCAAAGGTGATGGATATCACTCTGGTGACCATGGTACAATCTACAAGACTCCATCTTGCTAGTAAACTCACTTTCTCTCCCTTTGTTGATTCTGAAGATGCTAGTGACCATAAGTCCTATAACTAAAGGAAAGTGAATACTGTCAACATCCTCATGAGCAGTCATATGCATCCTTCCCCAGTCAGACCTCCAGATGAAAACACTGCCTGGCCAACACCTTGTGAGACTCTAAGCAGAAGACCCCACTAATCCATCCCTGGACTTCTGACTCACAGAAACTGTGAGATCATAAATGTGTATTGTTTTAAGCTGTTACAGCTGTGGTAATTTGTTACACAGCAACAGATAATTAGTGCATGCAATTTATTCCTTTAACACAAGTAAAGGGTGTGATGCCAATAAATGGTAAAAATTTCAATGGCTCTATGATCATTAGTTTGCATCATTATTTTTATTCATCTGAGTATATCTTTAGAATATTTATAGCCCAGTCAATTTATGAAATAGATAAATGTTAAGATTTTAAGACAATTTTGCACATAGTAGTAATTTTTCTGTATTTTTTAGTCCTCCAGCTTTAGTTGATAGTTTACTAGATCAAACTTAGCCTCATGGGGTGTAAAAGGATTACTTATTGTGCTTTGATCTCCTACTGTTTACCAGATGGTTCCAGGCACTTTCCAGACATGATCTTATCCTCAAAACAATCCTGGGAGAAAGATATTATTACTAAGTCTAGCTTAAAGCTGAGAAAACTGAGGGTAGGAGATGTTAAGTAACTTGCCCATAAGGGCAGAGCTTGGATTTGAGCCCAAGTTAGATGCACCCCCAAAACTTATGTCCTTTACATACATTATGCTGTTTATTTTTAAAAATTTTAAATGTTAGAGAGGTAGAAGATTCTTTTCCCTCAGTTTTATTCATCTATTAACATTTACCAATACATTTTTTAAAAGGAGGATCTTTAAATAGTTTTAAATTTTCATAATTGTGTTGAACACATGAGTAGTGGAAATGCAAACACTTTCCTTTATTGTTTCAGCAACTTTTCCAAATTCATTTTATGAAGCCAGCGTTATTTTGACACCAAAGCCAGACAAGGATGCCACAGAAAAGAAAATTACAGGTCAGCATACATGCAAAAATCCTCAACAAAATACTAGCAAGGCAGGAGTTCCCTGGTGGTCTAGTGGTTAGGATTCTGGGCTTTCACTGCCATGGCCCGGCTTCAGTCTCTGGTCGGGGAACTGAGATCTTGCAAGACATGTGGTGAGGCCAAAAAAAAAAAAAAAAAAAAAAAAAAACTAGCAAAGGAGAGAATATTTGCAAATCATATATCTGATAAGGGACTAATATCCAAAATATATAAAGAACTCATACAATTCAATAGTAAAACCCCCAAACAATCCAATAAAAAATGAGAAGATCTGAATAGACATTTTTCCGAAGAAGACATACACATGGCACCAGGTACAGGAAAGAATGCTCAGCATTATTAATCATGAGGGCAATGTAAATCAAAACCACAATGAGATATCCCTTTACACCTGTTAGGATGTTTATTATAAAAAAGACAAGAAATAACAAATGTTGGTAAGGATGTGGAGAAAAGGGAACCCTTGTGCACTCATGGTGGGAATGTATGTTGGTGCAGTCACTATGGAAAACAGTACGAAGCTTCCTCAAAAAAATTAAAAATAAAACTATCATATGATCCTGCAATTCCACTTCTGGGTATTTATCCAAAGAAAACAAAAACACTAACTCAAAAAGATATCTGCACCCCCATGTTCATGCAGCATTATTTACAATAGCCAAGACATGGAAACAACCTAAGTGTTCGTTGATGGGTGAATGGATAAAGTAGATGTAGTACACATATACAATGGAGGATTATTTAGCTATCAAAAAGAATGAAAAATTACCATTTGTGACAACATGGATGGACCTCAAGGGCATTATACTAAGTGAAATAAATTAAATGTAGAAAGATACTATATGATCTCTCTTATATGTGGAATCTAAAAAATAAAACACCCCCCCGCCCCCAATCAAGCCCATAGATACAGAGAACAGATTGGTGGGGAGTTGGAAGGTGGGAGAAATGGGTGAACGGATTTTTTTTTAGTAAAAAAAAAACATGTATCAAAGATTTAATTCAACTAATTAGTTAATAAGGGGATAAGATGTTAAGACCGATTCAAAAGAGAATTTCACGTATGAAGATTTATATAGTGGCTGATAAACAGTGAGTTTTCATTGAGAAAGACAAACCTACAAAAACATAAAGGCACAAAAACCCAGAAGACAGTAGAATCGCCTTAGTGGGGAAATAACCATGCTGCACTGCAATTCCTTTTAGGATTATTTAGTTAAAGTGATTTGTGGTTATCTCTCCTTAAACTTTACCAATGTTCATATCTTCATATGTATCTATAGATTTATGATTAAATATATTTTCTTCTTCCTACAAAGGGAACTTATCACATATAAAGAAACCATAAAGAAATAATTCTCAAGTCTTAGGTGATGCCTAGTGAATCCTTGCTTGCCGGAGCATCTAATGCAGATTTTTCTGAAATTTACCATAAGCACTTTCTCACTTTCTTAAAAAAAATGTTTAAGGTAAACAGGCTTAAAAGCCAGGTTCTGTTGGAAGCTCCTTTGCATAGTTCTTTAGGTTTCTAAGCCCATCTCCGTGTGTGGTCTGGTGCTGAACCCGGGGAGGGAAGACCCTGTGGGTTCCCAGGGCCCAAGTACACGGGGGCCGAGGCGGACGTGGCAGGGGTTTGACTGGGACGCCAGGGCTGACCGCGGGGTGTCGCTGCAGCAAAGACCTGGCCCATCGCCGAGGCCGGGGCTGGGCCCCGCGGAGGACGCACCGGGACCGCGGGTGCCGCGCCACCTGCCCCGGCGCATCCGCCCGAGTCCGGGGAAAGAACCATCGCTCCGCAAATCAAAGCGAGCTCTAAGGCATCTTAAATAGTTCAGACGGCAGAGTTAAAGTGAGGCGGTCAACCCTTGCTTGACAAACCCCTGCTACTTGAAAAAAAAGTTTTAAAGAATGGTTTAAAATTTAAGGGCGCACAAAGGAACATTTGGTTATTCAAAAGGACTGACTTTTACGAGAAACTGTTTCAAAAGACTCTGGAACGTGCGCTGGTGCTCACATCTCCGAGTCCCTTTACCTGGGAGCCGGTGGAGGCCCCTCCCCCTCCCCGCCCCCTCCGCTGAGGTTCCCACTCGCAGCCCGGCAAGGCGTGCGAACGTGCGAGATCAAGGCATCCCAATTTTCTTTTCTTTGTCCCCCCGGGGTCCTCTTATTGGGGACGACAGTAATTGCAGCTTCTAATGGCTCGACTTGAAGGGGACAGAAGAGCGCGGCAGGTTTACGGCCGCCAGCGGGGCTCCGGGAGGATTGGGGGCCGCGGCCGCTTCCTCGACGGGCGGGGCGCGCGGCAGGCGGCGGGTCCCCGCTGCGCGCTCATTAGCGCCCACTCTGCTTAATGGCTTCCTGTGGCTGGATGTTTACTTGTCATTTGTTTTCGCCTTTGTTTCCCAGCTACTGCACCGCAGACTGACCGCGACTTCTCTTTCCTTCTCTACAGCGCGCTGCTGGAGCTGGACGGGCGCCCCAGCGCACAGCCTTTGCGCGCACAGCCGGGCGCCCCGCGGGTACCCCGCGCTCCGGCGCCTACCTGGTAGGACACGGGCCGGGGCTGGGCGCACGGCTGAGAACCCTGGGACAGGCATTCTCGCTCCGCAATATTGTGTGTCCGGCCTCAAATGCGCTTCATCGTCAGAGTGACTCAGGAATTGGGGGTCCCGGGCCCCCTCAACCCTCCTGGAGCAAGGCTTTGCTCTTGGAGCCCCTCTGCCCAGGGTTAGGTGCGAGCCATGCCAGCCCTCATCAGCCCCTCGGGGTCACGTGAAATGCTGGGATGTGGACAGTAGGAGAGACCCGAGCACCACGGCCCCCAAACCCTTTATGCTCCTGGGGGGCTGTCCGCGCCAAAGCGCGGACTGGTGATGAATCTCATTCCAGGCCGCCACTTCATTTTGAGCAGAGTCCTGAGAACAGCCCAGGTGAAGGAGAAAGCTCTTCCCTGTGAGGGAGGGAGGGACCTACCTGGAGGGGCCACTGCCCTGAGTATCTGAGGGAGTCCAAGGTGTCCGCATAAAACAACCTCATGTATTAATAAATGAGGAATTGCTCTAGACATTAGACTGAAAAACTTGTCTGATCGGTGCTGATGTAAGCTACACTGGCAACATCCAAAACATATCCCCCAATCTTTTTAGAGCCCTGTGCTTCCTGATTGTAGTCTTGACTTGAATGGAAAATTCCACTCTCAAGTTATAAATCCTTGGGTAAATTAGAGGGTTCTTCTGGGGAGGTACTATTTTTTCTTTTGATAAGTAAGAAGTGGATTTATTTAGAGAGAAACACACTCCACAGACAGAGTGTGGCCCATCTCAGAAGGTGAGAAAGGCCGAGGTACTATTTTAAAGAAGCTATTTCATAAATCTAGTTATACCTCCTATAACAGTCCTTATCAGTTTGATGTGTCCCCCAATCCTCAGAGATGAAATGATATTTAAAAGAGGTGAGACTCCTGGTGGCTGTTTTCTATGAACTTTTGGCAGATACGTCATTTGTCACAAGCAGCATATTCCTATGGGACAATTGGTTTACAGTGTATGGTAATTCTAGCGTCTCCATGTCAAAGGGAGATAAAACTAGAAATTGAATTTTAAGGGAAAGATACCTTTATCTACTTCCTCTCATTGTCCTCAAGGCTACCCACCCCTTTCTCCCTTCCCTTCCTAAAGCCCTCCTCTGCCCTGTCATCCTCTCCAAAGAAGTCCCCTTATATTAACTCCCAGTTACCACTACCTAGGATTAAAGAAAGAAAGGAAAACAGTTTACTAGCCCTCAAATTGTTTCCTTTGGTTTTTAAATATAAAACCCCTAGAATTAAGGGACAGAGACTTTCAAAGATGTTATTTTTTTGGTGCCAGTTACTGTTGAAAATAACCCTTTCCTAACTAGATGGCTGCAAGTTATCCAGATGTTATCCTTTGGTGCTTAGAAAGGGGATTTTTAATTTCTAATTACCCACTGACATAATTTGCCATTAAAAATGTCCCTTTGCTATATATATGTATCAGTATACATATATACTGTTCTTTTTGAAAATAAGATTGTAGGGTTGCAAGATGAACTGACCAAATGTGGAATCTTGAAGAACATGGTGACGATGAGAATTTTTGGAAGCCGATTCAGGAGGAAACTTGTGGAACAGAAACCAAACAAAAACTCCAGAATATAAAATTAAAAAGTTTGTATTTATCCTTTTTTTTCTGAATTTGAATAATTTTTTTTCACTTTTTAGCAGTTAATTCTGGGAAATAGTGCTATAATCTGCCTTCCAATTAGGTTAATATTATAGGAGAACCATTTTTAAAATACTTTAAAACTATATTTTTAAAACTATATTGATTTTTAATATAATTTCTTAAATAAGCACTGTAAAATAGTGCTTATGTGTTCGATGTTTTCCTTTAGTGTACTGACATCAGTGATAGCAATAATCATCAAAAACTACAGTTCAGAGGGAGAACAAAACTACATTTTTTCCCCTCAGTACATTACTTGGGCTGCTTCTCTCACCAAAGAGAAGAAATCCATTTCACTAAAAGTGGAGCACTTACTTCTTGCTCAGAACTGTGCACAAATACAAATTGCCTGTGTGATGAGCAACCAGGGTTCCCAAAACCTGTTTGAAGTTTGAGAACATGAGATTTTCAAGTAAGGCTGCAAGGAGTTATGTAAGCTAACTCTTCTTTATTGAGTCATATAACGCTAGTAACATCACACAGCATCACTTATGCTAATGGAAGCATAATTTTTCAGCAAGTACGAGATTGCAATCATTTGGAAGTAAGTGAAACTTACACCAACACCTCTGGGTGGCTTGTGGCTCGTTTGGATAAATTGGTTGGTTCAAATGACCTTCATGAGAACCTCATAGAGTTTGGTGATTGAGTGCCACCTTCTCTTAGGTCTGCAGTATTCTATGATGAAACCCTCTGGATTCTTGCATAAATATTTATTAACTGCTCACCGTGCCAGGACTGGTCTAGGCAACGTAGATACATGGGGAACATGACAAGCTGATAGTCACCGATAGTTTTTCTGTGGACAAAATGCTGAGGCAAAGTATTTTGAGGTGAGCATCACCTTTTATTAACTATGCATTCACATTAATGTCCTGCATGAATATTCTAGTCTCTCTTCTCTAACCTACTGATAAATGGAATATTTCCTGCCATATCGGTAAACGAAGGATGTAGCTCTCTCAGGGTTACTTGACATGCTTCCTCCCAGGCTTGAAGTCCTAAAAATTCCCGCTGAATAAAACATAACTCAAATTTTAGGTTGTGAATATTTTTTAAGTTGACACTACGTTCCAGGTTTTACAGGCAATATTATCTTTCACATTACCCCGTATATGGTTGTGTGCTGTTTCCATAAAAATGTCTAAAGAAATTTTGCTCAAACTTGCATATTTCTTAAGTAATTTGTGCATTTAATCCATTTAACATGAAATTTCCAGAGAAGATTTCAACACTGTTAGTTAGAGTGACTTTTATTTTAGAATGGAAAAATCAAGTGCAAATTTTGGAGTGGTGTGTTGAGCTTGCAGCCCTCCTGAAGGGAGGGATGGCATGCCGGCTTCTGGGGAAGCTCCCCTAAATAGACAATTATGGAAAGGAGCCAGCAGTTTGATCCTGGTTGGGAAGCAAGGAGTGGGGGACCCAGCCTGGAGCTGGTCACTGTTGAATGCAGGCTTATGCGTGTTCACGCTGAACTGCCCATTTCTCTCTGTAGGCAGGACTTAATCCTGGTAACTCAGGGTGTACCTTTTTGAATGGACACAGAAAGCTGGGCTATCTGAACAAGGGTTTTAAATTAGAGATAGAAAGTCAAACAAAAACACCTTCCTCACTACTGAGACCGTGTATGTGTGAAGGTGAAAGATGCAAGTTGTTTTGTGTTGTGTAACAGACCAGTGTGATGAAGGGGTCCTCATTACCGCGGGGAATCTCAGTCATCATTGGCAATCAAAGATGTCACAGTTGTGAGATGAGGCTTAGGTGTCCACCATGAGGGAATCTGAGCACCAGGTTGGCAGCTTGTTCATAGATATTCACAAAAGAAAAATTGTACTATTTTCTAGAAAGTGCAGGACTTTAGGGCTTCCCTGGTGGTGCAGTGGTTGAGAGTCCGCCTGCCGATGCAGGGGACGCGGGTTCGTGCCCCAGTCCGGGAGGATCCCACATGCCGCGGAGCGTCTGGACCCGTGGACCATGGCCGCTGAGCCTGCGTGTCCAGAGCCTGTGCTCCGCGACAGGAGAGGCCACAACAGTGAGAGGCCCGCGTATCGGGAAAAAAAAAAAAAAAAAAAGAAAGTACAGGACTTTGATCTAAATAGGTGTCTATAAACACTGTTTACTAAATTTTGGAATTAAAAAAAATTTTATTGAAGTATACTTGATTTACAATGTCCTGTTAGTTTCAGGTGTGCAGCAAAGTGATTCAGTTATACATATATGTATATATCTATTATTTTTTAGATTCTTTCCCCTTCTAGGTTATTACAAAATATTGAGTATAGTTCCCTGTGCTATACAGTAGGTCCTTAGTGTTGGAATATTTAAATGGTGTACATAAAATGTGTTTCTTTTTGTCTCTACCAAGATATGTTCCGCTTCTCTCAGAATTTTAAGAATTAAAACATACTGATATATTTTTTGACTTTTATACAATGATAAATTAAAAAATCTACCAGCAGTTATGTTTATAAATAATAATATTAAATATTGAAATACCAGAGTAAATCTTGAATAGTTGAAAGGACAGTAAATTTCCAGTTTTGTGCCAAAAGGAAGAACTTATTGTTCAAATGTTAAACTTGGCCTTAAATATTAAGCAGTATATGTCAATGTGAATTCATATTCTTTTCAGTTTATAAGGTAATGAAAATTTATCATATGAAATGCTACAATACACTACTACATGAGCAAATAGGGCCTTGATAATGAAATGTTCTCTTTCCAGTGTCTTCTCCTAGGAGAAGAGGAACTAGGCTATTGGTCAATGCTGATCAGAGGAAAGAGGTGAGAATTCTTTTATTGATGAAAAGTGTGTTTTCTAATACTACATTTTAATTTTCATTTGGGAATATTTTTTTGCATGTCTACTATGTTCCAAGCTTTTTAATTACTTAGAATTAACATATTCACTTCAGAGAAGTGGTTAGTGTAATAAGCATTTTAAAACTCTTACTGTATGCAGAATAATGTTTTGCATCATCCAAATAGTTTCATTTGATTGATGTAAAAGAAGAAAGTCATGATCCCTGACTCCAAAGAGACTGTAGTGCGTCTGGGAGAAAAAACATGCACTAAACCTGACTCAAGGAGAATGATGAAATCACCAAATAGAAACGCGTTTAGAGAGAAAGAAAATAAATTACTCTTACCCTTTATTATATAAAATCCGGGTGAAAACAAACTAAGGAGGTTTCCTATAGATAGTAGGTTTTAGAAGAGTCTTAAAGGATTTGCTTTTCTAGAAAGGAGAGGGCTCGTCCCGTGTGTCTCTGGTGAGTTTAGGTAGTATGGTCTCTTTAAGTTCCCAGCTCCACTACTGCCGGACCTGAGAATGGGTTTCCTCTGACAGGAGGTGTGTTTTCCATCCTTCTGCCTTCGCTGTTCTGTGCATCGCCATTTCCTCCCAAGTGGCATTTTAACTGTTATTCCAGAGCTCAGATAACATCTTCAGCAAGCTAGCATGGCCCGACTTAGAAATTTAAAGGAGAATCTAGGATAGAATGTGAAATATCATGAACTGTATTTCATACCTGTACTTCACTGGTTGGGTTTCAAAATGAGATAATTTTTTTGCGTTGGTTCATAGTGTTGGATTTTTATTTGCATACTCAGTCATAGCAGCAAGGATAGAGGGACAGCTCAGTCTTGGAGTAAGACAGTCTGGGTCTGACTCCTTGTGTTGCTCCTTTACAGGCATTCTGAGCAGGTCCTCAGACCCCTGAGTGTGTCTAGGAAGTGGTGATGATCATGCCTATTTCATGAAGTTACCATGAGAAGAACCTTAGGGGCGAGTGCCTGGCACAAATTCGTTTAAAGACAAAAGTGAAGAGTGTATGCTGTTTAAAATAGATTTTACTTTGTTGTGTATGGTTTTTATCAAATTCTTTTTCTGAACAACTTGTTATGCTGTGTCCTGAACCTTTTCTTCACCAGAAAATTGTGCGGGTGCATGTGGTACTCAAAACCGTTGGTGGAGGGCAGGTGTTTTGGTTTGTCTCTTGTCCCTGCGGTGCGCTGGTGGGCCAGCGCACCGGTCTCTGGGCCCTCCTAGAGGAGCCCGGTGGGCCAGGCCTTCGCACCCGGGTGTCAGGAGCACAGCCTTCTCCATTGCTAGACAGGGCAGGATTTGGGGGCTGCTGTGTCAGATGGTTGGAGACAGCTGAAAGTTTAATTTGCAGCCAACATTCGTCTTCTGCCCTGCATTCTCTGGAAAGAAGACAAGATGACTGCAGACTGCAGACTCAGAAATTCCATTTAACACTTTTCAATCAAGATAAACCTTACATGTTAGACTAGGAAGGGTGGTTTTCTCAAATAATGTTAGAAATGTGGAGCTTTTGAAAAGAAATCATTATCCACCTGAAAGTAAGGCTTTATTGTCTCTGCAGAAATGAAGAAATTAAAAGTGTTTTTGAAGTTAATGATTTCTGGTCTCCCCTCTGCATTCAAAGAAGAAATGAATGCAGTTTCTTTGTCCACATGTACATGCATGTGTATAGAAGTATTTATGCTGGCAATACTGGGAAAGGTTTTGGTAGACAACTTATAAGATTTCATGGAAGTTTCAAGACAAGGATGAAAATGCCTTTTAAAAAATCCCCCCAGAAACAAAAAAACTGGGCTGGATGGTAAGGCTCTATAAACTTCCACACAGGAAAGACTCAAACAGGTGAACTGAGCCTGGGAAGACATGTTTAAGGAAGCATAAGTGGCCTCATACACTTGGGGTTCTCATGCAGTTTCATATTTATTTCATATTCCAATGAGCATATTTCATATGTATTTCATATTTATCTTAAGTAGCTTCAGAGACCAGACTAAGACCAGTGGGAAGTAATTACAAAGAAGTAAATTCCAGTTCAATATAAGAGGACTTTTTTTAATGACTAAAGGTGTATCCTTGGTCCAGGCTGACCTTTGGTAACTTGGAAGTGTGGAAGCCTAAAGCGGACACTACCATCCCCTTTTCTCTCTAACTAACCCCCTTCACCCTGCCCACCCTGGAATTTCAGGTTTGAGATGGAGTTTCACCTAAGTGGATGCTAGGTGAATCCACCTCCGTGGATGTTTCTTCCAATTCAAAGTGTATAATCATCTAAATACAGAGAAAAAAACAACTAGAAAAATAAAAACACACAATGTGGAAAACAAACACACTAAACAGAAAAGCCCTGTACAGAAGACTGCATATATACACTAGTTCATAAACCAGAAACCATGATACACATGTAAGTGCTTGTTAATGTGTGATCCTACAATTAGAGTTTTCCATTTTATAGCTTTTTAGGAGATGGTAAGACTTGACATATATATAAAAAAAATAGCTGAATTTAAATAAGACTTACAGGCTTCAATCTGTGATATTCACAGTGCTATGGGAAAAGGCTTTAGAGAATGAACTAAAAATAAAAAGTATCCTACATATAATAGTATAATAAGGAGCAAAATGGTCCTTATGTTTTTTAATTAATTTATTATTTTAATTTAATTATTTATGTTTTTATACAGCAGGTACTCATTAGTTATCTATTTTATACATATTGGTGTACATATGTCAATCCCAATCTCCCAATTCATCACACCACCACCACCTCCTTTGCCCCCTTGGTGACCATACATTTGTTCTCTACATCTGTGTCTCTATTTCTGCCTTGCAAACTGGTTCATCTGTACCATTTTTCTAGATTCCACATATATGTGTTAATATATGATATTTGTTTTTCTCTTTCTGACTTACTTCACTCTGTATGACAGTCTCTAGATGCATCCATCCATCCATCTCTACAAATGACCAATTTTGTTCCTTTTTATGGCTGAGTAATATTCCACTGTATATATGTACCACATCTTTTTTATCCATTCATCTGTCAATGGGCATTTAGGTTGCTTGCATGACCTGGCTATTGTAAATAGTGCTGCAATGAACAATGGGGTGCATGTGTGTTTTTGAATTATGTTTTTCTCTGGGTATATCTCCAGTAGTGGGATTGCTAGGTCATATGGTAACTCTATTTTTACTTTTCTAAGGAACCTCCATACTGTTCTCCATAGTGGCTGTATCAATTTACATTCCCACCAACAGTACAAGAGGGTTCTCTTTTCTCCACACCCTCTCCAGTATTTGTTGTTTGTAGATTTTCTGATGATGCCCATTCTAACTGGTGTGAGGTGATACCTCATTGTAGTTTTGATTTGCATTTCTCTAATAATTAGTGATGTTGAGCATCTTTTCCTGTGCCTCTTGGCCATCTGTATGTCTTCTTTGGAGAGATGTCTATTTAGGTCTTCTGCCCATTTTTGGATTGGGTTATTGTTTTTTTAATATTGAGCTGCATGAGCTGTTTATATATTTGGGATATTAATACTTTGTCCATTGGTTCATTTGCAAGTATTTTCTCCCATTCTGAGGGTTGTCTTTTCATCTTGTTTATAGTTTCCTTTGCTGTGCAAAAGCTTTTCTGTTTTATTAGTCCCATTTGTTTATTTTTGTTTTTATTTCCATTTCTCTAGGAGGTAGGTCAAAAAGGATCTTGCTGTGATTTATGTCATAGAGTGTTCTGCCTATGTTTTCCTCTAAGAGTTTTATAGTGTCTGGTCTTACTTTTAGGTCTTTAATCCATTTTGAGTTTATTTTATTTTATTTTATTTATTATTTATTTTTATTTATTTATTTTTTTGCGGTACACGGGCCTCTCACTGTTGTGGCATCTCCCGTTGTGGAGCACAGGCTCTGGAAGCACAGGCTCAGTGGCCATGGCTCACAGGCCCAGCTGCTCCGCGGCATGTGGGATCTTCCCAGACCGGGGAACGAACCCATGTCCCCTGCATCGGCAGGAGGACTCTCAACCACTGCACCACCAGGGAAGCCCCATTTTGAGTTTATTTTTGTATATGGTGTTAGGGAGTGTTCTCATATCATTCTTTTACATGTAGCTGCCCAGTTTTCCCAGCACCACTTATTGAAGAGACTGTCTTTTCTCCATTGTATATCCTTGCCTCCTTTGTCATAGATTAGTTGACCATAGGTGCATGGGTTTATCTCTGGGCTTTCTATCCTTTTCCATTGATTTATAGTTCTGTTTTTGTGCAAGTACCACACTGTCTTCATTACTGTAGCTTTGTAGTATAGTCTGAAGTCAGCGAATCTGATTCCTCCAGCTCCGTTTTTTCCCCTCAAGATTACTTTGGCTATTCGGGTTCTTTTGTATCTCCATACAAATTTTAAGATTTTTTTGTTCTAGTTTGTAAAAAAATGCCATTGGTAATTTGATAGGGATTGCATTGAACCTATAGATTGCTTTGGGTAGTATAATCATTTTCACAATATTGATTCTTCCAATCCAAGAACATGGTATGTCTCTCCATCTGTTTGTGTCATCTTTGATTTCTTTCATCAGTGTCTTATAGTTTTCTGAGTACAGGTTTTTACCACCTTATGTAGGTTTATTGCTAGGTATTTTATTCTTTTTGTTGCAATGGTGAATGGGATTGTTTCCTTAATTTGTCATTCTGATCTTTTGTTGTTAGTGTATAGGAATGCAAGAGATTTCTGTGCATTAATTTTGTATCCTGCAACTTTACCAAATTCACTGATTAGCTGTAGTCATTTTCTGGTGGCCTCTTTAGGAGTCTCTATGTATAGTATCATGTCATGTGCAAACAGTGACAGTTTTACTTCTTCTTTTCCAATTTGTGTTCCTTTTTATTTCTTTTTCTTCTCTGATTGCCGTGGCTAAGATCTCCAAATCTATGTTGAATAATAGTGGTGAGAGTGGACCTCCTTGTCTTGTTCCTGACCTTAGAGGAAATGCTTTCAGTATTTCACCATTGAGAATGATGTTTGCTGTGGGTTTGTCATATATGGCCTTTATTATGTTGAGGTAGGTTCCATCTATGCCCACTTACTGGAGAGTTTTTATCATAAATGGGTGTTGAATTTTGTCAGAAGCTTTTTCTGCATCTATTGAGATGATCATATGGGTTTTTTTGTTTGTTTTATTTTGTTTTTTTGATCATATGGTTTTTATTCTTAATTTGTTAATATGGTGATCACACTGATTGATTTGCATATATTGAAGAATCCTTGCCTACCTGGGATAAATCCCACTTGATCATGGTGTGTGATCCTTTTAATGTGTTGCTGGATTCTGTTTGCTAGTATTTTGTTGAGGATGTTTGCATCTATATTCATCAGTGATATTGGTCAGTAATTTTCTTTTTTTGTAGTATCTTTGTCTGGTTTTGGTATCAGGGTGATGGTGACCTCATAGAATGAGTTTGGGAGTGTTCCTTCCTCTGCAATTTTTTGGAAGAGTTTGAGAAGGATTGGTGTTAGCTCTTCTCTAAATGTTTGATAGAATTCACCTGTGAAACCATCTGGTACTGGTCTTTTGTTTGTTGGAAGATTTTTTTTTTTTTTTTTTTTTTTTTGCAGTACGCGGGCCTCTCACTGCTGTGGCCTCTCCCGCTGCGGAGCACAGGCTCTGGACGCGCAGGTTCAGCAGCCATGGCTCACGGGCCCAGCCGCTCCGCGGCATGTGGCATCTTCCTGGACCGGGGCACGAACCCGTGTCCCCTGCATCGGCAGGCGGACTCTCAACCGCTGCGCCACCAGGGAAGCCTGTTGGAAGATTTTTAATCACAGTTTCAATTTCATTACTTGTGATTGGTCTGTTCATATTTTCTATTTCTTCCTGGTTCAGTGTTAGAAGGTTATACCTTTCTAAGAATTTGTCCATTTCTTCCAGGTTGTCCATTTTATTGACATAGAGTTGCTTGTAGTAGTCTCTAATGATGCTTTGTATTTCTGCGATGTCTGTTGTAATTTCTCCTTTTTCATTTCTAATTTTATTGATTGATTTATTGATTTTATTGATTTGAGCCTCTTTTTCTTGATGAGGCTGGCTAAAGGTTTATCAGTTTTGTTTATCTTCTCAGAGAACTAGCTTTTAGTTTTATTGATCTTTGCTATTGTTTTCTTTGTTTCTATTTCATTTATTTCTGCTCTGATGTTTATGATTTCTTTCCTTCTACTAACTTTGGGTTTTGTTTGTTCTTCTTTCTCTAGTTCCTTCAGGTGTAAGGTTAGATTTTTTATTTTGTGATTTTTCTTGTTTCTTGACATAGGGTTGTATTGCTATAAACTTCCCTCTTAGAATTGCTTTTGCTGCATCCATAGGTTTTGGATCATCGTGTTTTTGTTGTCATTTGTCTCTAGGTATTTTCTGATTTCCTCAGTGATCTCTTGGTTATTTAGTAATGTATTGTTTAGCCTCCATGTGTTTGTATTTTTTAAAGATTTTTCCTGTAATTGATACCTAGTCTCATAGCGTTGTGGTCGGAGAAGACACTTGATATGATTTCAATTTTCTTAAATTTACTGAGGCTTGATTTGTGACCCAAGATGTGATCTATCTTGGAGAATGGTCCATGTGCACTTGAGAAGAAAGTGTAATCTGCTGTTTTTGGATGGAATGTCTTATAAATATCAATTAAGCTATCTAGTCTATTGAGTCATTTAAATCTTGTGTATCCTTAGTAATTTTCTGTCTGGATGATCTGTCCATTGGTGTAAGTGAGTTGTTAAAGTCCCCCACTATTATTGTGTTACCATTGATTCCTTCTTTTATAGCTGTTAGCATTTGCTTATGTATTGAGGTGATCCTAGGTTGGGTGCATATATATTTATAATTGTTATATCTTCTTCTTGGATTGATCCCTTGATCATTATGTAGTGTCCTTCCTTGTCTCTTGTAACATTCTTTTCTTTTTTTTTTAATTTATTTATTTATTGGCTGCATTGGGTCTTCGTTGCTGCACGTGGGCTTTCCTCTAGTTGCGGTGAGCGGGGGCCACTCTTCGTTGCGGTGTGCGTGCTTCTCATTGCGGTGGCTTCTGTTGTTGTGGAGCATGGGTTCTAGGCACATGGGCTTCAGTAGTCGTGGCTTGAGGGCTCTAGAGCGCAGGCTCAGTAGTTGTGGCGCACGGTCTTAGCTGCTCCGCAGCATGTGGGATCCTCCTGGACCAGAGCTCAAACCCATGTCCCCTGCATTGGCAGGCGGATTCTTAACCACTGTGCCACCAGGGAAGCCCCACTTCCTTTACTTTATTTATTTATTTTTTTGCAGTACGCGGGCCTCTCACTGTTGTGGCCTCTCCCGTTGTGGAGCACAGGCTCTGGACGCACAGGCTCAGCGGCCATGGCTCACAGGCCCAGCCACTCCATGGCATGTGGGATCTTCCCGGACCAGGGCATGAACCCGTGTCCCCTGCACCAGCAGGCGGACTCTCAACCACTGCACCACCAGAGAAGCCCACATTCTTTATTTTAAAGTCTACTTTATCCGATATGAGTGTTGCTACTTCAGCTTTCTTTTGATTTCCATTTGTATGGAATATCTTTTTCCATCCCCTCACTTTCAATCTGTATGTGTCCCTAGGTCTGAAGTGGGTCTCTTGTAGACAGCATATATATGGGTCTTGTTTTTGTATCCATATAGCGAGCCTTTGTCTTTTGGTTGGAGCATTTAATCCTTTCACATTTAAGGTAATTATCAATATGTACGTTCCTATTACCATTTTCTTAATTGTTTTGGGTTTGT
This sequence comes from Hyperoodon ampullatus, assembly GCF_949752795.1. Classification (NCBI taxonomy): domain Eukaryota; kingdom Metazoa; phylum Chordata; class Mammalia; order Artiodactyla; family Ziphiidae; genus Hyperoodon; species Hyperoodon ampullatus. The sequence goes on along the minus strand of NC_136925.1, from coordinate 86,707,332 downwards.
TTTTGTAGGTCGTTTTGTTCTCTTGTGTTTACCACTTAGAGAAGTTCCTTTAGCATTTGTTGTAGAGCTGGTTTGGTGGTGCTGAATTCTCTTAGCTTTTGCTTGTCTCTAAAGATTTTGATTTCTCTGTTGAATCTGAATGAGATCCTTGCTGGGTAGAGTAATCTTGGTTGTAGATTCTTCCCTTTCATCACTTTAAATATATTGTGCCACTCCCTTCTGGCTTGTAGAGTTTCTGCTGAGAAATCAGCTGTTAACCTCATGGGAGTTCCCTTGTATGTTATTTGTCATTTTTCCCTTGTTGCTTTTAATAATTTTTCTTTGTCTTTAATTTTTGTCAATTTGATTACTGTGTGTCTTAACATGTTTTTCCTTGGATTTATCCTGCCTGGGACTCTCTGTGCTTCCTGGACTTGGGTGGCTATTTCCTTTCCCATGTTAGGGAAGTTTTTGACTATAATCTCTTCAAATATTTTCTCAGTCCCTTTCTCTCTCTCTTCTCCTTCTGGGACCCCTATAATGTGAATGTTTTTGTGTTTCATGTTGTCCCAGAGGTCTCTTAGGCTGTCTTCATTTCTTTTCATTCTTTTTTCTTTATTCTTTTCCAAGGCAGTGAATTCCACCATTCTGTCTTCCAGGTCACTTATCCGTTCTTCTGCCTCAGTTATTCTGCTACTGATTCCTTCCAGTGTATTTTTCATTTCAGTTATTGTATTGTTCATCTCTCTTTGTTCTTTTATTCTTCTAGGTGTTTGTTCTTTAATTCTTCTAGATCTTTGTTAAACATTTCTTGCATCATCTCGATCTTTGCCTCCATTCTTTTTCTGAGGTCCTGGATCATCTTCACTATCATTATTCTGAATTCTTTTTCTGGAAGGTTGCCTAGCTCCACTTCATTTAGTTGTTATTCTGGGGTTTTATCTTGTTCCTTCATCTGGTACATAGCCCTCTCCCTTTTCATCTTGTCTATATTTCTGTGAATGTGGTTTTTGTTCCACAAGCTGCAAAATTGTAGTTCTTCTTGCTTCTGCTGTCTGCCCTCTGATGGATAACTCTATCTAAGAGGTTTGTCAGTTCTTATCTTATGTTAAAACAATAAGATATGGTCTAGGAAAATGACTGCAGTAATAACACTACATATTTATGAATGTGATATTTCAAGCATTGTGCATGGATTATCCCAATTAGACCTGCACAAATCCTGTGAAATGGTATACCTACTATTTTTTAGTAAACCCATTTTGCAGATGAGGAAATGGAAACTTAGGACAATTGATAACTCACTTGCCCAGGATAACCAGTTTGCACAGCATGGACCCTGTGTCCATGGACCCAAATCTAGCCTGTCTCCAAAGCCCATAGATGTAGCCACACTATTGTACCACTGTTGTACTGTTCTAGGGTAGAACACGAAATTACTCGATGGTGTACAACAAATGCACAGAGAAGGAGCCTATGACCAGTGAACATTAGTCCACTGACTTCATTATTAACATTAGTTAATAAAGTGATATAAAGTACACTACAAGAAAAGACAGCTACAGACCAATATCTCTAATGACATAGATACAACAATTCTCAACATATTAGCAAATCAAATCCAAAAACGTATAAAAAGAATTGTACACTTTGAGCAAGTGGGAATTATCCCAAATAGGCAAGGCTGGTTGAACATTTGAAAATCAATGCATGTAATTCATTAGATCAACAGACTACAAAGAAAAATCACATGATCATGTGATCAGTATCCTGCAATTTTGTATCCTACAATTTTGCAATTTTGCTATATCCTGATTTTGCAGGATCAGTGGATGCAAAAAAAGCATTTGACAAAATCCAGTGCCCATTCATGATAAAAACTCTCAGTAAACTAGAATTAGAAGGGAATTTCCTGAACTTAATAAAGACTATCTACAAAAATCTACAGCTAAGATCATAGTTAGCGGTGAAAACTCAAAACTTTCCCTGTGAGATCAGGTACAAGGCAAGGATGTCCTCTCCCACAACTGCATTTCAACATCATACTAGAAGTTTGTTTATGCAATTAGACAAGAAAAAGGAAATCAGAGGTATACAGATTGATAAGGAAGACATAACTCTGTCTTTGTTCACAGATGACATGGTTGTCTATTTAGAAAATCTGAAAGAATGAGCAAACAAACAAACAAACAAAAAACACCTGGAACTAATCAGCAGTTATAGCAAAATTGCAGGATACAAGGTTAATATACAAGTCAGTTGCCTTACTATATACCAGCAATGAACATGTGGTATTCGAAATTAAAAACACTATAGCATTTACATTTGCACCATGCAAAATGAAATACTTAGGTATAACTCTAACACAATAGGGACAAGATCTATATGAGGAAAAGTACAAAGTTCTCATGAACAAAATCAAAGAACAATAAATGGAGAGATATTTCATGTTCCCAGGTAGTAAGACTCAGTATTGTCAAGATATCAGCTCTTCCCAACTTGATCTATAGATTTAGTGCAATCCCAATCAAAACCCCAGCAAGTTGTTTTGTTGATATCAACAAACTGGTTCTAAAGTTTATATAGAAAGTCAAAGACCAGAATAGTCAATACAATATTGAAGTAGAAGAACACAGTTGGAGGTTTGACAATACCCTATGAAGCTACAGTAGTCAAGACGGTGTGGTATTGGTGGAAGAATCGACAAATAGATGAATGGACTAGAATAGAGAGCCCAGAGACAGACACACAAATCTAGCTAACTGCTCTTCAACAAAGGGATAAAGGCAACGCAAATAAACAAAGATAGCCTTTTCAATGTTCGTGCTCTAACAATTGCAACATGCAACAAAGTGAACTTGGACATAGGCATTACACTTTTCACAAAAATTAGCTTAAAATGGATCATAGACCTAAATGTAAAATGCAGAACTGTAAAACTCCTAGAAGATAACATAGGAGAAAACCTAGGTGACCTTGGTATGGTGATGACTTTTTAGATACAACATCAAAGGCACGATCCAGGAAATAACTAATTAATAAGCTTGGCTTCACTAAAATTTAAATCTTCTGCTCTGTGAAAGGCAATGTCAAGAGAACGAGAGGGCAAGCCACAAGACTAGGAGAATGTATTCGCAAAAGACAACATCTAATAAAGGAGTGTTATACCAAAACATATAAAGAACTCTTAAAGCTCAACAATTAGAAAACAAACAACTGCATTTTAAAAATGGGCTAAAGACTGTAATAGACTCCTCACCATAGAAGATATACAGGTGGTAAATAAACATGTGAAGAGATGCTCCACGTCATATGTCATCAAGGAATTGCAAATTAAAACAATAATGAGATATCACTACACACCTATTAGAATAACCAAAATCTGGAACGCTGATAACACCAAATGCTGCTGAGGATGCGGAGCAACAGGAACTCTCACTCATCACTGGTGGGAATGTTAATTGTACAGCTACTTTGGAAGACAGTTTGGTGGGTTCTTACAAAACTATATACATACTCTTACCATACGACCCAGCAATCACACTCCTTGTTATTTATCCAAAGGAGTTGAAAACTATGTCCACACAAAAATCTGCACATGGATGTTTACAGCAGCTTTATTCATCATTGCCAAAACTTGGAAGCATGTCCATCAGTAGGTGATGGATAAACAAAATGTGGTACCTCCAGACAAAGGAATATTATTCAACACCAAAAAAATAGAGTTGTCAAGCCATGAAAAGACATAGAGGACACTTAAACGCATATTACGAAGTGAAAGAAGCCAATCTGTAAGTGTACATACTGTATGATTCCAACTGTATGACATTGTGGAAAAGGCAAAACTAGGGAGACAGTGAAAAGATCAGTGGTTGCCAGGGGTTAGAGGTTGGGAGAGATGAACAGGCAGAGCACAGAGGATTTTTAAGGCAGTGAAAATACTCCGTATGATATTATAATGTTGAATGTATGTCATTATACATTTGTTCAAACCCATAAACCACCAAGAGTGAACCCTAATGTGAACTACAGACTTTGTGTTGAAACAGGTTCATCCTTGGTAACAAATATAGGTCCCTGGTGAGTGATGTTGATAAACAGCGAGGCTGTACCAAATCTGTACCTTCCCCTCCATCATGCTGTGGACCTAAATCCGCTCTAAAAAATAAAGCCTTCATTAGAAACAAAACAAAACTATAAACCGTAGAACACAACATTTATTTGTATGTTGAAAATAAGAAGGCTTCTTTATGCATTTCCCAATTTAAAAAAATGATAGAAAGTGACTCTCAAGCCCAAAAGTCCATTTCTGATCACTGCTTTTGGCAACATGTAAGTATTTTCCCCTGGAGCCTTTCTGCACAAGGACCCTTCAGGTGAGTTTGAAGCCTGGTGGGTGCAGCTCGCACCGAGCTGTGAGAAAGCCTCCCTGCCTTTCATCTGGCCCGTGGGTCTCTGCCGGCCTCGAGCTCCTGTTTGGTTTGCCTGCACCCAGGCAAATATATCTCCGACTCAATATTGTTGCTCCAGAGCTGACCTAAGGAGGAGATTGCTCACAGAAAGGCGAGAAAAAAACAAAGCTGAAATGAGGCAAGACCCCTTTTAACATGAAAAGGAGAAGTGCCACTTGAAATTAAATTCAAAATGAGTTTAAGGTGGTCGCTCTAACAGTTTGTCAACAGAGAGGATAAATGAGTGTGAACAAGCCAGGCTTTAGAAGAATGACAGGGAGGAAATTAAAGAAACAGAAAATAAGAGTGGGATGTGGCCAGCCCGCGTAATTCATGCTCGTATCTGTGGCCTGCAGTGTGGGCAGCTATACCATTTTCGCCTGCGTAGTTTGATGTTTTCTTTCTAAAACCACATTGCACTGGGTTGTGGTTTCTATGGGCGAAGTGATCCAAGCGGACGTGTGACCACGGTCGCTGGTATGAGGGGCCGGGTGATGTTTCACCAGTAAGCCTCACAGAAATCCCAAAAAGGATGCCCTTGAGATGCTGAAAGCAGGTCACGTGGATGGTGAGCAGCTTGGCCCACGTGGCCATAGGTTTCCTTTGAGAGGCCTTGTGTCACCTCCCGGAAACCCAGACACCAAGCAGTCTTGCTTTTCATAGACACGACAATTGTACTTTCTGCTGTGTGGGGGCAGCTCGGAAGGCCTGGGATGAGGCTGCCTGTCATTTTGGTGTAAGTTGGGCCCCTCCGCCAACTGCTCAGTGCCTGCATTCTGACGCCTAGCCCTTGACCACGTGGGTGGACTGGCTTGGCCGGGGATGATGTAATGTACTTGTGTGCACAGCTATGGGAGTATTAGCAAATTTGCGCCTTTTTATATTTGTCGGGATAGATCCTGCACCATCATCAGAAAGCAGTACACCCGACCCCATACCTACACGGCATCAGTAGCTTCCAAGGGCGGTCCTGACCAGAGCAACCCCAGCGGACTTCTTAGGAATGCAGATTCCCAGGCGCAGAGCACACTCACTGAATCGGAAACTCTGGGCTGGGGCCAGCAGTCTGCTTTAACAAGCCCCCCTGGTGACTCTGATGCAGGCTCGAGTGTGAGAACCAGGGCCCCGGCCAGCCCCCTGCTCGGGGGGTTAACTGTCCCATTTGATTGTAGGAACAGGGTCCACTTGTGGATTGGCCAGTGGGCGCCGGCCCGCCTTTAGGCAATGCACACCAGGGCTTGCCTCTGAAGGTGGGTCTTTTCCATCTTGCCCGCGAGCCCCGGGGTGGGGGCAGGCACTCCCTGTCCTCTCGCTGCTGCCCCCGCCCCATGCCTTTGCTGTAGGACACCTGCACCCCAATCAGCCGTCAGGTGGCCGGGCTCTGAGGTGTTTCCTTACTGGTGGCAGTGGACTTGGCCTGTCCAGTTACCTGATGACCAGTGGAGCATATCTGTGAGAAATTCATTGCTGGTTAAGCTGTTGCCCCCCGTGTGAACGCCGACCCTGATTCATTAGCAGGAGTGAGTCTGAGCCCTGGGGGCTGCAGGGGTGAGCCTGCGAGGTGCCTCTCCTGCTGAGAGGAGCGGGGAGAGGAGGAGGAGACGTCCCTGGGATGTGAACAAGTGTGTGTGCGAATCCCAGCTCGGCACTCTCTAGAATACAGGTCCCGGGCCCTCCCAGCACAGGGCGGTGACCAAAACTGGTTCCCAGAGGAGTTTGCATGTGCTTCCAGGTCACATGAATTGCACACGCCCTGAATCCTCCTCAGGCCTTCGACTTTAGTCTTAAACCCTGTTATGACTAATAGCAGCTGCCGACAGCCCTCACACGTTCTACCCAGGATTCCACGGCGCTTTTAGGGTACCCGGTGGGCTTTCAGCTCATCCTCTGCTCAGTTAAGTGAGATCCGTCGTTTTGTCTCCACAGCACGAGACGCAGAACTGGCACCGGCCAGGCTCTGTGTAAACGCTGTCCCGGGGGAGGAGAGGAGAATTAGCTGGAGAGAAAGCAAGGGGAGGGAAGGAGAGGTTAAGTAAAGAACGTAACACAAGGTCCACAGTAGTGCTGGCAGCTGTCAGCTATCTCTGCTGCTCGACAAAATGCCCCCAAGCCCAGTGGCTTCAAACAACACGGGATTATTTCTAAGGGCTGTTTTAGGCTCAAGTGGAGGATTCTTTTATTGGTCTCCCCGAGGCTCAATCACGTGGCTGCATCTAGCTGGGAGCTGGGTTGACTCTATTACATCTGAGATGGCTTTAGACTTCTTTCTCTCTGTCTCTCTCTCTCTTTTTTTTTTTTTTTCTTTTCGGTACACGGGCCTCTCACTGTTGTGGCCTCTCCTGTTGCCGAGCACAGGCTCCGGACGCGCAGGCTCAGCAGCTGTGACTCACGGGCCCAGCCGCTCCGTGGCATGTGGGATCTTCCCGGACCGGGGCACGAACCCGCGTCCCCTGCATCGGCAGGCGGACTCTCAACCACGGCGCCACCAGGGAAGCCCTCTGTCTCTTCTCTCTCTCTCTCTCTCTCTCTCTCGTTTCTGTCTCTTCCTCTCTCTCCCTCTGTCTTTCTCCCTTGTCTTTCTCTGCCCACCGCCTCCTCTCTCTCTCTCTCTCTCTCTCTCTCTCTCTCTGGCAGGGCATCCATGTTTCCTAAATGGTGCCTGTCTTCTAAGAACGAGGCAGTGAAACTGGCTGTGCTCTTCAGGCCTGGGGTTGGAAGTCTCAGAATTTCACTCTGTCATGTTCTGTGAATCAGGAAGTCACAGGGCTGCCCAGGTGCAGAGGAGGGAAATCCATCCCACCTCTTGATGGAAGCAGCCACATGTCTGTGCAAAGATGGAGAAGTTGGGGCTGCCTTCGGAGACCAGCTCCCAGGGGTGCAAGCCTGCTCCTGTGAACTCCCGGCCGAAACCCTCCCATGGCTTCAGGTGTCGTAAAAGCCGAGGTCCTGCCTTGTCTGCAAGCTGACTTGTTTATTTGCTTCTTGTCTGCTGTCTGTCTCTCTTACCTGGATGCAGGTTCCTTGTGGGCAGGCGTTTCTATCCATTTGTTGCCTGCTGTCCTTAATGCCCAGCGCGGTGCCGGGCACGGAGGAAGAACTCAACAAATGTTTGTTGAATGAGTGGGAAAAAAGTGCACATTCGAGTAAACCCAGACATAGGTTTTTATCTAGTTGCCAGATTGTATTTATTTTCTTGTGAGTGTCAAATACTTTATTTTTTTTTTGGTGTAAAGACAGGAAGCTGGAAAATACACTGTATTTAAAGTTTTCTTGTTTCCCCTTCACACTGTGGAAACCCCTCCCCCCAGAGCTAATCTGTCCAAACTCAAATACTTAAAAAAAACAGCAGCAAAACAAAAGCGTAGAAAACATAAAACCAGATGGAGAAGGTAGCTGGGCCAGTAGTGTCACTTGGTGTGGACGACTGAGGTGCTGAACAGGAGCTTCTGTTTCTGTTTTTTTCTTTTCTTTCCTCCTTTCTCTGCAGAGAGGGCATCTGAAGTAGCTGGCGCATCCAGTCGACAGTGTCATAGATACCTCTCTCCCTTCCGCTCACCTGCGAGTTCAGCATCTGTGAACTGGCTCTGCAGCCTTCTCTGGTCTTTAAGGAAACCCTAGAGATATTCTCAGGTGACATTGAGAACAGATTGTACTTTATAAGCATGCCCTGAAGGATGCTGTATAAGAAAATACCCCGTGGGACTTCCCTGGTGGTCCAGTGGTTAGGACTCCGCGCTTCCCCCGCAGGGTGCACAGGTTCTATCCCCGGTCAGGGAACTAAGATCCCACATGCCGCTCAGCCAAAAAAAAAGACAAGACCGTTGACTTCTGGTTGTGACATATGTGAGACAGAAAATATCATCCTGAGTCTGGTGGGTTGAGGTTTTGAAGAAAACGTGTAACCGAGCTGAGAGCCCAGCATGACTGAAGCGGGGCGGTCCCATGTACCCTGGCTACCGCAGCACCCAGAACTCAGCCTGCACGGGACAGCGGGGTGTCACCTGTGCCGTCGTCCACGGGGAACAATGGCACAATACCCAGGCCCGTGGGTGCCGGAAGGCAGCACCGTGTGGGGCCAGACTGGGCCTGTTGCTTCCCAGGATGTATCAGAGAAGCTTCTCTACCTGTTAAACTGGTGCTCAACCTTAGAGCGATGACTCTCGCCTTCTCTGGTATCTTGTTAATTTGTGAATTCTTATCAAGTGAATCCTTTTTTCTCCTTTTTCTGGTTGGTAAACAAAAACGTGCCAGTTTTAAGTTTAAAATATGTTAAAATCATAGAGCAATGAAGTAGTTTTAGCTCTTCAGCGGATCTCCAGAGCTGAGTTCTTTCCTTTCGTTGCCTTTGTTTTGGGATGAGTGGTAGATAAGCCACTCAGCTAAGAACCTGAGTTGAGTCTATTTACAGAGTATGATAAATGGCAAACACCAGGTTCTAATTCTCGAAGCTTACTCCGTGGCATTTTGTTCAACAATAGGGCCCTTAGGGCTTCCCTGGTGGCGCAGTGGTTGAGAGTCCGCCTGCCGATACAGGGGACACGGGTTCGTGCCCCGGTCCGGGAGGATCCCACATGCCGCGGAGCAGCTGGGCCCATGAGCCATGGCCGCTGAGCCTGAGCGTCCGGAGCCTGTGCTCCGCAGCGGGAGAGGCCGCGACAGTGAGAGGCCCGCGTACCGCAAAAAAAACCCCCACAAAAACAAATAGGGCCCTTAAATTTGGGAAGACCCTTAGTTTTTACACTACAGGAAAGATATCTGCTGATGTTTTCAGATAGGATGGAGGTAAAAACAAGTGATAGTAATAGTGTGTCTAGGATGATAGTAATAAGGAATTCTTTCTGTTTCTAAAACACCAAGGATGTCAGAAACACGTGAGAGATTCTTTTAGAAGACCCTTATCTGGCCATTCTTTACTTTTTTTTATTTTTCACTTCTTTTAAATTTTCATTTTTACCTATCTTTCACAATTTTGAAGGCTTTATAGTTTAGCAGTGAAGTTTTGTCAATCCACTCGGTTAGAGCACACACTCGGTCTTAGTGGATAATGTTGAAATCTGCATTTTCCTTAAATGTAAATGGAAAAAATGTTTGTTGTTGGTTTATCAGGAATAATAAAACTTCTCTAACTTCAAAAATGAAAAGACAAAATGATTACCATTATATTAAATATAGTCTAATTTGATTTGACCCAGTTTTAATGAATCTGAAATTGCAAAATATATTAGTTCAACTTTTCTAATGATAAGTTATTTTTCTTGACAGTCTGTCTGTCCATCCTTATTTTGACTAGAGGGCTGTGCCGAAAGCATATCTAGATATTCTGAGAAGCAGTAAAATCATACGGCTTTTGAATACTTAGTTCTATGTTTTACAAATATTGTTCATCAATTCTATTTTTTACAAATATTGTTCATCACTAATATTCACATAAAAGAACTTCAAGAACCAGAGATAATTTTCCTCTAAAAATGATACGAAATAATAGTACATTTGGGGCATCTTATTATGTGCAGGCATTTGTTACATGTGGAGAATCCAGACAGATATAAAGACTACATTTATTTGAGAGGGGGAAAAGTTATGTCAACTACCAAATACCAAATAGACATGCAAGAATATGTTTTTAACTCCAGAAATATTGAAATACATGATAATATCTCCAAATAAGAAGTGTTTTATTTTTGTGAAGTGCTTTTGTGCAATGAGGTGTCTCTTCAGAGCTCACCGGCTGTTGCAATTGAGGATTTATTGTTCTTTACAGACCCTGATGTCTCCCCCAGCGTCAGCACGGGAGGTATCTCAGCAGCCCCCTCCCTGGGTAAGTGACAGAAGACGCCTCAGTGCGGCCTGGAAATCTTAAGGTTATTTATCAACTTGATAACCAAACCGGGACTGAGTGTGGTGAAAAGCGGTCTTCCTCCCCCAGACGTTCACTGCACAGTCTCTAAGTTTGTGGGCCTGATAATTACGCTGTCCATGTGACGGCCTTTTCTCTGTGAAGATGAAGCTGGTTGTGTATTACTGCTGTCTGTATCCTTTGTCCTTCATTTTATCAGCATTCTTCATCTGTACTTTAATACTCACCCTAAACGGTTCTTCATTAAACATGGAAGGAACACTTTAGAATGATTTTTGCAGATGCTCCTAAGAGGTAAAATTACAGAGCCCTTTCCGCAGCTCCCATAATTGGACTTGTAAAGAACCTTGGAGTTCCAGGGTCCCCCAGGGTTTGGACAACCCCCTAGAATAGACAGAAGAGGGTGTGATAGGGGTTTTTCCCCCGTTTTTCTTGCAATTTCAGCAGGCAAATCACCCGCTGCAAATAGTTTCCTCCCTTTTCACGTTGTAAACTAAAAGGTGGAGAGACTAACTGGCTTTTACAAGATAGAGGTGGTGTTGGCGTGAAGAATAAAGTTCCCTAAGAAGAGGCTGCACACTGTCCCTTCTAGGACGAGGTGGGGACGCTGTGAGCCGCTTCCCGGGGCCTGAGCCCGAGGGGCTGAGTCCTGGGTGCTCAGGCCATAAACAGCCTTCAGGGCACTTAAAAAATCTGCATTTTGTGGGTGTCGCAGAACGCACTGGCTTTCTCACCGCCATCTGTCCTTTGTGTCTGAGTCTCCCTTTGAACATTTGCCTTGGCTTGTAAACACTGCCATTTATTTCACTTCCGGTTTCAAGTCGATGCCATTTTGCCAAATGCACTTGCGGTCTGTCCGTTCCTAAAAAAAATCTTCATTTTTGTTAACCAGACTCGGCTTTTCTTGCTGGTTTTAGGGCCCCCCTGAGAGCGGGCACTTCCGCTGAGGACGAGGGCGAGGATGGAGGCCCCTTTAGACCTCACATTCAACCCCAAAGCCCCAAGTTACAGTGCGCTCCAATCAACCTCAAACGCACTTTTCTTCGTTGTTGACTCATCAGGGCTGAGTCAGGGCGGAGGAGGTAGACCAGGTGTCCCCGCCCGTCATTTACAGGGCATCTGAGAAAATGCATTGTTTCAGGGTTTGCTCCTGAGAGAAACCCACCTCCCTACATGGGCTGCTTCCTGGAGGATTCCTCCTTCTTCTGTAGTTCGTGCTTCATCGATTTCTTCATTGTGTGAGGTGAGCAGAAATAAGTCTAAAGATGATTCTGAGCTGCAGTAGAAGCTGCCTCTATTTCATGTCACCCCGTTGGCCATCTGCTTCTGGCTCTTTCTGCCCGGCCACACGGGCCTCCTGTTCTCTCAGCACAGCAGACGTCCTCTTACCCCAGGGCCTTTGCACTGAAGTTCCCTTTTCCAGGAATGACTTCCCGCAGACTTCCCCACGATACTCCCTCACTTCTTTCTGGTCTTTACTCAAAAGACCACACCAAGGAAACCATGTGATGTTTCCCCACTGCCTCCACGCCCTGCCTGTATTTAAATCACCTTCGCCTGCCTTGGTTTTCCTTCTCAGCACTTAACCACCATCCAACATAATACACGTTTCATTTATTTATATTCCTTAGTGTTTTTCTCTACCGTCTACCCTCGAGCATCTTTCTCACTCTGTTACAGAGTGTTTTCTGTAATCTCCAGTGTCTTAGAAAAGTGCCTGGCATTCAAGAAATACTTGATGAATAAATGAAAAGAGTTGGGAATTTTCTAAAAACTATTATTTTCCTTGGCAATACTTTTCATTTTCTTTCATTACATGGAGTCTCTGAACCATGAGCCTGGACACATGAAGACATTTAGCTGTGGACGTGGTCACTGGGCTTCCCGGCATTGGCCACGCCGCCCCTCCGTTCCTTCCACCCGTCCCCCATGCTGTCCTTCTCCACCTGTCCAGACTTTTCCCTTGGCCAAGCTCGCGCCTCGGCGCAAACCCTCCCCCACGGATCCCGCTGATGACGTGCGCTCTCCTCTCCAGTTTAGCCCGCACGGGAGGCTGTAGACGCCTGGATGGGGTGGGCCACTTCTTCTGCTTCAGCTCCTGCCCAGGGCTGGCCCATGAGCAGCACTGGTGCCAACTCAGCCTGGCAGCCAGGACTCCTCTGCCAGGAAGCACCCGGGGTGGGAGTCCTCACGGCTGGTCCTGTGAAAGTCTGCTTAGTCCGCGGGGTTTTATCCTCAGCCTCTCATCCCCAGGAGAGCACTCAGCACGGCACCTCGGACGAGTGTGATCGTGAAGATGCTTAGCGCTCAAAGACGGTCTGTGAAAGTCACCTTCCTTTTCTAAAAACTTGTCTTTTTGTCCAAAATTCCATTTTAGGAAATCTCATGCCATGGCTTGAGAGAAATGATCAGCCTTTATACTCTTTCATCAGCAATATTAGACCCTCTGTGAGACCTAAATGTGGGCTTTTAGAATGGAAGGAATAAGGGCTATATATAATGAAGAAAAAATAAGTGGTGATAATCGTCTCATGACTGCTGGTGTCTGTTTTTAAAGTGTTTCATTTTCCTTTGGGAATACTAATTATTATTAGGTTATGTGGATTCAATGTGGAGTGTTTTCACTCATCTTGTTTTCTTATTTAATTTGTGTATGAGACTGTGAATGTTTTTAGGCCTGAACTTTTTATCTTTATGTATCTACGTTCTAGCACAGTTGCAGGTACAGAATTCGTAGGACACAATAAATATTAAAGTATGAGGAATGAGTGAATGAATGTGTGAATGAATGAATGAGCCCTAACCCACCATCCTGGTTTACGAGGATGATCTATGATAACACGTGTGGCAACATCTTACAAGTTGTCACCAGCGTCGATGACATCGTGGGGCCCTTCATTGGGACCTGTAGATTCGTGGCTTCATTTCAGGGTAAGGTCAGCAACTTTTGAGACACAATCCCTACCGCTGAGAAGGTTCAAAATTCTCATTCTACTCAAGCAGGATGCCAAGAGAGAGATAGGAAAAATCTTCTTTTAAAGCTTACTTACTGCCTGTGTATAGGATTTTCTCAATTATGCCTAAGAGCACTTCACTTTTTTAGCTTTGTTGGAAATTTTTTAAACTGCAAAGTGCAATACTGTTGAATTATTCTGACTCAGCCAGACGTGGGCTTTGAGCCTGGTTCTTCCAGTTGCCTGTTGCGGACCCTGGGTAAGTCCCTTCTGTCTGCTGCATCTCAGTTTTCATATCTGTAAAATGGGAGCAGTAATTCCTACCCCATTTGTTTATTAAAGAGTTCAATTAAACAAATTAAATCATACGAAGTTCTGCTCACAAACTTACCACCCATTGACTGTGTTTGCTTCTTTTTTTATTTCTCCAACTGAGTTCAATTAAAAAAATAATAGCCCTGATAGGAGTGTGAAGTAAAGAATTGAAAATAGTGGAAAGAGAGCATTACACTGTACTGTACCTCTGCTTTTAAGTTTGTCATCAGAATAAACTCAGTATTCAAGTGATGCTACAGCCACTTTCTCTAATTGTTTCATAAATGTAAGAAATGGTCCCATATCACATCGATCCAACGCACAATTTTATTCTTTTACAGGTAGAGCTGGGATGGGAAGGTTTAGCTGACGGGCAATAGACGGGTGCTGACAATCCAACGTGAGGCAGGCTCTCAGGGTTTCCATATGCTTTCCTACACCACGCTGTCCTTGCCTGAAGGGGCGCCTGGTTTCCTGCTGAGGGGAGTTAGCTGCTTGCCGTTCAAATACAGAGGGCATCCTGCTCACTTAAGCAGTTTTGCTAAATAAGAAGAGTCACATTCATGCTCCTCAATATTTCTTTTCCTCAAATTTCTTTGGAACATTTAAGAAAGTCGGCAAGCCTCTTTTGTCCTCAGATTTACTCCAATAATCTTTAAATAATGACTTGTGTCTATTTTGTAGCATTTCTCCCCTGAACTTTCAAGTTGGCAGAATCCTCTGGGCCACAAAAAAAAAAATGTGTCTCATTATATTCTATGCAAAGGGATTGAACAATAAACTCTGAGAAAGTGTGTAGCTGTAGCTGACAGGATGGCTTGCCTTTATGCAGATTTGAAAACAACTTCTTTTGTCCTTAGTTTACAGCTTCAGTTGGGAATTTTACATGCAGTTGCCTAACTGTGGCAGGCAACGTGTACTTAATCAGACCCTGCTCGCCCCGCAGGTAAGTTGTCATCTATAACTCAGTGCCTGTCCCTGTTGGGTCCGGCCGGCTCGGCCGGCTGTGAAATGTGGCTGCAGCCCTGGGTAGTACAAATGGCATTAATTACCTCAAACAGGCATAAGCCAAATGGAGTCATTGGTTTTAGGAACTAACCATATCCTCCACTTAGATCAAGGATCAAACTTTTATTCTGCCTACTTCCAGGAAAACACGTTTTGTTATGTTTATATTGAGCAAACATGTCATCAGTAAAATGAGGAAAGTCCCAAATAAACTTTCTTCTAATTTGATTTGCTTTCTATGTAGATGCTCTACATATGCATAAAGAAATCCAGGCTGATTTTTTTGCCTTAATATCGCAAAATGTATAAATTCCTCCTCACTCCCAAGTATATAAATATTAAAGTATGCTTAAAAGTAATAGAAAATGCATAAAGTAGAAATTCTAAAAATTCCAACTTTACCATATGAGTAGTTTACCAACTGAAAAACAGTGATGAAAAGGACAGCATATAAATGTATCCGTGGAAATCTAAATGGCCTCACGGTTCACTCCTGGTAGAAATCAACAATGTCTGAGAGTTTGCTTAAACCATGTATTTTATTAGGGGGCACAGACATAATTTAGTGATTAAATAAAGACTTGTCTTCAATTATATCTGAAAAGTAGTTTTGTCCCCAGATGAAACAATCTTTGTGTTTTAACTGCAATTAGATATCATGGCTCTTAAAAATGCAGATTATTCAATATATGTATTTATTTTAAGCAGGTAAAATGTCTGGGTTATAAGAGGTAGCATGCTGGAGTAGCCAGAAAGACCTTTCAGAAATCAACAGCATTTGAATACTGTTAAAATGTTTAATGTACTGATGCCTTCATTAAGAAAAATGTGACAGAATCAATGGTAAACCAGGCATTCAGATAAATTTAAAATTAACCTATATTAGCACTCAAATATCTGAAACCCTGAGAACTCTAAGAACAGGAAGATGATAAGCTGGAGAAGCGTGACCTTTCTTCTCGATGTTCTTCTAATTGAGGCCAACATTTTCTGGAAAGGACAGATGGCAGTCATCTTAGATTTTGCAGGCCACATTCACCTCTGTGGCACCTTTCTTTCTTTCTTTCTTTCTTTCTTTCTTTCTTTCTTTCTTTCTTTCTTTCTCTCTTTCTTTCTTCCTTCCTTCTTTTCTTTCCTCCTTTCTTCCTTTCTTTCTTTCTTTCTGTCTCTTTTTTCTTTCTTTCAAAAACCCTTTAACAATCTAAAAACCACAAACTTGGCCCACAGGCTATAGTTGGCAGACCTCTGATCTAGTATGTTAACTTGGCAATTCTTCTTTCTGGGCTTAAATTATAGAAGAATGAATTGAAATACGTCATGCATCTTTTGGGATCTATAAGTACCAAAGCCACCTTCTTTATGATATTGCATTCTTCTGTCTAAACCACAGGCTCTATTATGTTTATCCTTATATGCTAAGATCCTAACCCAATGCCTGATACATGGTAGGTTTTCAGAAAATACTTGCCATATAATAGCATTTCTTATTTTCATCTAATCCTACAGTATTGAAAGGGTGACTTCAATTCTGAGAGATGGTTTTTTTTTATAATCAGCCTTAATAGAAATATTTTCTTGGGTCACCCCATCCCAACCCTACCAGCTTTCTGTAAAATTTAAGGTATGGAACCCAACAGATACAATTTATCAAAACTATTTATTACCTCTATGAGCAATAGTTATGTATAGTACAAACACAATATTAGAGAGTGAAAATAATTTAAAGGTATAAGATAAATTCTTGGCTGCTGATTTTTAAAATGTGTTTAAGTCCATATTGTGTTTATTTGTTGGGTATCTCTGATTAAAAAGTAGTGTCTCTGGGCTTCCCTGGTGGCGCAGTGGTTGAGAGTCCGCCTGCCAATGCAGGCGACATGGGTTCGTGCCCCGGTCCGGGAAGATCCCACATGCCGCGAAGCAGCTGGGCCCGTGAGCCATGGCCGCTGAGCCTGCGCGTCCGGAGCCTGTGCTCCGCAACGGGAGAGGCCACAACAGTGAGAGGCCCGTGTACCGCAAAAAAAAAAAAAAAAAAAAAAAAAAAAAAAAAAAAAAGTAGTGTCTATGAGGGCAAAACCAGGACTCTTTCTTTCTCTTATTTCTTTCATGCTTCTTTTTTCCTTCATTCCTCCCCTCAAAGGGGCAAAGTACTCACTACTCAGCACACAGTGGGGGCTTAATCAAGGCTGCAGACCCCTTGCACTGGCCTTCAAGACTCTCCAAGATGGTCCTTCTTCTTTCCATTCTCCTTTCTTTTTTTTGCAAAAATGCTGCAACCACTTCTCCATTTCTTTAAAAAAGTATGTATTTCTCAATCTGTCAAATAAACACTATATGAACAATTTAAGATTGCTTTAAATAAATTTATTTTCTGTTTTTCCCCCTTTCTTAAAAAAAATATTGGCACTAAGCCATAAGGCATAATGAGCTAGGGGTTTGCAAAGTTTGATTACAATTGACTGACACGTAGTGTATAATTATTAATTTCTTCTATTGCTAAAAGAAAAGGAAGAGGGCAAAATGTATTACATTCTTACTATTTAAAAAAATTTTAAGTCTAGTTGACTTACAATGTGTTAATTTCTGCTGTACAGCAAAGTGATTCAGTTATACATATATATACATTCTTTTTTTACATTCTTACTATTAAGTACCAGTGGAGATCTGCCATCTTTGAAAACACCTATGATGTTTATTCATCTCTCCCAATTTAAGGAAGTAAAAGAACCTGGTCTTGTAGATTTTAGAAGCATTTTGTTATGGTACTTGATGCTGTTTAAGACATTTTTTAAACTTGGGTTATAAATGTCAGAGTTAATTTGGCTTCCGTCCACTTCCCTCCTTCTGTGGCCTGAGTTTTGGTGGACGTGAGTCGCACTAAAGCTTTCTTCTGGGAAGTCACGCAGACTTAAGGGTCTGAGGGGGTCATGAGACTCTGGCTCCCCCATGCTCCGGCACATGGAGCATGGAAATTTTGGGAATCATTTTAGGAGCTAAAAGCCTTGCTGGGGAGCGGAGCTGAGCTGGCACGGCTCCCAGGCAGGGAAGCTCCGTCTTCCCCAGCTCCTCTCCCGTTTCTCAGCATGGGGTGTCAGGGGAATCATTAAGGGGGCATCCTGGCCTCGGCCTCCCACACCTGCCGGTCCTGGTTCCCTGCTGTAGTTTTATGGGCCGTGAGGAGGCAGGTTTGACGCCACGGAACACAGTCTCTGCCAACAGCTGCAGACAAGTCAGCTCACCAGACAGTAAAATGTAAAGAGGGGGAGGGAGAGATAACCTTTGAAGTTTACAAAAAAGCATGACTTTGACCACTTCCTTTTTCCTTTTTAAATTGGTGTCCCAGGTATGTTGAGAGCAACTATCGGCTAACTTTACAAGGAAAGATCCACTTCCTCCCAACACTTAGGGGCTTCGTGGTTCTCAGCATTTTAATTCCAGAGCTGAGTGGCCTTCACTTCAGAGACAACGTCTGTGAGAAGCAGATGAGAAGCGTGGCATTTTGACTGAGGTGTACATGAAAGGATGATGCACTGAAAATACACACCCACACGTATACAGAGAGCTCTCCGGATTCAAGTTTAAGGTTAAAGGGTACAAGCCATCCCCGAGCCCCCTTGTCTTTCCCACGTGTTTACTCTGCATTGGGCCTTCAGGCTTCTGTCCTTTAAAGGAAAAACGCTAAGAAAGTGATTTGAAACTATGGCGCTATGTTTTCTCTTTTTTCACATCTCAAGTTTAATTTCCCTTTAATGCTTTTCCTTTCTACTATTCTTTCAGTATTTTTCTCTCTTTGTTTAAAAAAGGGAGTCTGGGATTTCCGTTGTTCTGTCACTTTTATACAGTTTAGCATGGAATGTCCCGGAGGGTGTGTGTGTGTGTGTGTGTGTGTGTGTGTGTGTGTGTGTGTGTGAGAATCCCATAGCACTGATCTTGGGAAGACCTTGCTGGATTGTGGGGCTTGAGTCTCCAGTTTGAACCATGCACATGAGAAAAGCATAAAAGATTCCTTTCAAATTACATAACATACCTTATATTTGGTAGCTTTGTGATTTCCAGATGTCACTTCATTCATGTTAACAATGCTTTTAACTTTCTGTTTAATGAAATGTAGGCAAAATGGATCAAATTTAGACTCTGATGTTCAGTTCTAAAATAAGAATTAGGGTCATTATAAAAGGCTGTTTCCAGGCCAGCATAATGTTTAGACAGAACCAAAAAATCCTCACAGTTCTCTTACTTTTTCTTCAAAACTATTAAAAGGAACATAAATACTCGCATCCTTCTTTGTAGGGTGGAAATTAACTTAGAGACCAATCCATGGATCCTCACAATTCCATCACTGAAGTGCTCAGTCTCTTACTACGTAGTTGTTAGACTTCAAACCAATCCCTTAACTCCCTGGGACTCCGAAAAAGTAAGGCAAGTGGTCTCAACCTCTTCTGTCTGATACCGTAGCCACTAGTCATGGGTGACAGTTTAAATTTAATACAATTAAGTAACATTAAAAATTTAGTCCCACAGTTGACCAGCCACATCTCAGGTGCTCAACAGCCCTGAGTGGCCAGTGGCTATTGTACCAGGCAGAGTGGGGAGGGAAAATTCTGTGGAACAGTGCTGGCTGGTAAGTGTGTGACACCGTACAATCCGAGAAACAGCACACAGGGCAGTCCAGGCAGCTGGGCTCCAATCACAGCCTTCTTACCCTCCCCTTGTTGTTGAATCACTATTATGTTATTTATCACAACAGTTCTGCAGAGTCATTGATTCCTTAAACATGTGATGAGCACTTGCTGTGATCCAGGAATTGTGCCCTAGGCTGGGGACATAAAGACAAAAAGCGTCATGCTAGTGTGCTAGGTGCCTACTGCCTGCAAAAGAAGACCAGCAAATGAACAATTCCCAAATGGAGAAGCAACTTGGACAGCTGTACGGAGGGCGCAGGGCATCGTGCAGGGGATGCTTTCCAAAGGAAGCTAAGCCTCGGTGGGGGACAAAAGCTGTGTGCACAAATTATTACATAAGAGCACCATGAGGTAAAGGTTCAGAAATGGTGTTGCTGAGTTAAGGTGCATGAGGTATCTAAAAGAACTGGTGCCTAAATTGTCTTGTTTGACAATAGAAGAGCATCAGCCTTCACACTTTGACCAACACTGGGGCGTTTCGACATTGCAAATAAAAAATGGTTAGTTTTGCATTTCTTTTATTACCAGTGAGATAGAACACACTTGCATTCTTTCACTGATACACGTTCATAGGTCACTTTCATCATCATCAGTTGGGGCGGTGCACACATATGCATGTATTGATGGTCTGATTTCTTTTTGATTTCTACGATCTCTTCCTTGGAATATTAACCTTGTGCCTGCCGTAGAGTTGCAAAAATTTCAAGTTTGTCAATTCCCTGTTAACGCTTCTCTATTTTAAATTTATGGAAGCAACAGACAGTTTTAATTCTCAGGTAATTTAACATTCCATTGTTTTCCTTTATGCTGTATATCTTCCCAAAGCAAATGTTATATAAATACTGACCTATATTGTGGTTCTGCAAGTTGACTGCAGGGGGGATTCCTCTGAGGAGCTTGAAGACATACGGATACCTGGGACCCACCCAGCTACCCAGGGAATTCCACCTTGAAGACACGCGTGAAAACCATGATTCACATTTTTTTTAATTTTTAAAATTTTTATTTATTTTATTTTTTGTCTGCGTTGAGTCTTTGTTGCTGCGTGCAGGCTTTCTCTAGTTGCAATCAGGGGCTACTCTTCGTTGCGGTGCGAGGGCTTCTCATTGCGGTGGCTTCTCTTGTTGCGGAGCACGGACTCTAGACTACTGACTTGTGGCACATGGGCTTAAGTTGCTCCACGTGGCATGTGGGATCTTCTCGGACCAGTGCTCCAACCCGTGTCCCCTGCATTGGTAGGCAGAGTCTCAACCTGTGCACCACCAGGGAAGCCCCATGATTCATATTTTGTAGTAGTTTTATAATTCCATATTCTATGTTTATTTGATGTGACATTATATTTCCAAAATATTTAGCCCTAGCCCTTTGTCTTAAAACCATTTGTTTAATAATCCAATCTTTCCCAACTTCTTTGGAATGCTATCTTTACCACAGACGACACTTTCAAAGACATTTGGGCTTTGTCTATACTTTCTATTCTGTCTGACTGATTCCTGTGAGAGCACCTTACAGTATCCCATAGAATGAATCCTCCCTGGTTACTTTTATGGATGTGGAACTCATGGTTTAAATAGCACTCATCAAGTTGGGTTGATTAAGTAGAGGGGACCTAGAAAGTCATGGTCTGAATATAATAATCGATAGAGCCATCTGGATTGGTTGGTAGTGAGTTAATATTGAAAGTTGGTTTATTCTTGGCTCATTCAATGTAAATATGTTTAAAGCTAAATATGCATAGCTCATTCAATAACTTTTGACGGGGACAAGGACTTTTCCTTTGAGGTTGGGTCTGCTGATGAGTTTCCTGTGAATTTTCTTGCATCACCAACTACTTCAATGCATTGTCTACATTTTAGATTTCTGGTTATGTGATTACTTAAACACCCCTGGCATCCGACCTGATTGCAGAATCCTTTTCAGACTCTTATATAGTTTTCTCGCTTGACCCATTCGTGGGGTCTTTTACTGTTATCATGTCTTCCCAAAGCAGTCAACACGGTGGTTCTTTTTGTTTAGAAATGATTCCCTCTCACAGTCATATTTTTCCAGCTTATGTAAATAGTTCACTAAATTATAAAAGTCTGATTATAACTACACTTGGCTTCAGTAGGAAACAAATACAGATGTGACCCCTGATAACTATCAACTTGATGGTGAATAGAGCCACGTGGTCACACACGGAGGTCCTGCCACTTGGCTCAGGTGGCCCTGGTGCCTCTTAGTGTATATTTCAAAGAGCACTGTGGGCTAATCTGCTTGGTGGGTTCCGTGGGGTTTCAGGGAATTTCGGGGCGCTCGTGAGGTGGGTGTAGCACGGCGTTGGGAAGCCGTGGGGGAACCCAGTGCCCCAGGGGCTGGGAGCACTGGATGTTACTTCCCTCACCCCCCGTCTTGTCTGTGCCCACAGAGTGAACTGCTGGGTCCTCCTGAGAGTTCAGTGTGGTAACACCAAGGGACTGATATGGAGCCAGAACCCTGGGGACTGCCCCTCCCCCCACTCTCTTCCCCCCTCCCCCATACCTAATCCGCCCGCAGACTTGTGTTTTATACCCCAGACTTCAGTGTCGCTGAGGTCCAAGCCTTCTCTCCATCTCCGCATCCCACGCTGGGCCTGGCCATTGTCATCTGCACCCAGACCAATGGCCTCTGCATCCACTCTTGTCCTTGTTATGTGGATTTTCATTAGGATCGTGGCTTCAAAACACGCCCAGGATCATGTCAGCCTCCTCTTCAAAATATTTCAGTGTTGTCCTAGTGCTCTTAAGATAAAGACGCAAACCCTGATCTTGGTGGTCCCCATGCCTTCAGCTCCCGTCTCACTGGCCCTTGGGTCCCGAGGTGGACGGAACGGCTCTTCACAGGAGCCTTGCGCACACTTTTCCCTTCTGCTCCCTCCTCCTCTGTCTGGCTTCTTAGAAAACGCTCATCCTTCGCAGGTGGGCCTCGTTCCTGGAGGAGCCCTTCCTCTGCCCATCCTCCCCCTGCTATTCTAGGTTCTCGGGTGGGGTCCCCATTCTGCTCACCCAGCTGCAGCTGCGGGTGTATTTCTGTTTGGTTAGTAACATCTGTGTCTCCTGAGGAACTCTGGGCTCCTTGGGGACGGGAATCCTGTTGCTCACCAGTGGGCCCACCATGGCTGGCACAGGTCTCAGCAAACGCTCAATAGATCATTGATGGAATATTCATCAGAGTGGACGAGAAATGTAATAAAGCCTCTAACAGAGTCTGACATGTAAGACGCACTTTTACACATGTATTTCCTTTTTCCTGTCCTTTTAGTCAATCAAACAGGATCATGTTACCTATTAAATGACATATGCAGCTTTGGGCCAACTGCCTTTCGTGTGGAGGAAAATGCAAAAGCATCTACCTTCAAAATGATTTCTAGATCATTCGATATAAGTGAATCTGAGAAAATGTCTTAGCAGATACAAAGACAGTACATATTCTACAGAGAAGTGGCAGGAGTATTTATCCTAAATTAGTGCTGAGTCAACTGCTCACCATAAACCTTCATCCTCAGTAACAAAGCGTCACAGTTGCAGACGATACCAAATTGCAGCTTATTTTTAATTATATTAGACTTTTTTCTCCCCCGTGGAGAGCGCGGGGAAGCCAGGCTCCCTTTGATCCCGGGTAGGTATGTTAATGTTAGAACAACAGGAAGCCCCGCCGGACCGGATTGCGTCCCACCCCCATGGCCACCTTCACCCGGCCTGCTGCCACGCCATTCATCTACTCGGCCTGATTAAGGAAACCAGCTCCAAAGGGCCCAGGCCCTCGGTCGTATCGTAGCTATGTCAGCTGTATCCTTTCGAAGGAAAAAATACTTTAAGGAAGAAAAGTTTAAGTGATTCACTGGTTAATTTGAGTCAACAGTTAGTCTAAGATCTGGAACTTTTAGTTTCTCTTTTGCAGGGTCTGCAAACCTTTCTGTAAAGGGCCGGGGCAGGGATGGGGCATGCCTCACTCTGCTGTTGGGAAGCTCTCAGCCCTGCCTCGGGCCCTCCCCGGGGGCGCCGCTGGAACCACACCCCGCCTCCCATCCTCCACAGGCCTTCCCCAGGCCACACACCCATCCTCCCAACTGGAAGATTCCACTGGCGGGCCACCACTCCCAGTCCCGCCCAGCTGCCTGCTGGGCTAAGTCGGATCCCTGGAGGGGGGTTGGCGACCACCCTCTTGTCTCACTGGCCCGAACTTTGTCTCACCCTCCGCCCTCTGACTTTGGCATTTACATTCCAGGCTTTAAGGGGTTTCCCACCACTTAACTCTTCTTTTTTCTCCCTCACCTGTTCAAAGCGTTCCCGTCAAAGACCACCCGAAGCCACACTCTCTCCACTGTTTCCCACCTTCCCTTTCCCCCAACAGTCCAGCTGCCCGCTGAGAACACGCATCTCCCTTTGCCCCGGTCCACCTGGCGTCCTCCTCACCCTGTCTTCTCCTCGTAGCTGCTTGCAAACCCTGACAGCGCAGAACACTTAATATTCCTTTTACATCTTCCCCAGGTATGACAGGTTCTTTAAACACTGAATGAGCAGAATAAATCACTGTTCGTGACTTCACATGCAGGGTTTGTGGATTTGCATCCCCTGCGGTGGCCCAGGGAGGCCTGGTCACCAGCCACCGTGGTTGCCTTTTAGGTAAGAACTCCCCGGCAAATGGAAGCATAATCCAGAAACATAAGCCTGGGAGTCAGTGTCCTCCAAAATAGGCTGCTCAAAATTTCCCATTTAGGGGAGGGAGAAAACGTCTACCCATAATTTTTTTCTAAAAATAAAAAAAGAATTAAATGTAACCCATTTAATATATAGGCTGACCCCGAGCTCACTGTCCCGTGTGTCAGTGGGTCCCACAGCGCCAGGGCCAGGCCAGGAATTGTGGGACCTGGAGTTTATACAGTTCTGGGGACAAAAGTGGGATTTGAGGAATTCTTTACCAAAAAGAATTCATACCGGTAAGTGAAGTACCCTGAGGCCACCCAGTGCATGGAGGGTCAGCCTGAATGTATTGGTGGGCTATTGGAGGGGACACCACGTCGAAATACTTCTCTGCAGGTTGGTGAACAGCCTCTGCTCCGAGGAAATATTTCCCACATCCCCCATTCAGGCCACAGTCCAGCAGCTGAACCCCAGGGACAGCCAGCTTCTGGTCGAACTCTTAGGTATTTGTGCAATACTGTTTTTAAACACTTTGAATATCACCCATGGGTGTATACAATAAAGATATATTCTTAAGAGTAAATAACTTCTTAATTTAAAAATTATGGAAAATCAGTGAAAATGCAATTGCTGATGTAGTGACAGCTTTGACAGGAATTACAGAGAATGAGCCTGGGGCAAGGTTATAGATACAGCATCATACGTGAAATTAAATCATTGCATCATTCCTAGGTAAGCTCACACAGAATGAGTGGAATCCAGAAATGGGCAAAGATATGTAGGATATCATTAATCTGATTATAAAAATAAAACATAAAAGATGTCAGGATTGTTATAATGGCATGTGTCATGTCATGGGCCCTGGCCAAGGCACTCTCGTACCTCACAGAGGTTACTGAGTGTTCCTTCTCAACGGAGCACTTGGGAGATTTCAATGTTTGATGAATTATATACCTTTCTCCTACACAGGGAAAGTGTTAGAAATTTGCTGACCTTTTCTGTGATAACAAATGACTGCTAGATTGCTACCTTTTAGAGTTAAAAAGAAAAGTCTAACCAAGATCCTTCAAAGCAAAGATAAAATTAGCACATTTTGTTATTTTTAACTGAAGTCCATAGTTTGCATCAGGGTTCACTCTTGGTGATGTATATTCTATGAGTTTTGACAAATGTGTAATGTCCTGTATCTACCACTTGAGTATCATACAGAGTAGTTTCACTGCCCTAAAGATCCCCTGTGCTCTGCCTGTTCATCCCTCCCACTCCTCAGCCCCTGGCAACTAGTAATCATTTTACGGTCTCCATTGTTTTTCCTTTTTCCTCCTGTCTTATAGTTGAAATCATACAGTATGTAGCCTTTTCAGATTGGCTTCTTTCACTTAGTAATATGCAGTTAAGTTTCCTTCATGTCTTTTCAAGGCTTGATAGCTCATTTCTTTTAGTGCTGAATCATATTCCATTGTCTGGATGGACCACACTTTATTTATCCATTCACCTACTGAAGGGCATCTTGGTTGCTTCCAAGTTTTGGCTGCGATAAACATCTGTGTGCAGGTCTTTGTTGGACATACGTTTTCAAATCTTTTGAGTAAACACCAAGGAGTATGGTTGCTAAATCATATGGTAAGAGTATGTTCAGGTTCATAAGAAGCTGAAACTGTCTTCCAAAGTGGCTGTACCATTCTGCACTCCCATCAGCAGTGAATGGATCCTGGTCAGCATCTGGAATTGTCAGTGTTCCAGACACTGGCCATTCTCACAGGTGTGTAGTGGTATCTCATTGTTGTTTTACTTTGCATTTCCCTGAAGACACATGATGTGGAACATCTTTTCATATGCTTATCTGCCACATGTATATCTTCTTTGGTGAGTTGTCTTTTAAGATCTTTGGCCCATTTTTTAATTGTATTGTTTTCTTATTGTTGAGTTTCAAGTGTTCTTCGTATATTTGCAATACAAATGCTCAGATATGTTTTTGCAAGTATGTCTTGCCAGCCTCTGACTTGTCTGTTCAGTCTCGTAAAAGTGTCTTTCACAGAGCAGAAGTTTTTAATTTTAATGAAGTCCAGCTTATCAATTTTTTCTTTCATGGATTGTGCTGCTTATAGTGTAGTATCTCAGAAACTCATTGCCAAAGCAAGGTCACCTAGATTTTCTCCTACATTCTCTTCTAGAAGTTTTATAGTTTTGCCTTTCACTTTTAGGTCTATGATCCATTTTGAGTTGAATTTTTGTGAAAGGTTTGAGGTCTGAATCTACATTTTTCTCCCCACATGGATGTTCAGTTGTTCCAGCATGATTTCTTTTTCTTTTTAATTAATTAATTAATTTTATTTTTGGTTGCGTAGGGTCTTGGTTGCTACGCACGGGCTTTCTCTAGTTGCGGTGAGCGGGGGCTACTCTTCCTTGTGGTGCACGGGCTTCTCATTGTGGTGGCTTCTCTTGTTGCAGAGCACAGGCTCTAGGAGCGTGGGCTTCAGTAGTTGCAGCACGTGGGCTCAGTAGCTGTGACTCACGGGCTGTAGAGCGCAGGCTCAGTAGTTGTGGCGTGCGGGCTTAGTTGCTCCGCTGCATGTGGGATCTTCCCAGACCAGGGTTCAAAGCCGTGTCCCCTGCATTGGCAGGCAGATTCTTAACCACTGCGCCACCAAGGAAGCCCTAGCATGATTTCTTGAAAAGACTGTTCTTTATCTGTTGAACAGCCTTTGCTCCTTTGTCAATGATCAGTTGCGTGGGTCTGACTGGGTCTGTGTCCTGGCTCTTTACTCTAGTTCATTGATCCATTTGTTCATTCACCAATACCCCATTGTCTTAACTTTTGTAGCTTTACAGTAAATCTGGAAGTCGAGTAGGGTCAACCCTCTGACTTTCTTTTTCTCCTTCACTATTTTGTTGGCTACTCTGGGTCCTTTGCTTTTTCATATAAACTTTAGAATCAGTTTGTTGATAATCACAAAATAACTTGGTAGGGTTTTGATTGGGATTTTGTATTGAATCTATAGATCAAGTTGGGAAGAACTGATGTGTTAATGGTATTGAGTCTTCCTATCCATGAATGTGAAATATCTCTCCATTTATTTAAATCTTCGATTTCTCAGTTTTGTAGCTTCCCTCATATAGACCTTGTACATATTTTGTTAGATTTATCCCTAAGTACTTTTTTCAATGCTAATGTATTGTGTTTTTAACTTTAAATTCCATTTGTTCACTGCTGGTATATCAGAAAGCTGACTTTTGTATATTAACCTTGTATCCTATAGCCATGGTATAATCAACTAATTTGAGGCATTTTTTTTTTCGAGGTATTTTTGGGGCTCAATTCTTGGGATTTTTTTACATAGACAGTCAGGTTATACGTGAACAAAGACATTTATTTCTTCCTTCTCAACCTATATACCTTTTCTTTCCTTAATGCATTAGCTAGAACTTCCAATACAGTGTTGGCTAGGAGTGGTGAGAGGGGAAATACTTGCCTTTTTCCCGTTCTTAGGGGAAAAGTATCTAGTTTCTCACCATTAATCATGAAGTTAGCTGTAGGTTTTTTGATGTTCTTTATTGGTGAGGAAGTTCCCTTCTATTCTCAGTTTGCTGAGACTTTTTATCATGATGGCTATTGGATTTTTCAAATGATTTTTTGGCATCTATTTCATCTGTTGATGTGATGTATTAATTGATTTTTGAATGTTGAACCAGCCTTGCCTACTTGGGATAAATCACACTTGGTCATGGGTGTATACTTTTTAAATACACTGTTGGATTTGATTTGTTAATATTTTCTTGAGAAAGGCTTATTTTATTTTATTTTATTTTTTTGCCTACAGTTACTAGTTTGCTCCAGCACTATTTGTGGAAAAGACTATTCCTCCTCTATTGAATTGCTTCTGCACCTCTGTCAATCTGATAATTTCATTCTCTAGTCTGTTTCATTCATCTGTGTGTCTAATCCTTACCAATATCATACCAATATCATATCAATCATAGTCTTGATAATTGTAGCTATAGAGTAAGCCCTAATATTGGGAAGAGTGATTCCTCCTACTTTCTTCTTCTTTTTCATTTTTTGGGGACTGTTCTAGGGTCTCTCCCTTTCCGTATAAATCTTAGAATAAACTTGTGTAAGTTTACAGAAATTTTGCTGGACTTTTGATAGAGATTCCATTAAACCTATGGATCAGTTTGTGGAGAATTGACTTCTAATACATGAGCATGACAAGTCTCTCCAACTATTTACATCTTCTTTGATTTCTTATATCAACATTTTGTTGATTTCTATATTTGACTTCTGTTTTCACTTGTCCATTTTTAGGATATACAGATGCAATTAATTTTGTGTGTTTACCTTGTGTCCTGTAATCTTACTAAGCTCATTTTTTAGTTCTGGGAAGTTTTTTGGTAGATTGCTCGAGGTGTTCTACATAGACAACCATGTATCATCTACAATACAGACAGCTTTATTTCTTCCCCACAAATGTGTGGCTTTATGTATTTTTATTTTTCCCTGTTATTGCACTAGAACATTCAGTGCCATGTTGAACAAGAGGGGTGAGCACAGGCATCCTTGCCTCATTTCCAGTCTTAAAGGAAAATAATTCAGTCTTTAACCTTTAATTGTGATATTGGCTGTGGGCTTTTTGTAGATACTCTGTATGAGGCTGAGGAAGTTCCTCTCTATTCCCAGTTTGCTGAGAGATTTTATATCACTGAGTATAGAATTTGTTCAAATCCTGTGCCTGTATCAATTTATTTCTTAGCCTATTGATATGGTGGTTTATGTTGACTGATTTTTGAACGTTGAACCAGCTTTGCATATCTGGAAATTCTACTTTTTCATGGTATATTAATTTTTTTATACATTGCTAGATTGGATTTGCTAATATTCTGTCAAGAACTTTTGAGTCTATGTTCATGAGAGAGATTGCTCTGTACATGTTTTTGGAGGGAGGTTATCTTTCTCTGCTTTTGCTGTCAGGGTAATATTAACCTCATAAAATGAGTTGGCAAACATTCCTTCCTCATCTATAAAATTTTGTGTTAATTCTCACTTAAATGTTAGATAAAATTATCTTGTGACACTATCTGGGTCTGGGGATTTATCAATTCAATTTCTTTAACGGTTTTGAGACTTCTAAGGCTACTAAGGTTATCTTTCTCATCTTGGCTGAATTTTGGTACTTTGTGGGTTTTGAGAAATGATCCATTTCTTCTATGTTGTCAAATTTATGAGTATAAATTTTACAGTATTCCCTTACTATCATTTTGATGGTTGAAGGATCTGTGATGATATTTCCTGTTTCATTCCTGATGTGGTGATTTTTGTCTTTTTATTTTTGTCAGTATTGCTAGAGGTTTACAGATTTTATTGAGATTTCTTAAAGAGCTACCTTTTGTTTCATTGATTTTTTCTATTGTTTTCCTATTTTCAATTTTATTGAGTTACACTATTATCTTTATTATTGCCTTCCTTCTGCTTGCTTTGGGTTTCTTTTCCTAGTTTTCTGAGGTAAGAACTTAGAAAATCATTTTGAGATTTTTCCTTTCTATGTATGCATTTAGTGTTATAAATTTCCCTCTTAGCTGCATCTCACAAATTTTGATATGTTGTGCTTTCATTTTCATTCAGTTCAATTTATTTTAAAATTTCCTTTTAGACTTCCTCTTGGACCCATGGATTATTTAGGAGTGTTGGCTACTCTCCATGTTTGAAGATTTTCCTTTTGTCTTTCTGTCATCAATTTCTAGCATGACTCCATCTGTCATTGATTTCTACTATGATTCCATTATGATCATAGAACAAACTCTGTATGATTTCAGGTTTTTTTTTAAATTTGCTAAATTAAAAAAAATTATCCAGGATATGGTCTGTCTTGGTGAATGTTCCATGGGTGCTTAAAAGGATTGTGCATTCTGCTGTTCTTGGGTGATGTTGTTTAATGACATTGCTCAATTCTTCTGTATTCTTGCTGGTTTTCTGTTTAGAGGTTCTATCAATTGCTAACAGAGGGGTCATGAAGTCCCTAACTGTAAATGTGGATTTCTCTTTTTCTTCTTTAAGTTCTTTCAGTGTTTCCTTTATGTTTTTAAAGTTCTATTGTTTGGTGCATACATATTTAGAATTGCTATATCTTTTTGGTGAACTGATTGTCTACTCATTGTGCAATGTCTCTCTTGTTGCCTAGTGATTTCTTTTGCTCTGAAGTCTACTTAATCTGATACAATATAGCCATTCCTTTTTTGATTTTGCATTATATATCTTTTTTCATCCTTTTACTTTCAAACTACTTTTGTACTTAAATTTGAAGTGAGTTTTGTTAAGACAGTGTATATTTGGGTTGTGTGTTTCTATCCATTCTGCCACCCTCTGTTGTCTAATTGGTGTATTTAGACCGTTTACATTTAGAGCAATTATTGAAACTTAGGGCTTATGTCTGGCATTTCAATTTTTGTTTTGTTTCTTCTGTTTCTCATTCCTCTGTTTCTCTTTTCTTGCTTTCTTGTGGATTACCTCAGCATATTTTAGAATAGCATTTTTATTTATTTATAATGTTTTTGATCATATCATTCTATATAGTTTCCTTAGTGGTTGTTCTAGATATTACAACATATATAAGTAACTCATCACAGCCTCCTTATATCAACATCTTATCACTTTGAGTGAAGTATTGAATGTTTACTCCCATTTGGGTACCTTTAACCCTTTTCTACTTTTCAAATAAAATTGTCTTAAGTATTTCCTCTATACACATGGAGCAATACATCAGATAGTGTTAAGTGTTATAATGTTTGCTTCAACCATCAAATCTAATTTAAGAATCTCATGAGAAGGATAGTCTATGATTTTTACCTCTATTTTTACCCAGTGAATTAAACTGCTAGAGTTGCCATAGCAAAATTCCACATATGGGGTGTCTTAAACCACAGAAGTTTATCTCTCACAGTTCTGGAGGCTGGAAGTCCAAGATCAAAGTGCCAGCATGGTTGGGTTCCTGGTGAGAGATCTCTTCCTGGCTTACAAAGGGCTTCCCTCTCCCTGGGTCCTCACATTGTCCTTCCTTTGTGTGAGAGCACCCCTGGTATCTCTTACTCCTCGCCAAAGAGCACTGGTCCTCTTGGGTTAGGGCCCCACCCTTATGTAACCTTACTATTTTAAAGGCTCTATCTCCAAATATATTACATTGAGGGTTAAGGCTTCAACATAAGGACTTGGGGGGAACATAATTCAGTCCATAACACTCAACCATTTCTTTCCCTTTCTGAAAAAAAATATTGAACATCTCAAGAATTTGTGTATCATCTTGTGCAGGGGCCATGC
Source organism: Hyperoodon ampullatus (assembly GCF_949752795.1). Taxonomy (NCBI): domain Eukaryota; kingdom Metazoa; phylum Chordata; class Mammalia; order Artiodactyla; family Ziphiidae; genus Hyperoodon; species Hyperoodon ampullatus. Next base: position 86,676,119 of record NC_136925.1, on the reverse strand, counting down.
TAATCTTCTCTGCATTGTTTCAGTTTTATTATATGTATTGCCAAAGTGATCCTTCCAATAGTTTTTTGAATACTTAAATAATTCTTGTTGATTGAGTCCGTTTCTCACCATAAAATCTGTTTCTCACATAGATTTTTTATCTTTATAATATATTGAATAGATTCATTTTCAAAAGCAAGTTAATATCCGCTTGTCTATGTTGACTAAATTTCTACATGTCCTTAAAACATTATAACTTTACCAGTGTATTGGAGCAATTGGTGAAATTTAGGATGTAAATTAGATAATAGCATTATATCAATATTCAGTTCTTAAATTTGGTCATTTTACTGAGGTTATATAAGAGAATGACATTTTTATTGGGAAATATATGATGAAATATTTAGGAGTAAACGGTCATTATGTCTGTAACTTTCTCTTAAATGGGGAACTAATAATAATAATAGTATAATTATATGTATATGTACATACATGTATACATATAAAAACATATGTAAAGAGAGAGATAGGGAGACATAAAACATGTAGTTTATGTGACACAAAATGAAGTATGTTTACAATTGATACATCTATCTGAAGGACTTATGGGAGTTCATTGTATGATTCTTGTACCCTTGTATAAGTGTGAATTTTTTCCAAATAAACAGTTAGAAAAACCTTAGAGTTAAAAAGATAATTCCCTCTCAACTTTACCTGAGGATATCATAGATTCCAAGATAAAAATAGCCTTAGTTCTATTTTTCTTCAGTATATTAGCATTACTAGTAAAGCTAGAATGAAAACAAAACTACAGTGCTAACTGCAAGTATACTTAATAGTCAGTATGTGTTTCCAAGCACAGAAAACAGTTCAACAGAATTTGGCATTTTTGATTCCCTTGGATGGTCCAGTGATATTGTCTAAGATGTGCAGAACCTGTGGGAAAGCATCCTCTTCATAAGCCAGTTGACAAGCTTGCTATGAATTAGAAATCATTTGAGACAGAAACCGTAGGCAAATAAGTTCTATGCAGCTGAAGATTGGAAGAAATCCAACTAAGCTCTTATACAGATATGGCAGCGGATTGGATGGTTCTCTGATTAAAGTGGGTAAGCCCATGAAACACTTGTAAACAAGATCAAGTTTCTGGAAGTGGAGGTGACTGATTTGACCCCTTCAGTGTAGGCAAAATTTCAAAATGGGTTGAGAAAATGAATACAGGTCATAAAGAGAAAGCACGTTAAGTGACCTAAGATCTAGATTGCAATATCTAGACATATTTGAGAATGTTTATAAACTCTGAGATACAAAAAATTCTAGACTAAAACAAGGAAATAAAATATTTGAAAACCTTTACATTTGTTTTGCCTGGAGGACTGGAAGGATAGGCCTACTGGGGTGGGAGAGACTAGATGCTTTCTGGCAAATACACTGATCCCAAGGTTAGACAGAGCATACATTTGGCTCCAGGACTTTGGGCCAGTTTGAGAGGGAAGGGACTGAGCAAGACCAGACAGGCTGACCTGGTCCTGAGTCCCAGGTACAGTGGGTTAGCACAAGAGGATCAAAACTAACCAGAGTTTCACTGAGCATCTTGTGTACTATGAAGTTTTCTTCATCTGGGTACCTTGTACCCCAGAGCAATACCAGGGTACTCTTAGTAAGGAAGAAAATGGGTTACAGGTGTTGGGTGGACAGCCAGCAGTGAGGCCACCAAGCGAGAGTTCTGGCCACCCACTGGGCCTGGCAGTGACTCCACACTGACACCAGGCAGATGGCCGTGAAGCGTCTGTACCTGGTGCTCAGAATGCTTGTAGAACCAGCAATGAGAGGAACCAAAACAAATAAGCAGGAAATCGTCAGTACTGTTATAGATCTGATACATTGCATTCATACTTAACCAGAAAACAAGAGACCAAACACAGCCGCTGTCATTCTGCATCAGACGCAGTGCCATCATAATTCAGAAAGATAGGTTCTGGCACCATCAAACCAGAGAGAAGATGCACACATCTTAAAACTGGGAATGAGAAGTTATTAATGAAATTTGGGTCTTGGTCACACTGGGCTGCATTTGGAATCTTAGCCTTAAATTACAGGGGACCTTGCCCCTTGGCCTGGTACAAAACAGTGAGGCAAGTTTCCCACTTTGTAAATTGTGGTGGAAATCGGAGGGACACAGCTCGGCTGACAGTGTTAATAAACTGCGGCATTGAAGGGTATTTGTAAAAAGATATCTCACATTTCCCTCTAAGGGCCTTCTTTCTCGGCTTATGGAGTGGAGGGAAAAGTGTGAACAGCGAGAAACTGCAGACAAGTGACCCCGAGGCCCAGAGAAGGTGAGTTGTGTGAGTGTGTGTCCTTCACTCTCTGCTGGACCCCTCCACACTTCCCCCCTCCGCCCCCCCTCCCGTCCGCCTCCTTCCACACTGGGCCCCATGTGGATTCAGCTGGTTCAGCCTGAGAGAAGGCCTGAGGTGGTAGTGGAGAAGAAGAAAAGAAAGGTCACAGACAAATGCGTTTCTTTATCATGAGAATACCCACAAAGCCTGGCTGAGGGCTGAGCAAAGGTTCCCGTCCTATAGTTGTTCCTACGGGGGGGCTATCTTTACTGATCTGGAGCCTCAGCCTCAAAGCCAGATATATTGGCTCAGTTTCCCAAAAGCATGTTGAGGTCACGTTAGGATAACCTGAGCCATATTTGAGCTTCTTAGGGTGCATGTGAATTCTTGAAACTTGTGGAATTTAATGAACAAACTTTCTTCCAAAGGCTTACTGTCATGGATTATGAAAGCTAGCATTGGACTCTGTTTAATTCATTTACAGGCTGTAGGTTAAGGGTGTAGCCTCCAGAATTCCCCCAAACTCCAAAAAGGGTCAAAGACCCACACCTATAATACGTACTTTTATATGCACAGATGTGCAAACTTACAAGCACACAGGTGCATCTCTTGTCTGTCAAATGAGGAAGTTTGGGAAGATGATCTTCTTAGAGACTCATTCAGACTGTAAAATGCCATGAATATACATGACTAGAAATCTAGGGACCAGATACCACCACCCCAGTGGGACAAGTAAACTGGAAACACATACACACTTACTAATGCCTTTCATGTGTAAAACAAATCTTGTCCTATCACTAGTATAGTCTAGCTTTAAATCTGATTCTTCTTTTTTGTTTGTTTTTTGTTTTTTGTTTTTTTTTGCGGTATGCGAGCCTCTCACTGCTGTGGCCTCTCCCGTTGCGGAGCACGGGCTCCGGACATGCAGGCTCAGCGGCCATGGCTCACGGGCCCAGCCGCTCCACGGCATGTGGGATCTTCCCAGACCGGGGCACGAACCCGTGTCCCCTGCATCGGCAGGTGGACTCTCAACCACTGCGCCACCAGGGAAGCCCCAAATCTGATTCTTTGAGCAAAGACTATAATGGTAGGTCGTATGCACATGCTCTGGGGCTGTCTGAAAGATGGACCCATCTCTTTCCTTATTTCCGGTTTCTCTTCCTGAGTCATCCTTGGCTGAACGAGTGTCCCCCAAATGTGCTGAATCACAGTGGTCACTGGGGGCCCCTGGTAGAACGTGCAGTTCTAGGCCTTTGTCTGAAGACTCTGATTTAGTTGGTCTGTGTTGGGACCCAGGAATCTGTATTGTTATCAAGCTTCTCAGTGAATTCCTGTGACGATTAGACAAACTTGAGAAATCCCGAATCAATGTACCTGGTTGTGACCACTGGTGCTGATTCGATCCGGCAGACATGAAATTAAAGGATGTTTCATGATCACAGAGCTCCTTCCTTGGAGCACTGAATGAGAATGAGTTCCGAGTTATCCATAAAGTTTCCTCACCAAGGTCTTAGGGTTTGAAAATGTGACACTATGCCATTGATTTCTTAGTCCTTCCATTCTTCTGCCTTCCTGGTCCTACTTGTTTCTTGGTTTATTTTCATCTGTTTGGAATTTTCTCTCACCTGAAATTCTATCACATTGGATTACTTTAGCTTTCCAGCTATTTCTATTTTTTTAAATTTCTCCTCATCTTCCACACTTACAGTGATGTAATTTACATCACTATTTTTGGATTTTTAAAATATTGTCTCAAATACTGCACTTGATACCACCCTTAATTACGCTATGCTAAATAATATCTTTTCATTTGTACCAATCTTAGCCTGGGGATCTAGCTGTCTGTCAGATGTTTTTGCTGTCCAATGGCATCAGTGTTATCTTGTCAACTAATTTATACTGGAAGGCCAAGGCAGAGAAGTCTAAGTATTCATAGCATACCAAGAATATTTTGACATACATCCAAAAGCATTATAAATGTAAAGTATGGAGAATAACTGCTGGGTTTACTCATCATAAGAAACAACGTTACCGAGTCCAAGCTGTACTGCTCTGCATGACAGGCCAATAAATCGAGAGACGAGTTGTTGGGACAAGGAATAGTGGCTTTATTCAGGAATCCAGCAGACGGAGAAGGTGGTGGACTCGTGTCCCAAAGAACCATCTTGCCTGAGTTAGAATTCAGGCTCCTTTTATACTAAAAGGGGAGGGAGTAAAGTCAAATATTTCCTGGTTCTGGTCCACCTCAGGAGGCAATGTGTTAATTTCTTCCTTCCTGCAGTCATTCACAGATGGGCCTGGTCATAATGTTTCCTGTGAGCTAAACAAGGTATTTTAGCTTTTAATGCTCATGACCTGCAAGGCAGGGTTCCCAAAGATGGGCCATAATGTATAATTTAAGCTTATTGGCAACATCCCTTAGTGATTAACTTGTAATAGAAGACAAAGGTCCTTCCCTATCACAACAATGCAGTGCACACTGACTGTGTGTAATACATGAATCTGTGCATTAGAAATATAAAGAGGGATAAGTGCCCATTTAGACAGTCTTAAAGTCTAGCCTTGGAGGTAAGACATGAACATAAAAAATAAAAATAAAGCATTTCTTTCAGAACAAGACTATCTGTAAATCAGATGAGAAGGATTCTCAAAGTAAAAGATATCTTGGTCACTTACATCAGATGTATTCTACTTCCCTTGCTAACATGGAGTTCTCTAGGAGGTAAGTCTCTTTCTAACACACGCATGAATGCCTATTCCGAATACCTTTTGCACAGTTGTATTCATGGTGTTTTCACAGGTATATGAAAGAACTGTCACTCCACAATATGGTTTCAGTACTATTTCCCAGTAAAAGAAGCGTCATAAATAATCCATAAGAAAGTAACCAGCATAGTGTAAATCTGAAAAGTAAACAAAAGTAACCCCTGTCCTTTGAGGTTGCCGGGACTGTAGTGGGGGAGGGTAGAGAGGAGAGAAAGGGATGGCTATCTTGGAGGATCATGTAACAGTTCCCTTGGGACTGCAAATTGTTAAAGCCTCGTAACTCATACAGATCTAAAATCAGCGTAACCCCCACCAAACACGCAAGATTCCAGAATAGAGCCGAGTCCAGCCAATGCACCAGGGGCTCGAGGGTGTAGCCCTCGGCGAGCAAGGCGCCCCAGCTGGGCACGGGGTGGGCGCAAAGTCTACATGTGCACGACTGCGTGATTGGTGGGTAAGGTGAACACACAAGCAAACGTTGAAAAGACATATACTGTGATAATGGCAGCGAGGCGTAGAGACCGAGAAGTTTTCAAAACCTCTGTGTCATCCCCCCGATGCCTCGCCTGCCGGGGCCCCGAGTCCCACAGCGCAGGCGCCCACACGTGGCGCGGCGTCTGGTGTTGCAGGAGGGGCTGTGACGTGGAAGGGCACTGGGGCGGGAGCGCTAGCCGACCTGGTCAGGGCCGGGCTAGCGTGGAGCTGCAGTCAGTCTGGCCCGGGTCCCCATGCGTGTGTGTGCACGGCTCCTCACCTGAGTGGGGAGGTAGGCGCTGGTCCCCCTCTGCCCTAAGACCGCACTCCTGAGGACGCAGCGAGCAAGGGGCACACAGGGCAGAGCCTGGTCACGGCCCGAGCAAGCGGCAGGACTGGAACTTGGATCATCGGCCGAAGCCCTGCCGTCTCCAGCTCCCCCCCGCAAGCAAGCAGAGCCCTGGGCTGCCTGGTGGGAGGGCCTGGGGGGATGCGGCTGCAACAGCTGAGGAGACACCTCCTTTCCTCCTTAAAGCCAATGGGAGCAAGGTCGGAATCAGGATGCATTAGGATGATGGCAGCCAACCCTCAGACTGCCGCCTTTTCCAACAGAGAATTCCAAAGCTGCTCCGGAGGTGTTCACCTCTTCCTGGATGTGCAACAGGGAGAAGGGGCGTTCCCGCAGAGACCCCGCTCCGTGGGTCAGAGCTTTGCTCCACTCGAAGGTGCGCTTCTCTTCCCCAGAAGCTGCACCCTAAGCAGGCTGCAGCCCGAGACCACCTCCGGGAGGTTTCCCATGAAGCAATTTCACAGACGTCCAGCTGGAAGGATCCTGCAGATTCTTGGGCAATGGAGTGACTTTCTGGTCATTTGCAGAGAAAAGTGTCTCCCTCTTTTAGTGGCCAATTCAGGCCCCCGCTATTAGCATTTGAATCAGGCAGCCGTGCTGTTTTGATTGAAAAGAGAAACCCAGCCTTTGTTGTTGCAATTTAGGGGCGTAAGTAATTTTCTACCCTCCTTTAATCAGGGCAAATAGTCGGGGAAATGGCAATATATGGGTAAAGTGTGGTCTGGCCTCGGAAATGCAAACGCAGCTCCTGGCCCTCCCTCAAGTGACAGCTCAGCCCAGGGAGATCAGAGCCTCCCTTGGCCGGCTGTCCTGTCCATCAGAATTTGGCTGAACGTCTTCAGAATATTCTCTTTGTTTGGATTAAACCAACTCCAATAATTACAGAAACGCAGCAAGACATGATTGAATCACGGATGGTCAAGGTGTCCTCTTCAGTCCGCTGATCCATTTCCTGCACGCAAGGAGGGAAGCGGGGAGCTCCATGGCGGGCACCAGGGGGACACCAACACTCTATTAGAAGCCAAGGCCCCAGCTCCTGGGAGCACTTTGTAATATTTAATCTGTGCACTTAGGAGACACCCTGTTCACTTTTCTAATGAATAAAAACTGCAAAATTTCAAATTTAAAAAGATGCAAGACCAGGTTTTCAAAAACCTTCATAGGCCGCATTGTTCCTTTATTTTGCTCACATTTTCCCATATTGCGTACATGGAAATGTGAAGATTTCAGATTCTTAGAAGCGCAGATGACTAAGGACAACCCATCTGGGGAAAAAAAGGTCTTTGCAAAGTTGAGGAGTTTGCAGCCAAACTCAGAGCCAAGGTCAGCAGGATTGCTTACTTCTGCACCCAGATACTGCAGCAAAGGCCACCAGCCTTGTAGGAAGCTCCTGGCAGCACTTCGGGGCCTGCAGCTCCTGGGCTGCGAGGATGACAGGCTTGACCATATCCCCACTGAGCAACCAGCAAAGGTGCCTGTAAAACACCAGAGGTCTTGTGAGCCTGAGGCCCCAGCCCAAGGGAGGGGCCCAGGACCCCCGGCCTTGGCTCCAGCTGGGGGGAACCAACACAGCAGCGATTCCGAAGCTGCCCGGCTCTGCTCTGCATGTTCAGAGACGCAGGAAGATGCTTCTCCCCTCCTCCACCCGAGACCTGGCTCAGCAACTAGGAGAAACTGCTCCCGGCATCGCAGTGGGCCTTCAGAGGGCATCGTGCAAACCAAGGCACGTTTGGTCGACTCTTGTAGCTAAAACATTTGCTGGCTTCCTTTACTGCTCTACTTGCCTTTGGATGACAGGCGAAGCCCCTCCTCTGAGACTGGGTTGACTCGTTGCCTTTACCTCCCCTGCTTGCCCACAAATCCATCACCCCTTCCAGGAAGCCTTCCAGGATGCATTCCCTTCACTCATTCGCTCCTCCTAAGCGGGGGCTGAAATTGCCCTTCTTCCACTTACATTCTTTAGCTGTTTGAGCTTTGTAAGCGCCTCAAAGGCAGGTACCGTGTCTTCTAATGATTGTGTGTCCTCCTACAAGCCTGAGTACTTTCCCAAGGAAAGCAATTTGTCAAACAGCTGTTCCCCAGGAGGGATAAAAGGCTGTGTTTGTTTCTGCCTCAGTGTTTGCTGTATCGTGTGTACAGAGACAGACGGCAGGCAGGGCGTTCAGGCAACTGTCTCATCCCGGTGTGAGGGGCACCCGTGCCGAGAGAGCCCGACGTGCCCCCCGCTGCTGGCGCCCCCAAGCCTTGCTGTGAGCCCACCCCGCCGGAGCTCGCCCGCGGGGCAGGCGGTCGCCCTGTACTTTGCTTCAGCTGTTCTGGCCTCACCAGGAGAAGCAACGCAGAAAGGGAGGATGAAGCCCCGGGGCCTAGGCTAGGGCCACCACTGGGAGCTGTGACCCTGGGCACTTGTCTCACCAGCTCTAGAGTCTGTGTCCTCACAAATCAACCGGTGACGACAACCATTACACCGTGTTCTCTAGAGCCGCTGTGAGCACCAGGTGAGAGCGCGTGGGGCCTGCAGCTGCCACTGCGGAGGGACATGTCCTTGTCACCGTCCCTGTGGGGTCCGAAACTGTGGCCCCAAGGGTAACCCTTGGGTCCCGGCCTCCTGAAGGGACTTCCCCATGAGACCGCGGCCTCCTGGCCTCTGTCCCCATCTTCCCAATCCGCCCAGGATGCAGGCAAGGGAGGGAAGGCACAGCCTGGTGACAAATATTGCATCTGTTATTAGCATTGAGACGGAGGCGGCAGCTAGTGAGGCCGATGGTGTTACAGGCACCGGGCAGGCACCTCCTGCACGTGTGTCCCTTTGTCCCTCTCTGAGTCACTGGTGTTGCAGACTAGAAAGCAGGCTCAGGGGCTCGTGAGTGCTCCCGTGTCCACAGCAGTGAGCAGCCCGCCCAGGCGGGGGGACAGGCGGGGGAACTGAGTCCTCACACCCTTCCGGGAGGCACCCCTCCAGCCACGCACTCTCCTTCAGCCCCGGACTTCCCGGGTTTAGGCCCAGTTTGTGCCGGGTATTATTACTGATGCTCTAGAGGAATAAAAGGAAAATGCAGTTTCTTGGGCTATAATAATGGGTGGATTCAATGTGCATCACACAGAATCCATATAACTCTGTCCACACGTGAATGCACACTGCATAGGGTCGGGGAATGCTTTCTTCCCCCCGTCGTTTGCGGGATGAGTATGAGCCGGCGGCTTCCAGCGAGGAAAAATATTGAGGCATCCTAATAACAGCACTGTGTGTTCAAGGCGTGCCGAGCCTGACAGCTTGCTTCTGTGTTTGCTTTTCTCTGTTTGGTGCTACCCTGAGCAGACTGCTGGAGAAGAGCGGCCAGTTTGCAGATGTGGACCCAGAGGGCAGAGCTGGCAGTGTGGTCAGTGTTGTCTTGGCCTGGAAGCTGCACAGTGAGGCTCTGTCTTAGATCTGGGGTGGGGGGCGTGGGAAGGGGCGGCCACAGCACAGTACCCTCCTGGCTGCGTGTCAGCAGACTGTGTGGTGAAAGTCCTGACACATCCAGGAGGGCTGCCTGGAAGCGGTGGCCACCGTTTATAACTAAGGATGAAGGCACATCCATGTGTACTGAACTGTGTTTTCATTCTGGGTCTTGTGGTGACCAGAGGACAGAGACATTAGTTTTGGTCTTAGAGACATAAAAATCGAATCTTGAGTCTAATCTACAAACAAAATGAAACCAAAGCAGTGCCCGCCTTTCTGTGGTCTGATTTTCCTACCACTTTTCTCCATGGACTTGCACGGCCCAGCAAAGCTGCCCCTCGGTAGGTGATCACAGACGAGATGAACCCTGACTTGAATGGTATTTCTTAGCAATAAGGTACTAATATCTTCTAAAATATCAAGTAGTATATAATGAAAATTTGAAATGTGAATAAATAAATACACATTTTAGTGATCGTTGTTAGTCCAACTTTACCAAATTCTGTTTTAAAAATTGTTTCTCACATTTTGGACGTAATGAAAACAATAACCACAGAAATCACGTTTGCTTCCGAAAGCTGGGTCCCGTGTTCCCCAGGGCACACATGCAGCGTGGGGTGCGGCCCCCAGGGAGGTGGCCAGAGGGCTCCCATCCGGCTGGTCACCAGCCCAAAGCACGGCCTCCCCTCAAATTCCTGGGCTTCCCACAGCCCAGCCAGTGGGAAAAAAATTCCAATCAGAAAACAAGAAGACACCAAGCGGCCCTGGGTGGCATGTGAGTAGTCTAGAAAAACACCAGAAATGAGAAATATTTGAAAAAAACAAAAAAAAGAACAAAAAAATCCTGCTGTTTTTGAGAAGAATTTGCTAGAGAGAGGGGAAGGGAACTGAGAGATTCTGGTTTAATGTGGCTCCTCCTTTATGTCATTTTTTAATTTTATTTTTAATTTTGGCTGTGCCACACGGCATGCAGGATCTTAGTTCCCCCACCAGGGATCAAGCCCGGGACCACAGCAGTGAAAGCCTGGAGTCCTAACCACTGCACCGCCGGGGACGTCCCTGTGTGGCTCCTCCTTTCGACCTCAACCCAAATACCACTTCCTCCAGGAATCCTTCTGGGATGCCGCAGGGCAGCAGGGGACACGCGCTGCCCTCCCACGGCCCTCACCCCTCCCATCTGGTGCTTTCCTCCTCTCATCACCGTGGAGTGACGGACGCTGGCTTGTCCGTCTGCTCCCCTCCTTTCTCCCTCCCCGACTCCACCCCCCCATGTTGGCAACCCAGCGAGGCGGCAAGGGCTGTCTTGGTCCCTGCAGGGTCTCCTGCTTCTGGAACAGTAACTGGCCCACAGAGGAAATCAATTAATTTTTCCTAAATGAATGAGTAAATGAGCTCCTTCTAGCTCAGTTTTCCATCTATAAATTCTGTGTAATGCCCACACCCCCCCTTCTCGCTAGAAGGCAGGATGGGGTCACAGGCTGGCAGGACATGCCTGGTTCAGCTCCTGTCTGACCCTTTCTACCCATGTGACCTTAGTGTGGCCCGGCCTTCGTGTCCTGGTTTCGTGCGGTGGGTACAGGGATACCTACTCCAGGGTTGCTGTGAGGATGAACTCAGCAAGGTAGTTAAGGTGCTTACATAACGCCCGGCTCATGGTACAAGCTCTTTGACTGTCCAGTACGTTGTACAAGATGGGTTGCATCGATTCAGGTGGTGGTGGTGATGTTTCTAGTGTGCGATGGTGCACGTCCTCCATGCCAGGTACAACCTTTCCCAACAACCTCATAAATAGCCAGAAGGGGAGGCTTGGGCTGCCCGCTGGGGCCCCATGGGCGAGCCAGCCTCCGACTAGAAGAAGCCCAGTTGCAGCCTGGTCGCTGATGGTGGCCGATCGCATCTGTGAGTCCAGATCGACGTTAGTCCCGTTTGACGTGGCAGGTACGGGAAAGCCTTCAAGACAAGACCCTGGGATTCAGTCTCTTACTACTTTGCTCTCTGGTCAACTCCCCTTGTCTTTTGGGGGTCCTTATCAGATGGTGTGAAATGAACAGAGTTCATGTTTTAATTAAGGGACCTTGCACTGTAAAGAGCCCCCATCAGTCAGAGGCCGAGGCCTTGCAGAGAGGTCGGGAAAGCCAGGATTCTGGGGGTGCCTGAGAAAGCCAGCCCGCTGCTGGTGAGGTGTCGGAAGTTCCCCTCCAGTCCAGGCCGAGCCTGCCTCTGCCCTCCGAAAATGTCACGGATGCCTTGCTTCTGGGCACGCAGGTGCAGACCCATCACTGAAGACAGGACAGGGTCATCTGATGCCAGTTGTCCTCTAGGCTCTGTCTCCTGGGGAAGCCTTCAAATTCTATCCATTTATAGGTGTTTTACAGATATTAACTTCAAGTCAACACATAAACAGCAGATTTGGATTCATCAGTCATTAGTTTGTTTGGATTTTCATGCAAATTGCGGTAGAGATGATTTTTTTCCCCACACACACAGACACACATACACACCTTTATTAGTAACTATTTGTTTTTATTTCTCTGATAACTGATTTTGGTGAAGATTGATTAATTTGTCTTGCTAGAAACAGATGCTGTTTTATTTATTTAGCCAGTATCTGTGGTTCTGAAATCATCTTCCCAAGCAGGATTGTTGAGTATGAAATGCTAATTCAAATTTTATATGCTATTCCCCCCAAATTTTGGAGAACGTTTCCATAATTTCCCCAGTGGTCAAAATTTCCAAGTTGAGATATAAGAGCCTTGTGAATTTACATGATCAGGAAAGAAAGTAGGAATATTGGTAAGGGTGGATAGATACACAATGAGAAAATTTACATGTAAAACAGTCTTGAGAGAACCACTGAATTGACAATTGAAGAGACTGTTTTTCCATTGAGTATTCTTGGCTTCGTTGTCAAATATTAGTTGTCCATATATGCTTGGGTTTATTTCTGGATTCTTGGTTCTGTTCCATTGGTCTATTTATCTGTTTTTTTTTTTTTTTTTTTTTTTTTTGCGGTACGCGGGCCTCTCACTGTTGTGGCCTCTCTCGTTGCGCAGCACAGGCTCCGGGCGCGCATGCTCAGTGGCCACAGCTCACGGGCCCAGCCGCTCCGTGGCATGTGGGATCTTCCCGGACCGGGGCACGAACCCGTGTCCCCTGCATCAGCAGGCGGACTCTCAACCTCTGCGCCACCAGGGAAGCCCTATTTATCTGTTTTTAATGTCAGTACCATACTTTTTTCATCCCTATAGCTTTACAGTATAGCTTGAAACCAGCAAGTTTTATGCCTCCTTCTTTGTTCTTCTTTCTCAGAATTTCTTTGGCTATTTTCGGTCTTTTGTGTTTCTGTATAAATTTTACAAGATTTTTTTCTACTTCTGCAAAAAAATGCCATTGGAATCTTGATAGGGATTGTGTTGAATCTATAGATGACCTTTGGTAATATTAACATTTTAACAATATTAATTCTTTGAGTCCACGAACATGGGATATCTTTGCATTTACTTGTGTCTTCTAAGTTTTCTTTCATTAATGTCTTATAGTTTTCAGAGTAGATATCTTTCGTCTTCTTGGTTAAATTTATTCCTAAGTACTTAATTATTTTTGATGTTATTGCAAATGGGATTGATTTCTTTTTCAGAAGATTCATTGTTAGTAAAAGAGAAGGCTCTGTCTCTTTCCTTTAGGATTAACCTCCCAGAACACATGAGAGGTGAGCCTGCTTCTCCGGGGATGACCATAGTACCCTTGACCCTGGAACAAGCAATTCAGACACACCATGTTGTGGTTGGCTCCTGTCTTTTCTCTGCCCAGAGACTTAGAGGATGTAGTTCCCCAGAAGATCAAAGAACAAGTTAGAGAGGGATTAAAAGCAGGAGATGCTAGAGGTTGAGAGACTGTGGTTGGAGCAGGACACTGAGCTTAAGATTTGAGTCTGAGCAGCTCTGGACAATGCCTAAGGGCAAGAGTGTGAGCTCCTGCCCTTGGCGGAGTGGGGGTGAAGGTCACTGAGATTTCAGGGATGCTGAATTAGATGGGTCAGCAGCCGGAAGAGATGGAAAACCCAGGATAATGGCAGGGGGAAAGTGAAGGGGCATGAATTGTTTCCCAATTCCTTGGTGAATAAGAGCAAATAGCCAAGAATTACAGTGGGGGTGGCACATCTCCAAGGCACTTTGCCTTCAGAGTTTATACATGTAGTTTTTTCCCTTTTTTGATTCTAGGAGGCTAAGACAGCAAGTCAATATTGGACTAAGTATGCAGATTGAGAATGAGACTGTAGTATCCTACCTAGATGCAAAGGATGAAGAAATGTTGAAACTCCCAAAGAAATAATTAAATGGCAGATTTCTTTTTCTTTAATTCAAAGTTATGAAAAGCAATGATGGCACCATCAAGTAAATAATAATATAGTTATTATAAATGTGACCTTTTCCTGGAGAAACCCAGAACCATGAATAAGAACCAGTAGAAATAAGAATCAGCAGAATTAGATTCACAAAAATATCAAGATAATGGAAGTTATGTGGAAAGTATAATAAGTATGATTGATACGGTTAAATAACTTTTACAAACAAATTTTAAATTATGAGTAAAGAGTAGGAGACTATGAAAATGAATCAAATTAGTTTTGAAAAAGGAAGAAATAGAATATTTAGAGTGGAAAAAATAATAAATAAAAATATTTAACAAGTGGGTTAAAGAGTAGATTAGACATATATATGAAGATAGAATTAGTGAATTATGTAGATCAACAGAAATTACCCAATATACAGCACAGAGAAACAAAATGGCGGTAGAACATATAACAGAGGGTTAAGGGACATACAGGCCAGAGTAAGAAAGTTCAACATACGTTTCATCACAGTTCCGGTGGAAGTAATCAAGAGGAAGGGGAAGAAGCAATATCTGAAGAAAAAATTCTAAAAATTCCAGAATTGATGAAAGACACCAATCCTCAGATTTAAGGATTCCAAAGAACCACAAGAGCAATAGATTAAAAAAACAACAAAAAACACCAAATGTAAAGTGAAGTTCTTTAAGGAAGCCAGAGAGAAAGGACAGATCACTCACAAAGAAATAACAATTAGAAATACAGACGACATCTCGATAGCAACAGTGGACAAGTTATTTTAGGAAGAAGAAATAGAAAAATCCAAATAGTCCTACAGTTATTAAATAAATTGAATCCATAATTTGAAAACCCTCCCACAAAGAAAATAAGAAAATTCTAGGCCCATATGGTTTCACTAGTGAATTTCATCCAAATATTTAGGGGAAAATAATGTCATCTTTTATAAGTAAACTCCCCAGAAAATGGAAAAAGAGGGAGCATCCTCCATTTCTTTTTGTGATACCTGCATAACCTAGAAGGAAAAAAACAGGCTAATCTCACTCAAGAATGTAGTTGCAAATATTTTAAACAAAATATTAACAAATTGAGCCCAGTAATATATTGTTTACTTCAGTAATTTCTGCTCATAAAGAAAATGATAGCAAATTATAAGTAAGAGGGAAATTCCTTAATCTGTTAGTATATTTTAAAAAAAATTGTAAATAAATAATGTACTTAATGGTGAAATGTTGAAACTGTTCCTTTTGAATTTGGGAACGATAGAAAGATGCCTATTTATTCCTATTTCTCTTCAAGCTTGGACTGGAAGTTTGACCAGTATAATAAGAAAGAAAGAGAAAGAAAAGCCATAAAGTTCATAAAAGATATAAAACTATTTTTAAATAGAAAAACACCAACAGAGAAAAGCAAGAAAGTAATTATTATAATTTTCCGGAAAATGTTTAACTTTAAAGGGGAGGTTGGGGCTTGTGATTGGGAAGCGAACCCTCTGGGGTGCTGGGAATGGGCTCTTTCTTGATCTGGGTGGGGATTACTAAGGGTTTGTATTATAATGAGGTGTTATATGAGATTTTGTAATAAGATAAAAGTGTTTACATAAATATTATTTAAAACGTGTGATTTTATAAAATAATTTGTAAAATATTCCATTTACAATAGCAGTAAAAATTAATTATCTAAGATTAAATTTGGGGAAAAAAGTGTGTAAACCCTTTATGAAAAAAATTATAAAACATTACTGAGAGACATTTAAAAAGACCTAAATAAGGGCTTCCCTGGTGGCGCAGTGGTTGAGAGTCCGCCTGCCAATGCAGGGGACACGGGTTCGTGCCCCGGTCCGGGAGGATCTCACATGCCGCGGAGCGGCTGGGCCCGTGAGCCATGGCCGCTGAGCCTGCGCGTCCGGAGCCTGTGCTCCGCAACAGGAGAGGCCGCGACAGTGAGAGGCCCGCATACCGCAAAAAAAAAAAAAAAAAAAAAAAAAAAAAAGACCTAAATAAAAGGAGTGTCATGCTCATGGAGAGAAATACTATATATTTCAAAGATGTCAGTTCTCCCCAATCTGATCTTTAGATTTAATGCAATTTCAATAATTTTTCATGGAATTTGACAAGCTAATTCTTACATTTATGTAGAAGAGCAGCCAGTTGTAACAGACAAGACACACTGGAAACAGAAAATAGTAAGGGCTGGGGCTTGTCCTACATGTCAGGCCCTAACTTAAAGCCATAGAACAATTTAAATAGTGCTTCATTGGCACTAGCATAGATAAAACCATCCATCAATGAATTAGAATAGGGAGCCCAGAATCCGAGGGCCCAGAATCAGATGCAGAACAGAAACAATTTATGGCAGACTTATTGCCGCTTTAGTGAAACAATGGATGATTTAATAAGCGGTGCTTAGACAAGTGATTTTCCACATTGAAAGGGGATCTCTATTTCATCTTATGCACAGAAGTCAGTTCTGAGTGGTTTAAAGCCCTCAACGTAAAAAGGCAGAGCTATACACCTTTGCAAATATGAGAGACTATCTTGGGAGTTGGAATGGCTCTCTTAAACAAAGGCACAAAAACCATAAAGTGGAAAGGAAAAGTGTGATACCTTTGGCCATATTAAAATTGAGAATTCCTGTTGGCAAAAGGATATCATCAAGGACATGAAAGACTAGTCATTAAGGGAGAGAATGTTTTACTATTTATAAAATAGCCACATGATTAGTATTAGCATTACAAAAAAACCTCCTGTAATTGAATTAAAAAAATTTAATGGACAATTTCCATATGATATCACTTTTATGCTATCTAAAATATGACACAAATGAACTTATTACAAAATGGAAACAGACTGACAGACAAAGAAAACAAACTTATGGTTACCAAGGGGAAAGGGTGTGGGGGAGGGATAACTTAGGAGTTTGGGGTGAACAGATACAAACCACTATATATAAAACAGAGAAACAACAAGGACTTACTCCATAGCGCAGGGAACCATGTGCAATATCCTATAAGAAACCATAACGGAAAAGAATATGAGAAAGTTATATATATGTATAACTGAATCACTTTGCTGTATACCAGAAACTAACTCAACATTGTAAATCACCTATAGTTCAATTAAAAGAAAAGAAAAAGATTCAATAGAATGCTCAAAAATCCTTAGTAATCTGGGAAATGCCATTTGAAACCATGACATTCTTTTTTATACCCTTCAGATCGAAAAAATTGTAAACTTTGACAATAAGTGTTGTCAAACAAGTGTTGGCCTGGATGCAAAGAAAGAGGAACCTTACTCACTGCAGGTGGCGTATAAAACTGGTGCAATATCTTTTGGAAAACAATTCAGCAAATTCTATAAATACCGAAGGTGGACCTTACCCAGAAATTCCCTTTCTAGGCTTACAGCTCATCTATGGGAACTCTTACTCACGAGCATCCCAAGATGTATAAATTTATAGCTGTATTCAAACCTCAGCAGATAACACTGTGCAAGTTCCCACAACGTTCCAGGTTTTTCTTTCAGTGCCTTTATTTATTTATTTATTTATTTATTTATTTGGCTGCGCGGCATGTGGGATCTTAGTTCCCTGACCAGGGATCGAACCCCGGGCCCCTGCATTCAAGACATGAAGTCTTAACCACTGGACCGGCGGGGAAGTCCCTTTCTCAGTGCCTTTAACCTCATCAATTCCTCTAGCACCCAAAGGAAGTAGCTACAATAGTAGAATGGTCTTTTTTTAAAAGCCAGCCTCTGAGGTTAAGGATGATCTTTGAAAGTTACACAAGTTGACAAATAATGAATCAGGCAAAGACCAAGAACACAAT
The DNA here is from genome assembly GCF_949752795.1 of Hyperoodon ampullatus. Taxonomy (NCBI): domain Eukaryota; kingdom Metazoa; phylum Chordata; class Mammalia; order Artiodactyla; family Ziphiidae; genus Hyperoodon; species Hyperoodon ampullatus. Next base: position 86,658,593 of record NC_136925.1, on the reverse strand, counting down.
TTGAGTCTTCCTACTTCTGTTCTGGAATTACTGTAGTCCACTGGTATAACTTGGAGTGACAGTTCCACATGAACTCTGTGACCCTGGGGAGACTTCTTTCCCTCTCTGATCTACATTTTATTTTATTATGAAAATTTTTAAAAGAAGGAGGATAATAATCCTGACTTGCATAGGGTGCTTTGGAAGCACAATTAGAATGATGTATTCAGGCTTAAGCACTATTTGGCCTTTGCTTTTCTCTCTAATTACCAGCATCTCCGACTGGATTGTGAATTGTTTAAGGATGAGATTTTTTCCTCCTCCAGTTCCTATTATATTGTCATCTTTCGTATTGTGAAACTTTTTCTTCAGATTTTTCAAAGTATTTAAGCCAACCAGTTCCCCTCCCCAGACAACACACACACACACACACACACACACACACACACACGCACACACACCACGTTCCATTTATAAATAGTTTTTTGATTGCGGTGGGTAGGAGAGAGATAAATACATTTGTTTCCACTTGCCATATATTTACCCTAGTTTGGTGGAAACAAGATGAGTTTAAAGTAAGACAAATCAGAAATCCAGCCGCTCTCCATTTTCCCCTCTCTCTGGAGCCTTAGCTTCCTGAATATAAAAGTGGAGCTCTCACCGCCTTGCAGAGCTGATGTCTGGCTGATAACATATGCAGGAATCCTCGTGTATAATAGACCGCGGTGAATGTTACTTCCTCCTGCCTGTGTCCTCGGGCGGGGACACGTCGGACCCTGGAAGCTGTGTGAGCTGAGGTTGTAGAACGTGCTAACCTTAATTTCCAAATGGGTTTTCCTCCTCAGCGACTTCTTTTCAGCCGGCAAGTTCCCCGTGGTGGGAACCATTGACGGGGGCCCTTTTCTCACAGACATGCCAAGCCCTCCCCTTTGTCCCGATTTTTACTATCAGTCTGGTACTTGATATGCAGGGAGGATGCATCTTAGCTTTTCCTTCTTGTCGTCCCAGCCCCCAGCTCTCCCTCGGGGCGCCCCCCATGGTCACCCTCCAGCCCTCTGTTCTCACCCCAGCTGCAGCCGCCTGCCCTCCAAACGCTCTTGCACATTTCTGCTCAGGGCTCCCTCTGTCTTCCCCGCTTTCCCCCTCCCCCAGAGAGGCCTTCCCCAAAAAGCCTTACAATATCTCTCATTCTCCCTTGTTTTCGTCTTTGTCTATGGTATTTATGGAAATTTCTAAAAGAAGTCTCTAAAAGTGCCCCCAGAGTTTCTAGGGTACAGTGCAGACCTTTCTAGAGTTCTTCCTATCTAGTCCATGAAGATCCCAGAATCCCACCGTCTCAAAAGTCTGCCCAGTGCCCCACCCCCATACCTGCCTGCTGACCTCTGCCCTCCGGTGTCCTCTTCCCCAAACCACGCGGGCACCTAGCACACCGGCCTCACCCTGAGCTTTCCCGCCAGACTTGGCCCTCCTGTCTTAACGTCCCCTTTGTTCTTATTAAATAGGTGATTGGGTCTTTGGAGTCTCCACTGTCATTAAAAGTCCAGTCTCTCTTAGTTGTCCTCAGCTTTGCTCTAGAATCAAGGCACTAAACCCCCACTGCATGCAGCCTCCCTCAGGTCTCTCTGCCTGTGCTCCAATTCAACATCTGGCCACACTGCATACTGTTTTTTCCATAGAAAGAGCAGTCTCCCTCCCACTCCTGGGCCTGGAACCCTGCCCTCTCCCTGCTGCTTCCTCTAGGAAGGGTCAGGCTCCTGAATCTCTGGGCTCAGAGCCTGCTGTACCAACCCCTCTCACAGCAACAATCACAACCTGGCCTCACGTGGGACATAATGTTGGCCTTTCCTGCTGAATAGTTACACTGGGAACCTCAGAGCTGGTCCAGCATAAGTAGTGTATACCAGTCACTCCCAAATCCGTTTGTGTCCAGCATTCTTTCCCATAAGAGAATTGGTTTGGGACTTCAGATTTAATTCAGCGCCAAAGGAGGATTTTCTAAAATAAGGTATAGAGAAAGGGAAAATGCCATTTTATACGGTCACCGATTAAATGACTGGGTAGAGCTCCCGGGCAGGATTTCTTGAGTCACTTTATACCTGAAATGACGTTCCTACTGCTTCACCCTCAGTGCTTCCCTTGGAAGAGCTAATTTCTTTTCATTCTTGGGTCTCATTTTGTACACAACTCCACAGGGGACCCTTGCTTTACTGTCTTCAGGACGATGGGCGATTCAAGTCAGTGAGTAGTGACTCAAGAAAGGCCGCTCTGGGTTCTGTGGCCCTTGCATTTTCGTGAATGTTAAGGGTTAATTTTTTTTTTTTTTTTTTTTTTTAGTGCTCATGTCTTTTTTTTTTTTATTATTAGTTTCTGCTTTATAACAAAAGGGGTTAATGTTTTGCCCGTGTGCTGTTAAAATGCCCCCTAGCAGGTCTCCAGGGGGGTCTTGAGCTCCTGTTCCTCCTTAAGTGCACATGCTATGGCTTCCCTGGTGGCGCAGTGGTTGAGAGTCCGCCTGCCGATGCAGGGGACACGGGTTCGTGCCCCAGTCCGGGAAGATCCCACATGCCGCGGAGCGGCTGGGCCCGTGAGCCATGGCCGCTGAGCCTGCGCGTCCGGAGCCTGTGCTCCGCAACGGGAGAGGCCACAGCGGTGAGAGGCCCGCGTACCACAAAATAAATAAATAAATAAAAGCACATGCTGGCAGCATCCCAATTTTGCCAATCCAGGCACTGAACAGCAGGCGTCAAGTGCCGGTCCGAGTGAGTAAGAGACCCTGCACCTCGCCTGCCTCACAGTGCGGCAGGCTGGGGACCCGCCCCAAGGGAGGAGGAGCAGGTGGGGAAGGGAAAGAGCAGGGAGCCGAGGGTGCAGGGTGGGGGCAGTGGGCTTATCCTAACACTCAGAGGAGAAGCAGCCTCTGGAAATAGTAAATGGCAGGAACCAGAAGATGAATTCAGGAAACTGTTTGGCCTTTTCGGTGAGACACAAAACCATGGCTTCTAAGAAACAGAGCCTCAAGGACCGAGGAGACTGTGATGCAAGGCAGAGGCGAGGGACCTGGGGGATCGGGATTGTCAGAAAACCGAGGCGACAGCAGAGAAAGAAACTTCACTGGAGGCAGTAAACACCAAAAGTGACAGAGAAAAGCAAATTGACAGAGTGGTGTGGGAAAAACATTTCACAAGCCACTTAATACATGTAGAAAAGGCTAAGGGATGAAACAGTGGAGAAGCTGAGAACAGGCAAGAAATCTGATTTGGAAGCACAGATAAGGTGGAGACAGAAGGACTGAAATTGTTACCACAACACAGGCCAGAGCTAAAGAGATGGCTGAAGGGGCTTTCCCGGCCTTCCTGGAAAAACCAGGAGAAAGACATTCCACCCTGAAGACAAACTATGGACTACGAGGCCTGAGAAACTCAAGAACCCAGGAGAACAAGCTACCCGCCACAGAAGGGACCATAGTCCAGCCACCTACAGATTTCTCTTCTGCTGCCTGGGATTCCGGGACGGAGTTGCCTCTGCGCTGGAGTTTCACGGAGAAAATTCACAATCCCAGGCGTTCAGCCTCACCAGGCTTGTTTGTTTGTTTTTAGTGTGTGAACGCCCATCAGGAAACCATACACTGTCATCTGTGACAAAGCTTTGTGGCTGAGAAAGTATAGCCAGGATGGATTTGGTCTTGAAGCACTTCCTTGGGCTAATAATCCAACTCCACACCTGCCAAGGCCACACCCTCCCGTGCACTTCCGGAGAGAGGTCTGGAAGCTCAAAATGATAGCCCGACTGCCCTCTTCCTGGGGCTGCAGTGATGGGTCAGCCAGGTCCAGGGCTGAGACACTACTGAGAGACTTTGAGAAACAAGTCTTTGCTCTCTTCCACAAACCAGAGATGCCCCAGACAACCCAATGGCCTTTGAAAACTTTCAACGCTAAGGAGTCTAAAGAATTATATTGTGCAACTTTAAAAACCGTAACAAAATTCATCGGGTTTCTTTCAGTGGGATAGACAGAAAAACCACTAGTGACAGAAAAGATTTGCTATCAAGCGCCCTTTATATGTTGTCTTAAATTTAGGACGCAAATGCTTTTCTTAAGTCTGCTTAACCAGTATGGACGAAGGGCTCACCTGAAGAACAGAATGAAAAAAAAAGTTGAGGAAAACACACCCACACATGCAGTGATTAGCACTTGAGGTTTGCATTTTCATACGTGCGCGCACGCACACACGAGCACACACACATCATGTATATACAGATATGTACATCCATCATGTGTACAGTATATTCTACAGTGAGTACAAATTATCTAATCAAAAATCAATTTATTTTTTAAGGAAGAAGAAAAAATAAAAGAAGGAAACTGGAGGGCGTGGCGGGGGTCCCACAACGCTGTCCCTGCCCTGACTGCCCTTGAGCCTGTTATGGCACCATTGATACCCGCTCCCACAAGACAAATGGTTTTGTTGCCTGAGAGGGGGGTGGGTCTGGGGAAAACCGCCTCTCTGGGAAATGAGGGGTGTGTGTGTGTGTATGTGCTTTTTTGTAAAATGTTTCCTAAGTTATTGGTGGAGCCTAAGGCCCAGCCGTAAGGCCTTCACTTATTTTTCTGGACCGCCTGGCTAGACTTCCCAACGGGAGAAAGACCTTGGGAAAGAAACATCTGGGGAGCCCTGGCCCCTCCTCCCCCAAGGAAGCACCTTGTTATTAACTGGGAATTCTTTATAGCTGGGCGGGAGGAAGTTTTTGGCTGTAAACTGTCATGCACGGCAGCCTTCATTGAAAGGACCCGGAGAGTGGAGACGCTTATCCTGAGAACCAAGGAACAAAGATCCAGAAAATCAGGCACAGAGAAGAAAGGAAAAATACTAGGCGGTGACAGTCCGGAGACCTCCGCAGCTACGGCGCAGCCCCTAAGCCCCGGCGTCTCGCCCAGCTGCGCGCCGAGCTTCCGCGCGCCGCTCTGGAAACCTGGACCTTCCTTCTGGAGGGAAGAAATGTCGCTGCTCACGTTTGAGAGCTAACATTCTTTTCTGCCGAGGCTTTATTCTTATTTGTCCGTGCCCCCTCCCGTTTGTGGAGCCGAATTGAAATCGGAACCACAGTTACTGGAGCGACCTGGTACCCGCGCTTCCAGACTTTGGGAAAATCGACCCCGAAGCATCAGCGCCAAGAGAGCTCCCGCCTCAGGGGTCAAGGAGTGTCCTTGCTCCCGGCCGGGGGTTTCAGAGACCCCCAACTGCCTGGTACCCACGCTTCTTCCCCCTCCACCTCACACCCACCCCCCTTTATTCTAAGTGCGCAGGCTCGGGGGGTCTCAACCGCACAGATGACCTTTAGACATCTTTAATTTCTCCGGAAAGCCCCCCAAAGCCTATGGCCCGAAGAGCCGGGTGGAAGGCGACTCAGCAGGGTCCGGGTGCCGGGAGCAAATGAGGTCCTTTTGCTGCCTCTTTCCAGAAGGAGACTTTCCCCCTCGGGTCAGCTCCCTGGGCATTTCCTTGCATCCTAGACAACAAAAGAAACTGAGAAATGCGACAGTGGTGGGGGTGCGCCGGGCCTCGCGACTCCGCAGGCCCCATCTGGAGAGGGGCGGAAAGGTAGCCGGGGGAGCGCTCTCACCCCTCCCCAGGGGGCTGCGGGCGCGCGGTCCCTCCCTCGGTCCCCCGGCATTCTCGACCCCGAGCGAGCCCGGCCCCGCGCGGGGCAGGGCAGGGTTAGCGCGGGGCGCAGAGTCCACGACCTCCCCGCAGAGCCAGCCCCCTTGCTAAGGCGCAGGGTTGTTCGGAATGGGTGCTCCGCCGATGCGTGGCTTTTCCCAGAGGGCGTGAGGTGGGGTGAGCGCCGAGCAGACGCGGGGAACCGAGGTGGGGCCACGCGCCCTCTTTACCGAGGCGCGCAGACCGCCTCTTCCCGACGCCGAGCATCTGCTGCCGTCCCCCTTCCGGGGCTCCCGTTTTAGGGGGAATGTTATTGTCTGAAGAGACCCTACTGAACTACTTCCTGCTCTTTGTCACCTTTCCTTCGCTCTCCTCGCGGAGGTTCTCCCCGAAAGGTGATGAACCACTCGAGCCCCGCACGGCCAGGCGCTGCGGCCGGCCGGGTGGGGAGACGCCCCTGGAACCAGGCTCGCCAGGAACGCCTGGCCCGCCCCCTCCCACTCCCACCTTCCGCGAAAGCAGAGACCAAAACCCACAGAAGTGGAGCCACCTCTCGGGTTACACTCAGTGCACGCACAGACCTCGTCCCCAAAGTCCTGCTTGGATAAGGGGGGAGCGAGGAAACATCCCCAAAGGGGTCGCTTGGTTGATTTCGGCCTATCTCCCTCTCGGGGCGCTGGATGCGCCCGTGGGCAGACTCCGACGTGGGCCCTCCCTTTCCAGACAGGCGAGGGCTGCGGAGAACAGGGGACGCCGGGTGGGCTGATCCATGGTCGTGGGTGTTAGCGGAGTCACCTGAAGCGCCGCGGGCCGAGGGACGTGTCGGGACGGGACCGGGTTCGGTGGCGGGCTGAGCCTTCGGAGGAGCGGAGACCAGCCCGACCCGGGCTAGGCACAGGGCGCGCCCTTAAGCGGCGCTGTGCGCGATGGTCGCTGGCGAGGGACGGACACCGACTCCAGGCTGGCACACCTGCGGGGTCCCGGGTGCGCTGAGAGAGAGAGAGAGAGAGAGAGAGAGAGAGAGAGAGAGAGAGAGAGAGGGAGGGAGGAGGGCCCCGCGCGCGAGAGTTGGGGAGCTTCGCGGGCAGCCGGGCAACTCCTCGGCGAGGTGCGTGCCGGGGCGAGCTCGGGAGCCCTGTCCGTCCATCCCCACCCCGTCCGTCCCCCATCCCCTCCCGGCCTTCGGGGCCAGCCCGGCCGCTTTGATGGAGGTGCAAACATTTGGAGGAGGGCGGAGGTGTAGGCGCTGGGCCGGGGCTCGCGGGGCCTGGCTCCGGATTTACAGAAGGCAGGAGCGGGAGCCCATTGTTGGCCCCCCCGCCTCCGCGGCGCGCCAGGCTGAGTCTGATATGGCCGCTCGCGGCCAATGGGCAGCGGCCCTGGCACTTCAAAGGGCGCGCGGCCCAATCCGCCGCGCCCCCTCGGCGGCTCTCGAGGCTCTATTTATGCCGAGGGGCGATTTTCTCTCCCCGAGACCTCCTCCAGTAGCGCCTTGCGGGAGTTCAAGTGGAATAACCTTCCCGCCACCCCTTCCCCCCGCCCCTCCCCCCCGGATCTCTGTCCTCGCCCTCCTCCCGGGTCTGTGCTGGCACCCGGGCGCCGTCGCAGGTCTTGGCCCGAGCGGCCCCTCTTCCTGGAAGAGCGGCCGCCTACTGGGGCGAAGGTGGCTCTCGGGTAGCAGGTCGGGGCTTCGGGGGGCGGTGGGGAGGGGCGGGCGGGAGGATGAGCTCCCCGGGCACCGAGGGCGCGGGGAAGAGCCTGCAGTACCGGGTGGACCACCTGCTGAGCGCCGTGGAGAGCGAGTTGCAGGCGGGCAGCGAGAAGGGCGACCCCACGGAACGCGAGCTGCGCGTGGGCCTGGAGGAGAGCGAGCTGTGGCTGCGCTTCAAGGAGCTCACCAACGAGATGATCGTGACCAAGAACGGCAGGTAGGCGCGCACCAAGCCGGCGTGTGCCACGCACTCGGGCGGGCCGGGCAGCCGGGCTGCAGGGTTCCTTACCTTCCAACACTTTCTCCCTGTCTTTTTGCTCATTTCCGCTCAGACTGGGGAACAGACCCTTGTGGCCCCTAATTGTCCCTCTGGGACTTCGCGTAATCCTCACTTCTGGGCACGAGGGACTCCCGGGGAACTCCCCCGAGCCGCGCCTCGCCCACGCTTGCCCCGAGGGCTGGACCCGGGTGCTGCAACCCTCTGCCAGCTCCTTTCCCGCCCTGCCTCTGGAGGCCAGGGGGTAGTGAGGAGGGCGCCTGTGGATCTAGGAGAGTCCTGGGAAGGGGGGAGCTCGGGCGTCCCCTTTGTAAGTTCCCAAGGGGGCTCCTTTTTGCTCCAAATGCAGATGCCCCTGCCTTCTTCGTTCTAACGGGTCAGATCCGGGGTCCTCCAGCTGCGCTCCTTCCTTTCCAGGAGGATGTTCCCGGTGCTGAAGGTGAACGTGTCTGGCCTGGACCCCAACGCCATGTACTCCTTCCTGCTGGACTTTGTGGCGGCCGACAACCACCGCTGGAAGTACGTGAACGGGGAGTGGGTGCCAGGGGGCAAGCCTGAGCCGCAGGCGCCCAGCTGCGTGTACATTCATCCCGACTCGCCCAACTTCGGGGCGCACTGGATGAAGGCGCCGGTCTCCTTCAGCAAAGTCAAGCTCACCAACAAGCTCAATGGAGGGGGCCAGGTAGGTGTGATGGGGTGCGGGGACGGGGTGGCGGACGACGCGAGGAGGGGCCCCGAGACTCTGCACCTTGTCCTCGGGGAGCCTTGGAAAGGCGCTGCGTGCACGGAGGTGACATCTGCCTTCCTCAGTTCAGCCTGCAGTGTTGTTGATAGTAAACTGACGACGGTAACACCGAGGGCTGGAGAGCGGGGAGAGGGCGCAACGCCTCCCCTGGGAACACTCGGGCAGATCTCAAGTTTGGGGGAACTTTTGCATCCTAGCCCTCAACTTTCCTAAGGGTAGAGAAAATATCAGTCTTGATAGTAAATGGTCGCTGTAGCGCTGAATATGTCCACATATTTACTGCGTGGAGTGTGAACAAACTTGTAAATCTGTTCTTTTCTACAGAACATCTTTACTTGGGGATTGTTACTGGGAGACCCGGTGTTCCCGTAAGCTGCGATCTCGCTCAGGCATTTAAAGCTGTCTGCAGCTGCCCTGGAAGCCTTAGAACTTTACTCTACCAGGTCAAAGCATTTCGTGATGGGCATTCATTGCCTTTAATGGTGTGCAGCATCCCACATTCCTTTTCCAAACTAGTCGTGAGAGCAGCACCTGATGGGAAACCTACCAGCTTCAACAGGAAAGACATTTTCCTGTGAGCTGCAGGATTTTCTGCATCTTGGCTGTATTTTCCCCCTCCTCAGCAGGACAAATGGATGTTTTGTTGTCTTAACGGTAGGACTTTGATGATCACCATTCCCGTGTTTATGTCTCTCAGATCATGTTGAACTCCTTACATAAGTATGAGCCTCGAATCCACATCGTGAGAGTTGGGGGTCCGCAGCGCATGATCACCAGCCACTGCTTCCCGGAGACCCAGTTCATAGCGGTGACCGCTTATCAGAATGAAGAGGTGAGAGTGGGCACCGGCAGCCCTCTGTCTGGAGAGTGCCGCGAATGCCAAGAGCCTGTGTGATTCTTGTACTTTTAGACTGATAATGAATGCCTTGTCAAGGAATTTACCGTAACTGTAAAATTGGGACAGCGGGAGAAACGTTTTAAAATAAGTACTCATTCAAGCACTTTCCCCTTTAGTTTTCCACAAAAGTGTCCAAAACTCGAAGCATCCACTAAAGGCTCAAAATGAAAAGATGAATAAAACATTTGGGGTAAAGGACTCTAAGAATTTAAGAACAGGACTTCAGAGAAAGGGGGGCCTCTCCTTACTCTGAGAATCTTCCTAAAAGGGTTGGGGGCATCCTTCCAAATCTGTGGTGTGAAGAGTCAACTAGATACAGAATACAGTTTAGTGCCTGTAAATCCCTATCTAAGTCTGCCCCCAGAGTACAGGCGGTTTGTGATTAGCTGGTCAAGTTGTCGGTGTTGACTGCCAACTAGAACTAGCAGTCACTATTCCTAAGCAGACCCGGGTTATGTTTTGTGCCTTGTTTGTTTGGTTGATGCACACAGAATATTGTCAGCAGTAGGTTAAACTTATTGTGAATTCCACTCGGAAAATCAGCATTTAAAAGCTTTTCATAATTGTGCTCTTCTTTATAAAATATGGTCATTACTCGGCTACTTCAGATCCAAATAGAAAAATGTACCTGGAAATAAATCTGTTTATATTTGAATATTTAAAGGGGGTGCTGGTAGTTCCTGATTTCTTGGTGCCAAATTAAATCCTCTGGCGAATGAGCAACATACTAGTAAACGCAACTTCTTGTTTTTCAGATCACAGCTCTTAAAATTAAATACAATCCATTTGCAAAAGCTTTCCTTGATGCAAAGGAAAGGTGAGAGAATTCTAACTCTACCCTTTGAGCAAAGAAGTGTGCAGAAACATGAACTATTGCTGCAAATACTATGTTCTGAATGTCCTCCTTGACAATTCGCTGCACTTCTTTGGCAGAAGCGATCACAAGGACATGATGGAAGAACCTGGAGACAGCCAGCAATCTGGGCACTCCCCATGTACGGTTTGTTGCGCTCTGGCCAGATGTACCTTGTTTCAGGGGCTAGCCTGCTGGGAGCTGGGAGCTGGGGATGGAGCAGACAGAGCTTCTGGGTGCGCTTGGGGAGCACATTGCCCTTTGCTGGGCAAGGCACCTGGCCCTGTGTGTTGATGGTGTTGCTGCTGGTCCTCAACCTACTGGCCCTCAGCCTCTGCTCCATCTGGGGCTTGCGGATGCTTCCCCAGCCCACAGGACTCCTGACAGAGAAGCCTGGGGAGAATTGACTGGGGTTCTTTTGCTGTGCTTCGAGGCAGCTCCAACCATGGCCTGGATGGGTGTTTACACCCTGCTGTGTTGGACAAGAGGAGAGCCCGGCTCATATCCACTTTGAGATGGTTTCTCTTTTTGTTAATGACTGAAAACTGGAGGACCATGCTTGGAACGATGCTTATGATCACGTGTGGGTTCCCCCTTAGCCTGCTTCGGTTCTGGGAATGGCCCATCAGCTCATGCTGGAAACAGTGGAGCGTAGGATGGGAAAGTCTGCTTTAAGTCTAGCTTCCTTTAGGAGTTCCAGGAGCCAGCGAAGTGATGCAGGTCTGCAGCAGAGTCTGTTAGGAGGAAGGGCTGTGTCTAGCCCTCCTCTCCACGCAGGGAGGGGACCCCGAGAGAGGAAAGTTAGTGTTTGCTGCTCGCTTCAGGAGTCTGGACGAACCAGCTTGGCACCCTCCTCAAACTGTGTGTTTCTTTCTTTTTCTATTTCTTTTTCTTTCTTCCTCCCTCCCTTCCTTCTTCCTTCCCTCCTTCTTGTCATCTTATGGACTAATTTAACACACAGCTCTCCTAAGTGGCTCATGGGCTGCCGTGTCATAGAGCAGAATATGAACAACTGCTTTGGCAAGTGATGGAGCCCAAACTTTGTGGCCACATCTGGACCTTCCCCTCATTTGAATGTTGTCTGAAGAATTGTTTGTAGTTTGGGAATTGGAGCCAGAGTTGTCGTCCTCCTAGTGGTTGTTTTTCTGATTTCTTTTTTAAAGTTAAAAAGGAAATGGAGAAGAAATTGGAGTTTTAAAGGAGGGCAGGGCAATGTTGGAATAATTTTCTGATTGATGTGTAAGGCGGGGAGAGTGTGGGCCTAAAGCAGAAGAAAGGTGAGCAGAACATGGGTGCCCCTGCAGCCAGGACAGTAGCCCCTCCGTGCGATGGTGTGGGGTGGGACGAGGGGCGCTCGCCCTAGGTGTCCTGAATGCGCCTGGCTCTGAATCTGAATTCTGTCTCTTTTTTACTTTATATTCAAGCTCAGCAGTTAGGCCCTGAAAGCTCACCTGCCTGCGGGAACGGAACATCCCGTAAGAGGCTGGGAGGATTCTGGGGGTGTTCAGGAGGCCTCAGGCTTGGCTGAGGTCGGGGTCAGTCTCCCAGGGTTTCGGCTGTCCTGTGGGTTTAGAAACCTTGGCCAGCCTGTGGTACCTGAAGACTCCGCTGGGTCCTCGGTGTTCACGAATCCTGAGCAAAAGATCCACCACTTCCTGGCCTCTGCCCTCCTGTCTTTTGGTAGTTTTTGTTTGTTTGTGTGTTTTGGGTTTTTTGGGGGGCCATGCTGCTCAACCTGTGGGATCTTAGTTCCTTGACCAGGGTGAACCCGGTCCTTGGCAGTGAGAGTTCGGAGCCCTAACCTCTGGACCTCTGGGGGCTTCCCCTCCTGTCCTTTAAATGGTGGAAGTGATGCAAAAGTCAGGCACTCAGCATTCTTCTCTCACAGCAGGGGGGTGGTTGATTCCTGGAACCAGCACCCTGTGTCCACCTGCCACCCCTCACCCTCAGTTTGGAGGCCCCCTCTCTCTTCCCTCCACGCACGGCTGTGAAAGGTACCCGGCCCTGAGGAACCACCGCCCAGCCCCCTACCCCAGCCCTTACGCGCATCGGAACAATTCTCCAAGTAAGTCCTGAGCGGAAGGAGGCTGGGGCTTTGGGGGTGGCCGGAAGACCTCTGGAAAGGGAAAGGCAGTCTGCAGGGCTCCCGAGAGCAGGCTCTTTATCGGCTCAGGAGGGACCTTCTTTTCATGTCCATGTTACTGCTGGCTGGACCACAGAGACATCCAGTCCAGGGGGCCTTTGGGGCTGAATGTGACCGTTATTTCTCCAGCGTTCTTACTCCAGGACTGTGGGCCCATGTCTAGGCGCCCAGGTTTGGATATTTTATGAACCCTTTGAAAGTGATGATGTCGGGCCAGCCAGGCACTCGAGTTACTGGCTTGACTGACACACGTGTGTTTCTCCAAGTATGGTACCCGGGTCAGCAGCCCCAGTATCATCTGAAAAGCCCCCAGATTTACAGAATCAGAAGCTCTAGAGGTGGGCCCAGCACTTTGTGGTTTAACAAGCCCCTAGGCGACCCTGGTGCAGGCTTGAATCTTGTGATCAGCGGGCCAGACCATGAAGATCCCTGGACCTAATTCCCTCTAACACCATGGATGCCCAGACTTCATTTTGTCTGGCTCCAAAAGGAGGGAAAAAGCGAATGAACACCATAAAACAATGAAGCAATTAAAGCTTATCTGAAATGAAAGGAGCTTATTTGGGAAGGAAATAGTTGTCCAACCAGAGGCTAGAAGATCATATTTTAAATTTTGCCTGGTTTCTAAAGCCCTTTTAATTCTTAAGAAATAATCCTTTGGGGAAAAGGCAGGTTAAAATTACATTGATTTTATGTTTAAAGATAAGTAATCCTCAGTCATGTGATTGTAGGATTCCATTTCTACAGGGCAGCTAGTGATCTAATGATAAAGAAAAAGCCTGGGTACTGGAATATATTCAAATATATACATTTGACAATAAGTATTAGCCTTTGATGACCAATTTAGCAGAGGCTAGTGGACTGTTTTCTCTACTTAACATTGCACACATTTTGTTTTCAATGTCGGGTAGCTCCAGCTGTTGGAAGTATTTCAGTGCGTTTTGTCACTCTTGGAAGATCCCATCAGTAATGACACTTTCTTACGTCCCGTAGCCTATTCTGACAATTCACCTGCATGTTTGTCCATGCTCCCATCCCACGACAATTGGTCCAGCCTTGGAATGCCTGCCCACACCAGCATGCTTCCCATGACTCCGAATACTGGGCCTCCTACGGGCTCTAGGTAATGTATGTCTGGGCAATGATGCAAACTGTCCTGGGAACTCTTGAGTGCCTATGACGTCATGCCATCTCAGTCACTGGCCTCTATTCTGCCCTTCTCTTATGGGTGTTGGGTTTTTGTTTATAACTTGACCATTCAGCCAGGTGTGTCTGGGGACCCCAGGTTACATGACTGCTGTGAGTGCCTGCTTCAGCCTGTTCTCTGGGAAGACCAGTTGCTCCCTCAGGTTGGATGGGAGCTGGGCTGTGATGCAAGGGAACCAGGAACCCTATCCTGGCTTTGCTATTCACTAGTTCTTGTGATGGACAAGTCTCTTGAGCCTTGTTTCTTCAAGAAAAGGGCACTAAATAACCCCAGCCTCAGCCTGTCTTTACAGGGTTATTAGGGTCAGTAGGTGAATTTTGCAGAAATGTTTCCAGAACCTTTTTTGACAGGCGGATTTAAATTAAGGAAATAACTTTGTTGGATTTCTGTGGATATAGAATCAATGTTCTTAACGTGTATGCTGGGTAACTTGTAAAGAATGATGACTATTTTCTTAACTTGAAAATTATATAGAGGGAGCCTGGCTGAAAGAAATCAAGCCGGTCGGTAAATGTACTGCATTTCTTCATAGGATTATTACAATAGACAACTAAAATAACAAAGCTAGAGGTCAGTCCACATTTTCTAATGAGGAAATGGACTCAAAGATATTAAATGATTGGACAAGTTGGCTTACAGCAGACTGAGTCTATAGACAAGGCATCTTGACCTCAAAAGCAACACAGTTTCTGTGTGTAGAATATCGCTATTTGCCTAAGATCTTAATTCTTTATTTTTAGGAAACAATTCCTTTAAAATAAGAATCTAATTGTCTACTGTTAAAGATAAAGCAAGCAATACATAATCAGCAGGCTCTTCCAGGGCTCTGAAGGCACCTAGAAAACTGCTGTAAATTGGATGATCTGTAGGTTACAAAGGGCCCCCCTGCTCCCCGAGGATGTTAGAGGACGTCAGTGTATCTTGGAGCCTTGTTTCTCTGCATCTGTAAAATGGGGATGGTAACCTACCTCACTTAACTCAGGCCTGTTTGCACGTTCAAATGCATCTGAAGCGCAGGACATGGCTTGGTAAACTGTACAGCCCACGACAGTCTACCGTCTCATTATTCATTTATGAAAGGATTCTACTATAAGAGAGAGACATTTTCCTGAAACAAAATTGTAGCCTACTGTGATGCTATTCAAGCCTGTGTTCCCAGACTGGGGGGTTTAATACCCATTTCCAATTCCTTCTTTCAGAGATGGGGAAACAGAGCCTCAGAGGCAGTCGCAGAACAAGGCTAACGTGATAAAGCTAATTAATTGGGGTTTGCTTCCGGGTCTCACTGCTGGTGCACTTTCTGCTGTGGGTCAGGCTAACTAACGCGTGCGGAGACGTGGTGCCCATACAGCAGCCACTGGATGCTCACCCTCCACCACTCGGTGTTTGAGAAGCGTGTCGTCTCCCTCGAAGGGAATCACTGCAGGGTGGGCGGCATGCTAGTTAACAGATACTTGAACACATCCTCTGAAACACCTGATTCAGTATATCTGAGAATTTTGGATTCTGAACATGAGCGCAAAGCTGGAGTATTTTGCTCTGCCAGGAGTTTGTCTACGTCAGCAGCCTTTTTAACGATTGATTTTGTCCTAATGATTTTGTTCATTGCTAACACATGAGACAATATCTTCTATGCACGTCAGAGTGTGGTTTAATAACACAGAGGAAGTGGCCCGTTTGAAAGAAAGCTGCCATATAACCCACTTATCAGGAGTGGGATTTGGGGGGTTTGTTTTCCCCTCCCGCAGCGGATCTGGAGCCCCTTCCCAGGTCTCTCACTTGTCTGTTTTTCCACTTTTCCATTTCAGTCAGTACCCCAGCCTGTGGTCCGTGAGCAACGGCACCGTCACCCCCGGTGCCCAGACGGCAGGGATATCCAACGGGCTGGGAGCCCAGTTCTTTCGAGGTTCCCCTGCCCACTCTGCCTCCCTCGCCCATCCAGTCTCGGCTCCCTCCTCCTCGGGATCCCCACTGTACGAAGGGGCCTCCTCGGCCACAGATATTGCCGACAGCCAGTACGATGCCTCGGCCCAAGCCCGCCTCCTGGCCTCATGGACGCCCGTGTCACCTCCGTCCATGTGAGCCGGAGCCTGTGTCTTAAAGATGCAATGACTTTCTCGTGGCAGCAAGTCTTGATTTGATTGGTAGGCTCATGGGGCGGGGAAGGGAATAAAGCCTGTTAACCTCACTTTAAATAAGAGGAGAAAACACGTTCCGTACGAGAGCCCCGCTGACACCACCTTTGCTCATCCTCGGTGGTGGCAGTGCCAGTGCCGTCCTGGGTCCTTGTGTGCTGCAGGTGAATTCAAGTGTGCAAGCAATGCAGTTGGCCTAACTCGCCGTGATTCACAGTAAAAATGACTTGCTAGCATGCAGAAACTTTGTTTCTCGTACAACACGTAGGTGACTCTGGCACATCAATATGTAAACTCCACTGGTCCTACTCTAGTGAGATAAAAAGCACACTTTTAATTCTCTTCCTTGTTGCTTTCAAGTAGCCTTCAGGTCCCCTTTGTGGCAGGGGTCACAGTTGGAGCTGAGCTGTGAAAGACAGAATTAAATCATAGTTGAGGATGGCAGATTGTAGTTAAAATGGCAGTGTCCAGCTCTGCCCACTAGAATGTGTTTATTTTACGCATATGTAGCTAATCTCTTGTACTGTTAAACCTACAACTGTTTATATTTTTCTTCTGATAATGTAGCCAAAGACAATCAGCAGAAAGCATTTTCTGCAAAATAAAGGCAATGTGCAAAATTTGGTTGGTCTAGTTATTATTCAGACTTCTCTTTTGGAATGAGATTTTGCTGTTCGTTATAGCTGGTGGTTAAGACTGTACTGGAGAAGCATTTCAATCTGTTCCAGACTTTAATATTTTACCTAATCAGTTGCAGGACTGGAAGTGAAATTTGCATACATTTATTTACTCAATGCTAATTGCCACAAAATGCAAACAATGTTAAAAGATTTTCGAGAGAGTTAAATAGTCAGCACTGAATCATGAATATAGTAATGGCAGAATGTAGAACATACAGATGCCATAAAGATTAATATGGGATGTCTACCCCATTCAAGCAAAAATACATAAAATGAATTGACAAAATGTTACCGTTTATAAATGTAAGGTGTAGTTGCCACAGTCATTTAAACAATATGGCACTTGTAAATATCTTTCCTGCAGGTAAGATTTCCCAGCAGTGAGCCAAAGACCCGCTTGTGCTAGACTGCGGCAATTTCTCCATCTAGTGGCGGGATCCTTACTTCAATCCTACTGGTTCAAGCTTGATATTCTGAACCTCTGCTTTCTAAAAGAGTGTAAACTTAGAATGTAAGTGTAAAGGGCTGTGTTTTTACTGTGTGTGTGCCTGCTTTCCAAGTGGGACGTGCTTCTTGTTAACTATTTGCCACTTAAACTTCTTCTGGGTTTTATTCCTACTAGGTTTTATTGCAACTCATGTAGAAATACCCCAGATCAGAAGATTTCTTGATATAAAAGTATTGGAAGAATATTTTTTTAAAAAAACACTGCCCAGGTAGGACTGGGAAATAAACTGGCCTCCAGTGGCCTGGCCCCAGGTGTAAGGTCTACTGGAGAAGAGTGAGCAGCCTTAGGGAAGGAGGTGAGGGGTGGATGGTACACGCTGCGCTCCCGGGATCCTGTAGTGCAGGTGTTTCCCAGGAAGCTTGTCTGTCTCCTCCATCACCCTGACTGCTCTCTGAAGGCTGGGACTATATTCCAAGGACCTTCCCCAGCCCCCGTCCCTTCCCAGGCCTTAGAGCGCTAATGAGCAATGACTGACCTGTAGACGAAGAGGAGCCTGGGTCCACTGAGACTCGGATGCTGCGGCTTATTGAGGGGTGTTCCCGGGAGCACTGCCGGGGGACGTGGCCCTGCCCCACGCTGGGGGCTGCGGGGAGACGGAGTCACACAGTCCTGACCCCAGAGACCTTCTACTTAGGGCTTTGACATGGTTGAGTTTCTAAAGGTGACCCAGAGTTCAAATTCAAGGAGTTCATATTTTAATATACCAAATAGCATCTTTTCAGCTATGCAGTGGGGCAGTGGCAGCCGCATAGCGCAAGGAGCCTGCAACTTGGTACAAAAGGCCTGGATATGAGTGTCCATTTGCCTCCCTTGCTGTGGGACCCCGGGAAAGTTAGTTACCACTCCAGAAGTTCAAGTTCCTTATCTGTCAAGGTGGAGAAAGAAAAAATTGGGTGGTGTTAAAATGGATCTGTTTTACCCTGAGCATACATCAGGACCTCAGTGTGTCCCATCGGCCAGTTGAAAAATGCTGTGAAATCTATCAGCAAGAAGAAACTTAACCTATAAGACACCAGGACTTTTCATCAACAGCATACAAAGGAAAAGGACTGTGTCACACAAGAGGAGGGAAAGAGGCCACCAGGGAAAGGAGAAGTAGAAGTTATTGGAATGCCAGCATCTGAAGAGGATTTCACATTGTTGGGAGGGGCGCTGCATCTGAGCCTGGGTGACAGTAGAGACGGCAGAAGGTGGCCACAAGTAGAGAGAGGACAGCTTACCCCCCTTTTATCCTTCCCTGCATTTTAACCTGTAATTACTGTCTACCACGGACGGACAGAAGACCTGTGTTAGCAAACATTATTCTTCTTAAAATAAAATTTGGCTTTAGAAACAAGAAAGGGGACTTCCCTTGTGGCCCAGTGGTTAAGAATCCGCCTGCCAAGGCAGGGGACACGGGTTTGATCCCTGCTCGGGGAAGATACCACATGCTGTGGAGCAACTAAGCCCGTGCGCCACAACTACTGAGCCTGCGCTCTAGAGCCCGCAAGCCACAACTGAGCCAGCGTGCCACAACTACTGAAGCCCATGCGCTTACAGCCTGCAACAAGCCACCGCGATGAGAAGCCCGTGCACCGCAACGAAGAGTAGCCCCCCGCTCACCGCAACTAGAGAAAGCCCGCGTGCAGCGACAAAGACCCAGTGCAGCCAAAAATAAATAAATTGATTAAAAAATAAAAATAAAAACAAGAAAGCACTGTAATTACAAAGACATTTATTAGTGGGAATAGCACAATCCCTTAGAAAACCAAAAATACAAGTAAAGCAAAACAAAACCTACAGCTGGACACTTCCATGTGAGAAGGTGCAATGTCCCATAGGTGAATGCATGGGAAGGGGGCCTGTAAGACATCCGATCCATGGTATAAGGGCTGCAAAGGAGCATCCACACCTGTTTTCTCTGCAGAGCGTCTTTCTCTGGTGAAAGTTTGGACACATTTTCCCAGATCCTCAGTCCCACGTTTCCTCTTTCCTAAAGCGGGTCTGCTTGAGAAGGGCCTTGAGGTGGAGGGTCCCCGTTCCCAACCTTTCACTACTGCCCTTTTTCCACTCAGAAGAAAGGTTTACGGCCGACTCACCAGGATCTTCATTGACTCAGGTGTAAAAACCTCCGGACATCAAACGAAAAGACAATTGTTCAATTCTAAGGCCTCATAAAGGTTCCCAAACTCCCCTCCCCAGTAGATCCCACTAAGAATCCACATGGTAGAGGATGCTGCTTCTCGCACCCAAACACACATCACTTAGTTCCGGCCAGCCCAGAGAAAGCTCTCCGATCTGGCTCCCAGTTTTAAATTCCCGGGAGCGGATAACAGCTATCATTCTGGGTGCTTATTATGTGCCTATCCCTGTTCTAAGTACATTGCTTGTGTCACTTTGACCTCCTAAGAAACCTCTCCTCTTTTTACAGAAAAGCAGGTGGAGGTACAGAGAAGTATAATACCTTGTCCAAGGTCAGGTCATACAGCCAGCGAGGGGAGGGGTGAGAGGTGCTCCCGGGAAATCTGAGTGTGGAGCCCCTACTTGCTCCCCGTGGGCTTGGCCCAGCAAAGCAAGTCAGGTGGCTTCCCTGGTCTAATCACGTGGGACCACGGAGGGTCGAGCGGGATGCACAGAGCTGCCTGCCATAGTACTAGGAGAAGGGTCTGGTGAGCTGTTAGAATCACAAGAGGCATCTGATACCTTTTATTTTTTTTGCGGTACGCGGGCCTCTTACTGTTGTGGCCTCTCCCGTTGCGGAGCACAGGCTCTGGAGGTGCAGGCTCCGCGGCCATGGCTCACGGGCCCAGCCACTCCACGGCATGTGGGATCTTCCCGGACCGGTGCACGAACCCGTGTCCCCTGCATCGGCAGGCGGACTATCAACCACTGCGCCACCAGGGAAGCCCTGCATCTGATACCTTGATGACGGCGTGCAGTGAAGACATGGCTTACCCTGCCTTACAAGGACCTGAGACTGGATGCTGAGGTGGAGGTGGGGATAGGACGCAGGAACCAAGATGCTGAGGTGTGACTGGACCGTGAGAGAGTAAGAGCCGCCCATGGGCCTGCAGAGCGTCCACAGCGCGTTAGTGGGTCACCCCGAACCTCCACGCGCTGCTGTTGCCCAGCCACCCCCACCCCCCCGGCCCTCCCTCCCTCCCTTCACAAGTCTGTGTTGAACACACCTTATGTGCCAGGCCTGGGGATGGCTGTCGGAGGTGGTGAGGGAGTTTGTTACTTCACCCAAAATTGTGAAGATATTCTCCAAGTTTTCTAGAATTTGTGTGGTTCTTAGTTTTATACTTAGGTTTGCTCTGTACCATATTTTTTTTTTTCTGAGTATGGAATCAGGTAGGGGGTTACTTTTCATTTTTTTTTCCATGGAGATGTCTAGTTGTTCCACCTACGTTTGTTAAAAAAAATGTTCCTTTCTACATTGGTTAACAATTAATTGGCCATACAGGTATGGGTCTATGCTTCACTTTCTATTCTGTTCTACTGATCTGTTTTCCTATCTTTATGCCAGTGTTTCACTGTCTTGCTTTTTAATTAATTAATTAATTATTTTTTGGCTGCGTTGGGTCTTTGTTGCTGTGCATGGGTTTTCTCTAGTTGCGGCAAGCGGGGGCTACTCTTTGCTGTGGTGCGCGGGCTTCGTTTGTTGCAGAGCATGGGCTCTAGGCGTGCAGGCTTCAGTAGTTGTGGCACGTGGGCTCAGTAGTTGTGGCTTGCGGGCTCTAGAGCGCAGGCTCAGTAGTTGTGGCGCACGGGCTTAGTTGCTCCACGGCATGTGGGATCTTCCCGGACCAGGGCTTGAGCCCATGTCCTCTGCATTGGCAGGTGGATTCTTAACCACTGTGCCACCAGGGAAGACCCTCACTGCCTTGCTTTATAATAATTCTTGAATTTAAGGAGTGTAAGCTCTCCAACTTTATTCTTCTTTATTACTTTATTATATATATATATATACACACATACATATATATCTCTTACAAATGGTTATTATTTTTGGTTTAAACCATCAATGTGTGATATAATATTTACCCTTTCTGGTAATCTTCACCTTTTCCTTCAGATCTGGAGTTCCATCTGGGAAATTTCTATTAGCATTTCTCATAGGATGGGTTTGCTGGAGAGGAATCCTTTCAGTTTTGGTCAGTGACTATCTTTATTTCACTTTCAATTTTGAATAATATTTTTACCAGGTATAGAATTCTAGTTTGTTTGTTTGTTTATATACCGTGGGTATTTTTTGGTCATTCTCTTGTCTTCTGGCCTCCATTTTTTCTGGTGAGAAGCTGGACGTCATTCACATCACTATTATATATCGTGCTATACCTAGATCACTTTACTTTTTCCTCTGATGCTTTTAAGATCTGTTAATTATCTTTTGTTTTCATCAGTTTTACTATGATGTTCCTAGGTTTATTTTTCTTTGCATTAATCCTGCTTAGGGTTTGCTGAGGATTTTGTATCTACGAGTTAGTGTTTTTCACCAATTTGGGGAAGTTCTTAACTATTGTCCCTTGATAGGTTTCCTCTGTTGCATTATCTCTCTCCTCTTCCTCTGGGACTCCAATTATTTGCATGTTTGATGTTGTCCCACAAATATTGTTTGCTCCTGCCTGATTTTCCTCCACTTCTTTTTCTTTTTGTTCAGTGAGGATTCTTTCCATTGACGTGTCTTCGATTCACTGATTTGCAGCATCCAATCTACTATTAAACTTATCTAATGAATTCTTTATTATTAATTGCTTTGTTTCTAACATCTAGCATTCTAGAAACTGGTTCTAATTCCTAGTGTTCATGTGTTTGCTGAGTTCATGTGTTCATGTGTCTGCTGAGTTTAGCTGTCTCTTATACATGCTATCTTTTTCCACTGGATACCTTAGCATTTTTAACATAGCCATTTTAAAGTCTCTGACCCTTAAAAACTCTTTAAAACTTCTGAGTTTATTGACAATTTCCTTTTTTTTAAAAACATGGGTCTCTTTTCCTTACTTTTTCATGTGTCTTGTAATTTTCCATTTTCTGCTGGATATTTTTGTAGAAAAGAATAGTAGAGACTAAAGTAAATAATATTTACCTCCAGACAGAGGCAAGATCTTACTTGGTCAGGCTGAAGTGAGGGGATAAGCCAGTGTGATCTGTACTTCAGTGCAGTGTGGGTTTTGTTGCTGTTTCACTTGGATTCAGTTCACTACTTGCTGACATATTTTGATGGATGGGTCAGCAGAGCCTGGGATTTGAACACAGGCGTGGTTCCAGGGGCTGTCTCAGCTCTTTCACATCTGAGCTGTTGCCCTGCAATCTTGCAAGTCTTGAAAGTCTCAGGACACCTAAGAAGGGATGCTGGCAGCTCTCTTGTGCACCTCTGGCCTTCTGAAAGTGATTCCCTGTACCTGGGTGAGACCCAGCACACCTGACTGGACTCACTCTCAGCTCTCATTCTCTGATCAGCTTTTGCTCTCAGCACCCAGTGAAGTGCTCAGTGGAGGCCTACGGAGAATGGCTGGCAGTTGGGAGCAGAATTGATTCAAGACTCTGGCTACTCAGGATTCTATCTAGCCCATCCAGCTCACATGCAGATGTAAAAAATTTGGCTATTTCTTCTTACCCTCATCCATGGTAGATTCATTCTAGTCTTGCCATTCTGTCATGGATGCGAGCATTCTTGGGTGTCTTCCCTTCTGTGAATGGCTTGTCGCTTTCTAGACTTTAGTTCATTTGCATATCTTTGTGTCCTCAGAAATCTGAACAAATTTTGTGATTTTGTAGCTTACCTCCTTTTTCTTATTAAGTTAAAATCAATGGTATCAGGCAACTTGTTTTTTAATTCAGAACAGAAGCAAAAACTCCTCTGATGTGTCAATGTGTTATTCACCTATCAAATGCTTTCCTTTTTCTTTCCTCTGACTTTTTTTTTTTTTTTTTGAGATTTAAATGTCTAGGTATTGAGCTTGTTACTTTTTCATTAATCATCTTTACATAAAATGAGATGTTTTTCCTGGCCAGCTATTGAAAGGAAAGTGTAAGACCATGCTTTACACTAGCAGGAATTTCCCTTGTTCCCCAGATGTGTGTGTGTGTGCATGTGTGTGTGTGAGCATGCATGTCTCTAATGGAGATAGGTGAAAAAATGTATTGTGCTTATGATGTGGTGTCACTCTTCTGTCTCTATGACACACTTATCTCTTCCAATATAACCTGTCCGTGGATATCTTCACTTCCAATTTAACTTCTTGATTTTTAAATTCCTAATGATCGTAATTTAAGTCTGAAGTTCTTGAGCACTTCTTTTTGAAACATATAATTTAGCATGTAATTAAATGTATAGTAATTTGTATCGCAGTCTGACTTTCATGGGTTACGTTAACCATATAATCTGAGTTTCTGGGGCTTCATCAGAGTAATAACCCAGCTACTATTGACTCTCATTCTCAGGCCCTGAGGTAGTGTTCTGGATTCCTCAAAATTTCCCTCTCGTAATTTTGCAAGTCCTCGGGACTGTGCTCTTTCTCCACTGAACGGTGTCTCCAGAGCTGGCTTTAGCCCATATGGAATCCTTGTCATATCAGAGTGAAGACCTGCTCTGGACTGATGCAGCCATGTTGGATGGGCAGCATGGGGTGCAAGCTGGCTTTCGGACACAACTCTTCTCTCCCTGGTGCACTCAGACAGACACATCCTGCACTATTATATACAGTACCTGCCTCACCTGGAGACTCCTGTAGTTTTGAAAACCTGGGTGTGCTGCCGTTTGTCAAGTATTACATCTCTGGCTGAACACCGAAGGCTTTCACTGAAGCTGTCCTTGCCTGGGGGCCACCAGGTTTGCCTTGGAACCCTTGCAGTGCCAAAGGTAAAAGATGACTGGCATATTTGGGGAAAGCGTGCCCCTCTCACTTTTGTATTTCACTCTGTAAGAGGAGTTCCAAAAATTTTTTGTTTGTCCCTTAGGGATTAATAGAATTTTTAGTGAAATGTTTTCTTTTTTTTCTAATTCGAAAAACCCTTACAACTGTCTTCTGCCTAAAGAGACATTCACTACAGCACACAAAATAACAGTTAACACCTTGTTCCTGGGTCAAGCCCATCACACCGGGCTCTTCAGCCGTCATAGAAATCAGCTTCTACCAGATCCTTGGCTAAACAGGTGCAGGTATGTGTGCATGCAATTAGGTACAACTTAGTGCCTCAACACTGGGCCCTGCAGCAGTATTGCTCCAGAATCCACTGAAAGCAGGTTGCATGTAGGGGGCATACCTACATGCCTTTCACTCTTGATTCTTCCTTGCAGCCCACCAAAATTCTAAGTCCACATGGCTCAACGAATATTTTTACTTGATTTAATGTATATGGGATCTGAGGCTCTGATTAGAATTTATTTATACCCAAGAGGGGTATGAGTTTTGCAAAAACCACATGGCCCCAAATAGTCCTGGGTAAAGTTGGACCTTCTTTTTGCATCACATAATGAGAAACTGGCGAGGGGTAGTCCAGGATTTACGATAAGGCTTCATGTTGCTAACAGGAGCCCAGATTCTTTTCTCAGCTCCGCAGTCTTTGCCACGTTGAATTTAACCCTTATGTTTTCGCCTTGTTGGGGGACTGCTACATTTCCAGGCCTCCAGTGCGGGAGGCTGAAAAAAGCTCTACAGACAGCTTTTATAATCTCTGTGGTAACAACAAACAAAGTAAAAGAGGGCTGAGTAAGCTAAGAAAATGTGCAGATTACTGAAGCTTCTCTAGGAAATGGAGCTTCCAATATGACATGGGTGTTGAAATGTTGACAAGTGATGGTGGTGGCCAAGGGAGTATCTTTCGGGTCCTTCACGAATGATACCACCATCTATATAACCTTTTGTCCAGCTCCTTCTCAGATGGTACTACATATTGTAGCTTCATCCTCATCCCTTTTCATTGCTTTGAATTTATGCCTAATTTTCTAGAAGCAAGAATTCTGCCTTATTTTCTACTTAGTAATGTTGCTTAATATACTAGAAGACAGAGCAAAAATGGTTTGAAAAATTACATGAAGTGTAGAACAGATTTCTTTCATGACCTTGCTCTTCAAATAATCTCCTCCAGCCCAGATAGGGCTTCCAGAGTATTCCTGACTATATCATGTTCTTTTAGGCAACTTCCCTCAGAACGTGGACATACCATTTCTATGGCAATATTTGGACATGCTATTTTCCTGTCAAGGACCAAGATTTTGTTAAAATCATTTTTGTTGATTCATTTTATAGAGACAAGAAAGCACTCCCCCGACACAGCTACGACGATGTCTCTCTGGAAGGAACTGGGGCTGCCCTGAGGCCAGCACACACGGGGACAGGGGGTGCGTAGCTCCGATCTCCCACTGCAGGCTGCATCTCCATCCAAGTCTTGTGTGTGTGCTCTGCCCTTAGAGGCCTAGTGTGTAAATGAATGCCATTCCTCACCTATGTAGGAGAATTTTCTCATCAGGAAAAACACATAGTTCAGACAGCGTTGAGGAAAATTCCTTGGGCTTGAGTGATTGATGGAAGGTGGGCTGAAAAGCAGGAGGTGGTGCGGATTCCAGTTAAACGGTACATGTTTTTGAAGAAAGTGGCACCTCTTCAGAGTGTCTAAAGGGCTCGTTTTTGACACAGATAACTAGCTATGGTTGAACCATGACTTATATCTGACTTTTTAAATGAAGTGTCTCATAAAAACAATTGGCATTCGTGTGACTTGTTTTTAACACATATTTTCATATTAGGAAAATGAATACCCTGAAGAACATACCCAGAGAACAGTATTTTGTGAACTAAGAATGTTTCTGAGATGTTTTACATTGTTATTCGATATATTGAGATGAGATTAAAGAAAGAGCACGCAAATTATTTAAGAATTAGAAATAACCTAGTTTTGTTGTTTTCAAAAGAATGCTACTATGTTGAGAGTATTCACAAGCAAGAAAGGATTGCATTTTTAAGAATCTTGTATTAGAAACATGGTAAGCACTCATGAAATATGAATTATTTGTTTGCAATTTTTAGTTTACTGTACTACCAGAAATAAACTATTTTGTTGTGTTACTTAGTTCTGGGCTTCAATTTTTGGTTTTGAAAATGTGTCCACTCTATCTGTGTAAGTTTTGCAAGGAATAGATTAGCACAATGGCCTTAGTGTTAATGAGTAGTTCCATGTATCTTGTTTCATTTCTGCATGAACACCGTTACGGAGAAGAACACAGAGTATAGTAAGATAAATTCTATTTTTGAATGGTTATTCCCCTCATGTCTTCTGCCTTGGTCAGAATTCGCTGCTTTCCATGACATGGATAGTTTTTCTCTCTGCTCTTCCCTTACTAACTTCTCACCTTCTGCTCTTTTCATAGCATCTCTTCCACAGTTTCATTTTCTGTTTCTATTACAGATATTGACCTTTCAAAAAGTCAGACAGAACCTTGAAAAAGCATGGTCATCATAGCTCACAGACTCACTCACTCTGTGCCAGGAATTATACCTAATAATGTGTTCTTATTTTCTCTCCGCACTAACCCATTGGGGCAAGCGCCGTTCCTACATGCAATTTATACGGCAGAGCCCTGGGACCTCAGAATACAGCACATTCCCAAATTCAGATGTGAACTACAGAAAACCACAGGAGGTCAAAGGGAAATCAACATGTCAGTCTTATGCTGGACAGTGAGATGCCCTGCCATAGCTATCTGTCACCACAACAACTTTGATGGGGTAGGGGTTACCTAACTACTTTTATAATCTTACTGCATCTTGCAGTTTTCAGACGCTTGGCCAAGCTTACTTACATAATGGGTCGCTGAAAGTGAAACCCAGGTCTGTGTCTGTCTCTAAAACCTGTGACCTTTCCACTACTTCTTGCCCAGGTTGCTTACAGGGACAAGATAGTGACCATGGGACGTGGTCCCTCTCACCTAATGTAACTAAGTTAAACTTAGATTGTTGGATTAGTCATTTTAAAAGTCATTCTACATAACTCTTTAAAGTATGACAGTGTATACTTCAAACGGGATGACACTTGTCTCAATTGTTCAAAATTTCTTACCGTCTAAATTTAAAGTATTACTGTGAAATCTGTTTAGTTCTTTTCGTTATTGTGGTAAATTAATGCCATGGATAATGCAATTGAAAACAATTTCCAGTGGATAACACTGAACGTCCCAGAAAAGATTTTAAAAATCCTGAAGATGTGATGGAACCATATTTACTGAGATGGTTTTCTAGCTTCCTGTAGGTAAAGCCACAGGGATTTTTACCCATGGTGTCCATGTGTTCTCGGGCGAGGTGAGCAGCACAGCAGAGTGACTGCACGTCCCAGAGTGGTGGCTGAGTTACCTTCTGTGGATGACGAGGTGGCCAGGGTGCCTAATTGTTGCTTTCTGTCCAGCTAACTGAAAGTTGGGTGGGCATAAGATTCTCCCAGGGCGAATCTGGCACTGGTGTGGATATTTTCTTCATGTCATGGTGACGACTCATGAAAAAGTTTCTGACGCAATTTTTAGGAAGAGAACATGTTGAATTAGAATTCTTTTTTTTTTAATTTTTAAAATTTTATTATTTTTATTTTTTTATACAGCAGATTCTCATTAGTTACCTATTTGAGTTAGAATTCTTCAAGATGGATTTCTCATTTGTTTCCAAAACGCCTTTTAGGCCCCATAACTTTTAATTAGATGTGGCTGGCGGTGTAGAGTCGTCCTTCTGGGTGTGGGTGGGGTGGCAGTGGATCAAAAATGTCAAGGGGAGGAGGGTGATATACGACTCTGCCTATTGCAGTCCTGACTGTGAGAACATTCCCTCCAGATGAGGCAGACAGAGCCCATGTGTGTTCTTGAACGAGTGGTTATTCAGGAGGGTAAACAGGTCTGACTGCAGGGCTCCTAAGGCTGGTTGAGTGACTTGCAAAGGTAAATGTGCACAAGTTAATAGTGGGCCCTTGTTCTGGATGCTTTACTAGGTTGAAGGAAAGTCTTACAGTTCTGAATCCAAGGACAGTGGGGGCAGAGGCGCAGTGGGAGGGAGATGAGCTGGGGCCTGGGACGTGGAGAGAGGATGACCGCCAGCACCCGGGGCTGAGACCTGGCCTTTGCCTGACTTTCGGTCCTAAGGATAAACGTTGCAATATGTAGTATTGCCCTCAATATTTCACATATCTTACTGTTCTTGGCCGAAGCCAAATAGCATAGCTGTTGTGAATGTGGGTAGTAATTGGTTGGGATTGAATCCACGCTCATCCAGCTCCAAAGCTGGTGATTTTCTGTGACTCTAGGTGGTCTCTCTTTCAAGTACGAAGCACAGGGGCAGATAAGGAAGTAATAATATGCAGCTCACAGTGCCATGGGATAGACATGAACTGAACTTCAGTGACTCCATGCTGAGCTGCTCTGCTTACCCTCCGCACAGCCCACCACCGCTAACGCCTGACCTGCTCCTTGGTCCTGCTGGCTCTCCCACAAGCCCCTCACAGACTGGCCCCTTCAGAACTCTCTCCCACCCCCCATCACTCCAACAGTAATTTGACTTCCTTATTTTGCCTCTTATGTAAAGACTTTTTTCCTTTGAGTAAAACTACCAGGATCAGAGACTCTTGTCCTGTGTGTCTGACCTGCAGAAACATTTCGTTTGGTCACCTAGTTTTAAAAATAATTTGAATTTAAATGCCTTTTCCAGGTAGGTCCCATCAATGCCTGTTATTCTGTTCTGCTTTTTTAACTAATTAACTGTATCTTCCTGGTTCTTGCAAACACTGAATTGAGACCCTTTTATATACAGTGTCATCTGTGGAAAAGAAAAAGTCATTGTCTCACTTCAGACAGTGGTCCCATTTCTCAGGCGAGACCATTATGAGCTTCTCACTCAGTTGTACTTCGTTTTCATTGGTTTTGTTTTTTATTTTTTTCAGTATTGCATATGTTAGGTTTTGCCTTTTGATTTGACTTGAGAGTCTATATTTTACAAATGAGATTAGTTCAATTGCATTGATTGTTATGGAGGATGTTTTTAGTATTTTGTCATGATTTTTATGTTACATTTACTATTTTTATTGCTTATTTAAAACATGTTTTCCACTAAATTGATCTGTGTTTGTTTTTGTGGTTGTTTTGTTTTACTTGTGTACTTCTAGTAAGCTGGACATTTGTATTTTGTTCTAGCAGTTACTTTTATTACTATCCATTTATACTTCCTGTTCTATCCTTTTATATTTAAGTGTCAATTTGGCTTGGTAGAAAATTTATCGGTCACATTCGTTCTTAGAAAACCTGTAGATATTTTTCCACAGATGGATGGAACGTTTCTAGGAATTATTCTGGAACCAGTCTGATATTTTTCTCTGACAGGTGACTTAGTCTTTTTTGTCTGGATGTTTAAAGGTTTCTTCTTTACCTTGCTTTTCAGTAACTTGTGAAATGTTCGGTGTCTGTTTTTCAGTGGCTGCTGTGGACTTTTCAACCTAAAGAATATATTTAAAAAATTTCTTCGAACTTGTTCTGTATTTCTGTATAATTTATAGCTCGACACTTGTCCTGTTCTTTTGGTTCCCTGTTTTGGGGGTATCTGTTATACATTTGTCATGCATTATATGCATGTCATTTGCACTCATCACTTTTACCTTTACTTCTTCGAATCATTATTCATTCCCACTCTATTCTGCTTGCTTCTGAATTGTGTCCTAAACCTCACTACTGTGTCTTAAGCAGTTTTCCTTCCACTGTCATCCCCATCTGAATTTCTGTGTGTATTACAGACACACTGACTATAGCTCCAGCAGTCTCTTTGACCTTAGACGGGAGCCTTGTGACAACAATGATAGAGAAGAAATCTAGAAGGACCTGGGCCTCTAAGACATCATGGACCTTCAGTACAAGCCTTGAATTGCCTCCCTCGAGATTTATACGTTAGAGAAAATTAAACTTCAATCTTTTCAATCTACTGTAATTTGAGTTTTCTATTTTATCTAGTAAAACTTGTCTCTTACCTGATATAACATGGATGCATTACAAATTACCTAATTATGGACATTTGTCTTATCTGTAATATCTTGCTGCAAAACATTGCTGAGAAAAATAAAAGAAGATCTAGATAAATGGAGAGATACACTATGTTAAGGGATTAGATTAGAAGGCGATATTATTAAGATGCTGGTTCTCCTTAAATTGACCTATAGATTCAAGGCAATTTCAATTAAATCCCAGCAGGCCTTTTTTGTTAGGTGTTGAAAACTAATTGTAAACTTTAAATGGAAATGAAAATGACCTAATATAGTCAAAGTAACATTGACAAAGGACAAAATCCTAAATGATTTCAAGACATATCATAAAACTACATTAATCAAAGCTGTGTGTTACTAGCATAAAGATAAAAAATATAAATTAAATAAAAACTACAAAAATAGATCCACATATCTATAATCAATTGACAAAGGTGCAATGGCAATTCAAGGATAATCTCCTCAACAAATGGTCCTGGGGCAATTGGTAGCCATATAAAAACAAAAACAAAAGTGTAAACACCTACTTCTCACCATTTAAAGCATCAACTTGAAATAGGCCCCAGGCCCAAATGCAACAGATAAAACCATAAAACTTCTAGAAGAAAACACAGGAGACAAGCTTAGTGACCTTGAGTTTGGCAAAAAGTTAAAGAAGTTTAAACCCCAATGCCACAAATTATAAAAGACAAAAAAATCAATAAGTTTGACTTCCTCAAAGTGAAAATGTTTTCTGTTTAAAATACCTATACATTGTTATGAAAATGAAAAAGCAAGTCACAGCCTGGAAGAAAATATATATCCGGCAAAGGACTTGTACATATACAGACCTCTTACTGCTAAATCATATGAAAACAAACAACTCATTTAAAATGGACAGAAGATTTGGACAGACACTTCACAAAATAAGATATATAGATAACAAATAAAAATGAAAATACACTATATAAAATTATTATGGAAATGCAAATTGAAACTACAATGAGAAACCACCACACACCTGCTATCATGGCTAAAATTTAAAAGACTGATTGTAATAAGTATTGACAAAGATTTGGGAACTCTCACACACTGGTGGTAGCAATGTAAAAGTGTACACCTACTCTGGAAAATGTTTGGTAGTTTCTTTAAAAATTGAAGACATATCTATATGTGGTCCAGCTTTTCCACTCCTAGATATTTGTCCAAGAGAAATGGAAATTTTGTTTCACAGAAATACTGGTGTACAATGCTTACAGAAGCTTTATTTGTACTACCTATCAACTGAAAACAGCCCAAATGTCCATCAACAGGTGAATGGATAAGCATATTTTGGGTGTATCCACACAATGGAATACTACTCAGTAATAGCAAAGAATAAACTATTTATACATGAAATAACACTGAAGAATCTAAATATAATTATGTTGCATAAAAGAAGACAGACAACAAAAAGGACATAGTATATTATTCCATTTATATAAAATTATATAAATTATATACAGTTACAGAGAACACATCTGTGGTTGCTGCAGGGTGGAATTTGGGAGGGAGAGATGGCTCACAAAGAGGTACGAGAAATGTTTGGGTGTAATGGACATGCTCATGACCTTGATCGTGGTGATGACCTCACAGGAGCACACACATGTCACAACTCATCAAACTGCACAAATTGAACACGTGCAGCTTATTATATGTTACTTATATACCAGTAAAGCTGTACAAATTTGAAACAAAAAGAGCTTTCAGGTGTGCAGTGGAAGGGTTTGGGAGTGCACGGAGCAGAGGGGAGCGTCTGGGTGAGGACGATCTGGGTGACAGAGTGACTTGGTGTGACAATCTCTTGGAGGAGTCAGCTCAAGCTGGACGGTCCTGAGGATACTGGCCACACTTTTGTCCTGCAGAGGCTGGTGTGGCCCCCCCAGGATGCAGGAGGGCAAAGCCTCCACAGGGCACTGCTCTCAGGCAGGAAGGGGTCTCTGGGACCTGGGGTGGTGTGGGTGCAGGCGGGCGGCTTGGCCTACCTGGGGCAGGGGTCAAGGAGGTGATCATGTGATGGTCACTTTACATACCACATACATACTCATATACATATATACATATTCATTTAGGCATGCACACATATCCATATCCACACACACAGGTACATATGCATATAGGCTCACATGCACACATATATATTCATATAATGTACATATACTTATCTTATAGATATACATAATGTACATATTAATACACATATACACATTCATAAACATATATACATGTCCACACACACATATATTTTATTTATTTATTTATTTATTTTTTTGCAGTACGCGGGCCTCTCAGTGTCATGGCCTCTGCCTTGCGGAGCACAGGCTCCGGACGCGCAGGCTCAGTGGCCATGGCTCACGGGCCCAGCCGCTCCGCGGCATGTGGGATCTTCCCGGACCGGGGCACGAACCCGTGTCCCCTGCATCGGCAGGCGGACTCTCAACCACTGCGCCACTAGGGAAGCCCCCGACACACATATATTTTAATTTTTATTTTATTTTACTTTTTCTCAATCAAAAGCTTTATTTTGGCAAGGGTGAAATTAAAAGGAAAATAGCGATAAAGGTCCTTTAACTGTGAATAGTGTATACAAGTGCACAAAGAATAAAATGTTTCTCGCTATTTTAAAAGTTCATCTGTCAGGAAAACCCAGTTAGGAAAAACTTAATCATCGCCTTTTTAATCTTTATTACGATTTATGAAGTGGTTCTTCTCATTCTGCCATTCTGAGCAAAATACATTTCAGAGATAGGAGGGAATTTGCACAGGAAACTTCATAATTAATACTACGTAATTAATAATGGACACATGCAGTCCTCGCCCCCTTGCCTGAGTCTAGAAGGGGGAAGCACTTCCTCAGCAGCCGTCCTGTGAGCCTGGCCCCGTGCCCTTGATCCTTGACCCTGTACGGCCGGCCTGGCTCGGCCGAGGCTGATGAGGCTCACTGCCCACAAAGGACCCTTCTTAGAGGGTTGAAGGCTGAGCCCTCCGCATGCTCCCGGCGCTCCCATTGTCCCCACGCCTCCAGACGCCCCGTCCCCTCCACTGCAGACCCGGCATCTGTCACGTACACCGTCCTCCGAGCCATGACTCAGCTTCTGTACGTGCCCCACGGTGCCCCTTGGAATTCGGGGGTGACACCTTGCCAGGGTGTCCCACGCGCTCTCACTGCGGCGCTGCTCAGATGGAGGGGACAAGGAGCTTATGTGTCCGAGAAGCAGGTTGGCTTCATGGAGACGTGCACAAACAAACTGTTGTGTGTTGTTTCTAAGTTGTTTGCCCTCCTCCAGCCCTACGAGACCTGGGGGTGATGTGAGGGGAAGTCGGCTGTTTCAGGAACTTGCTGATTTTCACACAGCCGTCATACTCTGGGAACACTTTTTACCTGGCGGAGGAGGCAGAAAGTTGATCCCAGTAACTGGAAGAATGACGCATCACCCTCTCCCAGTGCTTCCCAGGTGCAGCCTCGCAGCAGCCGGGACAGAGCTGTGCTCGGTGGGTGACACTCCCACGTCTCCCACCTGCTGCAGGAAGCCTGGCTACCCTGCCCCCATATTCCCTCACCTCCAAGGAAGCGCCGGGGAGGGAACTCTCAGCCCAGCGTGCCCCTGGCCCCGGCCCCGGGCAGTCATCACCTGTCACTCCTCTGGCCCCGGGACTGAGTACTGTCACCACCGTCCCCGCGCCCTGTCCTCCTGCTGGAAACACAGCCGCCCGAGGACTCTGTGGGGTGTCAGAAGGGATGCTGCCTCCCCTGCCCCAAGGCACTTGCACTCCAGCCCCAAGAGGGAGATTTCCCTGGAAGAGTGAAAAAGATTCGATGCAGCTGAGGCGCCAGGGGCAGCGGGGGTAAGCGTGTTACTCAGCTAGGTCAGTTTGCCCCACATGCAGCAAAGCCAACACTGAGATGCGGAGGTTTGCTGCGGAAAAAGGGTTGAAACTTGAGGCAGCCACCCGAGGAGATGGGAGAACAAATCTCAAATCACTTTCCCCCAAGCTCCCCGGGCCTCCGACCACCCTTTTTCTCTTTCCCATAAATATCCGGAGCCCTTTGCCTTCAGGAGGAATATTTGAGATTTGCCCAGATGCAGCCTTGCTACAGACTTCTTCACGGGATGCGTGCTCAGAAAATGGCAGCGTTAGCCAGCTCTGAGGGTGGATTTTCTGGCTCTCTGACATCAAGTGGTCACCTGTTGGACACTCGCACATGCCCAGTTGGAGGGTCGATGGGTCCCAACCAGTCTTAACCAGCTTGAACTGGAACTGGACACAGCTGACTCCAAGTTCCAGAAAAATAACTCAAGCAAACATCTTAATGTTCAGACTACATGCCCCTGGGAGGACATGCAAGTTTTTGTGAAAACAAAGAGAGCTCAATCAGTGAAGGCAGGTTCATTATTTATTAAGCCAATTCCAGTTTAATGGATCTAATTGATGACTACCCTCATTTCCAAGAGTGACACCCAGGTCAGTTACGAGGGAGAAGGGAGATGATGGCAGGATTAGCGGAGGTAGTGAACACAGGGGGAGAGCCCGTCAGGTGGGAAACAGACGAGTGTAGACATATCGCTTGATGCAGCTGTGAGATTTTCACATGGATTCGTCAAATACCATTTTAGGAAGTCTGAGCTGGGTATATAAATCTGGGAGTTGTTGTGCACGGGTGGATGAAGTCAAAGAGTGGATGAGGTTTCTTAGCAGACTTTGAGGTGAGGCACAGAAGAGGGGTCTGCATGGAAATCGGAGGGACTTTTTTTTTTTTTTTTTTTTTTTACCAAATCGTGCGGCTTGCAGGATCTTAGTTCCCTGACCAGGGATTGAACACTGGCCACAGCAGTAAGAACGCCGTGGATTCCTAACCACTGAACCGCCAGGGAATTCCCCAAGGAGGGACTGTCATTTACAGATCAGAAAGGGCAAGGAGCTGGCAAAGACCACAAGATGGTGAAATGGAAGGGCTAAAACAGCACTGATGGACTGACAGATGAGGGAAGAGAACTTCAATGGGGACTTAAGCCCTGCCCAGTATGATGAGGACTAAAATGTGGAAGCAAATCCTAAGAACCAGGTTTAAAAGACGAATTGCTAGAAAAACAGCTCAATTTTCCTCCTCTTTATTATTATCCATCTGCAAATCTGCCGTGGCTCTTCACCTTGCTCTCTGCAGTGTTTTATTGGATGTTCGATAGCAGCATCCAGAATCAGGAAGCCATATGAACCTTGTGTGTCTGGTCCAGGGTCCATCCCGCCCCAGAGGCCAAGAAGCAGTTGGTAAAAGCCAAGAGGGAGCTGAGATGACTCCTCGTAGCTGTCCCTCAGGGTTGAAAAAAATACGAAAGCAGTCTGGCGGTTTGAGGGATTTGGGTTCACAACTGTTTCTTTCCTCTTGTTTTGGCTCAGTCCACAACCACTCCTGCCGATAAGAAAGCAAAAAAGCTGTGAAGGTTTTGCTTGTGTCACACAAAGATTAAAGCAAGAAGAAAATAATGGTCTCCATAGGAATCTAGAGAAGTAGGAAATGTCTGGGGGAAAAATGGTGCATGGTTGCTAGGGACTGGCTACTGTTCTCTGTTGAAGCTATGAGTTATCAATTCCGACAAAAATAGTTCACAGGAGCCTGCTGAGCCTGGGCAGAGAATCTCACTGCACCCTCCTGGATGGGCAGATGGTGTCTCTCTGTGAACACAAGACAGTTCTAGGCACGGAAATCATGGTTTTTGAAGGATTTTCCCTCCTTCTCCATCTGATTCCCCTTTCTTGCATCGCAGGGACACAGGGCATCCCACAGAAACACTCTTTTCCTTGGAGGCAACCCGCAGTGGAGAAAAAAGTACCACCGCAAAGCAAAGGTATTTGTTGACCATGTCAAGTTTTTCAAACCAGAAGCTTGAATCCTGGATCCTGTGGGAAGTTCCCAGGACATTTCTGGACTCATGACGTTGATTGCAACCATTTTTGTATTGTCTTTTTTCTGTGCACTTTCTTTTTCTTTTTAAAATTTTTATTGGAGTATAATTGCTTTACAATGTTGTGTTAGTTTCTACTGTACAGCAAAGTGAATCGGCTATATGTATACATATATCCCCTCTTTTTTGGATTTTCTTCCCATTTAAGTCACCACAGAACACTGAGTAGAGCTCCCTGTGCTATACAGCAGGTTCTCATTAGTTGTCTATTTTATACATAGTATCAATAGTGTATATATGTCAATCCCCATCTCCCAATTCATCCCACCTCACCCCTTTCCCCCTTGGTATCCATACTTTTGTTCTCTGCATCTATGTCTCTATTTCTGCTTTGTAAGTAAGATCGTCTATACCAATTTTTGTGCACTTTCCTTTTAATAATTTATTATAAAAACATATACAAAAATTTCAAAGAATAATGCAATTAGCACCTTAATATCTATAATGCAAAATAAAGTCACCTCTCTAAACATCTTTCTTACTGTATTCTCCACAATCCTGACTGCAGGGAACTGTTCTGAATTGTGTTCATTTCCAAACAAACACCTATGTTTTGGCTATTAAGAATAATACTACTATAAACATTTATATATGTTTTGTGTAGACTTATGTTTTCATTTCTCTTGAGTATATTCCTAGGAGTAGAATTGCTGGGCCATACGGTCACACTATATTTAATGTTTATTTAATTGAAATATAGTTGTATTATGTTATAAGTGTACTACATATTGCTTTGACCTTTGCATACATTAAGAAATGATTACCAAGTCTAGTAACCATCTGTCCCCAACCAAGTTATTACAATATTATTGACCATCTTCCTTATGCTTCCTTATGCTGTATATTACATTCCCACGGCTTATTTATTTTAGTTTATGATTATTATTATTATTTTAATTTTTATTTATTTTGGCTGTGTTGGGTCTTCGTTGCTGCACGTGGATTTTCTCTAGTTGCAGTGAGCAGGGGCTGCTCTTTGTTGCGGTATGCGGGCCTCTCATTGCGGTGGCTTCTCTTGTTGCGGAGCACAGGCTCTAGGCACGCGGGCTCAGTAGTTGTAGCACATGGACTTAGTTGCTCCATGGCATGTGGGATGTTCGAACCTGTGTCCCCTGCATTGGCAGGCTGATAATTAACCACTGCGCCACCAGGGAAGCCCCGGCTTATTTATTTTAAAGCTGGAAGTTTGAACATCTTAATCTCCTTTACCTATTTTACCCAACACCACCCCCCCTCCCAGCAACACACTGTTTGATTCTATTTCTAGTCATCTGTTTTCACTTTGTTTGTTTGCTTGCTTTGGTTTTTGACTTCCACATATAAGCGAGATCATGCGGTATTTTCTAGAACATATGGCAGTTTGTTATTTGTTGTCTTTTTGTTGATAATCGTTGTGACAGGTGTGAGGTGGCATCTCATTGTGGTTTTGATTTGCGTTCCCCTGATGATTATTGATGTTGAGTATCTTTTCATGTGTCTGTTGGCCAGCTGTATGTCTTTTTTGGAACAATGTCTATTTAGGTCCTCCACACATTAAAAATTTTTTTTTGATGTGCAGTAGTAAGAATTCTTTGTATATTTTAGAAATTAACCCTTATTAGATATATCATTTGCAAATATCTTCTCCCATTCAGTAGGCTGTCTTTTTGTTTTGTTGCTACTTTCCTTCACTGTGCAAAAGATTTTTAGTTTGATGTAGTCCCATTTGTTTATTTTTGCTTTTGTTTCTCTTGACTGAGAAGGCAAACACAAAATACATTACTAAGACCAATGTGACAGAGTATACTGCTTATGTTTTCCTTTAGAAGTTTTATGGTTTCATGTAAGTCTTTAATGGTCTTACATTTAAGTCTTTAATCCATTTTGACTTTATTTTAGTATATGGTGTGAGAAAGTAGTCCAGTTTGATTCTTTTGCATGTAGCTGTCCAGTTTCCCAGCACCGTATTGAAGAAGCTGTCTTTTCCCCATTGTATATTCTTATCTCCTTTGTCATAAATTAATTGATCATATAAGTGTGGGTTTACGTCTGGGCTCCATATTCTTTTCCATGGATCTTTGTGTGTGTGTTTGTGCCAGTACCATACTGTTTTTTTTAATTGTATATATAATTTTTTTTACATCTTTATTGGAGTATAATTGCTTTACAATGGTGTGCTAGTTTCTGCTTTATAACAAAGTGAATCAGTTATACATATATATATGTTCCCATATCTCTTCCCTCTTGCGTCTCCCTCCCTCCCACCCTCCTATCCCACCCCTCTAGGTGGTCACAAAGCACTGAGCTGATCTCCCTGTGCTATGCGGCTGCTTCCCACTAGCTATCTATTTTACGTTTGGTAGTGTATATATGTCCATGCCACTCTCTCACTTTGTCACAGCTTACCCTTCCCCCTCCCTATATCCTCAAGTCCATTCTCTAGTAGGTCTGTGTCTTTAAAACAGTATGGTATAGTACCATACTGTTTTGATTATTGTACCTTTGTAGTATAGTCTGAAGTCAGGGAGTGTGATTCCTCCAACTCTGTTTGTCTCTCTCAAGATTGTTTTGGCTATTCAGGGTCTTCTGTGTTTCCATACAAATTTAAAAATTATATGTTTTAGTTCTGAGAAAAATGTCATTGGTGTTTTGATAGCAATTGCATTGAATCTGTGGATTGCCCTGGGTAGTATGGTAATTTGAGCAATATTAATTCTTTCAACTCATGAACATGGTATATCTTCCCATTTGTTTGTATCATCTTGAATTTCATTCATCAGTGTCTTATAGTTTTCTGAGTACAAGTTTTTTACCTCCTTGATTAGATTTATTCTTAGGTATTTTATTGTTTTTGATGAAACTGTAAATGGGAATCCTTTCTTCTCTTTTCTTTTCTTTTTTTCTTTTTGGCCATGCTGTGCGGCTTGTGGGATCTTTAGTTCCCTGACCAGGGATTGAACCCAGGCCCTCAGCAGTGAAAATGCAGAGTCCCAACCACTGGACCACCAGGGAATTCCAAATGGGATTGTTGTCTTAATTTCTCTTTCTTATAGCTCATTGTGAGTACATAGAAATGCAACAGATTTCTGTGTATTAATTTTGTATCCTGCAACTTTGCTGATTCATTTATTAGTTCTTTTTTTTTTTTTTTTTTTTTTTTTGTGATACACGGGCCTCTCACCGCCGTGGCCTCTCCCACTGCAGAGCACAGGCTCCAGACACGCAGGCTCAGCGGCCATGGCTCACGGGCCCAGCCACTCCATGGCATGTGGGATCTTCCCAGACTGGGGCACGAACCCATGTCCCCTGCATCGGCAGGCGGACTCTCAACCACTGCACCACCAGGGAAGCCCCATTTATTAGTTCTAATAGTTTTCTAGTGACATCTTTAGGATTTTCTCTATATAGAATCATGTCATCTGCAAACAGTGACAGTTTTACTTCTTCCTTTCCAATTTAGATTTCTTTTATTTCTTTTTCTTCTCTGATTGCTGTGGTTAGGGCTTCCAATACTATGTTGAATAAAAGTGGTAAGAGTGGACATCTTTGTCTTATTCCTGATCTTAGAAGAAATGCTTTCAGCTTTTTACCATTGAGTATGTTGTTAGCTGTGTGTTTGTTATATATGGCCTTTATTGAGGTATGCTCCCTATATACCTACATTGTTGAGAGTTTTTATCATAAATAAATGTTGAGTTTTGTCAAAATCTTTTTCTGCATCCACCGGGATGATCATATAATTTTTATTCTTCAATTAGTTACTGTGGTGTATCATGTTGATGGATTTGTGGATATTGAACCATCCTTGGGATAAATCCCATTTGATCATGGTGTATGATCCTTTTAATGTATAGTTGGATTCAGTTTGCTAATATTTTGTTGTAGAATTTTGTACCTATGCTCATCAGTGATATTGGCCTGTAATATTTTTTGTACTGTCTTTTTCTGGTTTTGGTATCAGGATGATGCTGGCCTCAAAGAATGAGTTTGGAAGTGTTCCTTTGCAACTTTTTGGAATAGTTCATGAAGGATATACTAACTCTTATTTAAATATTTGGTATAATTCACATTTGAAGCCATCTGCTCCTGGACTTTTGTTTGTTAGTAATTTTTAAAATTACTGATTCAGTTTTGTTACTGGTAATTTGTCTGTTCATATTTTCTATTCTTCCTCATTCAGTCTTGTGAGATTGTATATTTCTAAGAATTTATCCATTTCTTCTGGTTGTCCATTTTATTGACATATAATTTTTCATGGTAATCTTATGATCTTTTGGATTTCAGTTGTGTTGGTTGTAACTTCTCCTCTTTCATTTCTGGTTTATTTATTTGAGACCTCTTTTTTTCTTGATGAGTCTGGCTAAAGGTTTATCAATGTTGTTTATCTTTTTTAAAAAGTGTTCTTAGCTTTGTTGATCTTTTCTACTGTTTTTCTACTCTTTATTTCATTTATTTCTGCTCTGATACTTTTTA
The DNA here is from genome assembly GCF_949752795.1 of Hyperoodon ampullatus. Lineage (NCBI taxonomy): Eukaryota > Metazoa > Chordata > Mammalia > Artiodactyla > Ziphiidae > Hyperoodon > Hyperoodon ampullatus. Next base: position 86,618,382 of record NC_136925.1, on the reverse strand, counting down.
TTTTAGGCATGGTTTGTTCTTCTTTTTCTAGTTTTTTTTTAGGTGTAGGGTTACATTGTTTATTTAAGATTGTTCTTGTTTCCTGTGGCAGACTTGTATTGCTATAAACTTTCCTTTTAGAACTGCTTTTGCTGTGTCCCATAGATTTTGGATCATTGTGTTTCCATTTTCATTTGTCCCCAAGTATTTTTTGATTTCCTCTTAGATTTTTTCAGTGACCCATTTGTTGTTTAGTAGCATATTGTTTAGCTTCCATGTGTTTGTGGGTTTTTTTCTTGTAGTTAACTTCTATTCTCTTACTGTTGTGGTCAGAAAAATGCTTGATATTATTTCAATTTTCTTAAATGTACTGAGGCTTGTTTTGTGGCCTAGCATGTGATCTATCCTGGAGAATGTTCCATGTGCACTTGAAAAGAATGTGTATTCTGCTGCTTTTGGATGGAATGCTCCATATGTTTCTATTAACTCCATCTGGTCTAAAGTGTCTACTGTTTATTCATGGATTTCCTGTCTGGATGATTTGTCCATTGATGTAAGTGAGGTGTTAAAGTCCCCTACTATTATTGTGTTACTGTCGCTTTCTCTCTAATGTCTGTTAATATTTGCTTTATGTATTTAGGTGCTCCTATGTTGAGTGCATATGTTTACAATTGTTATAGCTTCTTCTTGGATTGATCCCTTGATCATTAGGTAATGTCGTTCTTGTCTCTTGTAACAGTCCTTATTTTAAAGTCAATTTTGTCTGATATAAGTATTGCTACCCCAGCTTTCTTCTGATTTCCATTTGCATGGAATACATTTTTCCATCCCCTCACTTTCAGTCTGTATGTGTTTTTAGATCCAAAGTTAATCTCTTTTGGCAGCATACAGATGGATTTTGTTTTTAAATCCATTCAGCCACTCTATATCTTTTTTTTCTTTTTTAACATATTTATTGGAGTATAATTGCTTTACAATGTTGTATGAGTCTCTGCTGTATAACAAAGTGAATCAGCTATACGTATACATATATCCCCATATCCCCTCCCTCTTGTGTCTCCCTCCCACCCTCCCTATCCCACCCCTCTAAGTGGTCGCAAAGCACCGAGTTGATCTCCCTGTGCTATGCAGCTGCTTCCCACTAGCTATCTATTTTACATTTTGTAGAGTATATATGTCTGTGCCACTCTCTCACTTCGTCCTAGCTTACCCTTCCCCCTCCCCGTGTCCTCAAGTCCATTCTCTATGTCTGTGTCTTTATTCCTGTCCTGCCCCTAGGTTCTTCATAACCTTTTTTTTTTTAGATTCCATATATATGTGTTAGCATATGGTATTTGTTTTTCTCTTTCTGACTTACTTTACTTTGTATGGCAGACTCTAGGTCCATTCACCTCACTACAAATAACTCAATTTCATTTCTTTTTACGGCTGAGTAATATTCCATTGTGTATATGTACCACACCTTCTTTATCCATTCATCTGTCAATGGACACTTAGGTTGCTTCCATGTTGTGGCTATTGTAAATAGAGCTGCAGTGAACATTGTGGTACATGACTCTTTGTGAATTATGGTTTTCTCAGGGTATATGTCCAGTAGTGGGATTGCTGGGTCATATGGTAGTTCTATTTTTAGTTTTTTAAGGAATCTCCATACTGTTCTCCATAGTGGCTGTATCATTTACGTTCCCACCAATGGTGCAAGAGGGTTCCCTTTTCTCCACACCATTTCCAGCATTTATGGTTTGTAGGTTTTTTGTTGATGGCCATTCTGACCATTGTGAGATGATACCTCATTGTAGTTTTGATATGCATTTCTCTAATGATTAATGTTGAGCATTCTTTCAAGTGTTTGTTGGCAATCTATACATCTTCTTTGGAGAAATGTCTGTTTAGGTCTTCTGCCCATTTTTGGATTGGGTTGTTTGTTTTTTTGATATTGAGCTGCCTGAACATTTCTTGTAAAGGCAGTTTAGTGGTGCTGAACTCTTTTAGCTTTTGCTTTTCTGTAACTCATTATCTCTCCTTCAAATCTGAATGATAGCTTTGCAGGATGGAGATATAGAGGGTCCAATAAGTCTGCAAGTCTGTGGGACAATATAACTCTAAGTCAAATGTGAAAAATTAGGTATGTATATTTTAACCCATAGAGCAGCCACTATAAACACAAAGGGATATAGCTGAAAAGCCCATAGATAAATTAAAATAAAATAGAAAAAAATCAGATTATCCAAAAGAAAGGAGGATCAGAGGAACAAAGCAAGAAAATAATAATAAAATGGAAGACAAGGACCCCACTATTTCAACGCTTACATTAAATGTTGATGGTCTAAACATGGTAATTAAAAGCCAGAGATTGTCAGACCAAACTATATGCTGGCGACAAGAGACATACTTTAAATATAAAGACAAAGATAGCTTGAAAGAAATGGAACAAAAAGCATACACCATGAGCAAGAATAAATACCATATAAGAAAGCTTGAGTGGTTATTGTAATATCAGAGTATTACCAGAGACATTTTATTATCATAATAATAAAAAGTAACCATTCGTCAGGAAGACTTAGCAATTAAATATGTATATATGCTTAATAACAGAGCGTCAGATACATAAAGCAAAAATGGACAGAATTGGGACATATAGACAATTCTGCAATTACAGCTAAGAGTTATTATGCCTCTTTCTGCAACTGGTAGAACAAACTGACAAAAAATTAGTAAAGACACAGATGATTGAACAATACTATCTACCACCTTTATCTAATTGATATCTATAGAATACTGCATTGAATAAGTGCAGAATACAAATTCTTTACCAGTGCACATAGTACATTCCCTAAGATAGGCAATATGCTGGCACATAAAGCAAGTCTCAATAAATTGAAAAAGATCAAAATCTTGAGAAATGTATTTCTGAACACAATGGAATTCAGTTATAAAGCACTAACAATAAAATATCTAGAACCCCCCCCCCAAATATCTAAACAATATAGTTCTAAATAATTCATGGGCCAAAGACAAAATCAAGGGGAAATTAGAAACCATTTTGAACTGCATGACAACAAAAGAAAGAAGCTTATATCTGTGAATGCTTAAATGAGGAGCCTGAGCTTGGGGAGTCTGAGGTCAATGGGTGAGATATGGAATTAGCGGTCATTAGCATGCAGGTGTAACGGGCCAACACACACTTCCCAAGGAGAAAGGCAGAGGCCGCACATGGACCTCAGCGAACACTGACTCTAAGGGATGTGCACAGACACAGAAGGGGAGGTAAGAGAGAAGCAGGTGAACACAGGAGATCTGATTAGCTTCTGACCTAGTTCCACCAGCCCCTGGGCCAGCACAACGAGGATTATCCTCATCTGGAAAAGAGCTGTGCAAATGCAGTTTCACTGTAAGTCTTCCGCTGCAATAGCCTAAAAGGCCACACGATGGCGGCACAACATCGGCAGTGCTTCCCAGGGCCCAGTGTCATGAAATGCTTGTGTGTTAGCGCACCCTCTTCTGTTGTGTGACCACACACTCATCCACTTACTACGTCGCTTATTGTTCTGACAAATATTTATGGAGTTGTTGCTATGTGTTAGGTACAAGCCCTACTACTGAGAACAAGACAGTTTACTCCCCACGTGTGGGATTGGGGTGCAGACAAAAAAACCGTTAAGTCAAACAGGATAATTTCAGAGAGCAGTAGATGTCTGAGAACAATAGCAATCTGCCTTCTGGACAGCAAGTAGTGCTGGTGGAGAAGCAGAGCTGTAGGCGGGACTCGGCTGTCACTGTATGGTCAGGACCTGCCGATCACACACTGACGCACAACTGTCCGGGGACAAGCAACACACACACATCTGACCATCTAGGCTCGTCTCGCCCTTTCTGCTCTTGTCACCCTTCAACACTGAAATAAACAGCTTTTATTTTGCCTAGCTGTGCTTTGACTTTCCTTCTGATGTACGAATCCAGTTAACCTGTCTATCTATCTACCTACCTATCATCTATCCATCTATCCATCTTCTATCCATCTGTCTGTTCCCGTCTGCCCATCCCTCCATCCCTCCATCCCTCCATCCATCCATTTAGGGCCCCATTCCACTATCGACCCCCCCTACTTTAGATGCCACTTGCATCTTCTTGGGGAGCGTCCCTCTGTGTGCTGCACAGATCCTCTCAGGCAAGCAAAATTCAGAGTTTAACTCTACGTAAATTGGGACAGGCTCAGTGACAGGAGAGTGGAGAATAAGAAATCATACCTTGAGTCGCAGTTGAAGAAACTTGGGCTGTTATCTAGAGAAAAGAAATCTCAGAGTTTTGGGGCAAAATCAGGGCAAGGTGAGAGCCTTCCATATCTGGAGTGATTGTGTGAAAGGCAGGGATGGGGTTTGCCCTTGGTGACCTCAAGTGCAGAAGTGAAAACGGCTGTCAGAAGCCGATTTTGATGGGATAAATGATAGATCTTTTCACAGTGTTCGCTAGGCAGTGGTGCACTGCCCTGCATGTGGGCATTTAGAGAGGGATACGGGGGGGTGGGAGAGGTCAAACAGTGGATGGCATTTCAACCAGGTAACTTTTGAGATGTCTTATCATCCTGAAATTATCTGATTTTTAAGAGAAAATGAAAAAGTCAGGAGTAACTAGAAAGAGGAGTCAGGAAAAGAAGTCAGACAAGATGACAGAGTTGGAGAAAAGCAAGAAGGTACAAAACGGGGTCAGGAAGCCAAGGGGAGGGGCTTACATACATGTACTAGTAGCCAGATTGCAAGGGGCCAAAGAGAGGGGCTGATGCAGGGGCTAAATAGCAGACAACATTTTATAAACATGTGCCCTTCAGGGACATGTTAGGCCTGGAGCTGAAGGGAAGGCAGGAAGGAGAAAGGGGTTTTTGTCTCTTGGTTTGTTTGTTTAAGGGTTTTGTGAGCAGAGGGGATTTACCAGCAGAGAAGATGGATGGGGAACCGCTGAAGACAAGTGATCATGGAAATACTCAGTTTATCCAGGAGACCTGTTGGTGTTATGGGGTATTCTTGGCAAAGGTCAGTGCTGTCTGTGAGGTCACCACGGCAAGACAGTGTGAGAAGGGCGGCCAGGAAGCACGGGAAGAGGAAGGGCTAGGGATTGAAAACAGAACCAAACCTGGATTTGAACCTTAGCTCAACCGCTTAAAGTTGGTGGGATCTTGGGCAAGTCATGTAACTAGAGCAGTCTCGGGTTCCCATCAAGTAATATTCAAATGATTGCTATGATTTATTGAGTGTTTACTGAGACCCAGCCCTATGCCAAGTGAGTGTGCCCCATGTGTCAGCTCACGGAATTCTTAACACTGCGCATCCAGTAAAATGATTTCCCAAGGTCGCAAAGCTGACCCCAAACACTATGGGATATGGGGCCTCCCTAGCTGTCTGCCTCACAGTTGTTCTAAGGGTTAAAAAAATCTTGAATATTCAGAGAAGTTGTGATTACTGTGGTGGGATAAATCTGCTTTATTTTATATTACTTATTATTTCTTATTTTACTATATAGCCCAGTGTTTTTTTTTTGTGTGTGTGTGGTACACGGGGCCTCTCACTGCTGTGGCCTCTCCCGTTGCGGAGCACAGGCTCCGGACGCGCAGGCTCAGTGGCCCAGCCGCTCCACGGCACACGGGATCTTCCCGGACCAGGGCACGAACCCGTGTCCCCTGCATCGGCAGGCGGACTCTCAACCACTGCGCCACCAGGGAAGCCCTGTACTGTCTTTTTAACGCAATGTAAACAACTATATTGCCAATTATATAGATAGCACATCTATATGGAGAAAATTCAAATGAAACAGAAAATTAAAAAGAATAAATTAAAAATCATTCAAAAACTCGTAGCCACTAAGATTTCAGTAAACTTTCTTTCCAGATCTGTCTCTCTACAAGAACAGATATGCTAACTTTATTGAAGAAAATTGACAGATACAATTTTATATATGTAGTGTACAGTATGATGATTTGATATACATACACAATGCAGAATGAGTACCCAGATCAAGACAATTCACACATCCATCACCTCACATAGTCAACTGTGTGTGTGTGTGTGTGTGTGTGAATGCTTAAGATCTACTCCCAGCCACTGTCAAATCTGTAATACAGAATTATTAAGCATAGTCACTAGGCTGTACATTGGATCCTCAGAACTTATTCTTCTTGTAACTGAACAATTATATCCTTTGAGCTACATCACCCAATTTCCCCTCCCCCAGCCCCTGCTAACCACCATTCTATTCTGTTTCTATGAAATTTTATTTTTTTAGTTTCCACATATAACTGATACCACCCAGTATTTGCCTTTCCTTGTCTGGCTTATTTCACTGAGCATAATGTCCTCCAGATTCATCCATGTTGTTGGAAATGGCAGAATTTCCTTTTTTTTTTTTAAATTCCAGGGTGTGTGTGTGTGTGTGTAAATATATTGCATTTTCTTTATCCAGTCATCCATTGAAAGACATTTAGATTGTTTCTTTGTCTTGCCTATTGTGAATAATGCTGCAATAAACATGGGATTACAGATGTATCTTTGAGATCCTGATTTCACTTCTTTCAGATTTATACCCAGAAGTGGAACTGCTGGATCATATGATAATTCTATTTTTTATTTTTTGAGGGCCTCCATACTGTTTTCTTTTTTCTTTTCTTTTTTTTTTAATAAATTTATTTATTTATTTATGGCTGCGTTGGGTCTCCGTTGTTGTGCACAGACTTTCTCTAGTTGCGGCGAGTGGGGGCTACTCTTTGTTGCGGTGCGCGGGCTTCTCACTGTGGTGGCTTCTCTTGTTGTCGAGCACCGGGCTGTAGGTGAGCAGGCTTCAGTAGCTGTGGCTTGAAGGCTCTAGAGCGCAGGCTCAGTAGTTGTGGCGCACGGGCCCAGTTGCTCCGCGGCACGTGGGATCCTCCCGGACTAGGGCCTGAACCCGTGTCTCCCACATCAGCAGGCAGATTCTCAACCTCTGTGCCAGCAGGGAAGCCCCTCCAGACTGTTTTCCATAGTGGCTGCACCAATGTACATTCCCACCAGTAGTGCACAAGAGCGTTCCCTTTTCCAGCACTTGTTATCACCAGCACTTGTTATCTCTTGTCTTTTCCATGATGGCCATTTTAACAGGTGTGAGGTTCTGATTTGCATTTCCCTGGTGGTTAGTGGGGTTATGCACCTTCTCATGTACTTGCGGGCCGTCTTCATGTCTTCTTTGGAAATGTAGGTATGGACGTGTTGATATCAATTGTGGCTCCTTGCTGGGCAGCCTTCTTTGTGGTACAACACGCCAGGTCTGTGTTACAGATGTGTGTCACTCTCTCCATGGCTGTGTCTTGGTCCACGGGCAGGGAGCCAGTCCCACACTGAGGACATGAATTCACTGACTCTTTGCCGCATATGAGGGCTGCATTTCTCAAGATACCTTCTCACCCTCCGGAAGGTTAAAAATCTGGTGCCCTGGGACTTTCTTATTTCTGGGAACTAATTTTTCTGGTCCCTTCTCTCTCTAAGGTACTGCAGATAAAGAATTTCACTGAGAGGAATCATGGGAGAAAAAGAGGAGACTTGGGTGAGGACATCCCAGCAGGATGAGGACGGCGCTGGTAGGAATCCTGCAGGCTGGCTGGCTTCCCTCACTGGAGCGCAGAGCAGCCCTGGGGCCCCAGGTAGAACACGAAAGCCCACACTATCCCTGCCTTTCACTGCAACATAGACTTGGTAAGTTGTATCTTTCCATTGCAGTAAAATGATTTGTTTTGTAGAAAGGCGTTGCACGGGTAATTCGGTTTTAAGAGAAAGTGGGTGAAGACGGGCGGGGTTTGCTGGCTTGTACTCTGTTAGCCTGCGGGACGTGCCTTCACGTGTGAGAAATCACATTCCCTTTGCTTTAGGAGGAAGCTCTTAGCCAGGGTTTTTTAACAGGGTCGCATCCAGGTTCCAGTGCTAACTCTGCAGCACACTGGGTCAGAATAAAATGGGGTATTTCCCTCCCACTCACGTGTTACTGGTTAAGAGCGGTCCTATAGCTGTCATTAGTTTGGTTTCTTTTTTAAAACTTTTTATGTTATATTGGAGTATAGTTGATTCACAATGCTGTGTTCGTTTCAGGTGTACAGCAAAGTGATTCCGTTATATATATATACATGTATCTATTATTTTTCAGGTTCTTTTTCCATATAGGTTATTACAGAGTATTGAGTATAGATCCCTGTGCTGTACGTCCGGTCCTTGTTGCTTGTCTATCTTATACATAGTCGTGTGTGTCTGTTAATCCCAACCTCCTACTTCATCCCTGCCCCCTCCTTCCCCTTTGGTGACCATAAATTTGTTTTCTTTTTTTTTTTTTTAGTTTCTGCTTTATAACAAAGTGAATCAGTTATACATATACATATGTCCCCATATCTCTTCCCTCTTGCGTCTCCCTCCCTCCCACCCTCCCTATCCCACCCCTCCAGGTGGTCACAAAGCACCGAGCCGATCTCCCTGTGCTACGCGGCTGCTTCCCACTATCTATCTACCTTACGTTTGGTACATAAATTTGTTTTCTAAGTCTGTGAGTCTGTTTCTGTTTTGTAACTAACTTCATTTGTATCATTTTTCTAGATTCCACATATAAGTGATATCATATGATATTTGTCTTTCTCTGTCTGACTTACTTCACTTAGATTAGTTTGGTTTCTGATTTACAGAAAACTTCCCTTCTGGGGAGTGAAAATGTGTTTTCTGTTTATCCTCTTAATCTCTCCTGAGAGATATTTGGTGATTTCCAACGCAGGGAGGTAAGCTCAGAGTCCAAGGTCCCAGTGACGCACTGCGCCATCTGTGGCACCACTTAAAGTTAGTTGATAATAGGAGTCATGTAAAGCCTCCCAGGTTTGGAACTCTTTGGTCTTTTTTTTTAACTTTTATTTTATTAAACATTCTGCATACAGTAAAATTCACCTGTTTTTTGGGTACAGTCCGATGGGTTTTCACACATAATGATGTCTGTAACCACGACACAGACAGGATACAGAGCAACTCTCACACCCATGGATTCTCTCCTGCTGCCCCTGATTGCTGGCAATCCCTGGCTTGTTCTCTGACCCTAGGGTTTTGCCTTTTCCCGAGAGTCGTATAAATGGAATGGTGGGGTGTGTATGACACGGCTCCCTCTGTTCTCAGAAGAATACACTTGAGGCAGGCCCATGCCATTCTCTGTATCAACAGCTCATTCATTTTTACCGCTGAGTGGTGTCCTTGGTGTGGACGGACCACAGTGTGTTCACCCATTCACCCACTGAAGGCCATTTGTGTTGCTTCCAGTTTTTGGTGATTATGAAGAGTATTGTTATAATTATTCATGTATAACTGTTAGGTTTTTGATAAGGTTTTTGTTTCTCCAGGAGAGATACCTAGGGCTGGGCCACGTGCAAGCTGGGCCCCGTGGTTAGCAAGTACTCACCTCCGTGGGAGACGGGCCTTTCTAGCCACTGTCCCCTCCGCATCTGTGCCTTCCTCGGGTGACCTCGCTCATTCCATCTACACACGAGAAGGCCCAGATCATGTCTCCATCTTTTGAAATGCAGGTCTGATTATTCCATTGTCTTACTCATGTCTCTTCTTGACCACTCGAACGTGACCTCTCCACATGGAACTCTCCCGTCTTCCTCTCAAACTGTGTACTCCCCCACTCAGTAAACGGCACTGCCATCACCCAGTTCCTCAGGCCAGAAGGTCACCCTGGACCCCTCCCTTCCACTCTGCCTCATCCTCTTCACCAGCTGGTCCTGCTGACTTGATCTTCACAATATCTCTTAAAACCACTTACCTTTCTCCATCTCTGATCTACCATCCTGTCCACACTACCATCGTCTGGAGCTGGATTATCACAACAGCTTCCTCATAAGTTTACCTGTTTCCATTCTTGCTTTGCTTATCAATCCAGGCTCCAAACATCAGCCAGAATGAATTTTTAAAGGTATAAATCAACCACACTATGAGATGCCCCAGCTTAAAGCTCCCAGTGGCCTCCAGTGCAGTATTAGGCTCCTGCCCTCCTGTCTGCCTGAAGATCCTAGTGACTCTGTTCCCCTCACTGAGCCCAGCACTCCGGACTCTGTCAGGTTCTAGAACCGCTGCGTTCCTGCAGCAGGGCATGGCGAGGGGTGGGACCCCGTCTCACTGCATGGCTTGCCTTACTCATCCTTCAGGCCTTCCATAGCCACCCCTGACTACACTCCCAGCAAAGGCCGCCCTGCCATTCTCTACTGGAACCTACTTATTTACTTCTCTGGACTGAAAACAATCGGTCGCTACGCGATTCTCTTCATTTTTGTTTGTTAGAATCGCTAGACTCTGTGCTCTGTAATGTGCATTTACTTCTGAGGGTATTCAATTCTTCCATAAAAGATGAGTAAATTCGTGAACCATAGGTAAAAACTTTTAAGATATTTTAAGAATGGAAAAGGAGCTAGTTAAGTAAAAAGTTTGTATACATGGGCAGAGTTCATAGGTTGTGCTAAGTATAGATAAGTAGTTAGTAGCCTGAGAGTGTTAAATAGCAAATAGACAGCTAATATTCATGAGTAGCCTGGGTACTGAATATTCATAATACATCAAACATACGAAGGTCTTAAATATTCATAATATCCTGAACCATTATATGCAGAATATGCATGATGCTGAATGCCTATGTCACTAAATATTCAAGAAACACTAAATATACATGAGCACTTAATATTAATGAGCCCATGTATCAGTGACCCCCATGTGCCCTCTTCCCAAGAAGCACAAATAAAACCCATAGTTGTTCCTTAGGCTAACTGGTAAAGCACAGCCAGGCATACTTGCCCCCGAACTTACCTAATAGAACAACTGTGTGTTATTGGCCTGAGGCACCTTCTTAGTGTGGGCTCCCTTGCTCAAAATTCAACTCTGGTCCTTATAATGGCATTGTCAGTGGGAAAGTCTGATTCAGCAGAGTGTGGGGAAGGGGGAGAGAGAGAGAGATGTATAGAAATACAGATGATAGATAGATAGATGGATAAATGGGATGGAGGGAGACAGAGAGATAGACAGACATTTAGATATATAGATGATAGATAAATGGGATGGGGGGAGAGAGAGAGACAGACAGACAGGTAGATAAACAGGAGAGAGAGAGACGCCATGCTAACTTACCCCATCTCTTTCCATTTACTTCTTGCCCTGTGTTTGTAACTGATGTTAGTAACCTGTGTGACTTGAGCATTTTATTCTGCCTGTGACCTCCGGTATAGCTTACCCAGTAGTGTGCCTGGAGGCTGCCATTGCATCCAGGTGACATCCTACATGACCTGCTCTCTGGGGGCGGGGAGGTCAGCTGTCTTCCTCTCTGTTGCATCCCTAGCAGAGCTATAATAGTCTTTGCGGTTGAATCCCCAACAGCCGTTCTCCCCCCAAATACTGAGCACGAGCCGGTGGTGGCATTCTCGTGCTCTTTAGGGATGGGCTGTCGCCCCAACGAGATGGGAGTCTGCTCGGTCGCTTTGGGAAAGGTATCTTTGTTCTCAAGAAAGACACATGCTCCTTTGCTTTCCAGGGTTGCCATGGCAAGATCTGACCCATGGAACTGCTTTAGTCATTTTGTGACCAAGCTAGGAAGAAAGCCAATAGCAAGGTGTAATAGAAAAATTTTGTACCGGGCACTTGTTAAAAACAGCAAGACAGATTTTATTTGAGCTCCTGACTTTAGTACAGAACTGAGCTCAACTCCGAATGCAGCAAAGACAACTGGGGACTGATAGCCTAAGAGCAGAGTGAGGGGCTCCGTGGATGGGAATTTACTAAGAAGAGCTTGGCTAGACATCAGGGTGGGGATTCTCAATAAACTGACTTAGCAGGAGTCTTTGATAAAATTGGGTTCAGCAGGCCAAGGGCAGGCAGGCCATGGCCAAGGCTGGTCAAGACGAGAGCTCAGAGGAGACTGACTGCAACTGGTCGAGGAGAGGGTCTTTGTCAAAGGACAGCAGAGTGGAAAGATCTTTCCATCCGGGACCTTGGGTCTGAGACGACATCCCTAAGAGATCATGGGCTAATCCCGGTGTACGATTAACCTCTGGTGTTCTTCTCATATGAGGTTATAAATTCCTTATATTTTAAGTCAGCTTGAGTCATGTTGTTGTTATTATTTTGGTTGTAGTTTTGTTTGTTACTTGTAGCCAGAAACATCCTAACTGATAAAACACGACTTGCCACAGAGTAGGTTGTTAAATATAATTTGGGGTGAATAAAAGAATTCTCCCACAAAAATGGCGTGGGTATTTAAAATTAATTTGCTGAAGAGAATTTTTAAAAATCAGCATGTGTATTCTTGTAAAAAATTTCAATGGCTTTTATTATTATGGGATTAGACATCTTATGTATTAAAATTTTACCAGTGTATAGGCATAGAAGGTAAAGACCTAATATACTTACTTAAATTGTTTTACAAAGTATTTTCCAATAACATGGTTTAATTTGATTTGCCTACTCCTGAAGTATGCAGCATGAGTTTTATTATTAAAGATAATGATTTTCACTCACTCTTCAAATATTTATTAAGCACTTGCTGTACATGAATGTATTGTGCTGGGTGCTGGGATGGAATTTTGAATTGGACAGTCTGACCCAACGCTCGTGGCATGTGCTCTAGAGCAAACTGACATGGTTCTCATAATGGTATGTGTGGGCGGGGGTCGTGGAATAACTTCACGTGGTGTGATATTTCGTTAAGACATAAAGCATGAGAATGACTAGTCACACAAATAGTTTAGTTACAAGGATTCCAGAGAGAGGAAACACAGTGCCAAGGGCCCTTGAGGAAAAATACAATTTGGCATATTCTAGGAAGTGATGAAATGCCACGTGAGTGAGTGAGAGAGAGAGCAAATCAAGATGAGGGTGGAGAGATGGGTCAGGGCTTATCCAATAGGCAGGGTCTTAAAGGCCATGCTAAGCAATTTAGGAAAAAGAGATGGGCTGGTGGGGGAAGGGAGCACAGTGAATGCAGAGGACGTGTTAGGGGTGGGCAGCCCTCCCTGTGAAAGATGAGAGCCCAGGTTGTAGGGCCTGGAGAGGGGTGAGAGGTGGACTGGCATTCATTCTGGGAGTTGGTGTGCCTGGGTTTGCTGGGAATTGGGTGTGAACACGAAGAGAAAGGGGCGGGGAACTGAGCTGGAGCACCTCGGTTTCTGTCTTGAGTAACTGGATGAACAAAGGCCCTATTGACTGAGTTGGGGGGACTGGGTGTTGGGTGCATATTTTAGGGGAGAAATCAAAAGAGTTTCCTTTCAGACACCTGAGTTTGAGATGCCTGTGATTCCTATTGGATAATCAAGTTTGAAGCTTAGAAGAAAGTGTGGGCTGGAGATGAATTTTAGAGTCTCCAGCATGAAAATGGTAATTGAATTTCTGGGACAGATGAGAAGAAGGCTTAGAATCAGGCAACATATAGGGCTCAGGAAGGGGAGCGGAAGCCCACCAAGGAGAGAGCGATGGCGATGCTGTGCAGGTGGGGGGGTCCCAGGGGAGGGCCAGAGGGAAGAGGTCAAGGGAGGAGGGTTTCCAGGACATGGTGTCAGCTGGGAAGATGCTCCTCCAGGAAAGATCAGGACAAAAACACAACAAGATGGAAGATACGGTGAAGACTGCGAGAACCAGGTCTGGGCATGTTGGGATGGAAGCTAGACCCAAGGGAGAACAAGGGTACACGGCCCAGAGTGTGCAGACAGAGTGTAGACAGGGTGTGTAGACAAATCCATGGAAAGGTTTTCCATGAGGAAACAGAAATGGGGTGTCCAATGAAGCAACAGCTTTTAGAATGTGCTTTCCTGGAGAATGACTGTGTCCTGATGGGAATCGTCCAATGGAAACAGAGAAACTGCTAACGTGGGACGTCCCTGGGATGTGCCTGTCCCGGGGCCCAGGCCACGGATGCGATGTGCTGGGTCCCTGTTGACAGCCAGCATCATAAGTCTCAAAGCCATGCTGATCGGCCCCTGATAATCCCACTTGCAGGTGAAGAAAACAAACTCTCAAAGAGATTAGTGAATTTACCCCAAGTTATGCAGTAACGGGGCTCAGAACTGGTTTGCTCAGCCTGGGCTTGGTCTTTCCGCTCGTGGTTCCTGCAGCGACAAGTTTCCTTATGAACAGTCAGCCACAGAGCTTCCCTTGAACCTTCTCAGATGAGAAACCTTCTCTGCCTGCGCCTGGACCCTGCTCCCCACCAGCCACAGGCAGACGCGCTGGGTAGGGACACGGCTGCCAGCGCGCGAGGCCATCGGGAAGGGGGCAGACCAGGTAAGGAGGTCCCAGCCAGACCTCACCTTGGTCACACTGTCCTCCGGGCTGTGCAATGAAGGAGGTCTGCATATTCTGGGGGGGAACCAGGAGACCCTGAACGTGAACCTTCGGCAGGCTGAAAGTAGTTTTCGTGATTTGAGATCAGAATGTGTGGAATATTCAACTGGAATAAGTAAATAAATAATAAATGGAATCCATTTATTCAACTGGAATAGCTTCAAAATATGACCAAAGATCAAAGTGAATGCATTGAAAATTCCCCTTGTAATACTTTTCCAAGCCCACGGCTACTCTGATTTAATTCTAAGGTACTTTATAAGTAAATCCATGGTTAGCCTTGTGTGTGTGTGATTTTGGGGGCGGCCTTTGGAAGACAGATCTGGACTCAAGATTCCTTCCTCCCTCCCTGCCCCCTTCCTCCCTCCCTCCCTCCCTCTTTCCCTCCTTCCCTTTCCTCCATTCCTTCTTTCCTCCCTTCCTCCCTCCCTTCCTTCCTTCCCATCCCCATTTCTCTGGGAAGCTAAAGAGCTACTTGGGAAACTGGACCTTGGAAAGCTGACTCTATAATTTATCTTTTCCATCTCTACCCCTCTCTTGGCCCATCACATTTTTTTCTGAGTCTGTATTTGTCATGATAAGACATTCAAATGAAAAAGGATGATTCCAGATTGCTGTCAAATAAAGATTGGCAAATTCACACTAAGTCTTATTCTGTGTTCCCTCTCAGTGTTTGGAGACGGTGAGGAGGGGTCCCCTAGGCTGGCACTCTTGTGGGTGACAGAGGAACAAAGCTCCAAGTGGAGGCTTCTGGCTACCAAGTCCTGTCTATTGTATGTCCATCTGGATCAAACCATTTATTAAAATTTTCAGATGTTACCTGAGATTTTCTAAAAGGCAGTTGACTTTGCTCGTGTTATGAATTAAATTTCCAAAGTGGGAATATGTCTCTCCTGCCATTGTCTCAGTTCTTTCAAACTCAAAGAACTAGAATCATTGTGAGTCTGCCCATGTAGTTTTTTTTAATATTTATTTATTGCCCATGTAATTTTTTATAGCAGGGCTTTTATTTCACACCCAACCACACGGGCTGAAAACATGATTAGAATCAGTTTCGATTTAAAACTTAAGTAAGAAATGAAGGTCTCTCATCTCAGATGGGGGGCTGGCCTGAGGTCTAGGTGAGGTCACAGACAGTCATTTTTCACTCAAATTTAAACTGGAAATTGTTTCATCTAAGTTGGCATCTGTAGGACGCATTTGCACTAAACTATGAAAAACACATTTTGGTGTTGTCAACAAGTGTTTCCACGTGGCTAGGTTTTCTGTGTTCAGAGTTAGAAAAATAATTGGGCAGAGACCTTGGTGATCTGAATACGCTGAGTCTAACATGTACATTAACTCTGACCAGCCTCTTCTTCCCTTCCTGGACACACGTGCACACACACATATGCACACACACACACGCCCCTGGAGCAGTCCAGTTAGGCTTGTTTAACAATGACTTCCACGTCCTGAGGAGCAATGCCCTGCATGTTTGGCCCTGGGGTAGAACAGACCTTTGGAATCCTGGCTCCCCATCTTGGCAAGAAACTTCCAGATCCTTCCTGATTCTTCATGTGCTTAACTACAAACTGGGATTCCTATCTCCTCCCCCTAGACTATTGTGAAGGCTGTTTGATAAGCACCAGGCCCTTCTCCCCCGCTGGACCTCCTCTGAGTTTTGGGGGTGTCCCACTGCAGGGATGGACTTGGCCACGGTTCCGGGTTGGAGGGGTGGTGCGGGCACATCCCAGAACTCTTCAGATCTCACCTCTGCTACGCGGTTAAGATTCACTCCTCCAAGCCCAGTAAATTTGTCTTCATTCAGACCGATAGGACGGCTAAAAGTCAATTAGGGGACACCTCGGAGATAACACTCTGTGTTTCCTTTCCTCCTGGTCACACGACTGGACCAGGGTCACTGAGTTAAGGAGCCACGTGCCTGAGCTCTCCCCGATGGGTGGGGTGACGTCCACACTCCAGCCTTGTCCCCACTATGCCAGGCTCCCACTCTTGCCCATCTGTCACCTGAAGGCAGAGGACCCAGGGCCCCTGGGGTTCCAGGGGAGGGAGGAGCCGTGAGCCACCAGACGGAAGACACTGGGCCTTGGAGGGACCACGTGCAGCCCCCAGGGCCTCGCCAACCAGGGCTGGATGTGACGCGGCAGTGACACGGGTCAGACTACCGGGGCCGTATTTTCTGAATCAAAGATGAGGATTTACAATCTCACTGAAACGTGTGCTAAGAGGAGCAGTGAGGTAAAGCTTTGAAATTAGGACTCTCCTGGGAAATCCGGGAATATGAATAACGTTCCTTTTCTCGGCCCTAACTAACTGAACGTCAGCCAGAGGCATGAGCTGGACGGTACACGGAAAAGCTTCCACGGGTCCTCCTCGCCATCCCACCTCATTTCTAATAAAAGAATTGGGTGCCGTTTGACTCCTGAGAGTCATTTTGGCGTTTGTGTATTTCACTTTAAAATGTATCCACCGATCTGTCTTCCCAGCTGGGAATGGCCGTTGCTGCCCCGTCACCCTGCTGTTCACCGGGTGGGCCCCAGATGAGCAGAATCAGCATCTCCCGGGAGCCGGTGAGAAGTTCAGAATCTCTGTTCTCACCCCAGATATGCCAAATCAGATCCTGCATTTTACCAAGATACTCAGGTGATTTGCACGCACATTAAATTTAATGTTTTTTTTCTCTCTCTCACAACACTCCATAATGTGGTGGTATCTGGTCACCCATTTTGTGAACTAAGAAATTGAAGACTTAGAAAATGTATTTCTTCCCAAGAACCTTATTCCTAGAATCAAAGTAGTTTTTTTCTAATTAAGAAAACACGGAAGCTGTTTTATTAGATTGTAAGGTCGACATAGATTTAAACCAACCCTCACCATACATTCAAGTATGAGAGTGATGGACGGACACTATATAAGGCTGACATACAAGCCCAAGAGTTGTAGGTGCCAAAGGCCTTTGCTTTTTATTCCGAGCCTCACCATCACCTCGCTGTCTTTTCTCTGACTCTCTGTAGCTCCGACCTACCTGGAGCCCAGAATAAGTTGATTTGTGCTTCTTTCCATGAGAGTGCAGAACAGTCTGGAAACTGCAAAGCTGGCCACTGATGACCTGAAATGTGGCCACTGTCACAGCCCCTGCCTTGCATGCTCCCTGTCCAGTGGGTGCTGGTGCCCACACTTCCCAAGAGCTGGGCCCCACAGCAGGTTACCCCTTCCCACCCATGCTGGGGACAGAAATGGCTTTTCTCTGCCTCAACTCCCCTGGAAAGAAAAGGTGATCAAGTGATTCAAACCATAGCAGATGTCCACCTCTACGCTGGCCCTGAAAAGGGATTTGGAGGCTTGTAAAATGACCAGTCATGTGCCATAACTGATTTGAGGGAAGTTGGGTTGTTTATTTTTCCAAGTGGCGGTTCTACCCACGTTTATGGAAAAATCTAATAGCTGTGTCTCTTAAAACATATGGCCTCTTGCTCCTACACAAAAGGGGTGAGTCAGCACTTTACCAACCGTCATAGCTATGGGCAACCTTTCAAAGCTTTGGAGGGGCAGTCGATTTTGTAATATTGATTCCAAAACTCAGATTTTTTATTCCTAAGCTGTTTCAACAGTCAACAAAATTGGCCAGAGGAGGCTGCTAGCAGCAATATGCTTAAAGATATTTAAGGGTTTCGTCTTCTGTTAAGAAAATCAGATGCCGAAGAGAGAAAAAGGGAAAGATAGAAGATTGGCAAAGACATATCATTTGAGGTTCTTAATTTTACGGGAGCATGTAAGAGGAGACTTTGGGTAAATAGAAGTTCCATAACAAACATGACATCACTCATATTTTTACCTCTTTCCAGAACTAACACTTATAATAATACTCCTTGTGTGTGTATATCCCCTAAAAATGCAGAAACTGATCTCTCATTTTAAAGTAATTCTGAAAGTTTGCCTGTCTAATTGGTAAGCAGTAAAGCCTGGATACGTACTTGTTGTTTTAAAAGTGTATGGTTTTGATAATTCAAAAAGACGCACGTATCCCAATGTTCATTGCAGCACTATTTACAATAGCCAGTTCATGGAAACAACCTAAATGTCCAGCGACAGATGAATGGATAAAGAAGATGTGGTACATATATACAATGGAATATTACTCAGCCATAAAAAGGAACGAAATTGGGTCATTTGTAGAGAGGTGGATGGACCTAGAGTCTGCCATACAGAGTGAAGTAAGTCAGAAAGAGAAAAACAAATATTGTATATTAACATATACATGTGGAATCTAGAAAAATGGTACGGATGAACCTATTTTAAGGGCAGGAATAGAGACGTAGGCATAGAGAATGGACATGTGGACACAGTGGTGTGGGGGGGATGAATTGGGAGATTGGGATTGACATATACACACTATCATTATAAAACAGGTAGCTAGTGTGAATGTGCTATATAGCTCAGGGAGCTCAGCTCAGTGCTCTGTGGTGATCTAGATGATTGGTATGGGGGGCTGGGAGGGATGTCCAAGATGGAGGGGATATATGTATACATACAGCTGATTCACTTCGTTGTACAGCAGAAACTAACACAACATTGAAAGCAATTATACTCCAATAAAAAAAGTATATGATTTTGAAAGATCTATTGCTCTCCCCAGTAGCTCAAAAAATATAAAGGCAGAATACTTTATATGCTTATTAACACTTAGATTTTTAAATGCTTGATATAGATAAAAACTACCCCTTATTTAAAAAAGAAGAAGTCAGATGGGTGTGTTACTCTATTGCTACTCAGCAGTTTTAAATCTAATTTTCCTTTTCATTAAAGAGAATATGGTACAATTCAAAATAAAATTTTTTATTGATGTTGAAAGTCTGAGGGTAAATTTTTAGTAGAAACAGTAACTCAAGCACTTTTGTATTGATGCAGACAGAAGGGATCTTTGCCATGTTAAAGCTATACCAGAATTTAAAATCCTTAGATTAATCTTTATTCTTTTGGAGACTAACTTATTCACAATTAAAATGCAACTGCCAGCAGGAGATACAGCTACTTGGTAAAGAACTCCACACATAAGGAACTTGTCTGGTGTATTTGTCAAGGCTTCACCTTTTAGTTGGTGCCTTAAAATCTGCACTGCCCATCACTCTAAATATGTTTGTAAAAGTTTCAGCCAACAGCAGGTCATGGGCGTTCACTCATGGGCTGTTTAAAAACCAACAATCCACACCAAGAACTCCACTCATGACAATGGGGTATGATGTTTCCCAAGGGAATTACGTTCAAATACGACTTCTGTGCATTTCAGGACTCAAAATTAATTTTTCTCCTTTTCATGTCTTTACATATTTTCCCCTACTCTTTTATTGGTGTGTTTTTCTATTTAAACATTTTGATCCTTTTAGGTAACAGGTGTCAGTCCCTGTGAAACCGGCCCTGCCATAATTTGGACGGTTGTGTTATAAATGTGTTTTAGGATTCCAAATTATAAAACAGTAATAAAAAACACCCATTTAAAAAAATTTACATGCTCTTTAAAAAAATTATAAAACCACATTGATGAGTAATATTAATTCATTTATGAGTTTGAAATATTTTGCATCTTACCACATGCTAGGAGCTGTTCTAGGGGAGATTGGCCTAAGGACAAATATCCAGTTTACCCTTAAAAATGTCAAATATCCAGAAACAGTAAACATTAGAACCACCAGATAGCAAAATAGTAATTAATAAGAGTTTATTGTGCATGTAAGAACAGTTTGCAAACTAGGAGCTTTCAAACCCCAAACTGATGGGATACTCAGAGGCGTGACATCACAGGGTGGCCTATAAAGAGAAAAGGTGGAAGTTGTTTACCCTTTACAGTGACTGGTTACTACAATGGGCAGGGGATTAGTTAAAAGTGATTATCTTATACCCTTTTAAGAAGATAACCTAAGTTTCTTTTATGAGTATCAGAGACACTCATAAGAAATAACCTAAGTTCAGTTTTGCTTATGTTCATGAAACAAGTTAGATTTAGCTTTGCTTACCTGACTTACTTGGTTTTGTCTGCTTGGGAGGGTCTTAAGCCTGGGCTCCCTTTTATTTTATTTTAACAGGGTTAATGCTCTATTGGAGAGACAGGCTTGTGAATAAAGTTGATGTCTGTGAACAGCGCTGTGCTGGGGGTGTGGACCTGGTCACGTCTGCTTAGAGCTGACTTGCTTCTTGTGGAGAAAAGACAAAATAGCAAATGCATGGGTGTTTCCCACACATTTTGTCTTTGCACTGTACCAGGCACTTGAACTTTTACAATCTGATTTTAGTTTGAACAATCTTGGGAGGTGGATACTATTTTCATCGGTATTTACAGATATGGGCAAAGATGGTACTGAAGTGACACAACATCATCATTTAACTAGTAGATGCTAAGCCAAGTGCCAAGTCCTGACCTGAATGCCAAAGTCAAAATTATTTTTAAAAAAATGTTTAATGTGTGTTCATTTCTTTTTTCTTTTTGAGAATTCATTTCTATTATAGAAGCAAAGATGTTCATGAAAAGATTCAGAAAAGCATAAGAAAGAAAAAAAATTATCTAAGTTTCCACCAAACAGTATTTTCTTGCATAGCTTTAACGTTTATATGTTTTATATACATAACTTTTAAATTCTGACAGCCACGTGGTCCACTTGCATTCAAAGAAGCACAGTCTAGCAATGAGTACAATAATTTGAAAGGAAATCCAGTCTTTAACAGTCTTTCTTGAAGCCCATGAAGAGAGGTCATGGCAACACTGACCCCTCCCACAAGACCTCTTTCATTGTCAATACTTGTTAAATGCTGTTGAGGTGCATGTGTGGGTTCCATAAAGGCAAGTAAAATAGTCAAACTTATTGTGTGTGACCTTGGGGAGGTCTCAAAACTTGTCTACTTATCAGTTTACTCATCTGGAGGGGGTCTACTGATGATTAATGAGATAATTTATGAATAATGCCTGACACAGGGTGGAGATTCAATGTATATTGTTCTATTCCTGGTTTCCTTTCACTCTTTCTTTCCAATAGTCTTTCATGCTGGATTATTGCACAGTACATGGATGAAAAAAAGTGTAGGTCACAATCCCTCCTCAACACTCTAGTTAGGGAGAAAACATATATACAAGAGTTAAGAAGTAATACATAACTATCTATGATTACAAAAGAAGGATAATGACCATTTCTCCATTCATAGGAGGTCCTGACATGGTCACCCCGTTGGCAGTAATTCATTTAATTCCTACTCTGATGGGGCAATTGCGTGCTCTAAGAATCCAAGAATCTTAATTAGAATTGAAGGTTGTACTGGGTTGAAAAGTGTCCTGAATTATGAATGCCTAGAACCTCAGAATGCGAACTTATCTGAAATAGGGTCTTCACAGATGTAATTAGTCAAGCTAAGGTGAGGTCATGTTGAAATAGGATGAGCCCTAATCCAATGATGTCCTTATATGAAGAGGTATATTTGCACATAGATACACAGAGAGGGGAAGACCACGTGAAGACACAGAAACACACAGGGACAACACGTGACAATGGATGTAGAGATTGGAGTTATGCCCTCATGGGCCATGGAACGCCCAGGATTGGTGGCACCCACTGGAAGAAGCTGGAAGAAGCTGGAAGGATCTTCCTTTAGAGCCTTCAGAGAGAGCAAGGCCATGCCGACATCTTGATTTTGGACTTGCAGCCTCCAGAACCATGAAAGAACAGGTAACTGTTGTTCTAAGTCACCCGGGTTGTGGCACTTTGTCGGGGCGGCCCTGGGAAACAGATGCTGAGGACCTCCAGCTGGGTTCCCGCCCGTCAGCAGCTCCCTCACCCCGTCCTCCTCTTTGCCTTGCTGCCGATCTTTTCTCCATCTGGATGGAGTTTCTCTTCCTACGCTCTCTTCCAACCACATCTCTAGCCCTTCTATGTATTTAGAGGCTCTTCACTAAACCCACTAAATGCAAGGGCTTTAGAGCAACTATTTCAAGATCAAGTCCCTAATTTTGGGCAGATATGTGTCTTTTGTGAGGGTTGTTTTACACAGTTCTTTGCTGAAAGGACTTCCTGGCTCTGTAACCACAAATAACTGTGTTGTCCTTCAGCATGTCACTAGTGTCCAGGCAACAGCCTACACAGCCCTTTGATTTATTGAGTCAATCAGGAAGTAAGAAGGCTCAACAGTAGATGGTTGATTGCTTTTTTGGATTTGGGGAGGAGGTGGCCTTCGTGGGTATTTGGATATATGTGCTTTAAATTTTTCCCAGTGTGGAGCTCTTTTAGTAATCTAATGCCATTTGGCAAACTAGCCCAAAACTCAGGGGCTGAAACCAGTAACCGGTGGTTTGCGTAGGACTCTTCAATCTGGACTGGGCTCAGCTCAGCAGTTCTTCTGCTCATCCTACTTGGTATCATTCATGTGGCTGCAGGATGACTCCACTCACATAGCTGGTGCTTCTGCTGGAACGGTGGTTTCAGCTGGCAGCTGGCCCAGCCTCTTTCTCTGTGTGTGTGGTTTCTCCAGCAGGGTAGCCATCTTCTTTCCATGGCATCAGACTCTGGTTACACCTCAGTGAGCAACTCATGAGGGTCAGGAGTTCTCAGGCCACGTGGTTGTACCCCTGGCTACTCTGTGTCCTTCGCAGGGCTTGTTTGCTGTTCTGGTAGTAAGACAAACTGCATAGAAGCCTTGAACCAAGTCTTCATTACAACCAGTTCTTGAACCCAGCCTAGGCTTTGTGGGATGGTGTCATTTAAGCTAAAATCGCCTTGGCCATTCTCTGTGTTGTAATCAACCCACAATTGCTTTCTGAGGAAAACTTTGAATCCATCTTTAGATATTGCTTCAGAACTCCTCCCTATGAGGGGGAAATGGCCCTTGAATGGTCCAGGGATGGCACCCATCCTGCATATTGACTAGAGGGTATGCAGTCCATCAATTTTCCCTGCCAGACCTTCAGAGAGCTGTGGGCTTGGGTTGCATTATTTTGACCCCCAATAGAATGTCTTTTACCCAGTTATGCTTTGGTTGTCGTGCCTTAAGTCTACATTAGGGAGAGCTGTTTTCCTTTCAAGCTTTTCTTAACGTACAGTCGTTGTCAAGGACACTGTTCAGTACATCACAAAGAATCATCACATGTCGGGGCTCAGTTAAGTTAACTCGTATTTCTCTGGAACAACTAATTTTTAAAAATTTTGTTTGTGCTGTCAGTTAGGCAATTGATTGTGTTTTCCTCTTTTCATTGGTTGATTGGAAGTATGGAACCAAATTTTCAAGTGTTCAGCAACTTATGATGCCTTTTTTGTGTACTGACCCTGCTTCCACATTTATTTTGTTTTCTCTCCTATTGTCTCATGTCCCCAAATTCCTATTATTTATTTCTAATTATATAGGTATTGTTCTTTATCTTTTTATTTTCATGACTTCTGGTACGGTTTCTTGGGCACAGTAAGTACTTTATGATCCATTTTCATTGCCTCTCTTCTGCCAGGCATACTCTCCTCTTACTTAGCCGCCTAGAAATTCTCAAATTACTTTCCATGTTTTAGTTCAACAATGGTAGATAAGCTATGTGAAGTTTTCACAACTCTTTCAGGAAGAGTTAGGTACTCATTTTCCTATGTAACATGTACTTCATCCCTCACCTCCCAGCCTGAAGTTCTGAC
Organism: Hyperoodon ampullatus; assembly: GCF_949752795.1. Classification (NCBI taxonomy): domain Eukaryota; kingdom Metazoa; phylum Chordata; class Mammalia; order Artiodactyla; family Ziphiidae; genus Hyperoodon; species Hyperoodon ampullatus. The sequence continues at coordinate 86,594,393 of NC_136925.1, read as the reverse complement.
CAGACTGTTATTGCATCACAAATACATATACATATGTATATATATTTTTTCTTGGCGTGGGGGCGCTCGGGATCTTAATTCCCTGACCAGGGATCGAACCCGGGCCCTCGGCAATGAAAGCGTGGAGTCCTAACCACTGGACAGCCACGGAAATCCTGCATCACAAATATTGTTGGGAATTCCCTGGTGGTCCACTCCACGCTTCTCATGCAGGGGGCACAGGTTCAATCCCTGGTCAAGAAACTAAGATCCCGCATGCCATGCAGTGTGGCCAAAAAAAAAAAAACCAAAACAACAACAACAGGGGCTTCCCTGGTGGCACAGTGGTTGAGAGTCCGCCTGCCGATGCAGGGGACACGGGTTCATGCCCCGGTCTGGGAAGATCCCACATGCCGTGGAGTGGCTGGGCCCGTGAACTGTGGCCTCTGAGCCTGCACGTCCGGAGCCTGTGCTCCGCAATGGGAGAGGCCACAGCAGTGAGAGGCCCGCATACTGCAAAAACAACAACAACAACAACAACAGAAAACCCCCAATATTGTTGAATGATTGATGGAGTGATCATAGTTTTTGCTGAGTGTAGTTCAGATGTGATCTACTTCTCACATAACTGAGGACTGCAGGGGCTCTTTTTTCAGTGATGGCAGCTGTTAACCCTCCCCTTCTATCCCCTCCAGCAGCCCCCAGCAGCCCCACCAAGACGGTACCAGAGAAATTCCTACGTCCACATCTGTATCGACACACATCAAACGGAAGCCTCAAGAAGCCAGTTATGGCTCAGTGCTATTTGCTTTGTACCCCTAAAACTTTGAGCCAAACTAAAAGTGTATCCATTATAATAGGAAGCAATGACTATTATAATGTAACCTTTGGTAAAATGTGCTTAGATTTCCGGTTCAATAAGTTGCTCTCAGCTGTGTGCAGGCTTTCAGTGCAGTAATAATTTGATAGCCATGAGTTTCCTGAGAGCTTCAACAGTTGGTTCTTTATCCCTTCTCATGTGTAATGCCGAAATTGTAGAATGCGTGATATTTTTAAACTAGTTATTTCTACATGGTACTGAAATATAGCCAGGCTACAGGCTGTGAGCTGAGACCATTCACACCTCCCACATTTAGCATTTTCTTGTGTTCCCATAAAGAACTGGTTTTCAAATATAGGAGGAAAAGAAATCCATGAAATCGGAAATATTTACAAAATTCGGAGGTACATATGATTCTGGTTATTTTAACTACAGAAGTTTTGTTCAGGAGAAATCTGTGGAAAAAAAATGTTTGATGGTTGAAATCTTTAGCATTCATGACTTTAAGAAATATCCTCAGTTTCACAATACTTAATAGTGCCATATGGATGCTTATTAGAAATTGCTTAAGAATATATGGTCTGAGATAACTTTCTATAAAAGGGGGGAAAACCCAAAGAAATGGCTTATTTTTTGAACAGTAGCAATTGTTGGAATGTTTAGTTTGTGTCAAGATGCTGAAAATTTTGTGTTTTCTATAGCTCTAGAAGAGTATATAAAACAGCCATGTAGGTAGCCACTATTTTATCATGAATAATGTGGGGAAATTGCAGAGGAGTTTTATTATGTGGTAGAAAGAGGACTGGGTGGGCAGTTGGGGACATGGGTTTAACCCGATGTTGACCACTGCCCTTTGAGATGTGACAGAATGGGCTCCAGACACTCCCTTCTCTGATGATTGGTTGATTCCATCAGCGGAGGTAGCTCCCTGAGTTCATTTTTAATTTAGAGGTTTGAGTGGGCATTTCCTCAGCTTTAGGTGCTGGTAACAATGGTCCCTGCTTAACAAAGAAAGGTGCAAATCGAGGAGGGGCAGCCCATGGGTCTGTAGGCATCACCACCTGCAGCCCTGGCCACTCGGGCCCTTCAGTCAAGAGGTCACAGAGACGTGCCCCTAGAGTGACGTTCCAGGACCTGGTGACCTTGCGTCTGTTAGAGCCGCCCATCAGATACCAGCTTGACAAGCCAATTCTCACCTGAATGAAAGGAAACTGCACCAGTGTGTGCTGAAACATGCTCTGGGTTTAAAATGCCACCTGGACGACAGTAGACATCTCAATTTCTAGACCAAGATAGGGAAAAAGCAGAAAACTCAAAAGACCTCTGACTGGAAGATTTTTGGTCAAATTCTTTTCCAGGGACTTATGAACCTTGTAACTGATGGTTTTGTTTCCCTTTCTTGAGGGAATAAAATGGAATTTAAAAACTATATCCATTAAGGCAGTTAGACCAAGATCTGAGTGTTCTCCCTGAGACAATAAGTTATACGCAATGCAACACGGGAAGAAAATGTGTACTATTGGCAAAATTCTGGTGAGAAGCCTGCCTTTGTCCAAAAAGTCGGTTTGCTTGCTGACTGTGGTTCAGCTGGATGGGGCTGGGGGCGGGGGGTGTCGGCAGGAGCTCCCCTCTGTGCCTGACCATCACCCCAGCCCACTGCTTCTGCCTCAGTGGGCACAGAGCCCAGCCCTCTGAACAGTTACTTGATGGTCTCTCGAGGGGCTGGCTGTGCACAGGAGCCACTGCCCAGTTTTCTGTCCCCCTGGAGCGGATTCTGTGGGTGCTGCTACACGTGGGGTGTTGCTTTGGTGAAGTTGCCCGTGGAGAGATTCCTGATCAGTGGGCCTGAGTCTAACCCTAAAGACAGAAGGCAGCTGGAAGGCAATGATTATACTGACCTGAAGGTGGTGGGTGAGATGGTCAGATGGTGCAACTGACTCTAAAGAGCCACGTGAGGGCTTCCCTGGTGACGCAGTGGTTGAGAGTCCGCCTGCCGATGCAGGGGACACGGGTTCGTGCCCTGGTCCGGGAAGATCCCACATGCCGCAGAGCGGCTGGGCCCGTGAGCCATGGCTGCTGAGCCTGCGCGTCCAGAGCCTGTGCTCCACAACGGGAGAGGCCACAACAGTGAGAGGCCCGCGCACCGTGAAAAAGAAAAAAAAAAAGAGCCACGTGCACAAAGTGAACCAATGAAAGCCTGAAGGAGAGTCAACTGAGAGCAAATTCCAGTTGGATCAACCAGCCAAGCAAAGAAAAACAGAGGATGCACAGTGTTTCACACCAGACAAAGGTATCTAGTGAATAAACTAACTAATAAGAAGCCCCCAAAGCACTGACAAACAGAAACCTTGTTATTTTATCCAGAGCTGGGACAGCCTGGACCATAGTATATGGCCTACCGGGACACCACAAGTTGGTTGTACCATATTCTCACTGTGACAGTTTTTCCTAGTCTTTGATCATCTCCAACACCTACCCCGTGATTTGACTCTACATAAAATAATTGGTGTGTATGTGCTCAAGCATAAAGCTCTCTTTTTATCCCTTAAATTGTCAACTGTATGTTTTGATCAACAGCAACTATAAATGAGGTGAGGGGAAAAATTGGTTCTCAGAAAATACGCTCTTTTCTTCAATAGTGACATGCTTATTCAAATTTTTAATGTTTTTATGTCAGTAAGTTATTTTCATCTCAGTGTTTAATGATAAACACAAATAAAAACCCTTTATACATTCCTTGATAGATTTTGCTTTTAATTTTTTTATATATTCCTGTCAATTGTAAGGCATTCTCTGTCTTTCAATAGGACTAAATTATCCTAACAAAACTGATACTGAATAAATTCTCCTTCAAGTCAAGCATCTTGTTGAAAAATTGTACACGCCACACATTCTTTAAAAAATCAAGTTCATGAAAGACAAAGAAAATCAAGGAGATGTTCCAGATTAAAGGAGGCTAAATAGAAGAGACAACCAGATGTGGCATGTGATCCGGGATTGGAGCCCAAACCAGGATTTTGTCTCCTTGTTTGTTTCTCCATCAGCAGCATTAGTGGGAAACTTGGAGAAATTTGAAAAAGGTCTGTAGATTAGATGTTAGTCTGTACCAAGTTTAGCTCCTGATTTTAATCATTGCACTCTGATTAGATAGAGCAAGCACTTGTTTTTAAGAAATGCACACTGGAGTATTCATGGGTAAATTTGTTATGTCTGTGGCACTGTGTTTGTGATGGTGGCAGGTGGAGTTCTAAAGATAAGGACCACCAAGAAAATAAGAGAAAAGATGCAAATGCATGATGTTAATATTGAGGGTTGCTATGCAATCATACGTAAAGAAGAAATCAAGAACATTATAAACATATACTCTGCACAATTCTATAATAATAAACTGGGAAATTTAGTCAGAATATCAAGTCAAATTATCAAGAATCAGAAATTGCACTCATGGACTTCCCTGGTGGCTCAGTGGTTATGAATCCACCTGCCAATGCAGGGGACATGGGTTCGAGCCCTGGTCCAGGAAAAGCCCACATGCCACGGAGCAACTAAGCCCGTGCGCCACAACTACTGAGCCTGCGCTCTAGAGCCCACGAGCCACAACTAGTGAGCCCACATGCCACAACTACTGAAGCCCACGTGCCTAGAGCCTGTGCTCTGCAACAAGAGAAGCCACCGCGATAAGAAGCCCGCGCACCGCAACAAAGAGTAGCCCCTACTCACCGCAACTAGAGAAAGCTCGCGCACAGCAACAAAGAGCCAACACAGCCAAAAATAAATAAATAAATAAAAATTAAAAAAAAGTAATTGCACTCATTATTAAGCTTTACTAGTGATTCAAAAGGTACAGGTAATCATGAGACACTGGTGAGTCTCTAAATGGCAATTTGCTTAGAATGAGAGAAGGCAGGTAGATTTCACTAGGGCTTTTGGCCAGAAAAGAGGCAATCGACGACAGCTGCCTAAATTTGATCAGTTTAGTTCAAGTTCTGCACCAGGCAGTGTGACTCATAGAGGAACATAAAGAAGAGGGTGGTATGTGGGGAGAGAGGGATAGAATCCTACAGACAGATTATACAAGAGATAAGTGCTCCACTGAAACCCTTGACCAGGGCCTCTGAAATTGTTTTAGTCATACTTTCAACTGGCACTCAATTCACACACATAAATATAACACTTAAAAAAATCTCCCTCCTCACCAAAACGCTAAATCCCAGATGGCTTTATTGATAAGTTCTATAAACCTTCAATGAACAATTAATTCCTGCTTTATAATGTTATTTCCTGCCAAATTTAAACTGACAAAAAAGTACACTTTTCATTCTATAGCTAGAAAAGGACAATTCAAGAGAAGAAAATTATAAGTATAGTTTATTTTGAACACAGTTGTAAATATCTTAAACAAGATACAGCTAAGAAAATCCAACAGCATACTAAAAAAGACACAATAGGGCCTCCCTGGTGGCGCAGTGGTTGAGAGTCCGCCTGCCGATGCAGGGGATATGGGTTCGTGCCCCGGGCCGGGAGGATCCCACATGCCACGGAGCGGCTGGGCCCGTGAGCCATGGCCGCTGACGCTGCACATCCGGAGCCTGTGCTTCACAACGGGGGAGGCCACAACAGTGAGAGGCCCACGTACCGCAAAAAAAAAAAAAAAAAAAAAAAAGACACAATAATTTAATGACATTTTCACGAATGCAAGACGGTTTGCCATCAGGGAACATGTCAGTGGAACTCACCACACTAACTAAGACTCAAGTGTAAAACACATGATTATCTGAGTTGATGTAGAAAACGTTCTTGGTAAATTTGACACACATTTGTAGTGAAAACTGTTAACAAACTGGAAATAGAAAGAAACTTCTTCAACTTGTTAAAGTTATATACCTTGAAAGTTACAGCATACTTTAAACTTATGAAGGTCATTTTAATGTTTCCTCTAAAATTGTGAGCAAGGCAAAGATGTCCATCACTACTCCTATTATTTAACATTTTTACTTAAGCTCCTGACCAATGTTATAAGGAAAGAAAAAGAAATAAGGATTGGAAGGAAGAGATAAAGCTGTTGTTATTTGAAGATGATATAATCATTTATCCCCCCCCACCAAATCCAACCAGGAAAAGAATTCACCAACATTTTCAGATACAAGACTTGTGAAATCTTAGCATCTCCCTACAATGACAATACTAACTGAAAAATATAATAAAAATACTATTCCAAATAGTAGTCAGAACTCTAGAGTATATAGGAATTAATCATTAATGCATAGAAATGTTATAGAAGAAATATTAAATGTTAATGAATGACATAACATGAAATGGAGAAATGGGGAGACAATCCATACTCTTGGATAGGACATATTAATGTTATAAAGATGTTAGTTTTCCCCAAGTTAAAGTATGAATCCAAGACAATTCTACCAAAAAATTGCAGTCAAATCTTTTCAAGGGATGCAAAAACCTTACTGTGAAATTTGTATGAAAGAATAAAGGTCCATAAAGGTAAGTAAAATTTTTTTAAAAATGTACAAATAGAGGGGACCTGCCTCACCAGATATTAAGACATACTACAGTGTTAAGGTCCTAAAAAATATGGGACTTCCCTGGTGGTCCAGTAGTAAAGAATCCGCCTTCCAATGCAGGGGACACGGGTTGGATCCCTGATCAGACAACTAAGATCCCACATGCTGCAGGGCAACTAAGCCCATGCGCCACAACTACTGAGCTTGTGCACCTCAACGAGAGAGCTCACGTGCTGCAAACTACAGATCAAAATCTACTCTTTTTACTGCATTGAAATCTTTAAAACTTTGAGGACAGCTATGATTTCTTTTTAAGCTGAATGTTACCAGTTACTTGAGCCTTGCCTAATCAACAACGATTTTGTTATTCCCTGCCCTCACCCCAGGATTCGGGCTGCTCATAATGGAGTTTATGCAAGTTTGCCAACATCCCCTAAGAAGGGTGCCCGCAGACCCCACTGCAGATCTGGGTGGAACAGCCACAACAGGATTAACATCTCCTTTCCTTCTGGAAATACTTTTAATGTAGCCGAAGAGCACAGTCAAACTTGGGTTTTTGGTCAGTGGATTATGCCAAAGTTGCCCCTGGAATTCTAGAGTTTCTTAATCCCCAAATTTCTTAATTATAAACTGCTGTTAAGTTGTGCTATCCTGGTGCAGAATTCAAATGCAAGACTTGATATGGTACTTATTAAGTTTCATTTTTTGGGATTTAGACCAATATGTCAGACTGCCAAGGTTTCTACTTTTTGTTTTATTTGGTTTTGAAGCCAACCTACACATTTTACTATCCATGAGAGCTTTCCATATTGAATAAATGCTACACGCAGATCATTTTATTCCAAGACTGGTTTCTAAGGCTGTAGACCGTATTAAATGCTTTGTGGCATTCCACTGGAAACCTCCTTCCATATGGCACTATTCCATTAACCAGTGCACCAAACTTGCTATGTATCCACCAATCTCTACGGTCGTCCAACCTTTATAGAGATGGTTTCCATTAATGAACAAGGACAATGCATTCAAAAATACCAAATGTACTGGGAAGTGAATTTCATGATTGTTAATGTGATTTTTATCATACCTGAAAGTAATTTCCTTTCTGTAGGAGAGTATGTCTGAAATTGTAATGGAAATTAATGAGAAATGTGACTCAGTGTATAAGCTTTCACTGACACTTTCTGGAAAAGCCATATAAAGACGTACAGACGAGATGTGGATGAGGAGAGGAGCTGGTAGACACCGTAGAGCTGTTTCTTCAAAGAGATTTCGATGGAAGTCAGATTCAAAGAGTCCGAGAATGAGCAGAAGGAACTAGAAAGAGGAGGTCTCCATACATTCAGGCAGGTCTGAAGTGAGTAACAGGGAAGCTGGTCTACTACTCCTAACCTGTTCAGCCTGATAAACATTGTGCAAATTAATGCTCTAGGTGGGAGGACTGAGGTTGCTACTTTATTTAAAGGAACAACAGGAGGAAAAAGAAGGGCTGATCAAAGTCACAGATTTTAAAGAAACAAAGGTTTGGGGTGACAGTCCTCAGAAGTTGAGAACAAAATGGGCTGCAGTCTTAGAAGAGGTGAGACTAAGGGTGAGCTCATAATTAAACAGGGATGAGACGGAGCCAGAGGAAACCAGGGAAGATAGCAATTGTACTGTCCGTCTTAAAAACTGATCGGGACATTCCTGGAAGTTTCCCAGAATAGGGTGAGTTGGGGGAGGGAGGAACACGGAGGGAGAGAATGCACGCTGTCGAACTGTCCCTGAGAATATGGGCGAGAGAATTCCCAGGGACGATGGCGCCATGTTCCCGGCTATGCAGCAGGGACGCTGAGGACCCAGGGACCCTGGGCTCGCCGGTCAGCCATGTAGCTGTCCATAGGACTCCTTCACTCTTCTTGTTTCTGTTTTTGGATCTTAGGCACTCATGTCCTCTAATTAAACTAGATAGCCAACATAGCGGGAGAAATGTCAGATTAAAGCAAACGCCAGAATAAATGAGATTCTTTAAGAAAACATTTCCTATTTATATCATGAACTGTGTTACTTTGGGGTTTTCCCCCTCACTCAATTGTACACTAAACTATCATGCGTTTTGCTGTGTGATTTTTCTATTTGATCTATTTGCACACTATAGTGACAAAGAGGTATACTGTTCCATAAGCCTAACCAAGGAAACTATTGGTCTTCACATACAAAGTGAGAAAAGATAAATTCATAGACCTTAGCAAGCAAGTGAAGAGAACTGATACATCAGTTGTCCTAATCCTCCGCTTTGCACTGCTTGACAGCTCTTCTCTGCAAAACTCTTCAACCTCCTTTCAGATAGAAAACGTAAAACCTTAAAAGAATGGGTTCGGATATTCTTTAAAAATTAACATTAATACCCTGAGAAATAAATGGGTAACTAAAAGTGTCATGAATTGTTACTATTCACACTTAATTCCTATCTTTTTCACTGACCTATTCACAGGTTGAGAGTAAGACTGAAGAGTCTAGAAAGGTCACAGATTTCCTTGTTGAGAAAATTGTAGGAGATGAATTTGAACACTGAGAAGCAAAAGTTAGCTGATAGGACTGGGCAGAAAGAGAAGCGCATGGGAGGAGGTGGAGTGGGGGCTTCTTCCAGGCTGCGCTCTGCCAATGACGTCAGCAGCCCTGAGCTTCCCCAGCTCGACCAGCTGGGCCGCCCAACTGTGCAGGCCGTGGGGTTGGCGTTAAAATATTTGGATACGGCTGAGGAGTGTGAACAGACTCTTAGAATCACAGACTGTTTTTAGCAGAAGCCCTGGAGATGCAATTCCTAGGAGAAAGGATGTTGTCCTGAATTCATTTTTGTCAGTTATGTAAATCAAACAATTCTTAATTTCCAATCAGATTTGAATTTAAGAGTGAGGTCTAGGAGTTAAAACCTTTAAAATTTTTTATTTATTTATTTATCTTTGGCTGCATTGGGTCTTCATTGCTGTGCATGGGCTTTCTCTAGTTGCAGCAAGCAGTGGTTTCTCTTGTTGTGGAGCATGGGCTCTAGAACGCAGGCTCAGTAGTTGTGGCACACGGATTAGTTGCTCCGCGGCATGTGGGATCTTCCCGGACCAGGGCTCGAACCCATGTTCCCTGTATTGGCAGGCGGATTCTTAACCACTGCGCCACCAGGGAAGCCCCTAGGAGTTAAAACCTTTTGAAAACAAATCATTTTGGAAGTTCTTGTTTTAGGGCTCAACTATGTGACCTTCCATTATGTGCATGAGAATATTTTTAGAAATGTGGGTAGCATTTGGAGAGAAAGCTAGTCAAGCTCAGTGAGCCTGGGTCTCCATGTCAGCCGCTGACGGAGTGAACAAATAATTACTGAGCGCCGCCTGTGTTGAAGGCACCCAGTGTACATCCGTGAACAGCAAGCAGAACTCCTGCCCCTCACGGGATGGAGAGCCCTAGTGGAGGAAAAGAATAACAGAAAAGAATAACATAAATAGGTGAACTGCTTCGTATGCTGTAAGATGGAAATACTACGAACAAGAGAGCCGAGTCAGGGGTTTGGAAGAGGTGTTGGTGAGGGCTGTGATTCCTAATAGAATGATAGAGTGTGGGCCTCACTGCTGCACAGTTATTTGGGCAGCAGTTTGGTGACAGAGTGAGCCACGCAGGTGTCTGGGGAAGGTGTTCCAGGTAAAGGTCCCCAGGTCGGACCACACGCAGTAGCACTGGGAGATGTGTCCACGGAGGGGTCAGGGGACCTAAGGGGCTTCGCCATTGTAAAGTCTCAGCCTTTGACTCAATGGAATGGAGCTCCACAGAGGGTTTTGAGCCGAGGAGTGATATTATCTCATTTACGTTTTTGAAGCATCACTTTGGCGGAAGTCTGGGCTCACACCAGGGCAGCGGCAGTGAAAGGGGAAGAAGAGTTCAGATTCTGGATACACTGCATTTTGGAGGGGGAGCAAACCGGAAGAGGTGGGGGGATGGGTGTGGGAAGCGAGAGGAAAAGATGAGTCAAGACTAACTCAACGTTTTCGGCCTCAGCTCCTGGAGAGAAGGCGTTTCCATCAGCAGAGCTGGGACTGCAGTGTGATTCCGTCACCCGCTATGCATCAAGCATGGTGCCAGATGCCAGCTGAAGCAGGAGCTAGGTCAGTATTTTTCCATCTCAGGACATGACCAATTACAATTCAGTGATTCTCACCTAGAATTTTAAAAATTCAGATTGAATGCTGTTGTGGGTACTCTGATGCCCCATGACGTACCTGGGGGTGCTGGGAACTTCAGCTGCCCTCAGCTCAGAGCTGCCTTTCTTACTGGGTGATACCTGTGACCACAGGGACCACCTTGCTTAAGGAGGAGCACGTGGCCAGGGCCTGGTTGATGGGGGCACAGAGTCTGAGCTCTTGACTTCAGTTGGGTAAGCAGGAAGGTTTCACCTAGTGCCAGGGCTCCCCACAGGATCGGCCGAGGCCCCGGGGAAGAAGAGCTCCATCTTCTATTCTGGGAACTAGACGGATATCAAGGGTCAAAGCCTAGTGAAGTCCAACTGAGGATACGCTGGGCTCACCAGGAGCATAGAGGGGCTGTGGGTGGATGGGGAGGGGCACTAGCATCTAGAAGATCTCTGCTGGCAAGGTCCTGGGGCATATGCAGAGCAGGGAGAGGTCTGGAACCACCAAGGAGGCTCTCTGGGGCTTTCCTTTCCACAGGACATACAAGATGCTGACCCAGGGCAGTAGCTGAGGTCTCCAGGTAAAGTGTAGGTCACCTCACACAGCAGGGCACGTCATAGGCTATGAAACATCCCGATTTTATGCCCAGAGGATTGTATTGCCTATGTGACATTTTCCAGGGAACTATGTGCCATAAACCCACAGATTTTAGGTTTGTTTACCACAGGTTTACATTCAGCTAAAAACATTCAACAGTTAATGACTCCTCTAGAAAATGCCATTTGTCATGAGGTCCAGTTATCAGCATGTTCAAAAAGAGATCAGACTGGGTCACCTAACTTTTTCCTTTTCTTTTAGTGTGTCCCTGCTAATTGCCTACTGTACCTGGAGTGCTTTGCAGTGACATAAGGTGTAACACCCTGGCAAGGACCCCAGAGGATAGTGGAAACAGCTAGACTGACCTGGAATTTTGGAAAAGTGATGGATTTTTCTATTAAGTGAAGCAGGAATGCCAGAAACGCCATGGTAGATGATGGAGGGAGGGATCTTAGAAAAATGGTCACGAGTGGCTGTCCAACCAAAGTCCAGAGCACCCACAAACTGATTATGTTTTGTGCAATGTCCAGAGGACACCCATTCACTATGTAAACACAAGAAGTGCTGGGAACTTCCAATTCTAACTCAGATGGAGTAATAGGAACTGGATTTACCTTCTCAACTAAAACAACTATAAAACCAGACAAACTGTAAAACAAGGTTTACAGATATTGGACAGTAGGCAGTGTAGGAACGAGAGCCCTGGGGAAAGGAGGCAAATGAGGCTCCAGAGGGAATTGATTTCCTTGCTCTTTCCATCTTCTAAAGCCACATTCTTTGCATTACTTGACTCATGACCCCTTCCTACACCTGCAAGAGCAGCAGTGTATCACCTTCAAATCAACCTCTGCCTCCCTGTCACAGGGTTCTTGTGATTACATTTTAGACCTATCAAGATAATCCAGGATAAGATCCTTAACTTAATCCCATATGCAAAGTTCCTATCACCGTATAAGGTAACATTCACAGGTTGCAGGACTTGGATTTCTTTGGGGGCCATTATTCAGCTTACAACGAGCATCCAGCTTGAGAGCATTGACTTTTGTAGTAGACTCTATCCAACAACAGCAGTTTTTCAAGTACAAATAAAACACTTACCAACAAAGACTATATTCTGGGCCATAAAGCAAGTTTAAATAGATTTAAGAGAACTGAGAGCATAAAAGCATATTCTCCTTTCACAACAGCAAAATACCAGAAATTAATAACAAATTATATTGAAAATATCCAAATATTTGGAGACAGAATAACACATTCTAAATAACCATGGATAAAAGAAGAAATCACAAAGAAAATTTGAAAATACTTTAAATTGTATAAAAGTGAAAGTACAACGTGCCAACACTTGTGGCATCCACATAAAGCTGTGCTTACAGAGTAATTTTTTAGCATTAAATGCTTATATTAGCAAAGAAGAAAGGTCTTAACTCAATCCTAAGCTTCAACTCTAAGAAATTAGGCAAGAAGACAAGTTAAACCTAAGCAAGAAGAATGAAGAAAATGTTAAAGAGAAATAGAAATATTTCAGTGAAATAGAAAACCAGTAAAGAAAACCAGTGAAGCCAGAACTATGTTATTTGAAAAGGTTGATAAAATTACTAAACTACAGTATAATCAGACTGATTAGAATAAAATAAAGAAGACAAAGTTTACCAAAATCAGATATGAGAGAAGGTCATCACTACAGAGCCTACAGGCATTGAGGGGATAATAAGGGAACTACTTTATTTCATAGGAACTAATATGTCAACTTACATGAAATAGATTCCTTACAGACAGGAACTACCAAAGTCACTCAAGAAGAAATTGATAACCTGAATAGCTCTATAACTATAAAGTAATTAAATTCTAGTTAAAAATATTCCCACATAAACACCCCAGACAAGCAAAACCCTCCAGGCTCAGATAGCTTCACTGGTGAATTCTATCATACACTTAAGGAAGAAATAGTACCAGTTTTACACAAATTCTTCTCGAACATGGTAGGAGTTAAGACACTTCCTAACTCCACTGAGGAGGCCAATAGGACTCTGACACCAAAAGCAGATCAATATACCTCATGATCAGAGAGGTAAGGTTGATTTAACATTTGAAAACTAATTAATATAATTCACCATATCAAAGGACTAAAAAAACCCACCATATGATTATCTTAATAAATTCAAAAAAGATGTTTACAAAATTTAATATTCATTTTTAGTAAATAAAGTTCTTGGAAAACTAGGCATATACATTAATTTTATCCCATGATAAAGCACAGCGATAAAAAACCTACAGTAGCCAACATTGTACGTGATGGTGAAAGACTGAATGCTTTCCCCCTAAGATCTGAAAAAGGCAAGAAGACTCACTCTAGCCACTTCTATTCAACATGATTTTTGAGGTCCTACACAGGCAAGGAAAAGAAAAAAAGAAGCATATAGATTGGAAAGGAAAAATTAAATCTGGCTTTCTTCACAGACTACATGATTGTCTACATAGAAAAATCCCCAAGAAACTATGAAAAGGCCACTAGAACTAATTATTTTAGCAAGGTTGCAGGTTACATGAGCAATACACAGAAATTAACTATATTTCTGTATGCTAGCAATGACTGATTGGAAATTAAAATTTAAGTGTGAGCATTTACATGACCATCAAAAGGTGAAATACTTAGGGATACATTTAACAAAATGTGTCCAAAACCTCTATACTGTAAACTAAAAAAAAGTTGAAAAAGATTAAAGACCAAACAAGTGTAGAGAGATTCCATATTCACGGAACAGAGGAATCAATATTGCTACGACGCTTCCTTTCCCAAAACTGACCTATGTTTTCAATGCAGTCCCAATCAAAACCCAGCAGGCATTTTGGTAGAAATCAACAAGCTGATGCTAGACTTTATTTGCAAATGCAAAGGACCTGGAAAATCCAAGACAGTTTTTAAAAATTATGACAAAGTTGGAGAACTTACACTACTGATTTCAGGGCTATTACAAACAAATTGTGTTATACGTATGTAATAGAATTCTATCAGGCAGCATAAAGGAGCAAATCACTCCACCCGAACATGGCTGAATCCAAAAATCATGAAATTAAGCCAAAGAAACCAACCATGAAAGGCCACATACTATTTGACTCATCTCTATGAAATTCTAGAAAAAGCTGAACTGTGGTGACAGAGACCACATTGGTGGTTTGGGGGAGTTGGCATAGGGGTATGGGAACTTTTTGAGGTAGTAAAAAATTCTAATCATGATAAAAATCCATGAATTCTACACTTGAAACTGTTGAATTTCATTGTGTGTAAATTACACCCCAATGGAATTGATTTAAAAAATAAGGAATGCCCTCGTAAGAGGAGCACCAGTGCTACTGCAAGTCTCTACCCTAATCAGTGACCTCTAAGTGGTGCTATGTCCCCAGCAGCTACGCTCTATGGGGCTGGGGACAGGGCAGGAAGGAGAGTCGTCCCACCACCATCTTGATCCAGTGAGTGATCCCAATCTCTCAGTGGAACGTGTTTGCAACATTCTACAAGTCCTGGTTCCCAGAGGGCAGACATTTCTGAATTCCCATCTGGGGACACAATGAGAGTCCTATTAAAATTCAAGCTGTGGCTGTCACCCAGGTGTTTCAGGGTCCTGGTACCAAGAAAGCAGCGGCAAGGAAAGAGGAGCTGAGCTGGCCTCTGGGAATTGACGGCTCTTCGCGAAGAGCTAGGCTGTGGCTTCACGTGGGGAGGGAAAGAGTGTATTTGTTGTTCAGACGAGCCACTCGGGCTCCTGTGCTCAGCTTTTAAATTGAAAAAAATAATCTCAAACTTACAAAAAAGTGGCAATTCAGAAAATACACAGGATGGTTTTTTACCTGCATCTATTGAGAGTAATTTGCCATACTGATGCCCTGTCACCCCCTAATACTTTAGTGTGTATTTCCTAAATGTAAGGGTATTTTCCCACATACCCACAATACAGCCATTTAAAAAAATTAAAGTATAGTTGAGTTATAATGTTGTGTTAGTTTCTGGTGTGCAGCAAAGTGATTCAGTTATACATACCTACATATATTCTTTTTCATATTCTTTTCCATTATAGGCTATTACAAGATATTGAGTAGAGTTCCCTGTGCTAGACAGTAAGTCCTTGTTTATCTATCAATATTTTACATATAGTAGTTTGTATCTGCTAATTCCAAACTCCTAATTTATCCTGCCCCCCTTCCCCTTTGGTAACCATAAGTTTGTTTTCTACGTCTGTGAGTCTGTTTTTTATTTCGTAAATAAAAACAGTGACACACGTCTTCTACCTGACCTGCAGACCTCAGTCAAGTTCCACCAAGGCAAGTTTGTTGGTGACAGTTGCAGCCCTCGTGAGGTGGCATTTTAGTGGCAGACTCAGAGCCAACGATGCAGCTGTGTTGCAGGCTTGGGGGACCCCAGCTCAGGGCTGTTAGCTCCCTGACCCTCGGATCAATCACTTCATTTTTGATCTTCCTTCCCCCTCCTCCCTTTTCCTCTCTCAGCATTTCCAGCACGGTAGAACTAAATTCCTCTAGGCTTGAAATACCTACAGTAGCTTCTGTTGTCTCGAATGGATCCTGGCTGATATGCAGATTTAAAGGATAAAAGAAAAAAGGTTTGGCTGCAAATCTTGGTGATACTCATGAGACCCTACAAAGTCCAGGGCTCCATGGATCCCTTCGTTTGTCCCCGTGGTTTTCATTAGGTTTACCCGTGAAGATCTCAGTTCTCTTCCGCTCCCAGGCACTTTCCCACCCACTTTGAAGTTAGCAGTGACCATGTCACTTGCTTTGACAAGAGCCATGTGTCACTTCAAGGAAGAAGTCTGAAGAGTCACTGCAGATCCTCCACGGCCCTTTTCCTCGCCCGGCTACGGTGCAAACATGTGCTAAGTTCGGTCCCCGCTGAGCCAGTTCCTAAGTGACCACAGTGAGTAAAGACCTGCCACCTACACACAGTGAACAGGAAGCATGAGCAGGAAATACATATTACTGTTCCAAGCCACTTAGAAACAGGAGCTGTTTGTCACCGCAGCATAACCAAGACTACTGGATGCACACAGTCAGGCTGCACCTGACCTTTCCTGAGGGCTGCTCCTGCCCAGAACACTAGTACGTTTGGACTGGGCTGCAGAAATCGGCACAAGGTTTGGTGAGGTATCCTTGATTGAAGAGTGGAATTCCCACCTCCTAGAGGTTTGTCTCCCTCTCTACATTTCTGGCCTCCACACTGGCATAAAGAAACTGTACCATCGAGGACACCTTCTCGGGGTAATGGATTTCCCTGAGGCCAGAGAGACCTTCCCTTGGCACATTGCAGGCTCGTTTCTTTGTTGCTGTTTGATTTTTGTTTTTTTACCATAGAAGAGCTTTTCTTACTTGAGTGATTTTAAATTTTAAATAAAGAATTCAAAATTCAGGAATGCATCATGACATAAAATAATCAATAACTGATCACTCAAGTCTTCTCGTGCATTTAATGATTATACATGTTTACTCTGGCCTCATAAAAATGATGAGTTTGACAGACTCTAGTTGAGATCATCTTTGAGGAGACAGGGGAGCGTGCGTCCTGTTGGTTACGACAAGCTCTTTCCAATCCCAGGGGTCTGTGGATCCTGAAATCCCCGTGACACCACTTCCCCCATTCTTCCTGCCACTAACCCCTACTCAGATAAAACCTTCTGTCTTAGACAACTTAAATAAGCCCACACTCACTTTAAGTTCTCCTATGGTATTTTTTCTTCTTAATCTCAACAAATTGGCCATTGTTTATTTCACTTCACGGTGACATGTTTAATGTCTATATCCACACTAGATTGTAAAGACCAAGAGGATAGGGACCACCACAGCAGAAAACAGTTCACCATGGTATTTTCATCACCGAGAGCACTCCCTGGCACACAGTAGTTGCTCAACCTGTATTTTGTTGAATAATTTAGCTGATTAATGAAAAGGCAGGACATACTCATTCCCTTGTGCCTCTGTTCATGACTTAGCATTGCAATACAACTTAGCAGCTGTGTGGCTTTGGATGAGCTATATAACCTCTCTGAGCCTAGGTTTCCTCCTCTGTAAGATGGGAATAATAATAATACCTACCTCTAATTGGCTTTTTTTTCCTGCCCAGGATATGAACACACATCCTTTTGGATATTAATGGCTTATATTATGAGGCTTGGTGGAGGCAACCCACCTCCCCCCAGAAAAGCCCACAACCCTGGCAGCAAAGACAAGAGCACATAACCTAAGCCCACCAATCAGATGCTCTCACCCAAGCTGCTGAATCCTGAGGGAGGGTCACAAATATGGAAGGTGGGTCAGGATGGGCAGCAGAAGGGGGTCTTAAGCGGACCTACTTCTTGGAGGTGACACTTGCCGCATCCCCCAACCTCGACTGGTTTCTGCTCATTGAACCTTTTTCCCAAATCTTCTCATAGATTTTACAAAATACATAATATGCATCCAAAATATTCCCTTTCTGTACGTTAGGCACTTGATTTTTATGAGTAACTGCCAGGAACCCTGACCATATGAGACTTGTGAGGATTACATTACACGATCATGCCAGGAGCACCGTAACTTGGTGTCTGATAAATGCTCAATACAGGTTAGCTTCTGTGTTATCCACAGGCTGTTCTGCCTAAAAATCCTTCCCAGACACCAAGTGAACAAAGAGGATAGCCCTGCATGTACTGTCTCACTTTTAATTATACAAATGGGACAAAATGTCATGGCTGAGACTGTTTACCTTCAGAGCCACAGTACACATTCCATTTTCCACGTGTCCATTTATGCAATCAATACAGTCATTCAGTAAATATTTACAGATGTCTTCTATGTGTGACGCCCCATGCTAGTCGCTGAGCATGCAAACAAGTCAATGGGAAGCAAAGCGAAGAAGAAAGAATAAAAAGAAGAAAAGGAAAGAAAGACAAAGAACTGGTGGGGATGGTGACCCGTGACACATCTAGGAGAGGTCTGTAGCACCTGAATGGATTCTGGTGACATCCATCCCCGGCAGCAGCCTCATTAGCTGATGACATCTGGTCTGGGAAACAAAGTTCTGGGCCCAGAATCACCTCTGGAGGAGTCTGGTGTCCACACGAGCACAGGGTGCTACTTCCTTACTTTGCACAGCTGGAGAATGCAGTAACGCAGCCCACTTCCTCGTAGAGATTTAGCGAAGAAAAATAAGATCATAAACAACTAGCTGCTCAGAAGTTCTCAGATGAAAGTTATTCTAGGTTGCATATGATTGTCATTGTTACTAATATTAAAAATAACAATGTACAGTTATGATATGAAGGTGGACATTTTTGTCCTAACCTCAAATTACTGATTCCTAATTCTCTGGCTTATGCTGAAGGAAACGTTTCTTTCCTCTCTAAACAAAATTCAAGGGACACACACACACAAAACACCTTGCCATTTTACGGTAAATCTTTGAAAGATAGTTTTATTTAAAGCCCTTTGCTTTTGGGAAACTGAGGAGGAAGTACGTTATAGGTTATTTTCTCTCCTGAGAAAAATAAGATGTTCAAAGGTAGTTTCCAGTTTACATTTCAGCGTTTAACTGAATTCCAACAGAAATATAGCTAATATCACTCCAGGTGTCACTGGCCAGGACTCTGCCCAGCATCTGAGACCTGATTCCCAGGACAAAGCCACGTGGTTTGACTTTATCTAAGACGAGGAAGAAATACAATCTTAAAGGAGGGAAGAACTTTAAATATGATCTGGCCCAGCTGCTTCACTTTACAGGTGGTGAACACAAAGCCCAAAGATAAGAAGCAACCCCCCGACCAGTCCCCAAGGAACAGCCGAGGCCGCTCTCCTCTCCTCCTCCGCTCGTGCCCCGTCACCTCCGGGTTCTGACTTCTGTTCCCTCTCGTTCACATCTCCTTCCCCTCAGGGGGGGCCGGTTGCACCAGAGGAAGCTTCTTGTGGAAAATGTGTATGGGTTTGGGGTTTACTCCGTGTCCTCCTGTCAGCAGTTGGCGTTAGCCTTGTTGCTAACGCAGTGTCCTAAACCAGTCTCCTCATTTATCAGATTAGCTTCCCTGGTCTTTTTCTTCTCAATGCACCAAAACAAGTGACAGAGCTTTGATTCCCTGGCTAGTCCCTGGTTGCCCTCTGAGGTACACCATTGACCTAAGTGGGTGGAAAATTGCTACCCCGTTGTCCATCACGCATTAGACAAAGATCATGACACCTCGAACCATAGCTTAATTTCCACTTATTGATACTTCTAAGACAACACAAGGGTCCCTCATGTGTTTAGCTGCTTTAGGAAGACGACCTGTACAGTCATCAGTCTTCCTGAAGTAGTCTGATCAGAAACAATTTGAAAGGGACTACCTCCACTTCGGCCATTTCACCATAGGTGGAAATTCCAGGACCACCCTTACATGGCACTCAGAAAAAAAATTCTCTGCACCTTTCACCGACAAGTCCTCTGCTAGACGTTTACTGTCAGCAGGTTTTCCAGGATATGCTCTCTGCCTTAAATGCTAAGCTCCCCTGGCTGAAGAGTCAGCTCCATAAACTCACTGGGGAACGTGTCCTCTGCGTACACCAGAAACCAAGCATCCCTACACGTGGGAGTGAAGGGAGGAGGAAAATAAGTTGGATTAGTTTTTAGTAAGGATATTATTCCTGAGGACAGAATATATGTGAACATCCAAATCATGAGTTTGCTTTTACCTATGACAGCTATGTGTGCTACAGTACAAAATAAATATTTGATCTTCTGGTCCCTGGCACACAGCTCCAATAAGCCTTCGGATTCCCCAAGTGCTGAGCGCCTCATGTGTGCTAGTGAGATGTGTCTCGGCCCTTAGATAGCTTCAGGATGGAGCTGGTTGCCAGAAAGGCCACAATTAGAGGGCTGGAACCTTCAGAGCCACACCTCCCTCACCTCCAGGGAGATTGAGTTAATCACCAATGGACAGTGATTTAATCAACCACACCTACATAGTGAAACCTCCACTAAAACCCCCCCTAAGCTACAGGGTTTGGAGAGATTCTGAACATATTCTTGTGCTGGGAGGGTGGTGCATGCAGCTCCACAAAAGCTCCCGTGTTGGGACCCTTCTGCACCTTGTCCTATGTAGCTCTTCATCTGGCCATCCCTCTGTATCCCTTATAACAAACCAATGGTAGGAAATAACCATCTTCCTGAGTTCTGTGAGCCATTCCAGTAAATAACCGAACCTGAGGAGGGAGCCATGGGGACCTCCTGATTTATGGCCTGATGGTCAGAACGGGGATCAGTCTTGTGGGACTGAGCCACTAACTTAGGAGCTCTGCAATAACGCCAGGTGGTTAGTGCCAGCATTGATGTGAATTGTAGGACACCCAGTTAGTGTGCAGAGAGAATTTGTTGGTATAAAAAAAAAACAAATCCCTATACATTTGGGGTCAGAGGGTTGTGAGTAAACACAGCTCACGCCAGATACAGCATGTAGCCTAGATATTCCACTCTTAGATGTCTACTCTAGAGGTACCTTCCGTGCAGGATATAGAAAGCTGCTAAGATCAATGTCATCTTATTAATAAGAGAAAACTAGATAATCTACAAATCATAACTTCATCACGCTGAGTTTGCAAGGCAACCATATCACCTGAATTCCACAGACAAACACTTCCAAGGAATGATGGGCACATGAATGGCTTTGCTTTAGGAGAGCAGGGGAGAGAGATGGTTTCGAGACAAGGGGGAGGAGAAATCACCTAGATGTCACCAAAGTGCTAGAGGCCAAGTGTGGCCAGTGGGCAGCGTGGAACAGCTGGGAGTCTCCAGGCGCAAAGGTGCCTGTGCTCCCTGAGCAGCCCTTTGGCAGGGCCTCCTCTTCTGCCAGGCAGGCAGCGGGGAGAACAGCCGGTGCTGAGGGAGAGGCACGCAGCTCTGCCTACTTCCCGGATCCTTTTCTCTTAAAAACAAAAGTCTCAAGTCGCAGGAAGAGAAGCAGAAAACTCTGTCACCTCCAGGACACAAGCGAAGATCTGTGACAGCCAGGGAAGGGAGAAGAGACGTTTTCTACTCCTGGATAAGGGGCAACCCTAGGAAACGAATGCATGTGGCAAAGTATCAGGCACCTAGTAGATCTGCAATAAACTAGGTAAATAGCTAGGTGCTCTCCCACATTCAGAGGCGATTTCTGAAGCCTGTGCCCCAGGGAGTCTTTGACTTACGTGGTACAGGCAATTCCATATGACTTTCAAATGTAAGCGTGAGATGTTTTTATCTCCTGAGGATGCTGTGGTGCTTTTCAGTTTTCTAGTACTACTTCTTGATCTAATTGTTAGTGAATATGTTCCTTTCTTGCAGGCCATAAAGAGCTGAAAAAGAGGGAAGAAGGAGTGTAATGTCTATTTCAGTCAAGGACAGAAATATACGCAGCAATAGCTCTGCTGGTGTATCTGATTGACTCATATAACAACCTTAGGGAACTCAAGACAATTCTTTAGAAAAAGGACTTTGGGGACTTCCCTGGTGGCACAGTGGTTGAGAATCTGCCTGCTAATGCAGGGGACACGGGTTCGAGCCCTGGTCTGGGAGGATCCCACATGCCACGGAGCAACTAGGCCTGTGAGCCACAACTGCTGAGCCTGCACGTCTGGAGCCTGTGCTCCGCAACAAGAGAGGCCGCGAGAGTGAGAGGCCCGCGCACCGCGATGAAGCGTGGCCCCCGCTTGCCACAACTGGAGAAAGCCCTCGCACAGAAACGAAGACCCAACACAGCAAAAATAAATAAAATAAATTAAAAAAAAAAAGAAAAAAAAAAGAAAAAGGACTTTGAAATACAGAAACTGGAATGTCCACAGGTCCTGGATCCAGCAGTGAAGCCAGGACCCCACCTGCCAAGCAGACCCCCATAGCTGGCACCCATGCTCCACACCACATGGCCGCTGTGCCCTCTGTTTCTCTCGGGCCTTATTCTGCAATAGCTGGTTCTTAAAAACTGGTCTAAACACTGAATATAAAAGAACCCACTAATCTAAAGAAATAGAAGGAAGCTGTGTCAATCAGAGCAAATCCTTAAGATTCTAAATTCTCCAAAGACCCTAAAACATCCCCAGAAGGGACAATGTCATGAAGCCAAGAAACTCAGACTGAACAGACCTTCCTTTGAGCAAAACTTATCCAGTGGATGTAGTTTGTTTGTTTCTTTCTCATCTCTTCTTACAAAATTGAATGTGTATATTTGCACAATTCTGTGAAGGAGAATAGGAATATAAAATACGACTTCCTTTGTTTTCAAAAATATTGATGATTTCCTGCTCTGAATATTTTTTCTATGTCTAGTAGGAAAACTGAGAGATTTTGGAAGTCAAGAGTTGCTAAATTTCATAAAGTTTAAATTCTTAAAATTCTGTTTTCAACCAAAAATGTAAAGCATTTTGAGATACATTTATTAATTCTAAATTTATTTTTGATAAACCATTGTTTCATATTTAATGAATCATTTGATTAAAAATCAAGAAGGGTCTGTATCTACATGTTATCTTTCAGAGGATTTAACTGTGAAAATGAGTTATTGATCTGGAAAAAAATAATATTTGATCCATACCTCACACCATAAACAAAAATCTAATCCAGATGGATTAAGAATTTAAATGTCAAAAGCAAAACTTTAAAACTGTGCCTGTCATTTGCCTGCTTTTTCTCAGGTCAATTCCTTCCTCCTTCCAAGTTCCTCTTTTTTGTTCCTCGAGGCCGAGGGATGTTTGCGAACTTTTGATGCGGTTGATCTCTGGGCTGTCTTATGCTCCTAATTATCTTTTCAACTCTTTCAACATCTTTTTAAGGAGTTCCCCATTTAACATGCCCTCTCTTGAGCTTTCTGACAGGCACTCCTTTATACTGACTCCACCTGGTTGACTGACACAAACTCTAAAAAGAAAAAATAAGAGAGTATCTTTATTCTATGATGTTAAAACAGGACTTTTGTTTACCAAATGAGACCTTAAAGAAGGTGAAAGTGAGCTAAAAACTGGGAGAATATATTTGTAAAGTGTAAGCAACAGAGAATTGATATAAAGAGTATTTAATAACTCATACTAATCAATAAAAAAATGGAAAAATCCAACAGGTAAATGGGTAAAAATACAGAAGCGACACACAAAGGCCAATAGTTATGTGAAGAGCTGCTCCGTGTCACTAGTAATCAGGGAAATGCAAATCAAGATCATAGTAAGAGACCTTTTTATATCCACGTGATTGACAGAATCAGATGATCAGTTCAATAGACACTTATATCTGGCTCATGAGAGTGTGCATTTGGTAAACAATTTGCCTACCCCAGCAATTTCACACATGTTTTCTAATTGCCAGGAATTTCTTGTTTCATTTTCCCCTGGGATAAATCTGGCATATGCACTGAAAACTTCCTGAAGTTTAGATCTCTAATTTGGTATAATTTAGAAAATATATACCTTCTGGGCTTTCGGTTGTCTGTTTTCCTGTGGAACATTCAGAATAATGGTATTAACAAACTTGAAGTAAGATTCAAAACTGTGTGACACTTTACTTGGAGAAAGCAAGTTCCTACTGCAAGGTATTATTGTTGTTATTTTAGTTGTTATCGTTATTATTTTCTGAGGTGTTGTAAGGTTTTGTCCTTTGGGAATCTTGCAAAATTTCAATACTTTTGGAATGATCTTAAAGATCTAAGTTTGACAAAAGAGCTTTGGTTGCTTGAAGAGAAGGAAGACAGATATTTTTAGATATTGATGGAGGATTTGGAAAGTGTGTCTTAAGAAGTTTTCCAAAACATCATGAATGAGACGTTGTCACTAGACAAGGAGGCTGGTAGACAGGTGGCCCACACGCCTCCTTAGCCTAGTAAGCCAGAGTCCATGCACTTGAACTGGAGAACAATGGATCACAAGCAGCCAATGGGCTTTCCCAAATAAGGCAACCACTTGGGCTGTAGCCAATCAATGGTTTCCTTGCTTTGCTTCTGCAGCTTCTCTATAAAAACCTCCCCGCTGGCTCCTGTCAGTAGAGGCTCCTAATCACTTTCCATTTGGTGCTGCCCAAGTGGATTGATGTTTGCTCAAATAAACCCTTAAAACTTTAACGTGCCTCAATTTGCCTTTTTACAGGCTCTCCGTTGTCACTGTTTGAGAGATGTTAGAAAACTTTAAAACGCTTTTCATTATTATGACTGTGTGGCTGATGCTTCTTGGAGTGAGTCCTGCACCAAGGTGGCTGCAGGCAGGGTAAGCCTGAGCTACAGATCCACACGAGAGAAAATCAGAGCTGACCCAGAACTGGGGACCTGTTGCCAACTGATGGAATCGAGTGTGGTCAGATGTTGAACTTAGCAGACAGGCCTTCAAAGCAGCACTCTAAATAAATACGTTCAAAATACTAAAGGGGAAGTTTAAATTATTAACGGGAATTTGACAAACTAAAGTATAATGGCAATGGTTGAACACCAACTATGGATTCTGATTTTTCCTTCTTGAAGGTGTTGTTGCTGGTGTTTTTTTTGTAACTTGTCTCAACTAAATCTGTGGAATCAGTTTTCCCCATGGTGTCTTGGCTGAGTTTTTTATTCTTGTTTTCATTTTAAAGTGTGGTGCCCCAGGGGTCAGCAACGTGGAGCTCAGTGGTCAGCCAATGACCACTGAGCTCTGACAGCCAAGCCAGCAGGGCTTCCACTATCTGCCAGTAGATGGGTGTGTGATGTGGAAAGCACATTCAGGTCTGTCCTGGCTCTAACCTTCAGTGGGCCCCTTTGCGTCTCCTCTGGGTGTCTGTGTAGGGTCACGGTCAGCTGCTAGATAGCTTGGGCTCTCTCCAGGCTCCCCCATGGAACTGTCTCATTTCCTGGATCACTCTGCTAATTTCCTGGCTAGTCTGCTGGTCTGTTGCTTGTCCCTGTCAGGACTACTACCTCAGGCTAGGTGACCATTGCTCCTTCCAATGTGTTTGCCACTAAGATCTCCACTGTTACTGACAATACCACTGGGGGTAGGGCTGTTGTTTGCTTGTGTTTTGCACTCCACTCCAAATCAAGTGAGTCTCCTTTAGCAGCAAACATGCTGGCTTCCATGGCCTGCCCCAAACTGGTACAACTGCCTCACTGATGCAGTGGAGAGGGATGGGATCAGCCACAGGCACAGACCCTTCGGTCTCCCACTACTATTATCTGAGCTTCTCTAGGCTTTCATGAATTACCACTTCTCAATTTGTCATATGTTTTTGGTCAGTTTTTAGAACCACGAAGTTGTTTTTTTAAATAATTGTGTCCAGTGTTATTTTTAATTTGGGGGGAGAGAATTTACCAAGCTCTTCACTCTACCATATTAGAAGTCCTGTCCCTTACTACTTTTCTTAAGCTGGAAGTTAGATCATTGATTTGAAACACTTCTTTCTTAATATAAGCATTTGATGCTATAAACTTTCCTTTAAGCACTGCTTTGCCTGCATCCCACAAATTTTGATAGACTGTTTTTATTTTTATCCAAATCAAAATATTTTCTAATCTCTCTTTTGATTTCTTCTTTGAAACATTGCATATTTAGAAGTGTTGTTCAATTTCCAATATTTGGGGATTTGCCACATATATTTCTGTCATTGACTTATAATTTAATTTTATTTTTTTCAGAGAATATACTCTGCATGATTTCAATCCTTTTATTATGGATACTTATTTTTTGGCCCTGAATGTGGTCTGTCTTGGTAAATGTTGCACATTCACCTGAAATGAATGTGCCTTTTGCAGTTTTCTGCAGATGTCAGTTGAGACAAGTTGATGTTAGTGCTTGTTAAGAATCCTATGTCTTTATTAATCTTCTGCCTCCTTGTTTTGTCAGTTATTGAGAAAAGAAGGTTGCAAGCTCCAATGATAATTACAGATTTGTCAATTTTTCCTTTCAGTTTAATTTACTTTAAATATTTTGAGGATATGTTATTAGGTGCAAACCAATTTAGCACTATGTCCTCATGATGAATTGACCCTCTTGTCATTATAAAATGTCCTTCTTTATCCTTGGTAATATTCTTTGTTCTGAAATCTACTTTGCCTACTGTTAATCTTGCCACTTCAGCATTCTTTTGATTGGTGTTCTAATAATACATGTTTTTCCAATATTTTATTATTAGCCTCTCAGTGTCTTTGTGTATATATATATATATATATATATATATATATATATATATATATATATATATATCTTTGCCTTTTAATTGAACTGCTTAGACCAGATGACCATGAACTATGACCCCTGCCCCAAACCCCACCACCTGGATTTGTACATAAATATTGTTGGATCACAGCCACACCCATTCATTTGTGGAAAGTCGATGACTGATTTCTTGCCGCAAGAGCAGAGTTATGTATTTGCAGCAGAGATCATATTGCGTGCACAAGTGTCAAATGTTTACGATCTGGCCCTTGGCAGAAATCCCTGGTTTAGACCATTTACATGTACTGTGATTGTCAATATGTTTGTGTTTAAATCTATTATCTTGCTTTTGTTTTTGATTTGTTCCATCTATTATTTGTCTATTTTCCACTTTTCCTCTTTTCTTTTGTATTGACAGTTTTTACAATTCAAGTGTATTGCCATAATTGGTTTATTAGTTGTTATTTCCTTTGTGTGTATATGGTTGTCCTGGAGTCTACTGTTTATCTTAAATTTATCAAATCTACCTTCAGGTAACATTTATACTACTTATTGTATAATATCGTGCATATTGGAAGGAACTTATGATTGTTTACTTCCTTTTCCCAATCCTTGTCCTCTTTGCTTTTCTTCTGATACATTTTACTTCTTCATGAGTTATGAACCCTAGAATATATTTTTATTCTTTTTACTTTAAACAATTAATATCTTTTAAGTTAATTTTTAAAATGGGAATTATATTTTAACTTTTTAGTTTTCTGGGTTGAAAAGTAATCTCATCTCTTTTTCCTGCTGTGATCTTTGACAAATCTTGATGACATTTCAAATTCAAAATCCACAAATGA
Source organism: Hyperoodon ampullatus (assembly GCF_949752795.1). NCBI lineage: Eukaryota > Metazoa > Chordata > Mammalia > Artiodactyla > Ziphiidae > Hyperoodon > Hyperoodon ampullatus. The sequence continues at coordinate 86,567,338 of NC_136925.1, read as the reverse complement.
AAATTGAGTGTCTGTAATATTCAGTCGCTTTCTGGGTGTTTCCACATGTGATGTCTCACTCAATCCTCCTATATTCATATTTTATAAATGAGGAGATGAAGGATCAAAGAATTAAGCAACTTATAACATCAATCTCAGAAAGGCATGGATATTTGAGAACTTACCAGGGGGGGCTTCCCTGGTGGTGCAGTGGTTGAGAGTCCACCTGCCGATGCAGGGGACACGGGTTCGTGCCCCGGTCCAGGAAGATCCCACATGCCGCGGAGTGGCTGTGCCCATGAGCCATGGCCACTGAGCCTGCGCACCTGGAGTCTGTGCTCCGCAACGGGAGAGAACATGACAGTGAGAGGCCTGCGTACCGAAAAACAAAAAAAAAACAAAAAAAGCAAAATACTTACCAGGAAGAAGAAACCTATTAATCATTACCACTGTCAATTTTAGTGATTCTTAGAGGTAATGCTTTGAAAATTCAACCTTCAGTTGAGAAATGTGGGTTCTGAGTTTTTCCCTACTTACAAGCTAACATGTCAGCCTGCCCAGACCATGGGTGTTGGTCAACATGAAGGTGGTTTCTCACTCTCAGCTTTAGCTACAGCCAGTAGCTCAGACCCCCAAACCCCAACTCCCATTAGGCAACCCAAAGAGGACATTTTAATTTGCAGTTGTTTGTAGTCCAGGAGAAGAACCCTGACTTAGGAAATGTAAAGCGTATGTAATGGGCAAGTGTGCCGTTCGCCGGGAAGGGGACATTATCTTTTTTACACTGGATGCTAAGCACGTCTGCTCTTTGCCGGGGACGAAGATTCTGGCTTTGTTTCCCAAGGCTGTTCACATACAAACATCCTTGAAAATCTGTCCAAAGCCAAGGCAGTCAGTGCCTCCTGTGGAAGACTTTCAGAGACACAAAAGACCCACAGAGAACTGTCTATCAACATTCAGCTCTTAAAAAATTTAAGGGAGCTCAGGCATTAAATTTTTTTCATTATTCTAGCCTCAGGGCCATTTTCTATGTGGAAATGCTGGATCGTTTACATCTTGTAGGCATCCATCTTATGGTCTGAATGGTTAAGGAAAGCATCCATATGGGTTGGATGTTATGTTTTATTTCTAGATTTGTTACAGTTACTTGCTTCTATAAAACTCTGTCCTTTGGAGTTGAAATTTATTTTGAATTAGCCTTCAATAAGCTACATTCTCAAGACAAGAATGCCATGGCATTTTAGAAAGTGGACTCACAGTTGGCCTGGACCTAAACTTCAACAATGATGTGATTACATGAGACACCCAGCTGTGAGTGATAGAGGTGAGATGAAACTTCAGACAACTCAAGTCAGCCCAGCGCTCTCATCCTTGCACTCCCCTGCCAACCTCAGGCGTGTCAACAGAAGATACTTTGTTACCACCTGATAGTAACAGCCCCTGGGTTTATTATCTTCACCAAAGTGGGGTACAGTGTTAGTAATCATCAGATATCAGATGAGTAAAGACAGCTAAAGTATAAATTCTAGATTTTTCTAGATGTTGATGTCGACATCAATGAGATTAATATGATAAGAGGTGAATCTTCATGTTTCATCTTGTTACTCAGATATGCTTGCATTATCTGTAAAAAACAGGCCTGCATTTTGAGTTACTATATATGAAATAATCAGCATTGAATACAGCCCTAGCATTTTACTATAATTTGGAAAATGCATGAGACAAATACCCTCTTTGCTTTTCTTGGTCTTTCTCTGAGAGTGTCTGGAGAAACCACATGTAGCCTACAATATATTCAGTAGTTTGATACACAAATAATTCCTATCACACAAGACTGTTCATTTTAGATGATAACTGTAAACTAAAATGTCCTAACTGTTCATTAGAAGCTCTCAGGCTTTCATCTACTATGATTTTTGTAGCTAATGGAGCAGATTAAATATAGGAGAAAATGTTTACAAGATCTATTATTTTTCCCCTCACACGTGGAAAAACCTAGAACCAGATCATTCATGAAACTTGACTCATATACACCTCCATACAGATGTCAATAAATGCCTAACACCCACCCTTTCTCAACTTAGCCCTTGTGATTAGAGACCATGTCTGTCACGTGCTCACTGTCTGCCCTGTAGGCAATCTGATGGGTGCAGAAGTGTGTAAAGTGAAAAGGACACACATGCACATCACACACACGATCTTCTTACCCCAAAGCACCCACAATTAACACTGGATGTGTTAGATGAATTGTTCTTTCTGGTGAAAAGAATGAGAGGGAGAAAGAGCAGGGGACCTAATCATGTCACTTCCCGAACCAGAGCAAGGAATCCAATCGAATGGGCTTTCTTTTCTTTTCTTTTTTTTTACTTTTCTTTTTATTTATTTATCTTGGCTGCGTTGCTGCAAGCGGACTTTCTCTGGTTGCAGCAAATGGGGGCTACTCTTCCTTGAGGTGTGTGGGCTTCTCATTGCGGTGGCTTCTCTTGTTGCGGAGCACGGGCTCTAGGTGCGCGGGCTCAGGAGTTGTGGCGCATGGGCTTAGTTGCTCCGCAGCACGTGGGATCTTCCCAGACCAGGGATCGAACCTGCATTGGCAGGCGGATTCTTAACCACTGCGCCATCAGGGAAGTCCTCGGACTTTCTCATTGTTGGCTTGAGTAGCTGCCTCCGTCTGAGGAACCAACCCAAAGGCTGCCAGGACTTTACTTGCAGGAGAGATTGAGGAGTCTCCCCAGAGAGGCGGCCTTGGTCCTTAGTCCTTACCAGCCATAGGAGGTGTGGGAACAGGGGAGATCCTGAGAACATTGCCACTTGGATAAATGCGGCCCATTTCCCCCACCACCAGGATGTCATCTGCCAATAGGCTGGGGATGACGGAAAAACCAGAACAGATATTTCACTAAAAACTCTGCGTGACCGCTGTGGCAAAGAGCCCCGCTTTGCAAAGTTTGTGACGGAAGGAAAGCGTGTCTCCTGCCGGCTTAGGTCGCAGGCCAGGCTCTGTGGCTGTGGTTTCCAGTGTGAGCGGCCCTGAGCACCAGTGCTGGGTGGGTGGGTGTGTAGGTGTGGGGGGAAAACACCCCGAGATCCTTGAGCCCAGAGGATGCGAGGAAGGGTCCGCAGATGCTCGTTACTGCGCGACAGTTAGAGCCAATGACACTTCAGTTAAAATTCAGTGCGTCCCAATCTTGGCCGCAACTGGAGTCCCTGGGAAGTTTCTGGAAATGACCTCTGTCTGGGGGGTGGATCCTGGAAATCCGTGGTGGTGGGAAGATCCCCGTTGCTGACGCGCAGGGAACCAGAGATCTGCGCGCAGTGTGGTCCTGAGACTGGCAGCCAGGAGAGCAGGAGTTGGGCGCATCCCAGCCTGCCCTCCGGGGCTCTGCCGCTCTGAAAGTCCACTGAGAGTGGCCGCAAGCTGCCCCCTCGGGAGAAGTGCCCTGCGAGGTTAGGGAGCTCTCTCCTGCCGAGGGCAGTGAGATGCTTGCTCCAGAGCCCCCTGGGCTCCGGTGTCAGCTGGCCTCCCCCTGAGAGCACACCTTGGCTTCACTCTTCCCGGCCCTCTCCTGCTTTCCTCCTCCTGACAGCTGCTCTGGGAACTCAGTCGCTACTGAGACAGGAGCCCAGTGGAAAACAAGGGGCATCCCCGGAGCTGGTGAGAGAGGCAGAAGCTCCGGGCCAGCCCAGACCTGTCCGGCAGACTCCACACATGAACAGGATGGATGCCCAACTTGACTGGCCTGATCCATCCTGGAGGGGCAGGCGACGAACTGACCTGCCCTGCCCACGCACCCAGTTCTCCGGGTGAGCTCTCCGTAATGGAACCGGAAACTTTAAAGTAAACAATAGTCTAAACAGGCAGCCAGAAGCAGGTATGTGAAGGGAAAGACCATTTTATACGTTAGGCGTGGTGGGCACAGAGGCCCTACTGTACTAGAGTTTTTTTTAAGAACTGCAGAGGGAAAAAAATTGTCTGCAATTTGTGGTGGGAAAAACACAGAGAATTTGAAATAAATGTTTAACTAAATGTCCACAGAATATAACATTATACCAGCTGGTTTCCTGCAATGTAGCTAAACCCATATATATTTAATGTTGGATGTGAACTTTTCATCTGTTTGCTCTGTAGTGGCTTGGGGCCCCTGCAATGAAAGATGCCCGAAGGTATGAAAGGTATAAAAAAAACATAAAAAATGACTCTGAAAAGAGGAGCCTCGGGCAGCTTTCCCTGGAGGGGTGGCGGGCTGACTCAGTTCTCCCCGCACACACCCGTGGGCGCCCTCTTCCCACTGCCTCTGGGCTCAGATTCCAGGACTTGGAGGCTGAGCGGAGGCAGGGCCAGAAAGAGGCCCCACGTGGAGGCGGGCGCTGGGCCATGCAGTGTCTCCTACTTGCCTCCTGACTTCCGGAGCCCAGTGTAAGGCGGAGAACCAGGATAAGGGTGGGGATGAGGGCCAGGGTTCCCTGTGTCTGGTTTCTAGCTTTTTCTGTTGATTTGAGCACGCTGCCCACCGACCAGCACCTACCTTCTCTTCCATTAAACAGGAATTTTAATGTGATCTGAGTTTGGGATGGTTTCTGCAGAGCTCCCAGCACCCCCGCCAGCACTCCCTGGCTGGGGGAAGGACCATTATGGCCACGGGGGATCAACTTGTCACTGGGCAAGATTTTTAGAGCTTGGCTTGGCGTCTTGAGCTTCACATTTCTTCTTTTTTAGGAATCGGTTTATTAAGTGGACTTTAACTTTGTTAAAGTATAATTTGCACACACTGAAACACACCCCATTTAAGTGTGCAGTTTGATTAGTTTTGACAAATGTATACAACAGTATAACGGCCACCATAATCTAGTTATAGAATATTTCCGTTACCCCCAAAGGTTTTTTCTGCAATAAACCAGTCCTCCACTTCCAGGCAAACCCTGATCTGCCTGCAGTAGTTGGACTTCTCCTCTCTAAAATTTCAGATAAATGGACAAAAGTCTCTATTTATCAGATAACTATGTACTGGGGATGTAATGTATTAATACAACATGATGACTGTAGATAACATTGCTGCATGTTATATAGGAGAATTGTTAAGAGAGTAGGTCCTAAGAGTTCTCATCACAATGATAAAAGCATTTTTCCTCTTTTTTTTGTATTTATAAGAGATGATGGATATTAACTAAACTTACTTTGGTAATCAGTTCACAATATATGTAAGTCGAGTCATTATGTCATACGCCTTAAACTTTTACAGTGATGTGTGTCAATTATGTCTCAACAAAACTGGAAGAAAACAAATGCACAAAAGTCAATTCCAAGACAATGTTGAAACAATGATGAGAGGGGACATCTTTGCCTTATTTCTAATCTTAGTAGGAAAGCTTCAAGTTTCTCATGAATAAGTATGGTTTTAGCCGTACATTTTAAAAAAATCAACCGTGGACTGTATTTTGTTCTTCGGAAGGTTCTTGTTTTCTTTGTTTGTTGATAATTAGCTAACCTAGAACTGAACTGAAATGTCGTTTTTGCCCTGTGCATCCGCTGATATCTCAGATAAATTCTTTTTTAATCTGGCACTTGGAGCACTTACTATATGTGCTAAGGTTAATCTATTGACTGTAACCAAAAAGTTTATAAAAATCTAAAAATAAGCTTTCATTTTCTCTTATAACTTTTATTTTTAGAATCACTTTAATTCTTAAACTTAATTTTAAAATTTACAGTTTAACATTATTATCTAAATTAGAGAAGTAAATTTATCCCTGCAGTGTTCCTTAGGGTACCTCTTCCCAGTTCTAGGATTCTGTGGAAGACAGCTGGAAATCACTGGCCTGGCTGGACTTCACCTGTGAGTTATTTCTATAGACTAACACACAATGTAGTCACGCATGAGTCTTTACACGGCATGGCACACATCAGGATGAAAGAAAAGATCCAGCCACTCATCTGGTTAATTTGTGCTCAGCATAGAGATGGTCATTCCTGCTTGCCCAGATCTCACCAACTGGAGAAGGACTGGAGGGGCAAGGTCAGAGACGGGTTAAGCTGTTGGTGCTGAGCCTGCATCCAGAGTCACTAGGACCCAAAGACGCACAGGTCCCCTCTCTTCCTGTCTTCCCCTGGCGTGGGCTCTGCTGTGCCCAAGTCCTCCCGGGTGTCTGAGAAGCCAGCCTCGCTGCCGGCGGGTCTGCCCCTTTATCGCCCCATCAGTACCTGCCCCAGGATCAGGTGTCCCTGTAGCTGCTAGTGCTGACCTGGTTTTTGTTGAGGCTGCTAACGCCATCAAGCTTGAAGCACTGTAACCCAGACAGTGTGAGAACTCCCGACTTATTCCCTCTGTTTCTCTTAGTTTCGTCTTTTGAGAAGCTCAGGACTAGTTCCTCATGGACTGAGTTAGTTGCCATCCGAATGGTGCAACCCCAAAACATCAGTTGTGTGTTGAATTATGTCCCCTGAAAAGTTATGCTGAAGTCCTAACCCCCGTACTTGTGACTGTGACCTTATATGAAAATAGTGTCTTTGCAGCCATAATCGAGTTAAGATGAAGTCACTTGGGTGAGTCCCAATCCAATATGACTGGTGTCCTTATAAGAAGAGCAGAGGACGCACAGAGAGCGGGCCACGTGACCACAGAGGCGGGGATTAGAAGCTGGAAGAGGCCAGCAAGGATCTACCCGGTCTCAGAGGGAACATGGCCCTGCCCACACCTTGATCTCGGACTTTCAGGCTCCAGAACTGTGAGACAGTACATTTGTTTCCTCCCAAGTGTGGCTGTCTCTTACAGCAGCCCTGGGAAGCTGATCAATGCTCATTCACTGTCATCTGTTAATGGTTCCCAAGATAGACACCAAACACCTTGGCTTTCCTTCTGCAGAGTGATTTCCCCACCTTCTTGTCTCCACCTCTGGAAACTTCCTCAAGGTTCCAGGAAACATCTGCTGCCCCCACTCATTCAAGAGCATTAACCCTGTAATTAATCCACGTACCCAGGCCCAATGACCAGTCCTCAGGGTAGTCGCTGTGATCCTTCCAGAAAGTCCCCCGTGTGCCCGCATAGACAGCGTTCCCACTGCTGTTACCTTACAACCTGCAAGAACTATGCAAATATTAATTATGGTTCATTTGTGACCATTTGTGCTTAATTCATATCTCCCATTACCTTTACACAATGAAATACATTAGAAAGCAAATGTAATCACAATCTTAAGTGGTGAAGCCCCTCAAAAATAACTGAGAAGAATAACACGTAAGGATTGACAGCACATTAAAAATTTTTTTCCACATAGTTTTAAACACTGATATACAAAGAAAAGAGAAGCAGTACCATCAAGAGATTTATTTCTTCTCGGGAAGAAATACTGACACAATTCCACAGAACTCAATTTGACACTCCATTTAGCAAGAACATTTTCAGGCGTGAAATCTCTCTCTAATCTTACCGTGTCAATCTTTCACATAGGAAAAAGCATTTTAAAAACACAATCCTAAAGTCCTTTAATATTTCCTTTTCCCCCCCCTCCTCCTTTCAACTAATAAAATTAAAATATACCAAGAGTACGTAGCTAAAGCCACGGTAAGGTGGAGGATTTCGTAGCCAGCGGCGCATGTGTATTACTGCAGTGGCTGGGACCTGCAGTCACTTTGATGGCAGCGGAACAAAGCACGAGGTGCAGACGTCAGCGGAGCAACAGCCCACTTCCTAACACGCAAATTACATATCTTGCTCCTGTGTTCCCTCCCTCCACACACCACGGAGTGTGATAAAAATGATGTAGAGTGTGCACTGAAATAGCTAAAGGATACGTATGCACTGAAAAATAAATTATAGGCGGTACATGTTTTCTATACAGGACTACTGTTTGCTTTTGTAAGTGTGTACGCGCAAAGGATGTGCTTCCAAACGCGTGCGCGCACACACACACGCACACACTGTACAGTCCTCCAGAAGGGACAGGATAAGAGATGGCGCACTGAACACCTCGCTGTAGAACGTACAGAGCAGTCCTCATTTTGGCTTTCCCTCCCTTCAGGGCAGTGCTGCAAACGATGTCTGTTTACTGTGCGTCCCCCGGGTGCCGCGGCGCAAACCGCACCAAGGCGCCCTGCCCACTCGCCCTCCATTTCTTAGTCTCTGCTACAGCGTGAGGAGGCCTTGCAGCTCGGCGCCGATTCGGTGGGTCTCTCCACCCGGTGGCCGCTTCTGCCCAGCCCCTTAGAGCGGGGTGTGTCCGAGTCTCCAGGGCTGGGATCTGAGCTGCGCACGGGACGCTCTCGGGAACCGCATGGGCGGAGCCAGCCGCTAGCAGGCACCTCCCACCCCATCCGGTCTTTGCTGAATGTCAGTGTCAGGACCCGCTCCTCCGCCCCTACCAGGCGCGTTTCCTCCCCTCAAAACAGATCCTACTCCCCCTTCTCCTCTCTGGCATCCATTTACCTCCGTATCTTCACGTATTTGCAGAATGTATCATTTCTCTCCTTTGGATGCAAAAAGTATTGAATAATTTTCTGGTGGCATTCGTTATGTCTGCTGCTCGAATTGTGTATCGAAATCGTTTTGCAGTAGGACCAAATTTAACTTATTTTGTGCAGTATGCAAACTGCCTATTGGTATCTTCCACTGAAGTCCATCAATCCACAAGTTAAGATAGGTTTCATATTGCACCTAACCTACTTTTGCAGTGCATAGATATTATTCACATCGGAATATGGGCTTAAACACTGAAATGTTGGAGGTTATATTTGAAACAGTGTCCTAAGGCTACAATGTCTTCATGCCAATTTCTTCTTTTGTTGTTCACCGCAAATTTCTGGGTACCACATTCAGTGTAAAAGATGTCATCCTGGGGGGCTTCCCTGGTGGCGCAGTGGTTGAGAGTCTGCCTGCCAATGCGGGGACATGGGTTCGTGCCCCGGTCCAGGAGGATCCCACATGCCGCAGAGCGGCTGGGCCCATGAGCCATGGCCGCTGAGCTTGCGCGTCCGGAGCCTGTGCTCCGCAGCGGGAGAGGCCACAACAGTGAGAGGCCCGCGTACCGCAAAAAAAAAAAAAAAAAAAAAAGATGTCATCCTGGGCATCTGTGGGTTACATCCGAATGACGCAAACGAAGCTGTAAGTACTCCTTTTTCTTTTCCTGGTGTCCCTCCTTCAGCTGCTCCTGAGTCCTCTGTAGGTGGCTCTCTCCTCAGTGTTTTTGTTTCCCTCTCTGCTCGCTGCAGTGAAACACTGTGGGGAATCAAGGAGTTGCTGTGATCCCTCTTTCAAAACCCGCCTCTCTTAGCTGGCAATAGTTGACTTATTAACTCCTGTGAAGGAAGTTCACACACATACAGAGGGCTTGTCCTGCTGTAAAAATGCAGGGAGAAAGAGAAGGCTTGGCTGAAGCCATCCACCTGGGCACAGCAGTGACCGGAGGCAAGCAGACAAGCCTCTCCCTTGTAGTCTCCGGCTGGGACCGCTGCAGTTTTAAGATGAGAAACGTCTGGAATTGGAAAAAACAGACACAACCACTCTGCTCCTGGTTGTTATTTGTGGCCATTGAAGGAACTTGGAGGAATGGAGGCCACAGGTTGGGGGAAAGAGAGTTAAAATTATTACGAATTTACAACAAATTAGGCCACACTCTTTATAGCTATTTTATTCCAAGGCCGCTGTGCTCTGAATGCTCACTTTTAGTTGAAGGCAGTTTGCTCTTCGTTCTGAGCGGGTAGATGTGGCCCAGGGAAGACCCAGGAGACAGAGCGGTTCTATCAGGGAAGCTCCTGGAGACCTGGTTAAGGAGTGCCCAGGTCACCTGCTTGCAGAGGCTCTTGGGTTCTTTGTGGATGACAGGCCTGAATATATGGAGCTCTTGCTAAGGGTGGCTTCCAGAGGTGGAGCTCATTTCTGCATCTGGTCCACGTCTGAAAGCCCGTTGGGATATACCCCCTGAGGGTCCCTGCCCCCACTAGCTTGGTCCCTGGGCCTGCCTGTGAAGTTGCTGGGCTTCTGCCTGTGGTCCACTCTACAGTGGAAATACCAAAGGGGCTCCTGGGACTATCCCCCTGGGGATTAACCTGGCCTCCCACCTTCCAGCGCTCACAGGGGCTCCCCAACTCTCTTGTTTGCCTCCAGGCCTTGATTAGATAAACCAGTGCCTATTTATCTTACTAGAAATCTGCGTGCACCGGACATTAGCATGCAGAAGCATGCAGGATTCCTGCCGCTCCAGACTGCTTCTGCTGCTGACGTCTTTGCTACTTGATTTGCATTCATAGCTTGTGTTCTGTTTTGTGTCAGTAACACACCCACACAAAAGAAGCCGGGTAGGAGAAGCTACCGACTCTGCACCAACAGCTCCCACCGACACGACGTTTAGCAGCAGCTTGGACTAGTGGTCGGTGGGTCTGAGGCCCCCATTTGCCTGCAAATCCTGTTTCTACTCTGTTCTTGTGTGTGTGGTACACGCAGGACCCACAGCCCTGCAAAGACGCTTCCACTGATGGCGAGGGCCGGCTCCACCGCGGTCCCTGGCACCCCAGCCGTGCTGGGTGCAGAGCTGCGGTCCTCACCACGCACAGATGAAATATTTAAAGCTTTTTCTATAAAGGAGGAAACGCAGCTCCGCCCCACTTTGCGCGGGGGGCGGAGGAGGGGTGCTGAGCACGTGCCAGGCGTGACGGTCCCAGCGGTTTGATTTATGAGTCTGATAATAAAAATCCCATTAGGCTCCTCTCATTGAGAAAAAGGAGCAGGAGAAAAAAAAGCTGTGTGTGTCACCAAGCGGCATTGACGCAGGCAGCTTTGACGGCAGCAGCCGCGAGCGGGGACGCGGGGATGGGGGCGCAGGGGGCCCGCGAGGGGCGCGCGAGGGCCGGCTTCCTGGGCGCCGCGGCCCGGCTGCGCCGGGTCCGCTGCCGACCCCCCCTGGCGCGCCCCCGTGCGCCGCTGCTCCCCCTCTGTCGCCCCGCGTCCCCTGCAGCACGCCCCCGCCCTCTCTGCTGCGCCTCCCCCTCTGTAGACCTGCATCTCCTGCGGGCCCTTCCCCTCTGTGCCCCCCGCGCCGGCCTCTGCCGCACCACCCCGAGATCTGCCATCCGCCCCATATCCGCACCTGCTCTGCAGCCCCCCAAGCCACCCCTGGGCCACCCTGCAGACGCCCGAGCCTCCCCAGCGCCGTCCCCCCTTGCCTGGGAGAGTGCTGGATGGAGAGGGAGGGGTACGGGCCTGGAGGCCGCAGGTCGCAGCCCCCAGGGGAAGGGAGCTAAGGCTGGAGAGAGGGAGGCGCCCCATTTCCCATGTGATCCAACGGGATGCCTAAGCCCGGGGGTTCCTGCCGCTGGAAGCCCCTGCAGACCCGCACTCCCCCGGACATCACCTCCAGCCCCTCTCCGGCAAGCCCATTGGGCATGGCCTGAAACCTACTGGGGTCAGGGTTATTTTTTTTTTAAGCTCTTTATTGGAGTATAATTGCTTTACAATGGTGTGTTTCTGCTGTATAACAAAGTGAATCAGCTATATGTATACGTATATCCCCATATCCCCTCCCTCTTGCGTCTCCCTCCTACCCTCCCTATCCCACCCCTCTAGATGGACACGAAGCACTGAGCTGATCTCCCTGTGCTATGAGTCAGGGTTATTTTTATGTTTAAAAAAAATCTTCAGGATAAGAAAAAAGATGAGTGATGCTGCGCTCTGAGTGTGCCTGTCGGATCCAGGGCCCTGCTATCATCCAGGCGTGTTTCTCGTGCAAAGCTCTGGGGCTGAGCCTCCTCCGCTGTGGCCATGTGGGGACAGCCCAGAAGAAGGGTGTTGGTGGGGGAGGGTCAGATGCAGCCGTTGTGGCCTGAAGGTAAACGCTGCACCTCTATTACAAGGAGCAAAGTTCTGACTGAAGGGAAACATCTAAATTTCCAAATCAATGGGTTTCCATACACTCTCCAGAACAGAATAGCTGGCCAGATTTACCCTTCGCACAGTGTGCTAGAAAATCCATCATATACGACTGACCTTGACAGCTACAATTTAGCCTCAGCCTTAAATTCTGACATCTCTACTCTCATATCCACTTGGTGTGGTAGATATACTGCTTGTGACGTCCTCGTGGCATGGAACTTTCCAACTCAACTGTAGCAGGCAGCAGCCTCGCTGGTGGAGAGAGATTTTGAGAAACCCTCTTGGTAGAATTTCCTTCTCATCCCCAGCAAATCCTAAGTATGCCTTAGAATTGAATACACGAAAGTCTGATACTTGTACACCAATATTCAAAGCAGTGTTATACACAACAGCCAAAGGGTGGAAACAACTCAAATGTTCATCTGTTGATGAACTGAAAAACAAAATGTGGCCTATCCGTGCAGTGGAATGTCATTCAGCCATAAAAAGGAACAAATTTCCAACACATGCTACAACATGGATGAACTTGAGGACAATATGGTAAGTGAAATAAGCCAGTCATAAAAGGACAAATACTGTATAAGTCCACTTATATGAGGTCCCTAGCGTAGGCAGATTCATGGAGACAGAAAGTAGAAGGGTGGGTGCCAAGGGCTGGGAGGGGGGGATGGGGACTTATTGTTTAATGGGGACAGAGCTGCTGCTTGGGAGGATGAAAAAGTTGGGATAACGGTGATGGTTGCACATTGTGAAAGTGACCAATGTCACTCAACTGTGCACTTACAGACTGCTATGTTATGTATATATTTCACCATAATAAACAAACAAGCAAACACGAGCGTCTTCTAGAGATGCTACTTTGCCCGGGTTTCCTCCTCAAACTGTCGATTCTAAGGACGGCACCCCTCAGGCAGGGCACCCGTGCTGCAAACACCAGCTTTAAATGTACCTTCTGTTGCCTTAGAACCCACATGAGGTAAGATACTAAAAGTCACTAAGGGCTGTCTAGGCCTTGTATATCGATTTGAGAATGTTCCAGAGTGGACTAAATCCTTACCACCTCTGGATCTTCCCTTTGATAGTGCCCCGCCCCCAAGGCTACTGCAGACATAGATGAACAGAATGGATCCGGGGGAAGAAAAATAATTTCAACTTTTTCGGTACGGCTAACCTAAGTGTATTAGTATCATACGGCTACTGTAAGATGAACTCAAATTTGGTGGCTTAAAGCAACATGAATTGATCATCTTCCGGTTCTGGAGGTCAGAAATCCAACCCCGGTCTCACTGGGCTAAAATCAAGGTGTGGGCAGGGCTGCGTTCTTTCTGGAGCTTCCAGGGCAGAATCCGGTTCTTGCCTTCCCCGCATTCCTCCGCTCCTGGCCCCTTGCACTGTCTTCACTGGCAGCAATGCTCCATTTGCTCCATCCCCTTCTGCCCACAGCTGGGAAAGGTGATTAAATTGAGCTGGGACCACCTGGGTGATCTCAAGGTCCACGCCCCGATCACACTGCAGAGTCTCCTTTGCCGTGTCAGGTGCCACAGTCACAGGTTCTGGGGTCTAGGCTATGGACGTCTTTAGGGCTGAGATTCTGCCCGACACGCCAAGGCTCCTGTGAGGGTTCCTGATTCTATATTAAGGAATATTGCTCTAGGTGAACTCAGCGGCACCAAGCAGTTTGCTCACAACTCAATACTCTGGAGAGAAATTAAGTGAAGTTCTCCTGTGTGCTTGTTTTTTCAGTGGCTTTGTTCCTGTTTTAGAGTCCTGGGAGTCCTCCTGGCACAATTGTGGTACCCTGGAATGAGTGGTGGGTGTTGACTGGGAGCTCATCTTTGCAGCTGAGACCCCAGGGGACAGTCACCCACCCTGTGTGCAGCTTGCTGGGGGGTTGGGCAACACAGGTCCCCAGGCACGGACTCTGTGGAGAGGGAAAGTGGATGCAGGGCACCACCGGTGACTTGTGTCTCAAGTCACTGAGGGTCTTGCATCGGTTGGGCTCAGGCTTGTTTACTACTGGCCTGTCACCTTCTTAAAATTCTTAATGTTTTTGAACAAGAATCCCTGGATCTTCATTTTGCGTGGGGCCCAGCAAATTGTGTAGCCAGCAGTGGGTGGATGGGACATGCTGCCCGGCTGGGGGTCACCCAGCTGGTCCGTCTATCTGAGCCCCGCTCATCACCCTGAGCACTGCGCTGCCCTTTCTGCCCTGAGCGCAGTCGTGCCTGGATATGGACGAGGCTGGCCGTTCGGTTCCTGCCGTGGGTGCTGCATGGGGCCCAGGATGGGGCAGGCCTGCTGCCCTTTGGCACTTAGTAGCGAGAGAGAAGCGCTCTGCTGCTGTAACGGGTGACCTGACCGTGAAGCCACTCGAGGCTCAGACACGGGTCACGGTCCCGAGGCTGGCAGCTCATGGCCTCCAAGGTTGCACAGATATTCGGGCCACAAGGAAAGGAAAGCCCAGAGCAGAGACGCCTACCGGGTCCCTCCTGGGCTTCTGCTTGACAGGCGGCACCTCGGCTTCTGCTCCAGCTACTCAACAAAACTCGGTGCGGCGGCCACTTCGAAGAGCAGGGGAGGACTGGGAAATATGTCGCCCCGTGTTGGGCTGTACTTCTGTTCCTGGGGCAGCAGGGGAGGGTGGGGTTTGCGGGTGGTCTCAGCTACGCCCGCTGCTTCCCCGTCGGTCCCCCACGGCTGCTCTGGGCCTGCACTTCTGGACCGTCCCCCACGGTCCATGCTGCCCTGTGTCTCCTACCTCCCCTGTTGGCTTTGCCTCTCAGAGGATGCTAACAGTCTCTGCCTCTGAGGACAGCCATAACTAAAGTATTTTCTTTTTGAAAAATTCATCTTCTAGCTTTTGGTGCAAGGCAGGGAGACTATGATGCATTCTGTTTGCTCTCTAAAAACTTTGCAGTGATCATCTTGGATGGTTACGTGGATAAGAGGGAGGGGAAACAGCTGGCCTTGGAGAAAAGAAAGCTCATCTGAGCCTGTCACCTTACTGAAAACACTTGATGCCCACCTGTTGCCTTAGGATAAACCTAATTCTGAGTACTCTCTCCTTTCCAGCTTCTCTTTACTTTCCTCCTGCTGGATGAGGGACCTCTTTTTTTTTAAATTAATTTATTTTATTTTTTGGCTGCCTTGAGTCTTCGTTGATGCGCGTGGGCTTTCTCTAGTTGCAGCAAGGGGTAGCTACTCTTTGTTTCGGTGTGCGGGCTTCTCATTGCGGTGGCTTCTCGTTGCAGAGCACGGGCTATAGGCGAGCAGACTTCAGTCGTTATGGCGCGGGCTCAGTAGTTGTGGCTCATGGGCTCTAGAGCACAGGCTCAGTAGTTGTGGCGCACGGACTTAGTTGCTCCGCAGCACGTGGGATCTTCCCGGACCAGGGCTTGAACCCGTGTCCCCTGCATTGGCAGGCGGATTCTTAGCCACTGCACCACCAGGGAAGCCCTGGGGGACTTCTTTTATTTCTTGGCCACCAGAGTCAAGACTCCAGTGACTATGGCAGTGGATGTACAGAATAGCCTCTTCTCACTCTTTTTTTTTTTTTTTTTTTACAGTCTTCCTCTGTTAACCAACTAAGCTCAAAATAATTATCCTAGGCCTTAGGGAAAGACAAGGGATAAGAGCCTAAGTACTTTCCACTGGATCAAAGGTGGCTGGTCCTGCACTTTCTGGTAGAAAAATGATCTTAGACCTTCAGGAACTGTATCGGCCTCTTTGTTAAAAGTTCCATTTTCAAATAACTTATTTCTTGGTGAAGATCTTTAAAGAGGGGGCGTGGCATTCTTCTCAAGCCTCTGAGTCCTCTCATTGCTGGCTTAACATAGGCTCCTTGAAGAATCTGAATGCTTTGGGACCGGAAAGAATATTACAGGCGAAGAGGTCAACCCTTTTATTGTATAAAGATGGAAGATACGATCCAGAAAGATGGAATAGCATTTCTAGATTCAAACGGTGTGTTAACTGTAGTGGGGATGAAAATGGACAAAAAAATGCAAATTTCCTAAATTTCAGTTAAATGTTCTTTCCTCTCACTCTCTTAGAAGTGAGATGTTTCAAAGACTGTGGACGTATAGAAACGATAGATAGATAGATAAATAGATAGCACTTTGTCATTTATGTCTATAAATGACATACATATTTGATCCTTAAACCAAACTATTATGTAGTCAGGGAACATATTGTTTTATCCCCATTTTACAGATAAGGAAATAGAGTCTTAGTGATATCAAGTGACTTCCCCAAATTCACAGAGCAAGAACTTGACAGAATTGAGAACACAAATCATGCCTGGTTCCAAGTGATTTTTTCCAGTATATTTATTACGTAATATAGAGGGATACAAGGTTCAAAATGTATGTGCTCCTAACAATGAAATATCCGAAAGAGAAATTAAGGAAACAATCCCATTTACCATTGCATTGAAAAGAATAAAATACTTAGGAATAAATCTACATAGGGCAGCAAAAGACTTGTACTTCAAAAACTATAAGACACTGATGAAAAAAATTGAAGATGACACAAATAGATGGAAAACTATACCATGTTCTTGCATTGGAAGAATCAATATTGCTAAAATGACCGTATTACCCAAGGAAGTCTACAGATTCAAGGCAATCCCTATCAAATTACCAATAGCATTTTTCACAGAACTGGAACAAAAAATTTTTAAATTTGCATGGAAACACAAAAGACCTGGAGTAGCCAGAACAATTTTGAGAAAGAAGAATGGAGCTGGGGGAATCATGCTCCCTGACTTCAGACTATACTTCAAAGCTATAGTAATCAAAACAGTATGGTACTGGCACAAAAACAGAAATATATATCAATGGAACAAGATAGAAATACCAGAAATAAACCCACACACTATAGTCAATTAATCTATGACAAAGGAGGAAAGAATATACAATGGAGAAAAGGCAGTCTCTTCAATAAGTTGTGCTTAGGAAAACTGGACAGCTACATGTAAAAGAATGAAATTAGAACATTCTCTAACACCATATACAAAAATAAACTCAAAATGGATTAAAGACCTAAGTGTAAGACAGGATACTATAAAGCTCCTAGAGGAAAACATAGGCAGAATACTTTTTGACATACATCGCAGCAATATTTTTTGGATCCGTCTCCTAGAATAATAGAAGTAAAAACAAAAAATAAACAAATAGAACCTAATCAAACTTAAAAGTTTTTGCACAGCAAAGGAAAACCATAAACAAAACAAAAAGACAACTTATGGAATGGGAGAAAATATTTGCAAATGATGCTACTGACAAGGGATTAATTTCCAAAATATACAAACAGCTCATACAGCTTAATATATTAAAAAAAAACCCAATCAAGAAATGGGCAGAAGACCTAAATGGACATTTCTCCAAACAAGACATACAGAGTGTCAGCAAGCACATGAAGATGCCCAACATGGCTAATTATTAGAGAAATGCAAATCAAAAATACCATGATGTATCACCTCACATCAGTCAGAATTGCCATCATTAAGAAGTCTATAAATAATAAATGCTAGAGAGGGTGAGGAGAAAAGGGAACTCTCCTGCACTGTTGGTGGGAATGTAAATTGGTGCAGCCACTATGGAGAACAGTATAGATGTTCCTTAAAAACCTAAAAATAGAGTTACCATATGATCCATCAATCCCACTCCTGGGCATATATCCATAGAAAACTCTACTTCAAAAAGATGCATGGGACCTAATGTTCATAGCAGCACTATATACAATAGCCAAGACATGGAAGCAACCTAAATGTCCATCAACAGGTGAATGGATAAAGATGTGGCACATATATTCAATGAAATATTACTCAGCCATAAAAAAGAATGAAATCATGCCATTTGCAGCAACATGGAAGGACCTAGAGATTATCATACTAAGTGAAGTAAGTCAGATAGAGAAAGATAAATGTCACATATCACTAATATGTGGAATCTAAAAAAATGATACAAAAGAACTTATGTACAAAACAGAAATAGACTCACAGACATAGAAAACAAACTTATGGTTACCACAGGGGAAAGCAGGGGGTGGCGGAGACGAATTAGGAGTTTGGGTTTAACATATACACACTACTATATATAAAAGAGATAAACAACAAAGACCTCCTGTATAACTCAGGGAACACAATATCTTGCAATAACCTACATGGGAAAAGAATCTGAAAAGAATATATATACGTGTATAACTGAATCACTCTGCTGTACACCTGAAACTAACACAACATTGTAAATTAACTGCACTTCAATTTAAAAAATGGTTAAAAATGTATGTGCTCAGTTTAGTAGACTAGTCATAGAAAAATATGTTTAGATTATATCCTGGTAAGTTCATCACACCCCAAGTTGCCTGAGGATAAAGCAGTCCCTAGACCCTAATCTTTCCAGTTCAGTGAACCAAATTACTTCCTTAAAACATTTTTATTTCATTAATATAGATCGGTTTACACTTGGGAAATTTTATTTGTTTTCCTTTTAAAAAGAAAATGACTGGGGTGGATTGTAAACCGATGTAAACCCTTTGAAGAGAGTTCGACAGTATCTAACAAGACTATGTATTTTTTTTTCTTTAATTAATTTATTTTATTTTTGGCTGTGTTGGGTCATCGTTGCTGCGCATGGGTTTTCTCTAGCTGCAGCGAGTTGGGGCTACTCTTCGTTGCAGTGCATGGGCTTCTCATTACAGTGGTTTCTCTTGTTGCAGAGCAAAGGCTCTAGGCGTGCAGGCTTCAGTAGTTGTGGCACATGGGCTCAGTAGTTGTGGCTCACGGGCTCTAGATTGCAAGCTCAGTAGTTGCAGCGCACGGGCTTAGCTGCTCCGCAGCATGTGGGATCTTCCTGGACCAGGGCTCAAACCCATGTCCCCTGCATTGGCAGGTGGATTCTTAACCACTGCACCACCAGGGAAGCCCCTAACAAGACTATGTTTAAATTTACTTTGCAGCCCAGCAATTCCACTTCAAGGAATTTACCCTGAAGTTATACCTTCCATAGTATGAAAATGTAAAAACAGAAAGTAATTTATTACACTTATTTGTAATTGTAAAGTATTGGAGATTGCCTAATTGTCCAAGCATAGGACATGCACACAGTAGAGCTGCTGTTAAAAACTGAGGAAGTTACTGAAAAACAATAGGGAGTGATTTCCAGGAGATGTTACTAATCCCAAACAGGAAATTGCAAAAGAGCATATAGAGTATAAGTTTTGTGGAGAAAATAAGAAAACAAACATATCTGCCACCTTTACAAAAGGAAACAGAGTTGAGATAAACCAGAAAACAGTGAAATTGGTTTCTAGCCAGGCCTGGGGGTGGTGAGGGGAGATGGAATGGAATGAATTTAGATGGAGGGGCCCTCTCTCTGTGCACTTAAAGTAGAGTTTTGACTTTCAGAAGCATATTCAAAAATACATGCTCAGAGAATAAAATTAAATCGATAAGAACAGGAAGGGGAAACCCCTGAACCTGAAAGGGCAATGCAACAAAGGAATCCTGTCATCCTTCAAAGGAAAGGAAAGTAAATACAGAAGACAGAACAAACTGACAACTTCTGAACAAAGTGTAGTTTATAGATCATCTGGATTTTGTACCATGTGGTGAGAGGTGCTGGGGGGAGAATGGAAAACTAATCTTGACCTCCTTTAGTTGTTTTTGTTGCAGGGGCGAAGGCAAAGCAATTATGAAACTTTTAGACACATCACGGCATTGAGCAAGTAACGAAATACGTTGATGTGGTTAGAGTGGGGGCAGGAGGGCTCTCACTGTGATAAAGGGGCATACACAGATGCCATGAGAAGGCAAGAAAGACTCCTGAAATATGCAAATGCATATATGTGCACACATGTTTGTCTATGTATGTGTGCATGTGCATATATTTGTGTGTGTGTGTGTGTGTGTGTGCGTGCTCACTAATTGCCTAGATCTGTCTTCTGCAAGGGTCAAGAAGAAAGGACACCCCACTAGCAGTGAGCAAACTTGGTACCCAGATCTTGGTCTCTAATACCACTACAAGGACCAGCGTTCCTTGTAGGAATGGCTGATTCCAGGCTGGGGCAAGGAAGGTACAAAATGGGTCTGTAACATTTTACTATGCCAAATGTAGGGAAAAGCTCAGAAAATGATAAGGCATTTCATGTGGGCAGGAGCCAGCTTACGGGACTCTCACTGGTCCTTTTATGGACCAAATATGAGCAAAATAATTGCATGCAAAGATGAATTATAAATCATTAGACCATGGAATTTGTGTGTCCTGAACACTTTAACACTGGCAACATCACTAATAAGTAGATACATAAAGTAGTGAATGAGGGAAGAGGGAGGGTTCTTTCCCACCCCACTGGCTGATGAGTGAAAGTGGAGGGTGTGCTGAGTTCCAACGCTAAAGAAGCAGGAGTGGACCAAGTTGGAACCCTCAGTTGAAGCCGATTTGGGGCAGAATATTAGCCAGATCTTCACGTGTCTCTGCACAGACTGCTTATTAGGTGCAAGTGAAACAAAAAGAGTGATTACACAGTGGAGACATCAAATAAGAACCTCATCAGGATTCAGACCCCCAGTGAGAACCGGGTGGACGTCAGAGCCTCCGACATGCTATTCTGAAAAAGACACAGCCTCCTCTCTGTAGCGTTCCAGCTGAGAACGCATAACCTGAATCCAGCCCTGATGAAACATCTAACTAACCCACAGTGAGAAATGGTTTATTCAGAAATGGGGGAAGGGGATATCTATAGTCTTCCAAAATGTCCGTGTCCTAAAAGAAAAAGAACGGTTCAGGAAAGGTTCCAGGTTGAGAGCATCTGCGAATAGAGCAATTAAATGAAATCCTTGCCCCTAGACTGCATTCTGCTCTGGAGGGGAGGACATGCCTAAAAGACATTGGATCAATGGAAAGAACTGGAATATGGATGGAGATGAGATAAAAGTACTTTATCGGTGATGTTCATTGACTGAAGTTGACTACAGTGCTCTGTTTCTATAAGAAAATATTCTTATTTTTAGGAAATACACGCTGAAGTATTTGGGTGGTAAAGCACCAAGAGGTACAAACTCACTTTTAACTGATTAGAAAAGTAGAGAGCATGCAAGTGACAAGGAACATGGGGGTGAGAGTTCACAGGAGGAGAGTCTGAGGAACAGGTGCATGGAGGTGCTTGTACCATTTTTATTCTTGCAAGTTCTCTGTAAATTTGAAGTTGTTTCCAAGTAAAAGTCTAAAAAACATGAATGATGAAATTTAAATAGATGAAATTTTTAGGATAATTAAGCCACGCTACTTATGGAACAGATATGATGTAACTAAAATTTCTGCATTTATATGCTCGGTTTAAAAATCTGAACACAATCCACAGCTATACTGTCTTTCCTTTAAAAAAAGAGCCTACTCAGAGCTCCACTACTATCTGGCTGCGTTACATTATTTACCCTCATTTTCCTCATTTATAGCACAGCATTTCGGGGCTAGGGGATTAGTCTCATTCGTTAATTGAATGTTCCTTCCAGCTCTGCAAATCAGTGATTAGACTCTATTTAACCCATTCACAGTGTTAAATAAGCTACTTTCAGACTTTCTACATCTGCAATACCCATTTGGAAATCATTTCCCACAACTTAGAAATTCTTCCAGGCACAGAAATGCTTGTGCTCAGCTGGTTGGACCAGAGATCCCACCCGTCCTCGCCAAGCAGGCCACTTTGTCAGGAAGCCTACTCTGATTTTGCTTGTTTTCCCCAGACTGTCCTTGGAGGTGATGAGAATTAACGCTCCATTATCCAAAGATCTCAGTTCTTCTCGGAATGAGAAGAACCTGGAAACGCTCTTCTAAGAACCAGGGGAATGGAAAGTCTCCGTGGGATGCAGCTCCACTCGCAAGCTGAGCCTCACAGGGGTCAGAAGAAGCCCCAGGCTCGCTCAGAGCCTTTTATTCTCATGGCTCTCCTCCGGAGGAGAACAGTCATTTTGGAAGCAGAAATGTGGAGGGCGCCCCGAGGAAGCCAGGTCGCCATCGGGACGTCCTGACTGCAATCTCTGAGGGAGTCCCCCTCAGAGCCCATGTGACTGTCGCTGGCCGGCACCACCGGTTCATTACCCCTTTCCACAGCTTAGACGAAGTGGCCTTGAAGCCCATAGAGTGTCCTGTAATCCGATGTGTTCGTGGGAAGGGGTGGCCGGGATAAAGCAAGAGGGAAGCCCAGCCCTCGCAGACTCACCTCCCTGGGATGAACGAGGTGGCCTGGCTTACACACCAGTGCCCCGTGAGTCTTCACCCGGGCGCCTCCAACCCCCATCTGCTCCGCTGGCAGGTAACGTGGAGTTTCCAGGTGTGCAAGGTGGGTGACAGATCTTAAAGGGAACTTATTTGCAGCATCCAGTGGAGCCGACCTGTCTGCCCCTTGCCGTCCATCTCCCTGGAATCCTCAGTACAGTTCAGCTGAATTTCCAGATCCTACTTCAGAAGATGGGCCACCACGTGTGCATTCTAGAACTGCTTCCGTCTTCCTCACCTCCTACATCCTCTCACGCACCCTGCCAGCTCCGCCCCCGCCTTCAACTCCAGATCTGCGAAACCGCCTCTCAGCTGCTCGCCCTGTCTCTGGTCTCAGCCCCTCTCCACCGCTCCCCAGTTGTCTTCCTGACACGCATAGGACTTTATTTCATTCCTTTCTGAAAACCCATCCAGGCCTTCAGAATACACCTCCAGCTCCTTAGCGGGGCCTGAGCCTGGAGCACTGGGCCTTCCGGACCACCGCTCGCTCCTGCCTCTGACCCCGGCCGGCCTGCTGGGGGGGGGCGCTCCTGCCCGCCTGCAAGGCCACCTCCTGCACAGCGCACAGCCCGGGGCCCCTTCTGTGCCCCTTCCCCTCCCCCATCAGAGAGCCTGGGCGGAGATCTGGGCCTTCACGCTTTGGCCCCTAGAGCTCAGTGGCTGCTGAATGAATATGACGTTTGACACATACAGTGGGCGTTCTACAGTTTCAGGATATTGACTCGCTGGATGAGAAGGGGTGTGAACACTACAACGGGGCTGAAGGGAAGGACTGTGGTCTCTGAGGACCCAGGGCAGCTCGGCTCCGCTTTACCTCCTTGTGGCCCATGGCAGGCTTAAGGCTTGGGCAGGAAAGAGAAGGCCAACAGGGAGAAAAAAGGGAGAAAGAAGCAATGGAATAAGAAAGTGAGTGGGGAGAGAATGGAGTCACCCAGAGGCCTGCCAGTGGCCTCGGGCGGGGCTCCCACACTCTCAGGTGGAGAGCTTCTTTGGGGACCACTGTGGTGGAGAAATGCCCCCGGACAGTCTCTAAGCTCACCTGCTTCTGTTTGTCACCAAACAAATCCAGCATCTCCTGAATGTGTGGTGAGGTGAGGAACTTCCTGAGGCTAAGTCTAGTTTTTAATGCAATTATTAGCCAAAGCGAAAATCCCTGTCCTCGTGAAGCTAGCGTTTTAGTGGGGAGATACAATAAACATGGCAAATAAGTAAACCAGAAGGAACACCAAGAGGAAAGTAAAGCAAGGATGGGGGACAGGAAGTGAGTTGAAGTTTTAAGTGAGGTGCCCTCTGGAGGCTTCTTCGAGGAGGCCCCAGGGTAAATGTGAGAAGGAGGAAGACAGCTAGTCCTGTGCATCTTTAGCAGAAGAAGGGTCTGGAGAGGATCCGCGGACGCAGAGTTCTGAATGGGTTTATAAATGGCCAGTGGGGCTGGGGACCAGGCAGTGGGGATGAAATGT
The DNA here is from genome assembly GCF_949752795.1 of Hyperoodon ampullatus. Taxonomy (NCBI): domain Eukaryota; kingdom Metazoa; phylum Chordata; class Mammalia; order Artiodactyla; family Ziphiidae; genus Hyperoodon; species Hyperoodon ampullatus. Next base: position 86,543,764 of record NC_136925.1, on the reverse strand, counting down.
CTGTTTACGGAGGTGGGAAAAACTGGGCAGAGCAGGTTTGGGGTGAGGGTAAAATCAAGAACCCACTTAGTCCTCCTAAGTTTCCGATGCTTTCTAGACACCCAGGTGGAGGTGCTAGTGAGACATGAGTGTAACATTTAGGGGAGAGGTCTGAGCTGAAGACATAAAAGCAAAGTCTTCAGCGCTGAGACAGGACTTAAAACCAGGAGGCCAAGTGAGACCACCAAGGGGGCAGGTGGTGAGGAGATAAGGGGGCCGTGGGCCACTCCAACGTCAAGAAGTTGGGGGGATGCAGATTCATCAAAGGTGACCCAGAGGGGATGGCCAGAAAGGTAGCATGGAAACCAGGGAGTGTGCTGTCTTGAAACCAAGTGAAGGGTGTGTCCACTGGAGGAGGGAACCGTGGAGTCTGCCCCGCTCGGCCGGGAAGTCAGGCGAGGGGAGGGCTGAGAACTGACCTTTGCACTGAGCAGCCGGGGGTGGCCGCTGACCTGGGGGAGAGCGGGCTTTTGCCGAGTCGCTGAGCCAGAACATCTAAGACGGATGGTCTTGTAGGCCTAGGTTCAAGAGCCAATGAGACGAGAGAAACCAGAGGCAAAGAGTCTAGGGCAACTGCTGGGAGCTGTTTGTTGTAAAGGGGAGAGAAAGCGGTGGGAAGAGCAGAGAAGATGTGGTCAAGACCTGTTTTTCCCCCATGGGAGAAAGGACAGTATGCTTGTCGTGGGACGGACCCAGCCGAGCACTCAGGAAGGGATGCGAAGGGAATTGGAAAGGCGTTTCCTCCAGTAGCGAGAGGGGCTGGGCCCAGGGCCCAGGTGGAGGGGTGGCCTTTACGGGGGGGGCGGCGGTGCAGGCGCACGGAGAGAAGGCCCCCTGAGCGGCAGCTTCTCAAACAGCCTGGGCCAAACCGGGCTCTGAAGGGCTCTGCGGGTCGGTCTCCACACTCCTGGGCTTCTGCTGTCACCCAGACCTCGCGCGCGGGTCCTGGGGTAGCAAAGGCGCTCAGGATCCCCTCGGCCACACTGTGCTCTGGGTCCCATGGAAGCTTTGGCGCGCGTCCATCAAGCTCCAGCGGGGAGCAGGGCGCCTCAGAACTCCATCCTGCGGGCTCCTGGGCGAGAAGCGGGGGCAGCGCCCAAACGGGGCGCCGCGTCCCGCTCCGGGCCGGCGCGGGCCTCGCCATTCCTCAGCTGCCGGCAGCAGCACGCGGGAGACGCGCGCCCACGACCCCTGAGAGCGGGCCTCGGGTGGGGCACCCGCCCTGCGGTCCTCCGTAACCCCACGCCGCGCCCTGGGGTTCGGGAGCGGAGAGCGCGCCGGCTTGTGCAGCCAAGGGTGCGCACGGCGAGGTGACACCCTCGGCCCCAGCCACTGCCCTGCGCCACGTGGCCGCTCCCCTCCGTGTGGCTGCGGTCCCGGTCGCCGCAGCGTGGCCCAGGCTGCGTCCGCGTCCCGGCTCTCCATGGTGCTGGGGCCGAGCGCAGCTCGATTCTGCGTTTTGCGTTCCAGCAGGGGCAGAAAAGAAGCCCGGGGCTGGAGGAGCCAGAGGGGGCAGGCCCTGGGTCTCTTAAGGATGGTCGTTTGGGGTCCTCCCACACGCCCCTAGGCGAGGGAGCAAGTTCCCGCGTGGGAGGGGCGCCTCCCGCGAGGGCGACACCCTGCCCACCCAGTGGTCCCCGCGCGCGGGCGTCCATCCATTCACTGCGGCTCCTGGAGCCGAGCGGCGGCCCCAACACTCAAACCGAATCTATGAATGGGAAGAGGGAAGAGAAGCAACGTCCGTTTCCACTCCCTGCTTCCCCGCCCCCTCCGCGCCTCCCTCCTGGCCGAGCGAGTCCAGCGCGAAGTGACAGGGGCAGGGGCGGGGGCACCGCGAGGGCTGCGGCGGAGGGGTCGAGTCTGGCTGGAGACAGCGCTATTTATCAACTCTGGAGCTCCAGGATAAAGAGGGAAGAGCGGAGTCCCCTCCTCCTCGAGCCCCGGAGCCTCGCCGGGCCCCTCCCCAGCGACTTTGATTTCATTACTCCCCCTCCCCTCCCCCCCGGGGGTGCTGGCAGGTGCGGGGGTGGGAGCCGTCTCCGCCCGAGCAGCTTTGCCAAAGGTCCGGCTGCTGACGTCGGAGCGCCCGCTCCTGTCAATGAACGGCAGCGGCTGCCTGGGGACTGTCTGGCAACGAGGCTACAGACGTCATCGCCTCCTGTTGGACGCGCGGCGGGGGGGAGGGGGGGTGTCCGAGCAGCAGCTCCGGCTTAAAGGAAAACTCTCCAAGTTCCAGGCAGCCAGGGAGAGTCGTTCCCGAGAGCACATGCGCCCCAAAGCCCGGTGCGCGCGGGCACACAGGCTGGCACACTCACGCGCACACACTCAAACACACACGCACACTCGCACTTAGGTTCTCTGTAGGTGTGTGGGTCCAAAGTTGCGGCCGCGGGAGGATGAGCTGAAATGGACCGGCCTTTCTTGGCGCCTGGAGCGCCCAGCGCGGCTTTCCCGGAGACCCCCAGATGGACCAGAGGGAAAGAGGAATGCCACACAGCGCTCAGAGGTGTCTGCTCCTTCTCAGGGGAGATCAGCGCGAAAGGCACACTGCCCCACGCCTCTGGAATATGCCTGCCGAGTGGAGCAGAAGCGAGTGTTCTTGGAAAGGTCGTGAACTTGGGCCACCTGGGCTCACTGGCAACTTGTTGTGCGCAGTTCTCAATGGAGCCCTGGACCCACGGGGCTCCGGGCCCGCCCGCTTTTTTTTTTCTTTGCTTTTTCTCTCTTTTTTCAGTGTGTGAACTTGAAGCGGAAAGCAGACAGGCGCTTCGCATACTTTGGCGGTAAGTGGACTGTTCCTTTTACCTATTATTTAACCCTTGAGAGTCCAGAAGAACTCAAATCCAACCATTTAGAAAAAGTTACCACCGTTTCCCTCCATCCTTTTTGGCAACAAGAATGTGTGTGTGTGTGTGTGTGTGTGTGTGTGTGTGTGTGTGTGTGTGTTGTTTGGGGACATGACTGTTTTGGAAGAGGGGTGATGAGTGGAGGTGAGAAAAAAGAGACCTGAGTGGATCAAACCAGAAGATTCAGGGGTGGCAGAGGAGGTGAGAGGGAGGGCAGCCAACCCCAGCTCCTGAGCGATTGCCTCCGGCTACTGCTTCTTGGACCAAGTTTCCCAGCTCCAAGTTCCCTGCAAGGCTGCCCTCCAGCTGCAAACGGCCGCCTCTGCAAGGCTAGACCCAAGGGGGCCTCGGGAGGAGGCCCCCACCCTCCTGCCTCCTTTCTGGGCCTCCTAACTCAGTTCTGAGTGGGGACAAGACGCCTCCCCCACCCATTTCTGCCCCGGGCCTCGGTTGCCTCTCTCCGTGGTCCTCCTGCACCTCCCCCAGCCCCTTTTGCAAAAGCTCAAATGATGTCACAGAGGAGGAGGGGGTCCTGTGCCCCCAGCACCTGAAGGCATCACTATATTGCATCCTGCAGCATTTTGTTTTCTTCATTCTACCCAATTTTCCTTGCAATCCACTGAAAACATTCCCTCCCAAACACCACAAACACCCTCCTCCCTCCCAGCACCTCCCTTCCCAGGACATCAGTCCTTTATAGACAGGGCCAGAAGTCCCGATACCCAGCACCCACGCTATCCCCCTCCTAAATTAGAAAGAAATCAGCTGAGCGCCCAAAGAGCCTCTCCTCCCTGGTGTTTTGGTCTCTTTTTCCCTCTGGGCTTACCCTTCTAGTGGAAGGAAAAAGAGCAAGGAGGAAGGAGAGAGGGAGAGAGGGAGAGGGAGAGAGAGAGGGAGAGAGAGAGAGAGAGAGCAGAGAGCCCCCTAGACGGAGGGCTGCTGCCCAACTGATTGTAGGCTCTCTGCGCCGCCTGCCCGCCTGGCTCCTGCTTCCCCAAAGTGCCTTCCCTCCTTCAGCAGCAATTCCTCTCCAGCCATCTCCCTCCCCGGCGGCCTCTCCTCCCCACCCTTTCGCCCGTCTCTCTCCCCTCCACCTAACCCCACCTTCACTCTCCTCTCCGAGGGGGGAGGCTGGGGGTGCGGAAAGAACACCCCAAAGCCCCAGCCCCGGCAGAGATGTCGAAGAAACGCAAAGCCCTGGAGGGTGGAGGACAGTCCGGGCTCCCAGAGGAGGAGCCCACTGGCTGCTTTGAGGGCGGCAGCGAGGAGGAAGGTAGGGAGAGCAGGGGTGGAGGAAAGGAAAGGAGCCTGCAGGGAAGCTCTGGGAGTTGAGATGCTCTGCAGGAATGCTCCAGCCGGTCCTCGGCAGCTCCCTGTGTCAAGGCAACTTGGGTAGACTTTTTTCCCTACAAGTGGGATTTTACATGTGCCTCCAGGAAACGGGGGAGTGGGAATGTGCTGATTCGGCTGACATTGAAGACCCAAATTTGGGTGAACTTGAAACTCTGTGGGGAGAAGGGGAGGGTGGGGTGGAGTGGGAGAGGAGGCTGGAAGAGGCTGGGTATGGATTGGGGATTGCTGGCCGGTTCCCGTCCTCTGACTGCCTTGCTGTCGCATACATGGGGGTGTCAAGCTGTCCTGTGGTTTTGTGGCCTGTACTGACGTCTGTGCAGGACACCTGGGTCTGGAGGTTGGGGTGCTGGTGCTGTCCCCCTCATGTGTGTTGCTGGCAAGGGGCATCAGGAGGGCTGCTGCTTCTCCCAGGCTTCTCCAATCCAGGGATGCTCAGGGTTGCGTCATGTTGAATCCTCATCTGCTCAGGCAGCCCTTTGCATCCTCCCGAAGTTGGAGGTGAGGTTTGAGGCAAATCTAATGGTGGACTGTGATCTCAAGGGGAGATGCTGTGCTGCAAGCATCTGGGGACCCCTTTCCCTAGAATCAAACCAACGAAAAAGTGAAGGTGGGAAATTTCCTATGGAAGCAAAAGTAATACTTGGATATCTGATTGCCACATAAAAGCAACCCAGTCAGACACCTTTTATTTCATTACAGTATTCTGAATTTGGTTCAGAGTAGGCCCAAATGAACTAGTCAAGTTCTTTTCTGGACTGTAGTTTAAACACAAAGGAAATATGAACCAGATGCAAATGTTTTGTTATCGGTTAAGCTGTGGAAGGGGAGGTGAAAGGGCCTGTGGGGGAATGGTCTGAACCCAGGCAGGGAGAGGAGTTGTGTTTTGGGGTTGCTTTTCTTTTCAGAGGGGAGCCCTGTGGCCTGGTCGGTGGCAGGGGCAGGTCGGAGCACCAGGAGGACTGGGCGTGTGCCTCCAAAATGGAGTCCATGGCTTTTCTCCTTTGACGTCATAAGAAATACGAAGTCACCAGAGTCCTTCCTGCTCATATAACATGAATCTCTATGTCCCCTTGCAACCCTTTGCATGGCTTGTGTGCGTTTTAAAGCAAAGTGTTTGGTTTCGGCTCTCCCTGGGCAGTGGGATTTAATAGAAGCAGGTGAGAGCCATGTAGCCCGCAGGTTGTATTTCAGTGTCTGCCCATGTTTTGACTTTCTTTGCTCAGTTGTGATCTTAGAGCAAAAGTTAGTACAGCTCTTCAATTAATTTTACTGAAAAAAATGGCATTTGGTAAGAAATTCAAATATGGCAATGATTCTATCTGAATGGTATTTGGTGTTTTTCCATCTTTGGGGAGAATAATTCGGTATCACCATGGGTGTCTGACAAATTCATCGGCTCTATACTCAGCATTCAGTTTTGACCCGAGGTTACTCTCAGAGGTGCATACTATGTTCTTTTGGTTAAGCAGCTAGTGAAGTCTATGGGAACTGACATGATTATCCTGGTAAATAACAACCTGGATACATTTTATGCCATTTTCTAATAATTAGTGTATGCATGGCTGGCATTTATAAAAAGCAATAAGAATTGTATTTTAACAAACATTTATCGTCCTTTTGGTGGAAATGTGTGGTATTAGAATTTAAAAAGCTATGTTCTGGAGGTCCTGTACTAACAGTAGTAACAAAATTCCCACATTCCCTAATGTGATAGGACCCGGCTGAGAATATTTTGTTAAGTCATAACAGGCAATAGTAAGTACCTGTTTCTATATTATTCAGAGATTATCATAATTTTGAAGTGACTTATTGTACAGATTGGTTTTGTTAGAGCCTAAAAATGTCTACTGATTTTACTGTATTCTTTGCATTTGGCAAATAAAAATGCTACTAGATAATTGCCTATGAATGTGTAACTGTAGAAACCATTAAGTGTGTGAATACTCAAGTACCATAGGATTGTGAATGCATTTCCTTGGGAAATGGTAGTCATGGCACTCACCAAACGTGATGGAAACACATCTCTACATATGTGGGAGGATGTATGACTGTGGGTACTTTGACCATGGAAGATGGGGAGGCCAGGTGTAAACCAGTGTTTGAGTGACGGGTGGTTATGCACCTGCAACAAAATATACAAGGACACTTACACATGGTTAAGGACCTGCATCTTATCACCTCTCCAACTCAAGGCTGTGTCTTTCCTTTGAGTCTCTCAGCCAAACTTGACAATATGCGCACACTGAACAGGAGAGAAAAGCATTTACATCAGCCTCGCTGACCTTGTATATCAGAAGGGGTTTCTTTTGAGCTCCAACAACTTGGAAGGCCGATACGTTTGTTCATTTCAACCACTGAAAGCACATTATAGCATCTATTAGATCAAGGCAATTGGAAATTAAGTTTCATTAGGAGTCATTGATTTTAAGACCGTCTGTCAGCAGGTTGGCTTGGTCTAAAGTTTTAAATAGCCAGTAAGCATGCAGGCTGCCTGGAGGGAGTGCAGTGGGAACTTTGAACAGAAGAACAGAAACCATTGCTCCTGTTCATGCCCTCACCTGCCACCAATCTGCGCCCCAGTCACGAGGGTAGGTGTCCACTCAGGCTTTAGGTGGCTATTTCCTGTAACGGCTCCAGTTCTGTTAATCGTTTCTCTTCAGGAGATTCCTTATGAGATGAAGGTAAGATGGTGAACGGGTTGTTGTGAACACACATGGATGGTTTCCTTCTCCTCCCTGACTTATTTGCTCAGCTATGGCAAGGGGACAGTGAAGTGCCCTGTCCTAGTTTGGCTGAACGTTTATTTGGAAGTCTGTTGAAGTTATCTGACGTGTGTGCGTATGTGTAAAATCACGATCGGGATCAGGGTATGGGCCTCTTGTGGGCCCCAGCTGGCTCTGTGTCCACTGTGTGTTCAGACTCTACTGATGGGAGATATTTGCCTAAAATGTTAAACATATAAAGATTTTGTCTTTACAACTTAGAGAGATCTGATGTGCAAATGGATAATGCCGGCCACAATTTTTGCTTTGCTTTGCATCTACTGTCTTTGAACTTAGACATGCGAGTATGTTACAGCATTCATCTGGCTGTGAAGGTGATGGGTATGTATGTCGAAGACCATGTGGGAAGAGGCTCTGATGGAAACACTGAATAATTATAATTATTGATCTTATTCCGTAAGAAGATACTTCTATTTTTTCATTCTCTTCACATTCCCTTCATATTGGTCCCTTTTCAAGGAATTGTTATTTACTTAGATACTTTGGTCTAATCACATGATGTTGCATTAGTTACTCTACACTGAAATATAACATTAAAGCCTATTTTCCAACACTTACCCTCTAGTTAGAAACCTGTTCTCTCAGCCCCTGTGGGCTCTTGTAGGCTCTCGGAAACCCATTTCTGTTCTCCCCCTTCCCCACCCACACCCTAACTGTTCTGTGTTGTTTTGTCTTCTGGTTTTAATTCTCATTTCTTTTAAGATGATTTTTGGGTATAAAATGATGTCAAATGTTTATTATTACATTCAGTTAATCTCATGAGTGTTATAAAAATAAGTAGTTTCTATCTTTGATGAGCTTGGTTAAGATCCTATCCAGCCCGGTTTCCTGGTTTCCTGTCCCTCTGGGGTGTAAAGTCACCCAAAGGGGGCCTCTGCAGTGAACGAGTTTAGGGGAGGTTTGAACAGAACCCATGACCTACTCATGTTTTACACTCCTCAGATTTCCTGAGCCACAGTGAAACTGTCTATGGGTAGCTATTCCTTCATCTGACGAGTTAAAGACGGAAGTAAACATTGGTTTCTTAAAATCGTGTTCCTCTTTGACACCACACTGGCTTTTGGGTTTTGTGGCTTCCCTGTATTATTCACAGGCCATTGGCTTTGGGAGCATCTGGAAACAGGGGCAGGGGAAGTATTAGCAACTCTGTACCTCTAAACCCAGTTAAAGCTGAACATCTGATTGTTAACTGCCCTACGTCTACATAACCCCCTAACACCAGTTGAAATGATTTTTTCTGAACAGATTAATTGTTTTAGAATAGTTGATCAGATTTTTAATTATTATAAAAAATCTCTTAAAGGGTTATTTATAGTCATTACTATGAAAGAGTGGGCTTGACCCCTGGAAGAAGATCTCGACCCCTAAAGAAAATCTCACAAGCACACATTCCACAGAAGCTTGATGGCGAAGAGCGTTACAGTTCAGATATTTTTCAGTTCTCACCTTAGTTTCTCTGGCTCCCACCAGGAAGGCCATCTTGCCCTCCATTGTGCCAGAGACGGTTGGCGGGGAGAGGAGAGTTTGAGGGAAACGAAGGACAAGAATACAGAGTAGCCTCCAGGGGTGAGTCTTTACACGTGGACCAGAAAGGAAGTCCCATTAGTCTAAAAAGACACGCCTGTTGCCGGTTTCCTCATCGGTAACATCAGAAGGTTGAATCAGATGACCTGGATGGTGAAACTTTTAAGACTAGGATTGTACGAAGAAGCAGGTAAACCATAACCGACTCCAAACTAAATGGAAACTCGCCAAGGAAGTAGATAAGCAGCAGTTCTTGCTGACGTGAAAGGCTGGGGAAGTCACTTAACATCTGCACCGTTTGGACAGGCTGGTGGCTGGGACAATGCTTTCTCTCCATTCTTTCCGGAACTACCAGACACTCTGAGCATGGTGGGGTGTTAACTGAGGGTACCTTCTGGTCTGTGGTTTAGAAGCAACTCTTTACGTTGAAAGCAGTTTTGTTTATACTCTGATTTGCTAGCCCCTTCCCTGCCCCCCCACAAACACCCACCTTCCCCCTTCCCACCAGTGTAGAAACAGGATTGCAAATAAACAGAGGTAAGAGCTCTGTGGAGATGTTTCCTTCAAGTGCTTCCATGACGGGACTTAACCGTGCACATGGAATCTTGTCTTCTTAGGTAAGCTGAAGTTACCTTCACTTTGTTGGCTGGAGGAGCACTGCTAATATAAGAACTGCTCAACTGTGATATGAGATTCTTGTTAAAAGCTCTTTAACTTTCTGTCCTCTTCCTTGATGAATGCAATGTGGCAATCACAATGATCAACATCATCATATTATATATATATATATATATATATATATATATACACACACGCATATATTATACACATACACACACATATACACACGTGCACATGGTAAAAAGTGTAAATATCACAGCCGGACTTACAGAAAAGATGCAAAATATGTCCCCCTCCAACCCCATTCACCTTTCCCAAAGGTCACCAACGTTACAAGTTTCTTATGACACCAACCAGAAATGTTCTGTGTATACAGTCGTCCCTCAGAATCCTCAAGGGATTGGTTCCAGGACCCACTGTGGATACAAAAGCCCAAGGGTGCTCCAGTCCCGTGGTCAGCCCTCCCTATCTTTGGTTCTACAGATGCAGAGTCACCCAACTGTGGATCGTGGAGCACTATATGTATTTATTGGAAAAAAATCTGTGTAGAAGTGAACTTGTGCAGTCACTCAAGGGTCAACTGTGCAGGAGTGCATACGTGATATCCCTTTCTTACACAAACACAAGCACCCTCCACATACTTTTCTCCTGGACCTTTCTTTATTCACTTATGTATTGGAAATTTACCAGCATATATAGATCTACTGGATTTTTATTGTCTGTATAGTATTCCATGGCACAATGTAACATAACTGATAATTCTTATGGAATTAATCTTTTTATACATAATGCTATAATAAGCAACCACGCCGTATTTTCTTGAGCACATGTATAAATCTATCTGTTGGTGAATTCCCAGATACAGAAGTTGAATCAAAAAGGTGACAACAATTGAAACTCCACCAAAGGCCTATTTGCCCACACCAGCCCCAATTTTCTTTTGCAGTGATCTACTATCACTATGGACACTACACTTTGGGGACCTAAAAATGGAGTAATTAGCAAATATAAGCAAGCTCCTCAAATCAGTGGGATAGAATATTTGGAGTCTGAGCAGTACTAGAGGTAGGGCAACCATAGCACTACGCACTTCAGGGTTTATGGGATGGTTTTTCTTCTCCAACTCTCTGCTTAGAGCAGATGTGGATAAGATATTGGGTTCTGTTCATGTCAGTTACTGTAAATAGGCACAGCTTTGTGATTTTGCTATAAATTTATGTAATAACAGAGAAAGAATTATGTTATTTAAACTATGCATTATTATAAAATAGGATATGAATACACCTTCTGGGGAGCCCATGAAAATTATGATTGGTATAAGTATTACTCTTAAATTCTCACATAACTCTAATGATATGTCTGGGTTTTGTGACTTTTATACATTTTATATACTTAGATTCTTAAATATTGACAGAATATAAACTCACAAAGGGCAGAGGGGAATGTCTTAACTGGTGTGTTAAGACATTGAGCTTCATCTAGAACTGATAATTCCTGTCTTGGTCACTGTTTTATCCCTGGCCCCAATACAATACCTGGTACATACTCCGCGCTCAATAATTTCTTCTTGAGTGAAATGACCAATGTTTCTGTAACTAAGACATCTTAAAGTATTGAGTATTCCATTTAATAGTGACCATGATAATTCTACTTGTAAATGGATAGAGATAAGAAGGAATATTTATATTGAGCTGTAAATGCCTTTCATTTGTGAAAGAACACAGGCTTTGAGATTAAGCATGCACAGACGATTAAAACATAGCATCACGTATTTACAAAAATAGTTTTCCTTAGGACTACATTGATTTTAAGGTATTAGTGCCTGGTACTCATGTGAGAGGACAGTAGGCTCATCTTCCCTTCTCCCGCTTTTTATTTTGAAAAGTATTCCATCTACAGAAAAGCTACAGGATGTGTACAGTGCGTGCTGAGGTCCTCTTCACCTAAATCACCAATGTGACAATGTGATACAGAATCTGACTCCATCTCTGATGGTTGGCTGCTGACAGCTTTCAGACCCCACCACCCAGCTTCCTGTCTGCTCCAAACCTGGGCAGGCTGATGCGACAGCCCACGTGGTCCTAACATTGGTGCCAGTGGGAACTCAGTCCACACGAGCCCTGACTCCTACGTAAGAATCTCCCAGAACCACCTGTAACCACAGTGAAACCTGCACTTGTTGGCTCTCAAGCCATTTTCAGACATGCTTGGGAGTCTGCACTGCTCCCCTAGCAAAGCCTCGTTCTGAGAGCAATAAACTTTTCCACACCCTCTTGGTGCATGTGTGGGATCACCAGTCTCAACATTCGAACCAAATTTTGGGTTGAGGTGGGTCCATCTCACTCCCAAGTGACGGGGACAAACGTTTGGCTATGTTTTCTTCTCTTCCTTTCCTCCTCCTCTTCTTCTTTCTCTCACAACGATTATTATTTTTTCCTGAACCACTTGAGAGTCATTTGTAGACATTATGATTATCTAGAGAGTTCAGATTTATTTTCTAAGAGCAAGACGTTCTCCTAAATGACCACAATCTAGCGACCACACCAAGAACACTTCATGTTGATATAATATTACCTAGTGGGAGCACATGTTCAAATTTCCCCAATAAGAGCCCGTTTTTTCCCCCTCAATCTAGGATCCAATCAAGAACCACACATGGCATTTAGTTGTCACATTTCCTTTAATCTAGAAATGCTCCCTGATGTCGACAGTTTCGAAGGGTCCAGGTCAATAATCTTTTAGAAATTCCCTGTTTGGATTCATCTGATGTTCCCGAATGATCAGATTCAGGTTAAACATTTTGGACAAGGATACTATCCAGGTGACATTGGGTCACATCAGAGGACACATGATGTCAGCTGGTCCTGTCACTAGTGATGTTAAGCTTGATCACTTGGTTAAGGTTTTGTCTGCCAGTCTTCTTTCTATATTGTCAAGAGAGGTAGAAACATATTCTGATAATTCACTACTTACGCCGTGGCCAAAAGCTCTTTCTGAAAGTATAAAATGTTGAGCACTCAAGTCTGCAGTACAAGTCAGTTCGTAACTATATAAATTTGGAGTTTGCTTACATACCTATATATATATATATATATTTAAATGAACTATAACATTTTCAGGAAGTTCACTTTCTTAGGTGAACCGCTTAATTAATGTTAACATATATACGTACCCAGATGAAGATACAGGACATTTCTTGCGTTCTAGAAAGCTCCCTGTGCTCTGTCCCAAGAAAACCCCTACTCACTGTTCTGAACTCTATTGCCATTAATTGGTTTTCCTTGCTTTGGGACTCACACATATGGAATCAAACAGCACATAGCCTTGTGTCTGGGTTCTTCAACATTATGTCTGTGGGATTCACCTACGTTGTTACAGCTGTTTGTTCTTTTTGAGTGCTAAGTAATATTGTATTAATAGTCTACAATTTACTTGTCCTTTGTACTACTGATGGGTATTTGGGTTATTTCAATTTAGGGGTCATTACAAATAAAACTGATATGAAACAACTTGTGTACATGCCTTTGGGTGGACATAAAACTCATTTGTTTTAAATATATATCCTACACACTCATTTTTGTAATAATTTGTGGAATGTTCTTTATCAGTCATTGGAGCCCATCAATGAAGATGTATGGTTTTCTATAAACATGTCTGAATATTATAAACCTTATATTCATGAGAAAAATCCCTGATGCATTCCAAGCCCTTTAACGTGGCAACATTTGCAATCCAGATGTAGGATCTTGATAAATGAACTAGATCTTTTTCTTAACAGTAAAAGTCTATACATAATTTTGATTCACATGTATTTGTTATTCTCTACCGTGGATGTTGACTTTGATTCGTATTCATTTTTTAATATATTTAAAAATACTTATTTCTTTATTTATCTTTGGTTGTGTTGGGTCTTCGTTGCTGTGCACGGGCTTTCTCTAGTTGCAGTGAGTGGGGGCTACTCTTTGTTGTGGTGCATGGACTTCTCATGTGGTGGCTTCTCTTGTTGCAGAGCATGGGCTCCAGGCACGCAGGCTCAGTAGTTGTGGCCTGCAGGCTTCAGCAGTTGTGGTGCACGGGCTCTAGAGCTCAGGCTCAGTAGCTGTGGCACACGCGCTTAGTTGCTCTGTGGCATGTGGGATCTTCCTGGACCAGGGCTCGAACCCGTGTCCCTTGCATAGGCAGGCAGATTCTTAACCACTGTGCCACCAGGGAAGCCCTGATTCTTATTCATTTAAGAAGTATATTGTGCTTGCTTTGCTGGCTCTGAAGGAGGAGGTATTGAGAAGGAAGATGAAATACCCACCAGGTATAGAGTCTTGAGGTGAAGCTGTTCATAAGGAAGATCCTTTTACTTCTGTTTGGGGAAAGCTTACCCAACTTAGGAATCTCTGCCTAGGAAGGTTCATAACTTCGTTTCAAGAAGGGAAGTATAATCAGGAGGCTTAGTTTTCTTTCCCAGACTGTCCTTGAGTGCTGTCATGATGTTGATTTTTGCCTCTTTCCATTTTTCTACATCAAGACAGTCACTTGCCTGTCTTATCTGGGGCTTCCCTGGGCTAACTGTGAAGGAGAAGGAAAAAGGGACAGATGTGACTTTATGCCACCCCCTGACCTGCAATAATAAAACCCATGTTTACATAACAGGTGCTGTAGCTGGTGGAGGACTTGCAATCATCCTAACATGTAGCTCCAGAATATGTCTCAGGAAGGGAAAGATCTTGGTTTGGAAAAATGCTTTGGTGCACACCAACAGTAGGTGAGACCCTGGGGCCTCAGGGGCAAGAGCTTTTGTTGCTCCAGCAAAAGGGAGAGTCCCTGAGTGTAAAGAAAAAAAGAAAGTGAGAGAGAACAGAAAAGAGGAGGCTGTGGGGGCCAACTCAGAGGAGGACCCGTACTAGTGGTGTGGTTGACAGGGAATCAGAACCCAGGAGTGATTGATGGTGACTGCATGTTAATTTGGTAGGTGGTACAGGCTGCGCTCCTCTGTGTGTCCTGAATTCTTTGATAAGCCTGCCAACTTTTTCAACATCTCATTTGTAAATGGAAACCAGTGCAGGGCCTGAGTCTCATGTCTGGGTTAACGTGGAGCAGACCTGAGTGTGTGGAAGTAGCAGCCAGACACAGGTGAGCCCATGGGGTCTTAAGTCCTAGAATATTTTTAGGGCTGTTGGTAGGGCTTTGAGTATCTCCGGGCTATAATACGCTATTCAGAGCAAATCTCTCAGTCTCAAGCCCTGACTTTGAGCTGTATTTGGCCACATGTTCCCTCTAACTTGAAGTTAATTGGAACATTTTGGTTGTTGTTACAGCTTAGTCTCCTGTTCTTAATACAGTATCACCTCTGGCTTGACATCCAGCAAAAGATTGCAAGGCCTTGTTAAAACCCTGGTTTCACTTAGACCCAGTGGATTTCGATGACCCAGTTTAAAATCACTGGGATTGGATAAAAACCAGCTGCCTATTGTAAGTGATTAAAAGGATAACTAACACATACAAATAACAATAACTTGTAGAGCAGGAGGAGTTTCCTTTAACTTCGTTATGAATGTCCAAAGTATATATAGGGAAAAGTAATTTATTGTAACATACAAGAAAAATCCATTATCAACTGATAGCATGTTAATTTAATCCATCCCTCTCTCTGCTTAATATTAAGCTCTTTTCCTGCCCATCCCCTTTAGTTTTCGTTGTTCAGTCTCTCTGATTGTCAGACTTGAGGTCATTGTTATTTGACGGTCTCAAGTGCAAAAGAATCGCAACGTGGAACTGAAATGCTGAAGTGACAGGATTTCATGAAATCCGTGAGAGTGATGTTGGGAACAGCTCCATTTCTGTGCTAAGTTATTGAACGTGAGTTAGACTTTCATCTGAAGAAAGAAAACCAGCAAGGATTACTCAGTGTCCCCACTACGATATATTTCTATCCCATTCTGTTTTCTTTTGTCAAACATCTTCTGAGTAAGTGCTTGACCTGTGCTCTCTGCTGGCCACAAAGGGTCCTGGAACCTTGGGTCACTGTGGGGATGTGATGTTTCACTTGTAGGACAAAAATGCTATCTGAGATTTTCTTATTGTGCCTACTTTTGTAGAGTCTGCCTCTCCCTGTGAGAATGTGTTCTCCATAAAGACAGAAACCTCTTTGGCCATTTTTCCAGTTAGAGTAAAGCCTGGCAAATATTAAGTGCTCTATAAATATTATTGAATAAATGTATGAATGAACAATGGAATTCCCTTTTTAGTAGAACTTTTCTGTAGACTTAGGATGCCCAGAAGGAAGTGTAGAAAAGGGCTAAGGGGGACTTATAGAAGAGCCCCCTAGATGGACTCTCTGCCCCCAACTCTCCTGCTTCAGCCCATCTGTGCCGAGGTCCCTGTCAGTTACAAGTGGCAAAATCCAAAGAGAACAAATCTCAGTGGAAGCCGGTTTTCAGGGAGTCCCTGGGGGAGAGTCAAAGATGGAGCAGTGGGACCTCCAGCCTTGGACAGGGCTCCTTTGCCTGCATGCCCATCCCCAAGGTAACAAGGGGAATGGCAGCTCCAGGTCAGACCTTAGGACCCCAGAGCAGAGAGGAAAGAAAACCTTGACCCTGCTCGCCTGGCCCAAGTATCCCAAAGACAGAATTTCTCGTTCTGACAGACGGGGCAGAGTCCACTTCTAGAAGAAAGTATGTGCATCAGACACAGCAACGCTACCCCTCCAACAAGTGCAGGCAGCCTATCACCGGCCCTTCTCCCACAGGGAAGTCGCCAGCTCTCCTTTTATTCTCTTGTAAAGTGCTAACACTGTCCCTGGGCGTGAGGGTCTGTCACACTGTAGTCCTGGAGAGATGGCACTGAGATAATGGATGTGCCAATGCATGGTCAACTAAAAGTAGCCACACAAAGTGAAAGCCTTAACATCTTATGTGCTTCTCCCACCCCTCCCCTTACAGGACCCTCCCGTTCAGCTAAACTGATACTTACTTTCTAGGAGCGCTTATGAAGTTTCCTCTTCCCAGGACTCTGCTCACCACTCAGTCTCTCTTCGTAGAACCCTTCCACATCCTTGGAAGCCCCTCAGAACGTGTACCCTCTCCATGAAGCCGTGGCCATCTCCACGAGAAGGATGGGGGTGTCCTTCCTCCTGGGTCTGGGGCTCTGCGTGGCCTTAGGCGCTCACCACATTCTGTGTGGCATGAGGGTCATTTCCATAGTTCTGGGATCCCCGTTGGCCTGAAAGATTCTAGAGAAAAGGGGCTGTTTCATATGCATTCGTGTAGTCATTCCAGTAAAAGTTATTACTCCATGCGTAAAAGTAGAGGAAAGAGATGAAGAAAGAAAACCACATATATTTGCCTTGATAAGCTCTGCATTAATTACTAGTGATAGTCTATATATGGTGTGGGAAAGCAATTTAAAAATTACTAAAAACTTTCTTTTTAACATCTTTATTGGAGTATAATTGCTTTACAATGGTGTGTTAGTTTCTGCTTTATAACAAAGTGAATCAGCTGTACATATACATATGTCCCCATATCCCCTCCCTCTTGCATTTCCCTCCCACCCTCCCTACCCCACCCCTCTAGGTGGTCACAAAGCACCGAGCTGATCTCCCTGTGCTATGCGGCTGCTTCCCACTAGCTATCTATTTTACATTTGGTAGTGTATATATGTCCATGCCACTCTCTCATTTTGTCCCAGCTTACCCTTCCCCCTCCGCGTGTCCTCAAGTCCATTCTCTACGTCTGCATCTTTATTCCTGTCCTGCCCCTAGGTTCTGCAGAACCATTTATTTTAGATTCCATATATATGTGTTAGCATATGGTATTTGTTTTTCTCTTTCTGACTTACTTCACTCTGTATGACAGACACGCACGTATAGTCATCTTATCTTTGATAAAGGAGGCAAGAATATACAATGGAGAAAAGACAGCCTCTTCAGTAAGTGGTGCTGGGAAAACTGGACAGCTACATGTAAAAGAGTGAAATTAGAACACTTCCTAACACCACACACAAAAATAAACTCAAAATGGATTAAAGACCTAAATGTAAGGCTAGACACTATCAAACTCTTAGAGGAAAACATAGGCAGAACACTCTATGACATAAATCACAGCAAGATCCTTTTTGACCTACCTCCTAGAGAAATGGAAATAAAAACAAAAATAAACAAATGGGACATAATGAAACTTGAAAGCTTTTGCACAGCAAAGGAAACCATAAACAAGACGAAAACACAACCCCCAGAATGGAGAAAATATTTGCCAACGAAGCAACTGGCAAAGAATTAATCTCCAAAGTATACAAGCAGCTCATGAAGCTCAATACCAAAAAAACAAACAATCCAATCCAAAAATGGACGGAAGACCTAAATAGACATTTCTCCAAAGAAGATATAAAATTACTACAAACTTTTGTAGCATTATTCAATAATGTAGTAGACTGATTCAAGTGGTATTTTTTAGACAGTAGAAAGTATAAGGGTAAAACTTCTTTGCTCCAATGACTGGTTACAGGGTGGCTAATTCATAAGCAAAAATGCTTAAGTTTTGCTAAGAAATTCTGTCATGTTATTGAAGAAGGAAATTGCCCAGATATCCAAGAAGCTGAATTGTGATAAAGAAAAAAAAAAAAGAAACTTACCTGGAGAACAGTTACTCTATTTATAAATTAAGACTAGTAATGCCCAGTCATTCCACATTTATTTGGATATTTCTGTAAAGGTCCTGCCTTCACCCACCCTTGGATGGTGGTCTCGACAAGCAAATGATGTTGTTAGTCCATCTTTATCTTCCAGGGGCACCTTACTGTACCACGTACATCTGTAGACTGCCAAGGACTGTTGGATGTTTCTTCAGTATGTTTGTTTTTTAAAAAGACTTCAAGCTTTTGTTAACATAATACCCTTCTTAGTCAACTTCAACTAACCTCAATAAACCTTCTTTGTATCTTTCACTCACAAAACATATGCGGGGATCCTCAGAGCCCTCAATTCCATAACATTTTGGAATGGCCTCAACCAGCGTTTTTTGGATTGTGGGTAGCAACCTATTTGTGAGTCATGAAATCTATTTTTAGTAAACCCAAATTGTCTTTCTAAAAACTGAATAGAATGGGGGAAAGGGGGAAGAGGATGGGAGGAGGGTGGAGGGGAAAGGATGGGAGAAGAGAGGGGAGGAAAAGGGAGGAGGGAGGGAAGGGGATAAGGGGGAAGACGAGGGGTGGAGAGCGTGAGAGTGAGTCCCGTAAGCGGCGATTATTATTTAGTGACTTGTGTGTGTGCTCATTCGGTCCTATTGTAAAAATAAATTTCACATTGTGAGTTGAAAAAGTTACAAAACCCTGGTCTAGACCACATTTTACAGATATCTTCATGACAGCGGACAGCCCACAACACCAGAATTTTTATGGCCCCTTGGTGAAGAATAATAAATAAATAATTTAAATGAAGTTATGCAAATTTCTTTGGATTCAGGACCATCTGAAGGGGGCTCTGAACTGCCTGTGTGAACTGGAAGTGAAACCCATTAACATAGTGGCACCTACGGGGCCTCAGTCCCAGGTGGTTTATCACATCCCTGCTCCGGTGGCTGCAGTCCTCTCTCTGCTTTACTGTCAGCTAACACTCCTGTGTGAGCCTTGCCTCCCCAGCTAGATTGGAGACATTGTCAAGTCATGATCAAGTCTTCATTCCAGTAATGAGCACGGAGTAGCTGTTCAACCAATGATTTTATGTTAATGACTGAGAACCTGGAACACACCTGAGAAGTGGGTCCCCACAAAGAGGCGGAAGATGAGAGGGAAGGAGAACAGGAGGACAGGGGAGAAGGTCCATATTTGGGTGCTCCTGTCGGGGCAGATCAGAAGGCAGTGCAGGGAGCCTGGGACCAGCTTGGAGGAAACAATGCAAACCCCTCCGGGTCTTTGCTTTGCGGGGTGGCAATCCCCACCAGTACCTCGAATCCTTGTTTCCCAGTGACTCCACCTAGTGAGTAGAACAAAATGTGCTCCACCTTCCACGATAGAATGAAAGGCACACTTTCCTTTCTAAAATCATTTTCCCGTTCTTGAAAACTTTTCCTGCCTAATTCGCCATCTTTATGTGCTTGGGGGAGTAATTATCTGCGTGTGCTTTTTTAAGTTAGGTTCTTCTAGGCTTGTTTGATAGAATGTACTTTTTCACCTCACCCCCTCACAGGGGGTGGACTTAGCCTCTGTTATTTATGCTTTGATTGCTACTTTGTCTAGTCTCACTTGTTATTTTATACTTTAAAATGTTTAAAGTTACATCAGAGTCAACGTGATGGGTACATATAGTTCTTTAGTTTTCTCCTTTCGGTGTGAAATCTTACTACTCTAGATTTGATAGGTAAAGAGGTAAAATAATGAGATAAATAAATAAAAGCTTTGTGGCTGCCTACATGCCAGTTTGCAAAAATTAATGCCAAATTATCTCTGGAAACGTCTGGAACAGCTGTGGTTGTCAGTATTGCTTCACCCCCCAGGTCTGATGATTTAAACGTTCCATTTCTCTTTGTAAAAATTAGAGACAATAACTGACTATAGTTTCACTCCCCTTCCTCCCATCATCAGTAAAATATACGTAAAACTTGGTTCTTAATTAGTGAAACACCATTTACAGTTTGGGTCTGAGTTGGGGTCAAGGGAGAAAGAAAAGAAAAGGAAAACTTCACAATCACATGTTTACTATGTGCAAAGCAGCAGAGAATTGCAATGAGTGATGGAACAGAGTTTATTTTCTCAGCCGTAAGGAATTTTCAATGTTTATGGAAGACAAGCCTGTGTTACAGGAGCCGTTAAGTGAGCGACTTCATGGAAGTCATTCAAAGAGGTTTCTGAGAGGGAGTGACCCATTTCTCCCAGCCTTGGGTGAGTTGAATCATGGATGGCCTTGGTGTGCTCACTGGGTAGTGAGGAACCATTCCTTGTGTTTAAGCACATTGGCTCTTACAACCAGAGTCTATTTCTGTGCAATTTCTTTATTTAAAAGAGATTTCTTTTTTTAACAGCTTTCAGTAGATTCAGTAAGGAGTCCAATGCATGTTCTGGTAGTGTTTTCCTCAATGCATTGTCTTTGCTGTAAATGTCATTCACTTATTCTTGAATAAAAACAAATGCATTGGTGAAAATTCAAAAGATACAAAAGCCATATAATGAAAAATGTCTTTTTTGTGTTACTTAGTACTGCTTCAAAGTTTTCTTCATATAGATACTGCCAATTCCTCTAAGTTCATTCTTAGGTTTGTTTATCCTTTGTTCTGAATTGCCCTTATAAATGTAATCATTTCTTGCACTAAATATTTTGGAGTAGTTCTGTATATATGGTGAATGCTATGGATATTTTTATAAACTGATCTTTAAATTTTGAAATTATCTTAAACTCACAGAAAAGTTTCAAGCCCAATAGGAAGATCTTTTATTCCCTGAACCATTACCCTGTGCAAGTTCTACAAACTAGGACATTCTCTTACATGAACACTGATACATCTCTACCTTCTAATCTTCCACTTCTTCATGTTTTGTCAGTTGTTCTAATAACATCCTTAATTATGAAAGGATCGGGTCCAGAGCCACACATGGCATTTGTCACTTTGGTCTCCTTCAGTCTGGAGCAATCTCTCAGTCTTTCATGGACTTTCATGACCTTTGTGGATTTGAAAATTATGAGCAAGTTATTTCATGGCAAGTCTCTTGTGGGGGAAGAATGTCATAGAAATGATGCTGTGCTCTTCTTATGCACCTTAACAGGTGGCCCACGAATTGAATTTGTCCCGTTAGTGAAGATGTCCACTCTGACCACTCAATCAACTGGTTATGGGAGTGTCCTCCAATTTTCTCCATTGTAAGTTACATTTTTCCCCTTGTGAGTTAGTAAGGAATTTGTGGGAAGGTACTTTGATCCATGTAAATGTTCTTTTCCTTTTCAAACTTTCAGTTATTAATTTGCTGATTTACATAACTTTGTTTTTTTTTTTACTAATAAGTTGTATGAGCTGTTTGTATATTTTGGAAATTAAGCCCTTGTCGGTCGCATCGTTTGCAAATATTTTCTCACAGTCCGTAGGTTGTCTTTTCATTTTGTTGTTGGTTTCCTTTGCTGTGCAAAAGCTTATAAGTTTGATTAGGTCCCATTTGCTTTTATTTCTATTTGCTTTTATTTCTATTTCAAATTTGCTTTTATTTCTATTCCCTTGGGAGACTGACCTAAAAAAACAGGTACAATTTGTGGATTTACATGAGTTTGGACTCTTGCTTTCCTATTTTATTCAGTGGGTTACAATACATTACTACCACTGTTCATTTTGAAGCTCAAGTAATCCCGGATTTGGCTGGTGGGAGCCCCTTCAAGGTGGCTTCTGTATCTTTTGACATATTTATCTCTACCTCAGTCTTGATCTCTATATCTATCTATGCTGAGAGACCAAGGGATGCACGCATATATAAACGCACTTACATCTGTATTTTTTCTATACTTGTCTATATTCAAAATATGGAGTTCATGCCAACCTCTTCATTCCAATTCAGTGGCACAAGGTTCATTCTAAGCTTGCTCCTTTTCCATATTTGCATCTTTCTTCTCTGATAAAGGGAAGGAACCTGGCTATATCTGCACCTGTGTGTTATTTGGTCACTTCTCTGTGTGTAACCAGTGCCCCGTAACTGCGGCTGCCCCTCCCCTGTGTGGCGCTCTCCTCATCCATCCAGCCCTGACTCCCAGATCTTGGCGCCACAACTTCTCCCCACCCTTGGCCTTGGCGAGGCTGCTGGTCTTGTCGGCCCCTGTCTCATAGCTTTGGGACTGAATTGTTCAGGAAAGGAAAGGGTAGAGGAAGCAGAAGAGAAAGAGGAGGATGGGCGAAAGACATTTGAATGCTGTCTTTATACTCATCTACCTTACTGACTCTTATGTCCTTTATATTTGTCCTTCAGATTAGTTTTCCAAGTACCTGAGGTGGTCAGTTACAAGAAATGGTAATTTTACTTCCCCTTTCCAAACTGTATACGTCCTTCTTCTCATCTGATCGTACGGCTTAACACTTCCAGGAAGTCATTAACATGAACGATGATAAAGACGCTATGGGAACGCTTCTTTCATTTCCCCACTTATCATAGTACTTACTGGCTTTTGGGTAGAGACAGGTAAATCCATCAGGGTGATCTTTCTTAAATGCAAATCTGATCACATCACACCCCTGTAACAAACCTTTAGACACACTGACAGATGAATAAAGAAGATGTGGTACATATATACAATGGAATATTACTGAGCCATAAAAAGAATGAAATAATGCTATTTGCAGCAACATGGATGGACCTGGACATTATACTAAGTGAAATAAGTCAGACAGAGAAAGAAAAATGTCATATGATATCACTTGTATGTGGAATCTAAAAAAAAATGATACAAATGAACGTATTTACAAAGCAGAAATAGACTCACAGATATAGAAAACAAACTATGGTTACCAAAGGGGAAGGAGGAGGGATAAATTAGGCATTTGGGATTAACATATACATTCTAATGTATATAAAATAGATAAACAACAAGGTCCTACTGTATAGCACAGGGAACTATACTCAATATCTTGTAATAACCTATAAAGGAAAAGAGCCTAAAAAAGAGTATATATATATGAATCATTTTGCTGTACACCTGAAACTAATACAACATTGTTATTCAACTATATTTCAATAAAAGTTTTAAAAAACAAACAAAAAACCATTTAGACAGACTCCCACTGATCTTAAAGCTCCCAATGAGGTCAGATGCGCTGCGTCTCCAGCCTTGCCTCTGGTCTTTTATTTTTATTTTAAAATATTTATTTATTTTTAACTGTGTCGGGTCTTACTTGTTGCACGTGGGATCTTTTGTTGTGGTGCGTGGGTTCCCGACCAGAAATCAAACCCGTGTCCCCTGCATTGGAAAGTGGATTCTTAACCTCTGGACCACTAGGGAAATCCCCCATCTTTTATCAATAGCTTTCTTTTTAGTAGCTTTCTTTTTAAAAGAGTGGACACTGAATATAGAATTTTTTTTATCAAACTACTTTCTAGCTCCTATAGATATAATCATATGATTTTTCACTTTTGATCTATTAATTATTTTCAGCACATTTTAAACTCCTCATTCACAAGGAAGCTCCCGATTAGATACAACTGAGGTTCCCCATGTCATTTGGTCAGGATAGGTGACAAAGAATGCCATGGGACTGAGTATATTTCCTTCTCCTCCCTTCTCTCTCCCTCTCTCTCTCTCTCTCTCTCTCTCTCTCTCTCTCTGTCTCTCTCTCAGTCACGACAACTCACCATGGTTAACGTCTTAGAGGTGCATGCCCAATTCTGCTCCTCCTTGGCTAAAACATAATCAGTGTCTTATGTCTTTGGCCCATTTTCTAGAAATGCCTTTGTGTACGGGACTCCCATTGTGACAGTGGGTCACCTTGATGGGCCTTACTGAGCGGTTTGGCATGTTGATAAGGCTTTCTGCTTATGCTTCACCAGTGTGGATGACCCCACACCGCACAGCCCAATAGGTTTGGATCCGGGTGCCGTACAAAATACAACCATGGCTGTGCATTTGTTGTACTGAAACCTGACTTTATGCAGGTGCACCCTGTACCGCCCACTAATATCGAGCTTCTCGGGGAGTCACCTTCCCTCGCCTGCTTCTCCGATACCTTCCTCAGAGCTGACACCCACTGTCCCTCCTCCGTCGTTTCCACTGGGACAAGGACATTGCCGCAGATCAGATCCCTTGATTTCAACCTTGTGTGCCACTTTCCTATAATTTTTGAACGACTATCAACATCTTTTACCTGCATTGTCTCCTAATCTTGGATTTCTCTGTTGGATGCTGAAACTCATAACCGCCTGCACCGGGATTCCTGTGTGTATATTTAATATGGACATCTACATTCCGTGTTTGAGAAAGGTTAGCAAGAGTATAATTGTGAGGAACGCTGTTGTGAAACCTAGGAGGAGACAGAGTTTGTGGGGAAAACAGCTACCCACCTACTCACACATTTAATGAAGCAGGGGAATCACACCATCTCTGTACAAACGCATAAAAAAAAGATTAGAGCCTGGGAAGATAATACCTGAGCAGTCGCTGGGCTGTCTCTCAGGCAAAGTTGGAATCCAGTCCAAGAATTAAAGATAGACATGTAGGGGACTTCCCTGGTGGCGCAGTGGTTAAGAACTCGCCTGCCAATGCAGGGCACATGGGTTCTAGCCCTGGTCCGGGAAGATCCCACATGCTGTGGAGCAACTAAGCCAGTGCTCCACAACTACTGAGCCTGCACTCCATAACCCGCAAGCCACAACTCCTGAAGCCCGCGCGCCACAACTACTGAGCCCGTGTGCCTAGAGCCCGTGCTCCACCACAAGAGAAGCCACCGCAATGAGAAGCCCACACAGTGCAGCAAACAGTAACCCCTGCTCACCGCAACTAGAGAAACCCCACGCGCAGCAGTGAAGACCCAACACAGCCAAAAATAATTAAATTAAATTAATTAATTAAAAGAAAAAAGAGAGACATGTTACATCCAGGAAAATGTCCCAGACATTTCTTTCTTCTGCCCTCCGTCTCATGTGCAGATGTCATTTCTTAATTTAAATGACCTTTTTCCTCATATTTGTTTTAAACTTTTTTTCAATCGTTCAGGAAAGATTAGTAGTGATGGAGTTCAAAACTTATGGCAGCAAAATAATTTTTTTTCTTTGTTTGAGTCAACATTCCTTTTCTCTCAAATCCTGCAGCTTGTGACACAGCCACCGGAGTGAGATTCGAAGTCCAGAGCATCTCTGAGCATCAGCCAGGCCCTCGGTGAATAGAGAGCACTTTGTGATCCTGACTGTGTCCCTCTGCTCGTTCAGTTCTAGAAACCATGGGGCGCATTTCTGTATCTCCTCTGAAGACTACAGAGGATTTTACGGCGACTCGAGTGCACGGGCCTCACTGCCTTTCTCCTCTTCTTCTTCCTCCTCAGTCTCCGCCGTTTAGTCTTTCTCATCTATTTATTTTATTTTCTTTTGCTGTGTTGGTTGGGTGTATATTTGTAAGCTGTGTGAAATCCCTTTTGGCATAAAATCAGGAGAACATGAGTAACTATAACGAAACAAATAGATACATTATTATGGAGCACCTGGCACACACTATACCTAATTCCTGCACAGTGAGGCCAGGGACAGGACTGTTTTTTATCCTCCCATCTTCCCCTGGCTACAATGCCTTGCGAAATCGTACCAAAGACTTAATAAATGTCTGGTAAATTGTAGAGAATTGTTTCTGAGTCCATGTGGCAAAGCAGGGGACTTTCTGCCGGGTGACGGCAGAAAAAGTGAGTGGGATTCCAATACCAGTTATGTTTGAGCATCTTCGGTGTGCTGGCCTGTGTGTGTGTGGTGGGGGGGCACTGCGCCAGCCCCCGGGGGCCCAAAGCCCCGTGGTGTCCCAGACACAGGGGAGTACGCAGGCGGCGACGGGAAACACAGCAAGGGCACAAAATGCAAGGGAGGGGATGGCTGGGGCGGGGGGCAGCTGATGTTAGCTCCCACGGGTCTCCCGCCTCCGCCTGAATGCCGTCTCCGTGAAAAACACAGGAAACCAGGGTCCACAGCCAAGTGAAAATAACCCACAGCGGTGCTGACTTCCTCAAAAGCCTCCATGCTGAAGCACACGGAAGAGGTAACTCTTCGGCTCTTCCTGCAGATGCTGTAATTCCCCAGCCCCTACCTCTTCCCCGCTGGACGCACATCTGGTTCTGAGAAGTGAGGTGTCATTGAAGTTCAAATGTCTTAGATCTCTTGGAAGATAAAGACCCATCTTTGTAGTTCTCTGGTCTGGTGGACTAAGACGTGATGTCGGCGTTTAACCATGTTTTCTGAGGACTTCTATCTCCCTAAACTCACATATCCAATGGCATGAAGCAGGGTTGGTGAGTCGTAACAGATAATATGGTTTCCTGAACATTTGGTGTAGTTAAGGCCAGACCCCAGGGACTCAGGGGCCAGGGCAACATCCTCTTCCTCGGCCCGTCCTGAGCGGCTTAGGCAACTACTCGGCCCCGACACTGACCACCGCCTTCCGACGGAGCCCCAGCTGCATGCTGGGTTGTGGACCACATCACAGAGTCAGCCTGGGGCTCCAGATTAGAGCCCAAGGCCAAACTCAGACTGGCCCTGGCCCAGACACTTCTCCGTGGAGATGCACACCTGGGAGTCAAGAGCACAAACCCTGGTCCGCACCAGGTTCTGTTTTCTGAGCAGCACGATGTGCAGCTGTGGGTTAAGTGACGGAGAAATAGGCAGGTGAGGACTTGCTAGCGAAGTCCTGGGCGGGAACGCAGTGTCCTGGTGGTCACACCCCAGAGAAAGGTTAGTGTCTAGACCACAGAACCCTCCTGTCCTTTTCAGACAGGGCTGTGGGTTCTGCCTCCAGAGCTCCTCGGGCCCCATAGTCCCGAGTTCAATGCCATGCTGCGTCCATACCTGGGTTTACACTCCAGACTCAGGCAAAGTCTGGTTTATCTTGTGTGTGCTCAGATCAGCTTTTCCTACCGAGCTCTCCACAAGGGCACGGCCACACCCTTCACCGTGTCACCCACCAAAAACCTGGGCCGTCCCTTTCCTTGACAGTTTGAGTCCTGCGCCGGTATCATCTCTCTCCTCTGGGTGCTGATATCTTCCCTGTGCCCGGGCCCCAGCTCGGTCCCTCACCGTGTCACTTGGAAGGCTGGTTTCCCAGCTCAGGTTCACGTGCTTTCCATACCATCTCTGCACTTCTGCTAGAGGGCTTTCTAAAATAGAACACGTCCACAGGATGCCCTGCTAAACACTAGTGGTTGGTCTTCAGGGTCAAGTTTGGCAAAGGGGTCCTTCATTTGCACTCCCCCCACTCCGCCCTCTTGGGCCCACTCATGCTTCCCACCTCTGGGCCCTGGCGCCACCCTCCTCTGCACTTTCCGTCTCCTCATCTGCCTAGTGAGCTTCTCTCCTTAGTAACCACGGTGGCTTCTTCTCCTTGTGAAGTGCTCCTTGATTTTCTCGAGCAGAGGTCCCTCACCCTTTTCACCATCATCACTATACCTGACACACTCTTCTAATGATTGCCTGAGTTGACCTGTGTGCCCAGAACAAAGTGTTTGTTTAAGAAGTACTTTAGCTGTTACTGCGTTTACACATCTACCTAGTAATTACTTGTTTCCATGGCTGTCCCCTTCAAGTTTGGGCACTGCTCGGTAATAGGGACTGGGCCTTATAAAGTTTGATATCCCGTGCGCCTTGTGCCATAGCTGGCGTGTCGCCAGTGTTCTGTACATTTTTGATGATGACGGGAGAGGAATCACAACTAGTCTCGTGGTAAGTTCCGTTAGCGTCACTCAACTGAAATTGGTTGAGTGTTTTTAAAAATTACGAATATTTCAGAGGTATTATGTCCAGATCTCTCTACCTTTAAAAAAGGAAAGTGGTAAACTGGTAACGATACAAAAAGAATAGAAAAACCAGTGATTGGAGGATAGAGAATTTTGGTCCCACGAGAAAAGAAAGAAGTAGCTCAGTCGTGTGTTCCTTGCCCTCCTGGATTTCACCTCTTTTCTCTCTGAAACAAGGAGCTGTGTGCTGTCTGGGCCACTCCCAGGCCGGAGGGACCGTGATTCTAAGTGCAGCCAGCGGCTTCCGGAGGACAGGACACAGGAGTTACTGTGGGTAAACTTGGGCAGGTTACTCCCTGTCACTGCAGGTCTGATAATGAGGAAGTGGGTTACATTTATAGGGAGGGTTTATAGATAAAAGGAAGAATTTCTTGGCAATAACAGAGAGAAAATCATGAGATATTTTTGCCTGTAGATTTCAGAGGTGACGGCCTTGGATTGCTTGGGTTTTCGCCTGCTGGGAGCCCAAGTAACTACGGTGTGGCCGACACCTTGGCTGTCCCTGCTCTGCCTTCCTTCCAACTCAGTGACCTGCTGTGACCCAGGGGTTCGAATCCAGAGTTAAATGCACAGCACCTGCCCTCAGAGTGCGGCCTGTGAGGTGCCCGCACGGCCTTTGCTGAGAGAGTTCAGAGGGCAGAGGGGCTTTACTGTGGCCCCGGTGGGCGAGGAGGTGATGTCTGGACTGGGTGAGGAAATGCAGAAGAGTCACCATGTTTGGAAAATGACGAAGGGACATCTAGACCGAGAGGGAAGCCTGGAAGCAGGAGAGCAGGATGGAGGCGCCTTCCAGCGAGGCCGAGGGACATCTCTGCGCTTGTCACCCAGGGCTCTGGCTCTGTCACTGATGCTCCCTGGGCCGCTTTCTTTCTCAGTAAAACCACTAGTCCATTTTCATGCTGGATGCTTTCAATAAAACGTTCACCACAGTCGCTGGGCCTGGCGTTACCCTCCCATTTTAGACGAGGAAATTGTGACCCAGAGATGTTAGGTCACTTGTGAGAGGTCACACAGCAAGGAGGGCGTACAGCCGGGCTTTGAACCCGGAACCGTTTGGCTCTTGCTATTTTTTAAAGCACCGACTCGTCCTCCATGAAAATGAAGATGACCGTACATACCAGGCCTGTGTGTGTGCCAAGGAGAGGATGTCTGGGGAAGTATCTGGAAAACTGTGAGGCACTTTTCAAATGTAAGGTCTTAGGAACGGAGGCAGATTTACTTTACAGCCAGAGATTTTGAGCTGCCCTGGACTAGTGTTAAGAATATCTTCCCTCTTTCCTTGTGTAAGTGTGTATGTCAGCATGTGTGTGAGTTCGTGTGTGTGTGTGTGTAAGAGAGAGAGGGAGGGGGAGTAGGAAACCACACAAATCTTGATTAATTACTTCAGAACGTTCATTTAAAGAGTGGAAATGTTGGTTGCATTCTTGCAGCAACTGAAAAATTTCCATTCCTGGCACTTCTCTGTATTTCTCAGATCGGGTGGCTAGAATAGCAATCACAGCTTGGTTGTGTATGTGTGTGCATGGGGACACATGTGCTTATTTTATATTTTAACTCACAAAATAATCAGGTTCAATGTACAGAACCAGCAATGCTCTGGGGCACAGTGGACAGCTAATTTGCTGGTCACAAATGTGCCTCTGGTACATGTACAAAAGCTTGTCCACAAGCAGATGGATTTTGTTCCCCCAGGGAGGGTGACTGTGGTGCTGATAGTCAGTGACTGGGGCATCTTGCTAGTCTCGTGACCCTGAATTCATACAGATGATAATGAAGACAGTTGATCTTTTGCCTTTACTGGCTAGTGTAGGACTAGTTGTGACAGCACCCACCGCCCATCTGGGAGCCCACACTTTGACCGTTGTCTTCCAGACACTTTATTTACAAACCACTTGTGGCTGACATCCCGTAGCAGGTGACCAGAGTCTGGAACCACTTGGACCTCGTCGCATCTTGTTTTAGGGCCCAATGGAAAACATCTTTCTTCATGATTTTGTTGGACTGTTCCTTCCCACCTGAATTGTATGGCGCAGCAAAGCTGAACATAGCCAAGCAATGGAGAATGAGTCAGGGGTGGGCGTCCACATTCCCGCCTGAGGATGTGGAACCAAGCGGGAATGCAGCCCAGATACCCAGGAGCCTCTCGCCTGTTGGTGGCCCCTGTCCGAGCAGACACCAAGCTGGCCGGTGGTGTGGCTCCTGACATCTTTCATCGCAGGTTAAAGGTCTTCCCCAAGGGATACACCAACTCCTGATCAGTTTTCCTTGTGATGGTTGGCATTGGCACAGGTGGTCTTGCCCAGTGGACAGGCTGGGGGCGAATGAGCTGGGTTCAAATCTCCAGTGCATCCCATCCACTATGAAACCTTGGGCAACATAAGTTCTAAGCCTCGGTTTCCTCATGTTTCCTTACCTCCAGGGCTGTTGTGGGAACGATCCTGGAGCACGGGGCCATTGTAAGGATTTGCAATCACACATGTGAAATGCCTCGGGTAGGGCTTGGTAGCGGCAGTCAGATGACATAAAGTGACAGCACGGTAACGTCCAAGGGTCCAGGCATGGATGTTGGCTGACATCTTGGGCCAACGTCCTTCCTTCACTGCCCACAAACCACCTTTTCACCACAGATAGAGAAGGCGCAGGGGGATTTCTGGAAAGGGCTTCGTGGGGCTCTATGCTCTGCAGGAGGACACGTCTTGCTTGAGGACCTGCTGGAACCTTGGGTCTGGTGGAACCTGAGCCCAAGCCTTGCCGTCCGGGCCGAGGAGCCTGTGCAGAGCCCGGGAAGCCCACTGGAGTGAGGGCTGTGGTGGACACACCGCCTTCTAGCGGCTCCCAGGCAGGTCGAGGGGCCTCTCCAACCAGACCCGGGGGAGTGGAGGGCTGTTGACCGGGCCCTGGCATCCGCCCAGCCCGCAGGTAAGGCTCTGATACCGTGGGAAGCCAGCCACGTCCTGCCCGCCTTGCCCCGTTTGCTCGTTGTGATGAGGTGCCCCCTCATGTTCGTGTAGCCCGTTGGGGTGTGCACAGCCTTCACCTGACTCTGCAAGGTGGGCCTCGCCCCTTGTCAACCAGGTAGGAAGCCCATCTTACAAAGAAGGAAGGCGGCAGGCCAGCCTGCAGTCACCCGGCTTGTGACCTGGTGCTGAGGACCCAGGGCGGGGCCGCCTCCACACCCAGCTTAGTGCTCTCTCTGGGCACTCACGTTCCGTGGGTGTCAATGTTTGAATTAGAACTTTTTTTTTGGCCGAGCTGCAAGGCTCGTATGATCTTAGTTCCCCAATCAGGGATCGAACCTGGGCCCTCAGCAGTGAAAGCGTGGAGTTCTAACCACAGGACTGCCAGGGAATTCCCAGCAATAACTTTTAGATGAGTAAACTTTGGTGGCTCTCAGCAAATGCATCCACACGGATCCCTGCCGCCCCTAGCCTGGACCCCCCGTCCCCAGACACTGGCCCCCGGCTGGCCCTGGCCCTGGCCCAGCCCAGCTCTTCTGTTGCCACCCCCTGGTGGAGCCTCTTCCGTCTTCCTCCTTCTACCCGACAGACACACTGAAAGCAAGGGGGCAAATTCCACAGACTCATCCCTCACGCCCGCCCGTCTTCACGCTGAGCCTTCCTCTCCTGGGGCATCAGGCATGAGCTTCTGTCTTGTCTTCAGTTGTCACTGTGTCCGCCTCCTTCCCTCCCTGCCTGGGCTCCACCTGGCCTCTGCACACACCTCTGCCTTCCCAGCATCCGGGGGTCACTGGTTGCTCCTTTTCGCTCAGATCTTCCTTTTCACCTCATCGGCTGACTCACTCCCCTAGTGTAGAAATCTGCTGGATTGTCACCTTGCTCTGAACAGCTTCACTGGATTTCCAGCTATTCCCCACCTCTCCTTTCATGACAACTAGCTTCTCTTGGTCCTTAATGTTCTGAAATTGAGTGACGGCATGTCTCGGTGTGGGCTTAGCATTTTATCCAGGATGGAATTCAGTGGAAAATGACCTTCGAATTCGAGGGCTTTTCTTTCTCAGCTCTAGACGATGTATTGCTATTTGTTTACACGCTGTGTCTCTTCCATTCTCTGTTTTCTCCTCCTAGAACTCCTTCCTGCTGGTCCTCTGCATCGTTCACGTGTATTTATAGTTTCCATTTCTTTATGGTGTGTGTGTTTTTTTTTTTAAGGTGGAAGCTTTGCTTATCTGCTGGTGCCTGACTTATGTCCTCCCCTATGTGAAAGAGGATGTCACAAGCCTGCATCTGACATTAATTAATTAATTTATTTTTGCTGTGTTGGGTCTTCGTTTCTGTGCAAGGGCTTTCTCTAGTTGTGGCAAGCGGGGGCCACTCTTCATCGCGGTGCGCAGGCCTCTCACTATCACGGCCTCTCCTGTTGCGGAGCACAGGCTCCAGACGTGCAGGCTCAGTAGTTGTGGCTCACGGGCCTAGTTGCTCTGTGGCATGTGGGATCCTCCCAGACCAGGGCTCAAACCATTGTCCCCTGCATCAGCAGGTGGACTCTCAACCACTGCGCCACCAGGGAAGCCTCTATTGTGTGTTTTCTGAACACATTGCACAGTGCTCTGGGAGAGCTACTCGGCAATAATTCTCACCACATTATTTTGGACTTTGTATGCTATGAAGCCCTTATTAATTTTTTTCATTTGAAGAATTCTATTTTCCTTTCCCGGAGTCTTCGTGGATTCTTGTTTCTTTCACCTGTTCTTGTCTGATTACCCCTTTTCGTGGCTTTGGAGGTGCAGTCCTTGCCCTCTAAGCATTCATACTCACAGAGTTGCCTGGTTTAACTATGGGTGGTGCTCACTCTACCCTGTGTGCTGGGCTTCTTGCCGCTCTCTCATCTCAAGGGCTGTGCTTTCTTGCTAGACTGTTCCTTGCTTCTATACATGGCAGGCTGACCGCTGGGGAGTGGGGTGAGGTAGCAGGAGTGACCTCATGAGCATATACCCTTGCTGATTTCAGGAGCTGTGCTGCCTTGTAGGGAACCTTGGCTGCCAAACTTTTGGGGTCACTGCTTCTGGTTGTCCATCCCTGGTCCTGGCCTGTCTGCCAGGAGGCCGACAGCTGGGGAGGGAGTGAGTTGGGGAGAAGGGGCCCCCAGAGCAGCACAAATTACTTCCAGGGAGTCCTCTTCTCTCACAGCTTTCATTACCCTCTTCGTGTTCTTTTCTCTAAAAAATAGAGGACCTGGATGAAATATTACCCAGGGAATCAGTTTTCTAGGCTGATTGCCACAAATCATCCAAAGATAGCCAGTCTCTCAATGTGAATGCGAAAACTAGACATAAATTATCGTGTTTCTTTTTAGAATGGTATGTAATATGTTTCACAGGGAGGGCAGTAGATAAATGGCTCATTATATTTTTATGGCAAAACACTGTTTTTTCTTCACGAGGTTATTAGAGACAGAGGGAAAAGCCAAGAACTTCGAAATGACACCTCCCCTCCCCCATCCTCCCATCCGCACTCCCCCCAGCTCGAGAGAAGACGGTTTCTTGCTTGGCAATATGGAAACTATCGGTTGGAGGAGCATTTTTTAGGAATGTCCTCACCTTGGCTTCCCACTCCACTGAGCATATTGCAAATTTTCACTCTGTTCTCTATGGGCGATGCCTGCCAAGAACAGCCTGCGCGAGGTGTTGAGCCTGAAGCTCTGTGATGCTTTCAGCAGTAACTGTGACACGTCACCACTCTGCACCTGGCCCGACCTGGCTGCTGGTCTAACTCGCCGAGCCTGGTCCAAGAGTGCCTGTGGCTGAAGACTGCGTTTCTACCTTTTCCTTTCAGCCATCCCATGAATGCTATCACCTCTCATTTCTCCAGAAAAAGTGACGAGAGAGGCATCAGGAAACAAAGCCCTATTATTAAAATGTGTAGGGAGGGCTTCCCTGGTGGCGCAGTGGTTGGGAGTCCGCCTGCCAATGCAGGGGACACGGGTTCGTGCCCCGGTGCAGGAAGATCCCACATGCCGCGGAGCAGCTGGGCCCGTGAGCCATGGCCGCTGAGCCTGTGCGTCCGGAGCCTGTGCTCCGTAACGGGAGAGGCCACAACAGTGAGAGGCCTGCGTACCGCAAAAAAAAAAAAAAAAAAAAAAAAATTGTGTAGGGAACTGAAACTTTTTCAATCATAGGCCAAAGGGCTAATGATTGGTCAATACTTCTTTCCGCAGAACAAAAGTTTCTTTTGGCTTTTCCTGTTCACTCTGGGCCACTTTGTCCTTCGCTTGTGTGCACATGAATGTCCAGCCCTCCCGCTCTGGGCAGGTCCTGCTGTCTTTGGTGCCGTGAGGCTGAGGGATGAGTTACTGGGAGATCCTGGCTTGAAGATGCACATGCAGCCTACGGTCCTGGAGGTGCCAGGTCTCTGTTCATTAAACCAGCAAATCCTCCTTTTTGCTTCTCTTGCAAGTGAAAAACTCTCCATATGAGTTCTGATCTGGGAAGGATCAGAAATACAAGTTTCAATGCTTTTCTACTGAGCTGCCCAAAGCTGGCGCTAGGCTAACGTGAGCTGAGTCAGGCCTGTGGTGCCAGACTTGGACTCTGGTCCCCTGCCTGGCCCTGAGCACTGCAGTGTCTTCAGGGTGATGTGGGCCTGGACTCCTTCAAACAAAACTATTTCAAACCAACATAGAACAAATCTGTTTAAAAGATGGTTGCTGCTTTTGTGTTATTATCTCTCTCTGAGCAATGTTTCCTCCTTCAAGAGCTTTTAAGCTCTTGGCTGGGGGCTGTATCTTGCGCACGTTCCTCATTTTATCCTCCCAAAGCCCAAGCACAGCGGCCTGGGCACCGGAAGCCCTTAACTGATACGGGGTCCTAGAGCGAAGTGGTGTGGGCTTAGACCCCACTGGGCTCTGGAGTCCAATTGCCTGAACGTCATTCGTGTGAAGAGCTTAGCACAGTGACGGCCAGAGGGGGCACCTGGAAAATGCTAGTTTCGATTATTAGTAAGGATGGATGTTCCTTGAATGAGTCCTTAAGCAGTATCTCAGGCAAAGGTGTTAGAGAGAATGCTCCCACCCCCAACATCTGACAGCCTCCTGAGTGCATCCTGCCCGCTGCACGATGCCTGCACCTTGAGCTGTTTTGGCAAATGCTCCCCTCCTGGAAGGCAGGGCTGGGCAGCTGTTGGACGTGCTCCTGGTCCAGCTCCATGGCTGATGGTGGCTTATCATCAACCTCCGGGCTGCCCATCACTCCATCAAATGCTCCGAGAGGGCCGAGTTTGAATCATGACGTATGCAGTTTATCCCTCTTTAGGAAAAGATATATTTGAAAATGCACCACCGTGTGTCTACAGCAGAATCTTAAGACCCCACTCACCCTTTGATTCTATGACACGGTTGAATTCTGAACCACAGCAGAGATGACTTCTCATGTGCTCAGAGGACAGAGAATGATGTAAAGAGAAAATCCTATAATTCACTGCTTTCCTGTAAGAACAGTTATGTTTTGAAAATCAAGCGAGAACCACAGGAAGATGTAGAATCTGGTGAACTAGGCCACGGTTTAAATAGAAAATTTTAAAATATTCCTCACACGTGGATGAAGGGTTAGTTTCTTCACTCACAGAAACAAAAAGGATCCAGCAAGTGAGTATCATAGGATTTGCAGTTCTGCACAGGCTGAAATTCCACAAAAATTGCTTTTCTTGTACGACTTTCATCATTCTTGTTAGGTTTGTAGAGACGTCAGTAAAATTTGGAGCTGGGTAGAACCACCTGAAAGAATTAAATCCCAGGAAACCACAGAATCCAGTCACCCAAACAGAGGTTTTAGAAAAGGGCTAAGTGAAATGGAGAGAAGTTGCCAGGGGTGTTGAGTCCTTCTCTTGAACTCTTAAAAAGAAATGTGGAGAGGGCTTCCCTGGTGGTGCAGTGGTTGAGAGTCCACCTGCCGATGCAGGGGACACGGGTTCGTGCCCCGGTCCGGGAAGATCCCACATGCCACGGAACGGCTGGGTCCGTGAGTCATGGCCGCTGAGCCTGTGCATCCGGAGCCTGTGCTCTGCAACGGGAGAGGCCACAACAGTGAGAGGCCCACGTACCGCAAAAAAAAAAAAAAAAAAAATTGTGGAGAAACAATAGCAATTTAGGTATTTCTCATGCTAATGCAGTATTGCTCCCTCCAGACTAGATTTGCCCATGTATTAGTCCTGTGCTTACACAAGTTAAGGAGAGATTGC
This sequence comes from Hyperoodon ampullatus, assembly GCF_949752795.1. Lineage (NCBI taxonomy): Eukaryota > Metazoa > Chordata > Mammalia > Artiodactyla > Ziphiidae > Hyperoodon > Hyperoodon ampullatus. The sequence continues at coordinate 86,507,972 of NC_136925.1, read as the reverse complement.
TGGAATATTATGAAATAATTAAATAATTTTTGAGACATTATTTTATTTTGCTTTTAAATACCTAATAGTATTGGACATTTTAAAGCTGGAAAGACCTCCAACAATTTTTTTAGTCTCTCTCCCTATCTTCTGTTCAGTTTATGAATATGCCCGTTTTGTAAATGTGACAGTTGAGGCCCAAAGGATTAGGGAATATGCTCAGAAATTGTAACAAAGGAGTATAAACAATATGTACTTCTCTATGTAGCTTTACAATTTTTCATATGCATGAAAGTGTATACTGTTATGTAAGCTATCAACATATAGCTCAGGAATTGGCAGCTTTTCCATTTTTCTTTGTTGTAGTACCTTGTTTGCACTACACGTTATTACTCTACCAGGTTACTGACCTTTTTTTAGGATACAAAGTCTTTAAATTCTCTGGTCTTCTGTAGTTCTTTTTCCTTGTCCATATTTTAAAAACATGTGTATACTGAGAAATGACTCTTGTACTCACATTTAAAATGCTTTAATATGTGTCTTATATTAGAGCATTCTAATGTGGATTAGTGTTTGGTTTTCTATGCTTTGTGCATTGAAATCCTGGATTTTTATGAGAAGAGGAACACAGTACAGGCAGAGGGAACTGCATGACTGGAGGCTCGGGGCAGGGCGCGTAGCCAGACTGCGGATGGAGAGACGGAGACAGATTGCAAAGATGCTGGACGTCAGGCCAGGGCATCGGGACTGCACCTGGCAGGCGGTGGGGAGGCAGCATAGGTGTGTGAGCAGGTGAGGGACCGATCTGTTTTGCGTTTCAGGAAAGCTCAGCTCGAAACCCTGGGAGATATGAATTGAATGTGGGGGGACTGGCAGAGGGAGACAATTCTGAAGTCATCGCAAAGATCTAAGTGAGGGGTAACGAGGCTTAAATCAAAGCAATGGAAGTGGCAAATGAACGAGAAACGCCATGAAAGTGAACTTTTTGCCTCTTCTATGCTCTCTGTGCTTCCAGCCCTACGTTCAGAGCCTGATCTTCAACATCAGAAGGTGGGAAACTTGGGTCTTGTACATGCCAAGCGACTAGTCAAACAGGAGATTAGTTTGTCCAGACACGTATTGCAGAGCAGTGATGGAAAACGGGACTGTGGTAGCCGCCAGGAGATATCATGGAGCCCGGCAGCCCGTCTGAGCATCTCTTTCCAACCAGGTCTCCCCACGAGCATCAGGGAGATCTGTGGGGGCTTCGAGGTGCTTAGACGGAGCCCAGCTGGAGCTGTGTTGAGTGTGTTTGCTGCTGTTGTTGGCTATTTATTCACCTGTGGGGTTAGCCAATCTGATAACCAGTCCCATTGTCCATCCCTTTGATCTCCTCCACCACCGAGCTGTGAAGAGCTGAATGCTTGCCTTGGAGTCTCCCTTGGGTCCAAAAGTGGCCATGGGACACTGCCTGGCCAGTGAGATGCAAACCAAAGAAACCCACGTAGAAGTTGCAGGGACACCGGGTGCTTCCTTGTAAAGGCCATGCTGGCGCTGCCCTTCCTGTCTGCCCAGCTTGAATGCTGCCACACCCACCCAGCAACCATGAGCTGACAGGGACGAAGGTGGCAGAGATGGTGTCAACACTGATGGTGGGAGGGAGGATATGGGGAGACCAGGGCTCTGAGAACCCCACACCACACACTCCCGTCCTCTTATCTCAGAGAAACAAAGCCCCGTCGTGCAGGCTCTGAGAGCTGGGTTTTCTGTTGCTTCAGAGTGTGCTCCTACCTGATGCACAGTGGCTTTTCTCCTTCCTTGGGAGCCAAAGGCTTCCTAATAGGTAGATGTTAAGCCCTGAATATCTAGAAGCAAATCAAGCCTCCCTGTGGATGTGGACGTTCTATAAGATATGCTTCAACCGTCAAATTACCACTGCCTTTGGCTCCAGGTTTGCTAACACAATCCTAATAACATCAGTAATCTCAATAGTAATAATGCCGGACATGGCATCTTCTGTAATACTTTTATTTTTAAAAATTTAACTCAAGGGCTTCCCTGGTGGCGCAGTGGTTGAGAGTCCGCCTGCCGACGCAGGGGGCACGGGTTCGTGCCCCGGTCCGGGAAGATCCCACATGCTGCAGAGCGGCTGGGCCCATGAGCCATGGCCGCTGGGCCTGCGCGTCCGGAGCCTGTGCTCCACAACGGGAGAGGCCACAACAGTGAAAGGCCTGCGTACCGCAAAAAAAAAAAAAAAAAAAAAAAAAAAAATTTAACTCAAAAATTTCCTTCTCTCCTTACAAAAACCTGCACATGGATGTTTTTAGTGGTTTTATTTACAACAGCCAAAACCACTATAGAAGCAACCAGGATGTCCTTCAGTAGGTGATGGATAAATAAACTGTGGTGCATCCAGACAGTAGAACATTATTCAGCACTAAAAATAAACGAGCCATCAAGTCTGGAAAAGACATGGAGGAACCTTAAATGCATATGACTAAGTGAAAGAAGCCAACCTGAATAGACTACATACTGTATGGCATCAACCGTACGACACTGTGGAAAAGGGAAAACTATGGATCAGCACAAAGATCAGTGGTTGCCAGGGGTTAAGAGGGAGGGAGGGATGGACAGAGGGAACATAGGATTTTGAGGGCAGTAAAACCACTCTGTACGTGGTTTCACTATATATGATAGTGTAATGGTGGATACGTGACATACGCATTTGATAAAACCTATAGAATGTACAATGCCAAGAGTGACCCCCAATGGACCTTAATGTATTAATATTGGTTCATCAACTGTAACACGTGTGCCACATCAATGCAAAGTGTTAATAGTAGGGAACACAAGTCCAGGGCCGGAGGGGATGTATGGGAATTCTCTGTACTTCCTGCTCAATTTTCTGTAAACCTAAAACTGCTCCATAAAACGTGTATTAATTTAAGAAAATAATAAACTGTTAACAAAGAAACAAATTTCCTTTTCCTACCTCTTGAAGAAGTATTTTAGAAATTAATATTTCATCATTGAATGTTGTAAGGGATAAGTTGGGAGAGCTATTAAGTAAGTGGTTTAAAAGCACTTCTGTGAGAACAGAGAGAAGGAAGGCTCAAAGTCGCAGAGCAAGCCATGGAGCCAAGCCTAGCATATAAAGTTCAGTTAGAAAGTTTCGGTGAATGCCAAAATGGTAGCTCAGCAGCAACTTCAAAAAAACAGATTTTTCATTTTTCAGGTCTCTCTGTTTCGGTTCATAATTTCCCCTAATGCTGGATTTGAAATATAATTTTGAAGCGGCCAGGAGAGAGGCTGCTCGGCTCTTTGATAGTTAGGAGAGGTGTTGGGAAACCCGCAGCTCTGGGTTAGGAATGTGCTGTGGCCACTCTTTGCTCTTATAAAAATAAAAAGTGGCCAAGGAAACACACAGAAAAGTTTTCCTTAGCAAAGCGAGTGGAGCCGCGTTTTCGGGCCTCATGGCCTTGGGGAACACGGGCGAGATAATTCAAGGCAGCTGCAGACCCAAGTCCACACCGGGCTGTCCTGCTGGGGTGGGGTTAGAGGGGTGTGGTATCCTTCCACTCGAAAGCTCATAGGCTTCTGGTGACTTTTCCCTATTTCTTTAAGAAGACACAATGAAAATCTAAGGCAAAAATGTCGCAGGTTTTATTGTAATAGTAATATTGAAGGACAAGCTTGATAGAGGTGACAAGTTTCAGGGGAGGTGGGAAGTGTAGGTAAAACTGAGGAGCTGTATGATTTCCCAGTGTTTTCCCCACATACTATAAAACATAAGCAGTTCATGTCATACACTTATTACCATGATTCCAACATGGAATTCCAGCAAAATCTCATCATGATCGGGTGAACCCGGCTGCCCTAAATGCTGTGCTGTTATGCTTATTGAGAGACACGGAATTTATTAAAGCTGGGGAGACAGGATATGCACAAGCGAAACACTAAAAATGGTGCCAGGCAGCCCATGGCAGGGGCAGTGATGGCCACGTGGGGAGAGACCAAGTGCGATAGTGGCTGAGAGGGAGGTTCTGGAGCCGGAAAGCCAACTGTGAATCCCGGCTGGGAAAATCATTCAATTTCTCTGTGCCTCACTGCTTCGTCTAAGAAATGGAGGATACCAGTCCCCACTTCAGAAGGTTACTGGGAAAAGGAAATAATACGGAAGTACTTAACACACTGCCGGGAGCAGTACATTGTTGATGAAGGTTAACTCTTTATTATAAATTATTAGAGCAAGTGTGTGATAAAATGCCAATTGAGGAGTTTTGACTCTCTAGCTAGAACAGTGCCTGGCTCATTGTAGCTCTGTGATAAAAGTTTGTTGAATGAGGATCAAGCATCCTTTATTAAAGGAAAGCAAGATCACCACTTGCATGGAGAAGGCAATGACTTGACCTGGATCTGAAAGACTCAGAGTTGTGGAGAGTTGGAAATTAAACCAGAAGAAACAGCAGGTGGAGGACACTGCTGAAGGGGGTAATCAGACCTCTGTAAATGGAAGAAGTGGTGTTGGGAGGAGACCAAACCAAAAAGGAGGATCGGAGCCATTGAAGAGGACCTTGAACCTGAGGGTCAGGAGTTGGAATTTCACATCATGCACATGTGGGTGAGGTTCCAGGAAGAGTAATCTAGCATCGCTCATGGAATCAACTGGAAGGGCAGCCAACTGCTGGTGGGAACCAAGCAAGCAGAGGCACTTCAGCGGTGAGATACTGAAGATGTGAACCAGAGTGGCAGCCAATAGGTCAGAGAGTGTCCCGAGGAGGGGGTCTCAGTCTGGACAGGACCAAGTTTGATCTAGCTATTCATCCTAAATTGAAGTTCTGCAAAGCCTGAAAGGGAGAAAGAGTACAAAGGTAATACCCTACTAGAAGACATAAAATAAATTCAGAAACAGAGTCAGCATATTGACATTTGTTCTGTTGCTTGTGATCTAATTTGTTACTTTACAGAGCTGGTGAGTCTAGTGTGATTCTGTGTCAGTTCAGAAGCGGTTTCTCAGATCCTTCACCAGCTGATGGGACACCATGAAACAGTGAGTGTCGCTTATGTCGGTCTCGAGAAAGGCCTGTAGGGCTTTGGTCCCTCCCATAAACTGACCGTTGGAGCTTGAAGGCATATACAATGATGTGACATGTTGGAGCCAAAGATAACCCCCATCTTACATCATTCGAACTTATATGAGCAAATAATGTACAAAGAAATCAGTAACTTTCCAAAAAGGACACAAATACTTTCTCAAATCTGGGTAAGAGACCAGATCTCCCAACTTGTACTCCAGTTTTACATTATTTCATTGAATTTTTGCCATTGGTTTAGTTTACTGTGTGGTCTGCTTCACGTCTGAGGATTTAACTAGATCAGGCTGTGATTCATCCTTTAATATGGATTTCCCGTTTTTCAGTGCTTTGGACTTCCCAGGTTCAGCTGAAGACTGGTACAGTTTAAATTTGTTCTCATGACCACTTCCAGGCTGGCTGCTGTCTTCCTGACTCAAAAGGCCCCTTTTTGCATTCCAGATGGATCTGCTCTTCCTAGGTATTGGGAGTCTTCATGAAAGCCCACTTGCAGAAAGAGCTGTCTCTGCATGCAAAAAAAGAAGGTGCTAAGCAGAAGGAACCACCCGTGGGAAGGCTTTGAAGAACCACAGCTTTTGCCAGGATGTCCTTTCTAGGGCACTAACAAATGCAAAACAGGTAGGCGGTGCTCCCACCTTAAGACAAAATTGCCAGAAAGCAAGCTCATCTCTCATCCTCTCGACTCGGTGTGCAAACTGAAAATGGTAAAAAAGGCTATAAACCATGTTACTGTGAGTGAATTATGTTGGATTAAAAACTTAATATCAAACCTCATAAACCTGTTAAAACAGTCAGCAAAGATTGTACTTTTGTGTATGTAAGGATAACTATTGAAGCATTCTCTGGGTTCTCCTACTCAGATCATAGAGCATGTTTTAAATTCTGGAAATTGGCCATATTTTATAAGTCAGTCTAACTTCACTTTTTAGGGGAGATAGTATAACAAAAAGGAAGTCCAGCTTAACAACGATAAAGGAAAAACAAGAGATTGGACTGGATTCATGCAAAATAATATTTTTTTAAAGAAATCTCTGACACCAATATTCTTATTCTTCCTCATATGTTAGCCCTTATTATTATTCTATAATTGTATAATATTTTATATTTTTATTTTCCCATTCTTTCCCCCAAGTCATTTTTACTTCCTATCAACAACAACAACAAAAAAACAGCCAGAATGATGTTGGAACTCAACAGATAACTACAAAAAATAAAAATTTTATAACATCTGACTTTCTCAGCATTCATATAGGGTCATTTTGGTAAAAATAGTTTTTTTAATCAGTTTTCTTAAGGACTGGACTGTTCCTCCTACTTTGATATTCAAATCATGCTGTTTGAGGACCCTACCCTATTGTCATCCTTGTTGATTCTCTCTTCCCCCATCTGGTCTGACTGTTAGCTTCCACCCTGTCCATGGAGCGTATGGTTAGGGCACATCTCTCACATGACTCACAGGCTTCCTGAAATCTTCCAGCTCTTGAAAGAATTGCAGTTTCGTTTTGCAATCCATTGGCATTGAATTCTGTGTTAACGTATCCATTAGCAAAAGTAGCAAAGACTGACAAGCAAAGGTATTGATGAGATGGTCTGGGAGACACGTTCCTGTGGAGTGGGGAAGGCTTGAGTGAGGACTCAATTCCTTAGGTATTCAATTCCTTTGGGAAAATGTGTTACAAGGACTTCTGCTTTCCTACCCAACCTTGTAACTAGGGGATCAGATACCAACTTATTTTCACAACAATACTTCAAGCAAGGTATTATTATCCCCACTCTACAGATGAAAAAACTTGAAGCTGGGAAAGTTCATTGATCTGCACGAGGTCCTGCAGCTCATAAGCTGGTGGCCTGTGGAGCGTGGATGTAGATCCAAACGCAGATGACTCCAAGGCCAGGGAGAAGGGGAGGGTCACTGCTCCCTGCTCCGGAAGCAGAGGAGTGCAGCCCAGTCTTCCCAGGCGGTGAATCCATCCGTGTAGACACCACAGATGGGGTTTCCACTGGGCCTTCCTCAGTTCTTCTCACTCTGTGAGGGTAGGAGGAGGACAGGGGTGGTGTCGCTCCCGGCTCCCGCAAAGGAGAGGCACAGGAGGGTCTGACCCTTAGGCAGTGGTCCTCGAAGTCTGCTCCAGCAGCATCAGTGTCGCCTGGGAATGATAGAGACGTAAATTCTTGAGTCCCACGCCCCAAACACACTCCCACTGGTGGGTTTCAGTTACCACTGTGACGTCACTAATGCAGAGTTGGGGAGAGATGTACACACACAACCAGCTCTTCCAAGGGGAGTGGGCAGTTACTTCTGCTATCACGTGATGTCTGCATTCCTCAAATTCAACCCATTGGCCAAATTGTGCATTAAAAACCACGGGACTTAGAGTAAAATGCAGTCAGGGCCACAGCACTCAAAAATTTTTAGTGACACTTAATAGAAAGATAGTAACTCAATAAAAATGGCAGCCCAGTTTGTCCATGTGAACTGGTTAAGAAATGTGTGGATACTGTGATAAATGTGTCACTTCGCAAAGGTCACCTTGATAAAGTCTGAAGTTTGCTTGTGGAAGTGAGTGCTTACAGTGCTGGGGGCCCGCCACGTCCAGCACCCTGTCTGCAAGGGGAAGAGAATAAGAGAGGGGGAGAGAGAAAAAAGACCCCAAGAGCAAAAGAACAGGAAACAGAGGGAAAAATACAAAATAGGGGAGAGTACAGGGGACACTGAGGACAGGGAGGGCCCAGAGCTCCGAGGGGGAAGGAGTGCAGCTGATGTTATACAGAAGTGCTGGCAGGAGAGTCTTCTGAAACCAGACAGAAAGGGTACCACCAGCTGCGGTGGGTGTGGCTTGTCGTCCTGGTGACCCGAGCGCGTGTCCATTTGTGTGCTCCTGCTTCTGTCACCTGGGTTCTCAGGGATGAAACACACGTGAGCAAAAACTGAAATTCACGTTACGCTCAAGTTGTGCCCTAATATATCAATTATGCTGGGACAAATTCTCAAGCGTCAGAGCAAGCATCCAAGCAGAACTGGCTGCATTTACACCCTGGAAATTGGCAAATCCTTCAAGTCAGGGCTGCCTCCCGCCCCCGCCCCGCCCCGTGCACCTGTTAAGTCCTTACCAGCACACTGCTGGTTGTAAAACACTGAATGGAGTAGCTGGTATGTACTAAGTGCCTAATAAATGCTCAGAATTAATGTACTTTTCCCCAGGCGGAAGTCAAGTGGGATTCACGAAACAAACTGAAACGAGAAAGTAGACAAGGCAAAGCAGGTGCCCCAGAACTGGAGCAGGGTAGCCAGCACAGATGTGTGGGGTCCCATTGCAGACAGAGAGGAAAATAGTAACTTCCAGAACACATATACTCTACCATCCCCTGCAGATGCAAAGAGACACTAAAGAAAATGTGTCACAAATTTTTAGCATCTTTTTAATTATTTTCAAGGTGGAAACAAAACAGGGAATGATAATAAGCTCCAGTGAGACTTTAATTATTTTGTGAAGATATTTTTTTATCATAAATTGGCATTTTAAACTCTCCTGCCAACTCCCAGTGCATACATGGTTTACTACACTTGCTTATTGGCAAGCCCGAATGGGATATTTAATAAATGACACAGCAGCATACATTTATCGAACAAGATTTTATGAGGAAAAACAAAATGTACGTGTTTTTAGGGTGCTTGCCATCAAGCATGAGCAGTCAAATCTAACTTATAAATCATCGTGCAAACAGCATGGCAAGATGAATGCTACATGGATGCAGAAGAGAACAAAGACCATGTGAGTTGGAAGAGAATCCCTCTGCCTGGCGTCTCCAAGAAGTCGTCACATATGGTGCGGTATTTGAGTCTGGCCTCGAGAAGAGGGGAAATTGCAGGTGGAAGACAGACTCTGTGTGGAAGGGCAGCAAAGTCTGGAGCGTTTTCAAAGGACTGGAGTAAGTTTGGTTTGGGCAGACAGTTTATGAAGGGGTATCTCTGTACCTCTTGCAAGACAGTACCTTCATGGCTGTAGAAATGGGGAGACTTCTGCTGGTCTCAGGCAGACTTGTCACACTTTCCTTATTGCAGGTTTACCGTTAATGAATTATTCATAGCTCGCATTTACCAATCATCATTCTGAGTGATCACTGTCTCACTCAATCTTTACAACAACCCTATGAAGTCTGTAATATTACTATCCCTCTTTTAGGTGAGGAAACTGAGGCAGGAAGAGTTTAAGTAACTTGCCGGAAATCACACGGCTACTGAGTTTCAGATTTGGGTGCAAATCCCAGTCGGGGCTCCTAACCTTCCCACTCTACTGCCTGCAGGCAGTCCTCAAGTTGATGGTGGATGATGTTTCTTGAAAAGACACTATGAAGATGAAACAATTTAAGTTCTGTGTTTTTCATAGAACACATGTTTTTCATAGAAAAAAATGGGCTATTATTGCATCAAAATTTGGAGAAAATTAGCTTTATTCCTTTATTTCATCAATGACAAAGGTTATTGAATTGTGCACATCGTTAGCTCATTCCCAGTAACTAATCACATTTCACTTCATTCAAGACCTTTTAAAAAATGGAAGCTATGGGCTGAGGGTGGAATGGCTCGGAGCTCTAGGGAGAACCCACAGGGTGGCACAGGCCAGAGAAGGGTCCTCAAGAAAGAGGATCAGAGTCTGAAAAGGATTGCTTTGTGGGCCATGTCTGCAGAAAGTGACGAAGTGAATCCTGGAATCATACACCCAAATGTATCAGTGCTGTAAGTGAGAGTGGGAGCACCAGTCCTGCAGATTCATCACGATGGAAAACTGCACCAGAACCTCACATGAACTTCCCAAGAGCAAATGTATAAGAGGCAGGGCTGCTCTTTCCAGTTGGTTCCACCTTCCAATATGAAATGGATTTGGTCACTTTTCGCTGATTATGCTTTATCCTTGGCCTTGTTGTAGTCAAGTAGCTGCCAGTACGTCTCTGTGCTCCCTGGATTAGTTTCCACTGTATGTGTTTTAATACAGTCTTCCTTTTTCCACACTGATTCAGGCCAACCCTGTCTGCAAAGACTCAGTCTAATAAAAGCTTTGAGTCTGGGTGCTACAGACTGGAAATGTGCTAAAGATGCCACGGTATATGGCTGAAAGAGCCTTTATTCTGAATGTGAAGGAGACACCTGGTAAATCCTCTTGAATAAAAAAACAGCTGGCGCCCATGTGCTGAGCATCAGGTGTCTCCAGCTTAAAGGTGGGTTGTCATCACTGTGAGGTTTACCAGTTGCCTCCACTGCGCAGATGTGGGATTGTTGAGAGCTGAGGATCCTATGACCTCCTCATTCCTGGGGCCTCAGTCCCAGGGCCCAAGAACTGGAGGTGGTTGGTACTTGGAGTAATCAACATGTGCAATGGCAAAGGATGCTTCCATTGTTGGAGCTAATTCTGTCTGATTCTCCATGGAGGTCTTATGGCTCCTGTGAGGAGTAAAGAGGGTTTTGGAGCTAGGCAGACTTGGGCTACCATCCGGTCCTGAGTTATGTAAGCTTAAGCAAGTGACTTAACCTCAAGGAGGACCATTTTTCTCACCTAGTCTCCCTCTGAAAATTATTATGAGGACAAGATGATACGTGTAATATTTTAAACATTATCTACACAAAGTGTAGATAGAATTTATTTTACAGGAATGAAAATACCAGAAGAAAACAAATGATAAAATGTAAACAATTCATCTGTTTCATTTCTTCTTTTTAAAAATTGAATATAGAAATTTATTATATGTATTTACACAGATATTTTTATAAATGCAAAAATGTGGGATCTCATAATGCTGTTTGTTGATTTATAGATGTAAATATATACACATATACATATACAGGTAACCTTCACTATATGAAATCTCATAATCTGAACTTGTTATCTGAACTCAAGAAGAAGAGGATTTGGAGAGAAAGGGATATTTGTATACAGTACACACAGCTTTTAGGTTATACGTGTTTTTTTTACCTTGGCTCAAGTGACAGTACTTCCTAGAAATATCACTAAGTCAACTGATATACTCTAATTAATTCTTCATACGGGCTGCATAATATTCTGTAGATGTACTATATTCTATTCATTTTCCTATCAATGGTCATTTACTTTGCTTCCAGTTATCTGAGGCTGTATACAATGCAGCAATTAATATTCTTGTGTATACATCCAATGTGCTGAAGATTTTACTTCTCCAAATAAAATTTCATTTCCAATCTCTAAACAGAATTTTCTCTCCCATTTTATCCAATTTGCCCTTCCACACACACACAGATCAGTTAACCTGTTATTGTTATACCCTGATTACTTCCAGACTTTATATATATTTCTTGAGTACATGCTTTCAAGGGATTCAGAGACAAGTGCTTTCGAAAACATCAGGGCTCCCCCCACGAAGAAAGCCCCAGGCAGGTTCCCTGGGGAACTGAAATAGTAGCCCAGGGAGGAGGGCTCCATCATCCAATGAGCACTAGGGCCCAGGGTGTCCTCACCTCAAACTCTTCCAAGCTTAGTAACATTTTAGCCTAAAGTCATCTTTCTGGCATGGTTTCATTCAAAAATATATAACATTTCAATAAAGTAGGTAAATTATATACAGAATAGCTATTTTAATGAAAACAGCAAGAGATATGGGTTGATGTCCTCTCTATTAGAGGTGAAGACTTAACCATATTTCTACAATTTATTCAGGGTGTCCATAACTGCCAATAAATTCTATACTATAGTTTTATGAAACCGTGTTAGCTTTTGATGACACAGCTGTTCTGGTTATGTCATCAGGTTGTTCTGATTCTGAGCTGGTTTCATCTGGGTGTTTTACCTCGAGTTACCGACGTGTTCATGGTTGTGCTTCAAGGGTGCCAAAGCTCTTGACTCAGTTTGCAAATCTTCTTGACTTACTGGGGAGGCGAGAACGAGTATATTTAGACTTTTGACATTTATAGACCAGTTTTTGGCTTCTAAAGTCTTTATGGAGAGAGACTAAGAGGGAAAGAATGACTTATGATCCATCTATGGCATAGGATCTGTGCATATGTCTGGAGTTTTAAACATTTATTATCTAACTTCATACAGCAGAAGCTGGTTTACAGGGTCCTGAATTTAAGACTTGACAGGTAAGAATCTCTGAAATTGGCAAGACTATTATTATTAGCACTTATGAAAAGGCCAGTTTGGCTTAGTGCATGTAAATTATTAGTTATATCCTGTTTAGACAACTTGGGTAATTTTATTTTTAAATTGTGAATTGCTGCTCTTGACAACAAGCTTTGTGTAACTGACAGCAGCTCATTCTCAGCTGGTTTTTATCTGTTTGTCAAAATGACTATTCACTATTCTTTCATTGAATAATTACTGTTGACTCTCCGTTCATTCAACAAATATTTATCGAATCCTACTATGTGCCAAGCACTGTAGAACCTGTAACAACGTCTTAACATATACCCTTCGAATAAATAAACTCTTCCAATAGATAAATAAATAAATTCCAATAGATATTTCTTTCATAAGTTGTAAAGAATTGCTCAAAACCAAATGTATTACCTTCTCTTCCCAATTCCTCCTCTTCACTCCCTGGCCCATATGCTCTTTTTTTCTTCTTAAATTAAAATTATTACCATCCTCCAACATTTATGAGCTGAAAACCTCAAATCTTTTCTAATTTCTTTCTCTCACTACCTATATCCAAATAATTACCAGACCCTCTATTTTTCCGCCCTAGAAAGATCTCTCAAAAATATCCCCTATAGTAAAAATATAAAAACCTTCCTAAAAATTAAAAAAAATATATCCTTTCTCCTCAAGTTCCATGGTCCTTGCCTTAGTTTAGACCAGAATCATATCCTGCCTGGGCTTTCTTGCCAACCGTCTCCTCCCTTAGAAGTCCATCTCCTCTTGGGACTTCCCTGGTGGTCCAGTGGTAAAGAATCTGCCCTCCAACGCAGGGGACACGGGTTTGATTCCTGGTTGGGGAACTAAGATCCTACATGCCGCAGAGCAGCTAAGCCTGCGTGCCACAACTACAGAGCCCACACGCCACAACTACAGAGCCCATGTGTCCTGGAGCCCACGTGTCTCAACGAGAGAGAGAAAACGCACACACCACAACTAGAGAGAAGCCCAAGTGCTGCAACGAAGAGACTGCGTTCCGTAACGAAAGATCCCCTGTGCCACGACTAAGACCCGACACAGCCAAAAAAATAAGGAAAATAAGTAAATATTAAAAAAAAAAGAAGTTCATCTCCTCTCTACTGTCAAAATAGTTCCAAATTCAAATTTGATCCTGTCTTTTTCCTGGTTAAAACCAACAGTGGCTGCCCATTGGCTGTAAGATAAAGTCAAATCTCCTCTGGGTGCACGCAATGCCCTTTGTCGCCGAGCCCCGCCTGTTTTCCAGAAATCTTCTACATCCTTCACACGCACGCATACCTTCAGTGCTTTGGTGCCTCTGGAGCTTTGCCCACACTTCTTCTTCCTTTGGAACCACTTCCTCCCATCCTTCCACTCTCCCCTGCTCTACCTATAATCTTCTCATTCTTCAAGGAAGCAACCCAAACGTGGCCTCACTGGCCAAGTCTTCCCTGTCCTCTCTTGCTGGTGGTGGGCTTCTCCTTTCTGGAGCGACCACCTCCTTACTTCTGGGACCCTTTTCACGGGCTGGTTTACACCTCTGCATCCACCACCAGGTCGTGTACTTCTTCAGGGAAGGAGCGACATCTTGTCCATGTTTGTAGCTTCCTGGAAGCAGTGCCTGACACACAGGAATCTTTCTGGGCCCTGAATTTGCCACCTTCTTGCATGCTTTAAATTGGGAAGTCACGTGGTTACATGTTTTCCCCTTTAATGTAATGGAGGTATACTGCCTGTTATATATCACATGGGGTTATATGAAACGTGATAAATGCGATAATTTGTATAAAAATGTTGCTCAAACTGAAGTTTTTATCCAAAAGTAAGATATTATTGTTACTGCTGTTGTTGTCGTTTTATCCTATTTATGGTTTTGTTACTGAAAGTCAGGTCCAGCTGCTGGCCACTCGAAAACCAATACTTGAGAGGCAAGATTGGTGGAAAGGAAAGTTTGCTTTATTCCAGAGGCTGGCAACTGGGGCAGAGGGTGGACTCGTGTCCAAAGGCTGTCTCCCCACTGACCATCAGTGGGCAAGAGCTTTTAAAGGGAAATTTCAGGGGTGTAGAGGAGGAGGGAGGGGGCTACATGCAGAAACAGCACAATCAGCTCTGACAGTCATTTTGAAATTGCTCATATGCTCATCTTGATTGTTTCAAGTACAGATGGTCTTCAGTTCCAGGGTTGTTTTTTTCCCATTTCTTTGAGGCCAGTTCTCAGAATTGTGGCAGCTTATGTCATGGCTACAGTCTGCTCATCATGTAGTTGACTTCTTCCACCTGGCGGGGGTTTCAGTATCTACAAGACATCTCATAGGATGTGGCTCAGAATATGATCTATAGCCCTTGAGGAGGAGCTCAAGGTCCTTGACTTTGCTTAATGACTCAACTATTATTATTCTGTGCTCTTTGACTGCTTTACTTTGCTTCTGTATTTTCTCACTTCTCTGATTAAACTTATTCTTTGACTAAAGTTTTTCTACAGACAAAAGGCGGGAGGAGGACATGGGGGCAGAAGTACCACAAGGTTCTGCTCCTTTCAATATTTTTTCATGATTTTCTTTAAAATTTTTTCTATTTTATTTTATTTTTTATTGAAGTGTAGTTTATTTACAATGTGTTAATTTCTGCTGTACAGCAAAGTGATTCAGTTATATATATATATTCTTTTTTCATATTTATTTCCATTATGGTTTATCCCAGGATATTGAATATAGTTCCCTGTGCTGTACAGTAGGACCTTGTTGTTTATCCATCATGATTTTCTAATAGCAAGCTCAAGGCATGCACCCACCTCGCTGCTTACAGGAGGGCTGCTACACTGAGGGCGCGTCAAGGTCACTCCTGCTGGAATGCTTCTGATGGCACCTCACAGGAATGTTTGCATAATTCCACAAAAAATGTGGAACTTATCCCGAATACCAGCGCAAGAGCAATAGTATTCCCTGGATCGATACCAACTCTGCCCTTCCCAGAAACAAGCAAGTGTGAGGTGGGAGGAGGCATTTGCCCCATCCTTCATCCTTCCTGGTGTCCATGCACTTCCCAGCCACCATGCAATTTAATCTACAGATAAGGAAGCTTTACAAACGTCTCATTTTCTTTCATTTTGTTTCCTACACCAATCACTTTACTAATAGTCAGTTATTGGATGCCTACAAACAGCAAGGCTGTGGCTGGAATTAATTGGTGAGCAACTACTGTGTGCATGGACTTAATGCACAGGGTTTAAGGCCGTCCTCCCAACAGCCCTAAGGAGGGAGGGATTATTTCCCTGGTAGGCAAGAAATCAGGAGCTCAAAGAGGCAGTCCCTGTGGAAGGACACAACTCTCATGGGAGCAGTTTGGCAGCACGTAGAGCTCTGTGGCTTCCCGTGCCCTCTTCCCACAGTTTAATTCCTCTTCTGTCATCGCAGCAGACAGGAGGGAAGCTTCTCAGTCACAAGGTCCAAAGCTCTCACTTTTCCATCCCCCAATACCGCTTTTGGGCATTCGGTGTTCAGCGTCTGAGTAATTGCTTATTCCTCTTTTTTAAAAAAAAAAAACAAAATTGCAGTGTAGTTGATTTACAATGTCACATTAGTTTCAGGTGTACAGCACAGTGATTCAGTTATATGTGTATATATATATATTTTTTTTTTTTCAAAATCTTTTCCCTTATAGGTTATTACAAAACATTGGCTCTAGTTCTCTGTGCTGTATTGTAAGTAGGTCGTTGTTGGTTAGAAAACAAAGTTATGGTTCCCAAAGGAAAAAGGGGGGTGGGATAAATTAGGACATTGGGATTAACATATACACACATATGCATTCCTCTTTGAAGTCACAGCATCTACCATAGTCCCTAACACTTAGAAAAGGGTGCCCGACAAATGTCTGTTACAGCGAATATAGGGGAGCCAATGACACCGGGACCTCGAGGCCAACCCTGGGTGCCGGCACCACTAGCCTTCAAAGATGAAGACAGCTCGCCTCCTTTCCCTGCAGAGTGAGTGCCCCTCAAGAGATTTCCCCCTTGGCTCCATCACTGTCACTCTTAAAACACTTCTCTCCTTTAGTTCTAGCAAGGCTTCAGGGCCCCTCTAGGTCAGGAGTGAGGGGTTGAGCAGTCCACGGCCCTGTGCTCTGCGGTTAGATGGAGGGTGTCCGAGCACTTGCTGGCCTGACTGCTTGTTAATTCTGCAGAGGCTTCCAGAAGGTTCTGTGGCAACCACATACAAGCCCACTCTTCTCTTGGGCTCTGTTGGGTTCCTCGAACCCTATTTTAGTCTCATCCTTCAATAAATCTGCTCATAGGGCAAACAAAAATGATTCTCCTGCAGAGTACTTTGAGATCTCATTTCTGACTTAAATGAAGACCCTTGAACACGTGTCTGTGAGAAGGCCCATAAATGTCCAGTGCTTTTCCCCTTTTCTACCTAAGTCTGAGCCTTAATATACTTACTTTCGATATATAATGTATACAATATATATAATTATGTATTCATATTATATATAAATATTAACTATATAGTGTACCTTTTAAATATTACATATAATTTGTGTATATATATATTTATTACTTAAAATACAATTAATTTATATTGTTCTCCTTAATAATATGAATGAAAGAAAAGTGAGAAAATACAGACATAACTAAGAGAAAATGCAAGGCCTCTTGAATTCCACCCACAGACCAACACATAGAATAACTGTGTACGTTCTTCAAACTTTCTGCATTCGTCATTTATACATTTATATTTTTTCCAAAAATAATGTTTTATTGTTGTTACTATTTATAAACTGCCTTTAAAAAACTTACTGTATTATAATTATCTTTCCATATCACTAACATACTTTTATGTTATCGTTTTAATATATACATGTAAATAATTTAACCACTCTTCTGTTGTTGGCTTTTAGGCCATTTGTAACAATAATTGTAATAGCCCAATCTTTAACTGCATCCTTAGTTACTTTCTTTGGCTGAATTCCTGGTAGTTTAAGAGCTGGCCTAAACTTTTTGAAGGATCTTAGTATCCTTCCAATAAGTTTGTTCTGTAGCTATAGTAGCTGGAGGAAAATCCAGCAACCTTTCGCCCTCCCTGAGCAGGCCCTGGTGTGCAACTGCAAAATCTGTAGAAGTGTAACCTATTTCTATTAGAAAATTAAATCCTTTTTGATGTGAAGTAGAATATCCTTATTGGAAAAACAATTATTTGCAGTAGCTCTGAGGTTTAAAGAGTTTGCAGTGACCCGTGAAGTCATCTGAGGATAAGGAGAGCCGAGTCTGCCTGAGGGGCCTGGATGTTTCGCGCGCGAGGTGGGCTGACGTGCAACGCCTGATCCTCCTCGGGTGGGACGCTGTGCTCTAATGGTCCAGGGCTGGAAGCCTGGCTTGTTTTGTCTCTCCTGTTGTCCAGTGCAGGGACCTGCAGGGAGAGTGTGAACACAGGCGTGTCCAATCTCACAATCAGGATTGCTCAATTAACTGCAAACTGGGATTTTTAAATGTCAACTGAATGTTTTTGACTTTTCCATTTAAACTGGAACATTTGTATTGGAGAAGAATTTAGACATTGATACAAACACTATGAAAGAAATCACAATAGCAGTGCTTTCTCAATACTGAAGGACACAAGCGCATTTAATTCTAGGTGAATGTGGTTAAAGGGTGTCTTTTGCTAGATTAGAAGGGATGGACTTAGTGCCAAGCAAGAGCTACATGACTTCTAAGCATAACAGGCTCTGTCAAAACCTCTGGTCCTGCCTTGCCCTTGAGCCTCACCTGCATGTGAAATCAAGGACCACACGTCAGCAAGGGTCGCTGATCCTTCACTCTGCCAGGGGGCGCTTCAGGTGGAAACCTCGGGCAGAATGCATCTGGGAAACTAATGTCCCGGGATCGTCTCTGCACACGGGCCAAGAAATCAGATTTTTAAAACCTTTTATTTCGAGATAAATGTGGATTTTCATGCCTTTGTAAAAAATAATACAGAGAGGTCCCCTATACCCCTTATCCAGTCTTTCCAGTGGTAGTAATTTGCATAACTGTGGGACAGTATCACAGCAGGAAATCAACATTATATAAGCAATCCATCTTACTCAGCTTCCACAGGTTTTACTTTCACTTGTTTGCGTATTTAGTTCCATGCGATTTTAACCTACGAGTAGAACTGTTTGACCACCATCATAATCAGTGTGCACAGCAGCTCCGTCACCAGGATCTCCCCCTTTTATAGCGACAGCTCCCTCCCTTTCTCGCTCATCATTCTCTGACAACTGCTAATCTGTTCTCTATCTCTATAGTTTTGTCATTTCGAGAGCGTTATATAAATGGAATCTTAGCCTACACAGTCTTTTGAAACTAGCTCTTTTCACTCAGCACAGTATCTGGAGACTCATCCACGTGTGTTTGTTGCTGAGCAGTGTCCGTGGCAGGGATGGACCACAGTTTGTCTCACCCACTGGAGGACATCTGAATTCTTTCCAGTATTTTTATTGGACATCTGAGCACAGGTTTTTGTATGAACGTAAGTCTTTGTTTTGTTGGGATAAATATTCAGGAGTAACATTGCTGGGTCATATGGTAAATGAGTGTTTAGCTTTGAAATAAACTGCCGAACTATTTTCTAGAGTGGCTGTACCGTTTTGCATTCTCACCAGCAATGTAACAATGATCTAGTTTCTCTGCATCCATGCCAGCATTTGGTGTTCTCACTAGTTTCTAAAATCTTACCCATCTGATAGGTGTGTAATGATAGCTCGTGGTGTTTTTTTTTTTTTTTTTGCGGTACGCGGGCCTCTCACTATTGCGGCCTCTCCCGTTGCGGAGCACAGGCTCCGGACGCACAGGCTCAGCAGCCATGGCTCACGGGCCCAGCCGCTCCGCGGCACGTGGGATCTTCCCGGACCGGGGCACGAACCCGTGTCCCCTGCATCGGCAGGCGGACTCTCACCCACTGCGCCACCAGGGAAGCCCTCGTGGTGGTTTTAATTTGTATTTCCCTCATCGTTAATGATGTTGGCGATCTTTTCATGGGATTATAAACTCCATTATTTGCACACATTATGCTTTTGTGCAATGCTTCTTTCCCAGCAATATAAAAAGAAGCAGCTAGTTTGTGGCATCATAATTAGGGTAGAAGCAGTTTTTGCTCGTGTAATTCATGTCTGCTACCACCTCCCCAAGGCTTGAGGTAACATCTGGTTTCTTTTCTCCTTCTTGGGGAGATTTTCCCTGTTTCAGTGGTTTAGGGTATTTTCACATTTTGCTCCCTGTGAATTGTCTGCTTTAACTGTGTAGACATGAGGGCTTGTGCATAAAGTTTGGTCCCAGAGTTTGGACTACAGGCCTCCAGGATGCTGGTTTCCCGCCTGGGGCTGTGAGGCGTGACTCGTGGGGGAGGGAGGCTGGTTCTGATGTCCTCCAGGCGAAGGCCTCCACTCTTGACACAGAACCAGTGACGCAACGTTTTGCTACCCATTGACAAGACTGGACCCAATGTTTCCAAGGTGGAGAACACTTCTGTGGGCTGATCTACCTACCCCTTGGCAATGCCGCGTCGGCACACTTACCTTCCTGACTCTGAATCAATGCGGGGCTCACGGGAGGGGCCAGAGTCGGTTCAGCTTAACCCTCACATTCTCATAATCTCTCCCGTGCTTTTTCACAAGGCCACCCAAGGGGTTTGGCTATTCTTGAAAATTGGTGTCATTGCTTGATCAGTTGGAGAGCACGCATATTGTCCTAGTTTAAAAAAAAGAGAGAAAAATGGGTCACTCCCAATCTGAATATCTAACTATCAAATATTGAAGACACCCTTCCTTTACTTTTTACTTTTTAATTTTAAGACACTCAAGCTCAGCTGAGTAGCCCTGGCAGGACTCATGTACTCTGCCCCTGGCCTGTGTTTGCACCACGTGGTTTAAGAGGGGCTGGTGACAAGGGAAGGTCTGACCACTCATCAGCCATCAGGAGGCTTGATCACATTGTTCCTGCTGCCTTGGAATCAGGATGGAACTTTCCTAACAGTAGAAAGTCTGTTTCTGCGATAACACTGATTTCATCTTCCATGTGTATGTTTTTTCTGGTTGGCAATCAGGCTTTTGCCCTCACAAGAGTAGGATTAGAACATAACACTTCCTTTCACTGTTACAACGGTGATGTCGTAGAAAATTGAGAAATGATAGTTTTATTATCTGTATCTTCATGGGTTTATATATTCCAAGGGCAGAAAGTAAATATCAGTGATATTTTTCTGTGTAGATGATGTGACTCTCATCTCAGACAAATTGAGGGCAAAAACACTCCAAGGTTTAATTCTTCTTTCTATACATGTAAATATACAAATGGAAAATAATATAGTTGTTCCAACTTCACGGCATCAAACGCTTAGCACAATTAAGCGAAGTTCTCCACCATTTTGAAAGAAATTCTTTTAACAACAACTTTTCTCACCCTGGCTCCCTCTTTCTAGCTGCCCCAACTCCAACAGCCCATTTCCCGGCACCACTGTTGCTTGTGCTGACTCCACACAGCTCCTCACCTGCTCAGATCCCCGTGTCCATCACTGTGTCGCTCCCTCACTCACACCCTTGACCTCCCTGCCGCCCTCCTGCCTCACTTTAGCAGGACCTTGAGCGTGTTGAAGTCCATCTCTCTGTCTCCACCTGAACAGCTGAAGGTGTCTGGAGAAAACACACACACATGCACCACACAACTACATACACCACACACAACACACAGCCACACACACACCCAACACACAATCACACACACACGACACACACACAAGCACCCTGCACACACAACACACACAACACACACCTGCACTCTACACACACCCAACACACAATCACACCACACACATAACACACAGCACACACAATACACACACAACCCACACTCTTCACACACCCAACACACAATCACACCACACACATAACACACAACACACACAATATACACACAACACACACCCACACTCTACACACACCCAACACACAATCACACCACACACATAACACACACACAACACACAACATACAATCGCACAAGCACATCATGCACACAACTCCTGGGGCAGAGGAGGAACCAGCAAGGAGCCTGAGGAGACCACTGAGTTTGCAGAAAACCCAGCAGAGTGTGGTGTCCTGGGACCAAGTGAAGAAAGCATCCTGCGATGGGAAGAGGACGGAGGGCTGGTCAGCTGTCACATGCACTGGTAGACCAGGGAGGCTGAGGACCGGGAATTAACCACCAGGTCCAGCAACACGGGGTCGGTGCTGCCTTTGACAGAGCCGGCCCGTGAGGAGGTGGGCTGAGCGTCTGATTGGAGCAGACCCTGAGGGGGAAGCGATGGGGAGAGACTCGGGCACAGACAAGTCATCAAAGGAGTTTGCGCAAGAAGGGAATAGACGGTCCAGGGGCGTGGGGGTCTCACCCAGACTCCTGGCGTTCCGTTATATCTGCTACCAACAACGGCCAGAATCATGTCTCTAGTCCTGACTTCTCTGTCCCAATGTCCAGACTGTCCGCCTCCCCGATGTCTCCACCTGGATGTCCAGCAGAGACCTCAGACCTAAATCTGAGCCCCGGATCCCTCCCCAAACTCCCTTACCCTTCTGCCTCTCTTATTGAGCAATTCCATGCTTCTTCTTGCTCAAGCCAAAACCCTTGACATTATCTTAGATTCCTTTCTTTGTCTCACATCCCACCCCCATCCCCTCAGAAAATCCTGGGGACTCAGCCTTCAGAAGCATCTGGAATCCTGCCCCTCCCTCCCACTGCTGCCCCCCGCCCCGCCCACTGCCTCTGGTACCTGACCTGCTGCCCCTAAGCCTGCCTCTCTGCTTCCACCTTGCTTCTCTACTGTCTAATCTCAAGCCTGTGCCAACCTCGGTCTGTCTCAGGCCTCAGCTCCAAGCTTGCCAATCCTCCCCATCTCACTTAAAGTAGAAGCCCAAGTCCTCAGAAAGGCCAACAAGGCTGGCCTTGGCCCGGCCTGGCCCCGCCTCTCTGAACTCACCCCCGGCTCACTCTGCTACGGCCAACTGGTCTGCAAGCTGGCCTTCGGGCACACCGAGCCCTCTCTCGTCTTAGGGCCGTTGCACTGGATATTCCCTCTGCCTGGAGCGTTCTTTCCCCCGGATTCCCAAGTTTCAGCCCCTCACCCCCTGCAGACCTGTGCGCAGACGTTACCTTTCTTTATGAGGCTTAGGCCAACCGCACTGCTCATGTTTCATCTGAGCTGCAGCCCCCTGATCTTCCTCACCCGCTCTTCCATCCACAGCACTGTCACCTTCTAACACACCCAGTGAGGTTTAAATTTACTGTGTTATTCTTGTCATCCGACTTCACCCTCAGCTTCTAGAATGTAAGTTCCCTGAGGGCAGGGATCATGTGGTCTTTGTTCCCTGGTTTATCCCTATGTGCTTAGTAGATGAACCTCCCCCAGGAGCAGGTAGCTCTCTCTCTGCTCTCTAAATGGACCATTTAAAGAGCAACATGCCTCCAGCTTTAAGTCTGTTTTCATGCACAGCCCGCTGGCAGCAGAGACCTACTTACCTCGGCTCTTACCTCTCAGCTGTTGGTGATGCTCCAGAATGGTAGCGAGGTGTGCAGGCAGGAGCTGGGGAAGCCTACCTGGGGACCCGTGATCCCGAGAATGCGATCTCCGTCCTCGTGGAGAGATGGCTGCCCAGGCAGCACCCCTGAGCACCAACAGGCCCACCCTTGCCCCCTGCCCATGGGAGCTGGTTTCCAGTGCCTGACAGCCCACGTCAGAAGGTACAGGCCTTTGCTCAAGGCCAAGGGTGGTGACACAACGAGCCTTCGGGTTATTCTGTGAGCATATCTATATGGGTTCTTTCCCCAAGCAGACTTGGATCACATAGATGTTGGAGAAGATGCTGTGGTGTCTTGAAAATGAATTTATTTTATTAATATTGGTTGAGCACTGACTGGCACTCCCCAAATAATGGGGATGCGGTAGTGTAAGATAAAGCCCCTGACCCATGGAATGGAACATTCTAGTGGGTTATGCCATGTGAAACAAGTAAGTCAACAAACGCAAATAATAACCTTTTAGATAATGATAGAAAAAGGGAGGTGAGGGAGTACCCAGGGATTATGGGCACAGAAAGAAAGGGTGGAAACACCAAAAACAATTTTTTAATCAGTTTCAAAATATAACAAAGGCTGATCATGCCCATTCCTGACTTTGATTTTTGTCCTGGGATTTATAGTAAGCAGGTATAGGAGAGTGTGTGTGCGTGGGTGTGTGTGTGTGTGAGTGAGAGAAAGAGCCTAAACTTAGAAGATAAGCATTTGATACTCAATCAGTATAATTACACCAGGGTTAGAAGACCAGTGGCCTCGTTCTTAAAGATCAGAGTCCTTGTACAATCCCCCTCCAGATCAACGAGTGCTGAGCGCATAGAAGGTTGTCAGTAAGAATTCTGAAGGGAGGAATAGGTGCAAAAATGCACGGGGGCAGGTAGGTAACAAAGCATTGGCTGCGAAGCAGAAAGTAGATATATGAATGTGCTTCATGCTGCTTTAGTGTAGATCAGGAAACTTTCTCTGTAAAAGGCCAGCAGTAAATATTTTAGGTTTTGTGGGCCATATGGTCTCCATTGCAACTACTCAACTCTGCTGTTGTAGCATGAAAGCCGCCGCAGACAACATGGGACCAATGAGTGTGGCTGCAGCCCTGAAAAACTGTTCACTGAACAGGCAGAGCGCAAGCAGCAGTGTGTTTAGATTACTGTCGTTTTCTAGGGTGATTAAAGCGTACCTAATGATGCGTGATGTTAGAAGCCAGACCTATAGAGACTCAGAGACTCCAAGGCATGCAGAGAATGGGTCCAGGGAAGTATCCTTTTCACCATGAGCCGTCTGAAAGTTATCAATAGCTGGATTTCTGCCTTGGTCAGACTTTGATTGGAGCATTAGATTTGCTTTCATCTGCACAATAAAGTGCAAGGAATGTTGGAAAGATCAGATTGAAGATCCACTGAGCAATCATAGTTCTAAAAATAGGATTGTAAAGATAGCTTTGGATGGGGGGCCTGGGCTGGCAAACTGCAGTCGGAGGTCAGCCAATCCAGCCAGTGGCCTGTTTCTGTCGAGCCCCCAAACTAAGAATGGCTTCTACATTCTCAAAGGGTTGTAAATAGGACGAGAAAGAGAAAGAGGAGGAAGGGGTGGGGGAGGACGAGGAATAAGAGGAGGAGGAGGAGAACACAGAGTGAGAGACTCTCGGTGTCCCTGGAAGCCTAAACTTGCTCTTTGGCCCTTGCAGAGGAAGCTGGCCGCCCTCTGACTAGAGAGTAGGAAGACCATGTTGGCAGAAGACACTTGGTCTGTGGAAGGACCAAGCACCATCTGTTAACGGGAAATGCCAAGGGGTGCCTGGGTGGGCAGGGTTCTGAGCAGCTGCACCCCTATCGGAGCACGTGCCCCCGAGATGCCCGCGCTCCCCATGCCCTGGTATAGCACCCAGCGTGGCTGCACGGCTGCCCTGCCTGAGGGATGGTGCATGTTCACATGCTGGGTGGACAGACGTCACTGTTGGAATGGGAACGGGCACAGGGACAAAACTCTGGCTCTGACTTCCTCTCTAAAGAACTTGGTCAATCAGAGAAGGCAGGCGTCAGATCTCTGTGCTTTCTGACAGAGCATAAGGAAGAGAAAGTTTTCAACATTAAGATGGGCTTCTAGGGAAGGAACTCCCTTATCTTCCCATGTTTATTCAAGAATAGAGCCAGGTTTGTAAACCTTGACAATTTGCCCTGTCTGTGGGTACGGAGCACTTCCCAGAAGAATGTGATTTACATTCATGCTTCTGCCGTTTGGTAGGAGAAGAGTTTCCGTCATCTGTCATCGAAAACAGCTCTCTCTCTATAACTTATCACGAGGTTGCAAACACATCCCTGGAGAGAATTTGAGTCCGTGTCACTTGTATTATTCCTTCCCAGATGCCCACACTGCCACCCCTGAGGGAGGCTTCGTGTGGGAAAGCCTGGGAGGAGATGTGGTCTTGCTCAGGAGTGCTTCTAGGAAACAAGAGCCTAGCCAACTAGGTTTAAAACATGTAAACTAACGTGCTGTATGTTTTATTGTAGGTAATATATTCAAATGGAATATTTAAACCCATTTTCAAATGCAGGTAGTTTAAGTGCAAAAATCAGTTTGTCATTCAAGCAATTCCATGAAAAAAAGTTGTAAATCTCAGCTGAACTGTTGGCAAGTAAAATAGTTATTGTTTGGAAAGAAGAATTTCTGGCCTTCCTGCTGGAGTCAGATAATGCGGTTTACAATCATTTAAGTATCAGTGACATTAAATCTCAATTCAATAGAGACTGACTGTGGTCTGAGGTATATTTCTGAATGAAAATAAGCCAAAGCATTCTATTCACTTGTTTTAAACCTGGAAATGCATATTGCATTTTAATTATCCATGTTTTCCAACACTATTGGTAACTTGAGAGTATACAACCCATGGGCAGGGGCAGGGGGTATGTGGGAACTCTACTTCCTGCTCAAGGTTTTTGTGGACTTAAATCTCTCATTTAAAAAAGTTTACTGGGGCTTCCCTGGTGGCTCAGTGGTTGAGAATCTGCCTGCTAATGCAGGCGACACGGGTTCCAGCCGTGGTCTGGGAGGATCCCACATGCCGTGGAGCAACTGGGCCCGTGAGCCACGACTACTGAGCCTGCGCGTCAACAAGAGAGGCCGCGATAGTGAGAGGCCCGCGCACCGCGATGAAGAGTAGCCCCCGCTTGCCACAACTAGAGAAAGCCCTCGCAGAAACGAAGACCCAACACAGCAAAAATAAATAAATAACTCCTACCCCCCCCAAAAAAAAAGTTTACTGAAGAAAAACTACATACATGTTTGATCCCACCTTCCAAAGAGTTCTGTATATGATGAAACCATCGTGGTTAAAAATTCCTACAGCTTCTAATATGCGGAATTCAAATTTACTTTATTCATTCTATATTTTCTTACACCACCCTGGGATTGTTGGATTACAAAGGTATTTTCCTTTTTGGAGCACTAAGTGAATTAATTTCAGTGGGCTTTCTGTATTTACTGAGCATTTATTGGGGGATGGTGAGAATAAGCCACAACCTCCAGAGGGACAGGGAGCCGGGTCCCTCACTCGGAAGCAGATGGCTGGGTGCCTCAGTGAGAAAACACAAGCTGGAAGGCACGGCATACTAAGATACAGATCACAGACTTCAGACCATGTAATTTCCCCTTCAGGTGGAAATTAAATGTACACATAGATTTATAATAGTGGAGGCCAAAATCTTATTCCTAAATTTGCTCCGATTCTGCCTTAGAACTAAGCATTAGATTTCAGCATCACCCAGGTACGGAGATTGTGCCAGGATGTGTAGCAGACACTCTTTGCAGCCATTCTCTCTCCCTACTTCTTTGCCACTGGCAGAATCTCACTTTGTCCCTGTTTTTACCTCCTGAGTGTCCTGGGATTGTGGCTGCCTCCTAGTCCAGGGCTGAATTGTAATTGACTTAAGACAATCATGGTAATTCAGTTACCCTTGTTAGTGGTAGTTTAGCATGGGCCATGTAACCCAGTCCTAGCCTCTGTGTCAGGAGATGGTTGCTGGGAAAATGTTTTTTTTCCTAGAATAAAATGAAGTTTGGGGTGGGAGCCATGACCCTCTTCTTCCCTGGGATGAGTACAGGGATGGGAGTTACTGCTGCCATCTTGCTGCAGTGGAAGGAAATCCAAACAGATTTCAACAAAGCTTTGACTTTGAGCTACTGAGTTAGCCAACCTCGGAACCACCCAACCCTGAGACTTACGTGAAATAATAAATTCCAACAATTTAAACTATTTTTCATGGAATATTCTGCTGCCTGTAACTGAGAATATCTTATCAACACCAAACTTGGACAAGAGAGATGACTCTTTGAAGATTCCCATCTGGTAAAGACGGAAGTGGTGGTGTCAGTTTATAGAGGACACTGTTTTAATTTATTATAATGACAGGACGGTTGGTCCACATCCCACAGAACAAGTTAATATTTAATTTGTCTGACAACCACTCAGAAGAGACAGAATTGTTAGTAATTGTGGAAGACCAAAAGGAATCCATTTTTTTGTTTTGTTTTCTTGTTTCTACAATCTTTTAACCCAGAGCCACACAACGTCACTCTCAATATAGATGAGTGTAGTGCACATACAGATCTAGCACAAAGCAGGAGGAAGAGGCAGCAGAAGGAAAGCACTGGTGTCTTGTTTTCTTTTCTCTTTGTCATTAGCTCTGGCTGTTCTGTCGGCCTGTAAGATGAAGCCAACAAGAAGGCTTGGCCTTAAATTCCAGTTTTGAATCTGCGTACTTACTGACCCAGTTATAGCAAAAAAAAACATGTGGAAATTAAACTTGGAATTAGGTCATGGAGCCTCATGATGCTTGACAGATATTTTATGTTTTTGTTACTGGCAGATTTTGCAGAAACATGTTTAGATCAACAGATTGCAAATTAGAAACTGGCATTAATTCCCACAATTGCTGACAATATATTTTTAAAGAATATTTAAAGCAGAATCATTATACATTCCCAAATTAATTAATGTTCCCATAGCAATGCCACCTTGTGCAAAAGTCATTATGCACTGATTGTTATAGTTTACATCTTAATTTAAAGACTTAGTGTTCAGACCTAACGGCACGGCTGGACAAAGCATTACCTTCACACCAAAATGTCTTTTTCTTGTGGACTCATACATTTTAGTTCCAGGATTGTCTTGGACTTTGGATTGTTTCAGAAGTACAATAAAAAAAATAGGAGCTAAAAACAATAGTCATCAACATGTCAAAGGTGCTCCGATCTTTGAGCCCCGGTGTCTGAGCAGACTGAGTGATGTATTGAAGAAACAAGCTGGAGAAGCTTTGAAGTATGTGCGTGGCCATGACCTAGGCTTGTAGCAGTAATCTTGGCTTTTAGGAAAGCAAAATCAGAGCACATTGGACCATGGGGTCCAATGATGCAGCCTTGTGCTATCTGATTTTATGTGCAATGCCCTGGGGCCTCACCGTGCAGGAGCCTTTGAGAGTTGGCCAGGTCACTGGAAACAGGAATCACCAAAGAGGTAGCAGTGCTCTATAGTAGGCAGGTGAAGTGTCTTATACCTTCCTCGGTTCTGTTGTCTTGCTGCTTCTCTGCTGTAGAGAAAACATGGCCCGAAGTGTGACAAGCTGCAGCCGGGGTGGGAAGGCCTACCCTCCTTCTTTAGCCTGCTGTGATTTGTAACTCTTCATTCTAGCCTTCACATGGAATATATGGTCTATATCAGGTTTTAGGACTTCATAATATTTTCTTGTCTTATTCTCAAATTATTTCTCATTCTATTTTATAATTTTCTTAAAATTCACTTTTTTTTTCTAATCATTACAATTTGAGAGAAGAGACCCCGTCTTCTCTCTCAGCCTCAGCCTTACACTTGTCCAACCTAATGTCTGGCTGGCCTGAGAGGCTGGGCCTCATCCTCTAAGCCTGGTTCTCACACTTCTGGTTGAACATGAGCAGTTAGAGCACACATTTTCCTTTTGCAAAAGAAAGTTGGCTTTGGACGTACTCTGCAATTGTACATTTTCAACTTAGAGCTCCATGCTGTTTGTTAAAAGCCCCCTTTGGGTGAATTATAAAGTGCTTAAATCATATTTGATTATTTTGGAAGAAAAATATGCAACAGGACAGTGTTTCTGTGCCTTGAAATCAGGACTGACATTCCGTTCTCTAAATTTCACTTTTTCTCTAGAAGCATCCTGACCACATCTGTCATTCAAACAAACCAGTTGTGAGACGAATTGGAAAAGAACATGGAATCCTTTTCCAAGTCTAGGTTTCTGGTCCTAAATGCACTCTAAAATACTCCCCACTCGTATAACTATCTCTTCCACACATGTGCATGTAGGATAACTTCCTGTATGAGATTACATACTCATGGAACTATTAATAGAATGAAACCAAGATGGGTGTATCTTCCTACATTTTGGCTATCACTTGGTTTGAGAAAGGAGAAACTGGCCTTGGTTCATGTATCTCATCAGCTTTTTCCAGAGTGGCTCCTACTGCCTGAGTTGGTGACAGTATCACTTGACATCTTCCATTTCACCCCCTGCCTTATGCCTTTGTGCAGCTGCAGCATATTCCCCCAAGATGCTGTGCCTTCATTCTGGCATCTGTTCTGCAGCTGGGAGAAATCTCCATGGGATAACATGAAGGGCAACTTGTTTAGTGTTGTAAACCCCTTGAAGATGAAAGATGCTTTAACAGGTCAAATCCTGGAATCATGTTTATGAAATGTCCTCATAACTCTTCACGAAGCTGCACTTGGTACGTTGACCGTCTAAGGCTTGGAGGCAACTTTGAGATGTGGGGACACTCAGGAGGAAATGTCTGTTTGTTTTCCAAGTTAGTTTAGCTCACTGGTGACATCATAAGATCACTGTCACCTAGGCAATGGAACATGTTGCTATGGGAACCTCAAAACTGATAACACTGCTTTAAAATGTTGACAGTTGGAAAAGCCTCCTTTTTTTTTTATGCTCATGTCAATAGAGATGCATGTATTGGGGGGGTGTTTTGTTTAAAACATTAACATTTAAAGTTTGTTAATATCAACTATTTGGAGACAAATAATTTGTGACATTTAAAATATTTAGAATAGGGCTTCCTTGGTGGCACAGTGGTTGAGTCTGCCTGCCGATGCAGGGGATGCGGGTTCGTGCCCCAGTCCGGGAAGATCCCACATGCCGCGGAGTGGCTGGGCCCGTGAGCCATGGCCAGTGAGCCTGCGTGTCCAGAGCCTGTGCTCTGCAATGGGAGAGGCCACAACAGTGAGAGGCCCGAGTACAGGAAAAAATATATATATATATATTTAGAATATTGAAAATTTGAGAAAAGTATTATCATCTAGCTGCATTAAAAGAAGCTCTTGTGTGCTGGAACTCTCACAGTCTTGATGAAGTCAGAGTTGTTATAAGGAAGATATAAAATCTCCCTGCAAAGCTAAGAGAAACACAGACATGGCACTTCTCACTCATGTCTTATCCTGGATTTGGGCCACCGATGAGTGATTTATGCACAGACTCCTGATGCATTTCTTTTAGATTTCACTTCCCATCTCCTGAGATTTCCAGGTTTCACAATATAGTTTATTGAACCATGACAGTCTCCTTTCAGGAAACCGTGACCTGAGCTACATGCCTTATCTTCCCATGCATGTTTATGTAGTCACATGTACATGCATATGTGCATATCTATGTATAAGTGCGTCTATATATACATACAGTCAATTCTCCTTGTCATGGTAGTTCTGTTCTGTAGTCACCACAAACATGGAAGCAGTGAACACCGAACCACTGCTCCCAGGGGAAATACAGGTTTAGGTTCCTGCCAGCCTCTGGTCACACATTTATGTTCACTTATAAATACAAAACCTTATTTCATGTGTGTTTCTGTTTAAAGACACCTTATTTAATATACACTGTTGTTTCGTTGACACTGAACTCATAGCCAGATGCACTGTAACTCATGCCTGAACAGTTTATCTAACAAATGTATTTTCCCCATAACTCACTACACAGCACTTCAGCATTGGACTTGGGAGCAATTCTAAACAGTGAAATTGCACACACACACACAAAACACAAAAATACGGAAAATGTGGCACTAAACAGACTCCAGAAGGGGTACTTATTTACAGTACGAGCTGAAACAAGAAGGCAGAGTGTGGCCTTATTCAACCTCAGCTGGGAAAGCATGCATCAATCAGGAGACTCAAATTTCTCTCCTCTCTGCATGTGTCCACAAATGAGCAAAAGCACCACAAGTACTGACTTGGGGTAACAAATAAATTTTAGCGAGTAGGTGAGTTCACTCGCAGATATGGAATCCGTGACTGATGAGGACCGACTGTGTGTGAATAGATATAAAGTCTTCACACCCGCTGGAAGATCCAGTGGTGAGCCATGTGGAAGCAAGGGCAGACCTCTCCCAGAGAGAAGATACTGCTCACTTCCTGTCCCTTGAGAGCTTCCTCTAAGCACCTGGAAATGATCCTGGCTCCCCCACGGGCTCTTCAAACACTGGCTTTTACCCTCCTCACGTGGCACTGACCATGCACGTTGGTGTGATGCTTTCTCCAGGTGTGTGACCTGCCGTCCCTTCTAGGCTGTGCAGATTTGGAGGGTAAGCCAGGGTCCCATGTCCCATGCAGTTCTCTGCTCCTGGTGGGTGAGCCACATATGGAGAACGTTTGCAATACAGGAACGCTGGTGCCAGGGAACCAGAGGTGGGCGAGGCCTCACTTGAAAGGATGTTATAGGCCTAGGACTCTCCTTTCCACGGTTTATTCATCTCTTTACTGGCTGCCCCAGTCAAAGTGCCGATGACAGAGTCATGACTTAGTCCGGAGACTATGCCAGGTCTTGCTTGTACAACCAGATGGGAGCTGGTCTTCAAGTCCTCATCTGTGGAACAAGATCATTTGTTTAGGGAAAGTCTATGATTCTAAAGTCCTTTTTGGGGAAAAAAAACTTGTTATGTAATTTTGAGAAACTCAGATGGAGTTATGTAACAAGGGCCTTGCATGCCATTTTAGGAGCCCCGTTCTTTGTGAAAGTGTTCAGGGAATAATGCAACAGGTACCTTTTATGTTTTCCATGAGTAAGTTGACTCATTTGAATAAAAAAGGATTTGTTGATGGCTTTTGTTGATGTTTTGGGTTTCTAGAGTTATGAGAATTTTTGAGTTGTAATAGCATCAGAATTCTTAAAAATCCTTTTATAGCATCAAGATTAGATAGGCTGTTCTGTTTTGTTTTTTAGTAATTGACTGTTAGCACCACTCTGGAGCATGTGCTGCATGCAGGGCTCTCTGATAGTTACTGTAATTATACCCATTCTAGTCCTTACAGTAGCCCTGCAAGGTGCACATCAGGATTCCCATTCTTCAGATGATGAAACCAAGGCTCTGAATAGCTAGGATGTCTTATCAGCAATTCAAATCCAAGTGTCCTTATCCCCAAATCTACATTATTTTTCTTTGGCTTTGCAAAGTGTAATACTGTAATTGCATGTTAGGTTTTATTTGCAAAATTTGGAAATTATTTTTTGCAATTTTTAACTGCAGTGTAGTTATAGGATCTTCTAGTATATGTGAATAAAGAAATTGAGGAAGTAAATTCATTTTACTAGGAACTAAAGCTTTATCTCTTTTGAAGAACCAAATTAGACTTTTTAAAAAACCCAAGATGTTATTAAAAGAAATTTTCAAATACAGTTTTTATTCTGGCAGTATTGTTTTAAGCTGGTAGACACTACATACGTCAGTTCCTTTGTGAATCTTCCAAATAGAAAGCACTGTACTTAGCAAATTTGTCAGCAATTTATTTAGATGCCATCTGACTATCTGATGAGCAATGAAAATATTCCCATCTGTTCGTCCGGGAGAGTCTGAATGTAAACATGTCATCCCTTTAGCTCCCGGGCACTGTCTCTGACTTCCTGAGTCTTCTGCCCAAGTGGATTACCTTGTCATCAACACCCCACTCATTAAAGGTTCAGCACATCCTTGAGTAATGCCCACTCTTGGTCACCTTGGATTGGGTCTCAATCCAAGATGGGATTGTCCTATCATGTCACATCACATCACTTCATATCACATCACATCACATCATATCACTTCACTCCACATCACATCACACTGCATCACTTCACATCACATCACATCTTTCACTCAACACGTGTTTGTGGAGCATCTAGCCCATGCCAAGACACTATTCAAGACACTGGGGACACAGTAAAGAGAAAACTAGAGTAAAATCCCTGCCTGAGGCTTACATTCTAGTAGAGAAAAGAGAAAATAAACAAGTACATTTTTAAAACAGTGATCAGTACCAAGAAAAAAGTAAAGCAGGGAAGGGAGCTATTAAGTGCATGTGTTTGGGGACGTATGGGGGAGCAAGTGCTCAAAATTGGGTCTGGTGGGAGCAAGCTGTGTGGACCCCTAGCCGAGGAATGCTGCAGAGGGGAGCAGCCGGTGAGGGGAGAGTCCTCAGAGATGAGCTGGGGTTGCCTGGAAGGCTGCTGTGAGGCTCCTGACTCTGTGGAGGTGATGCCTCCCTCAGAGCAGCAACGGCCGTGGTGGTGGGGGGTGTCGGGGGCACTGGGCACACCGTGAAGCCATCAGGCACCAGGATTGCAGGGGCCTCGTGTGGTGGTGAGAGGGGGCGGGTCAGGAGGACTCTGGGATTGAAGTCCTGGGCAACGAGGAGAAAGGATCTCCCACTGACAACATGGGAAGCCTGGAGGAAATGTGTCAGGGGTGCAGGTTTGAGCACAGCTGGGCTTGCAGTGGGATGTCTGGGTCTGGGGTTCAGGGTTGAGGCTCAGGTGGAAAATTAAACATGGAGTCACCAGCACCGATGTTATTTGAAGCCAGGGGACAGGCCCTCGAGGGGTCAAGACAGGAAAGGGAAGCGGTTCCAGGGTCAGGGCCCTGAGTTTACGAGCTCTGATGATAGGTGGGCAACAGGAAGGGACTGGGACAGGGGTGGACGCAGGGGAGGAGGGATAACAGGAGAGCAGCCCGTCCCGGACTTCGACTGAGCAAAGCCCTTCAACCGCGTGTGCTGAGCTGTGCCCACTGCTGCTGGACCCTGGTGGGATGGGGACCGGGTGTCCATGGTGGACCTGGCAGTGTGGGGACGTGGGAGGGACTAGAGGGAAGAGAGGACGCCTGAGAGGCCGAGGCCCCGAGGGCACAGGAAGCCCGGCGACCAGTGACAGAGTCCACGCACGCTGGAGGGAGGAGAGAACGGGATGCAGAAGGTCTGGAGGAGGGCGGAAGTGTGGGGGCGCTGTGAGCGGTGGGAGGCCCCCTCCCCCCGGGGCTGGTGACCCACGGTGAGGCCCGTCCAGCAGCACCACACAGAAGCCGTGACCACTGAGAGCAGAGCCAGGGATGGGCCCGGGGAGCTGGACACGGGCGGCTGCCAGCCGTGGTCTGTCACAGGGACCGGGTGGAAGTGTCGCGTTACCTGACACTTTCCAGTCGGGCCCCAACCAGGGTCCTCCTGCCTGGTGTCGCTTGCGCCAATGGGAGACGGGTTCGGTTCAGAAGGAAAGGAGAGCTTTAACCTTTGATCAAACAAGAGAGAGGCGCCAGCTCTAGAGCACACACTTCCCGACAAGCCTGGGGCAGAGCCGCTTTATAGGGACCCAGTCAGCGGGGAGAGGAGGGGCGGGGCTCTCGAGGGGCGGGGCCGCCGCTCGCCCCCAGATCCAGTGCGCAGCCTCTCTGCGCCCTTCCGGCCGCCATCTTGAGTTTCAGTGTTGGCCTCCTCTCCGCATGCTTCGGAGCTGAGGGGCGGCTTCCCGGGGAGGAGCTTATGTCTGAAGGGGCCCGGAGAGAGGCCTCTCACAGTGCACGGTGCCCTGTGAGCAAGTGACAGAAGACTAAGCACAAAGGAAAAGGGGGAAAAAAAAAAGGTTAGATTCTATTTTATTATCCAGATTCTGGTTTTATTTCCCGGGACGTGTTAATGGGCTTCCCCGGTGACGGTAGGGCGGCTGAGGAGAGGAATGCAGCCCGAGGTGGACGGAGGAGACCCTGGTGTCGGGAGAGCTGCGGCGGGCAGGGGGTGGCGCCGGCGGGAGTCGGGGCGGGGGGACCGGCGGTGAGGTGGTGTGGACGGCGGGGCGCCGGGGGCCGGGGGGGGATGGTAGTGAGGGCCGCAAGGCGGCGGGAGGAGAAGACACGGACTGAGGAGCCCTCGCTGAGAGGGCCGTCGTCACAGCGCAGGGATCTGGACAGGGGTCGTGTTCGAAGGAGGAAACCCTTCAGGAACGAGGGGGGACTACCTGGGGGTCGTTCGGAGAGACCCAGCGTTGGCTTGAAGAAGGGGGTCGGCGCTGCTACGTATAAAATAGGTAAACAGCAAGGACCTGCTGTATGGCACGGGGAGCTCAGTATCCTGTAGGGACCTGTAATGGGAGAGAATCTGAAGAAGAATATATATGGGTCTCACTGAATCCCTTTGCGGTACACCTGGAACTAACACAGCATGGCACATTTAAGTAGAGTCCAATTTTTTTTTTTTTTTCGGTACGCGGGCCTCTCACTGTTGTGGCCTCTCCCGTTGTGGCGTCTCCCGTTGCGGAGCACAGGCTCCGGACGCACAGGCTCAGCGGCCATGGCTCACGGGCCCAGCCGCTCCGCGGCATGTGGGATCCTCCCGGACCGGGGCACGAACCCGTGTCCCCTGCATCGGCAGGCGGACTCTCACCCACTGCACCACCAGGGAAGCCCTAGAGTCCAATTTTAAAAAAAGTTATTCAGGGGAGGACAGGAGCAGAACGATCCTTACATTTACCGTGCTGTGGTGACAGTCGCCAACTTCCAGCTCCCTGTGCGCTGGGCCCTGCTTTACTCCTGTGCATGACGTGAATGCATCTGACCCTCCACCCCGAGGTGACTGGTCGATGCTACAGTGCGCAGATTCGAGAGGCTGTGACTCGCTTTAACCGGGAGTCTCCCCGCGCGGGGTCCCCAGGGTCTCAGCCCTGGGAGGCCAAGAGCAGCCACAGGAGGACCGACTCTCCCAAAAGCCCTGGCGTGAGAGGAGCTGAGGCAGCCAACCCCTTCCTGACTCCCCCGGGGCGGGGCGGAACCCCAGGTGGATGGTGGGGCCCCCCAGATGGGAGTTTCATCCCAAGGTCCAGCAGCAGAGGAGAGAGAGGAGACACAGGGAGGCTTCTAAGAGGAGGCACTCGGGGCTGTGCCCGCTGGAGGGTCCCCTCTTCCCGGAGCACCACCACCTGCACCCACTTGCACTTCATAGAGCAGGGGGGACCCCCGTCTTGGAGAATGCTGGTCAGGGGCAAAGCATCGGCATCTTCCTTTGGTCTCTTCCCATTAACCTTGGGGGGCTTGTTGGCCAGCCTGTGGCCAGGTGTGGGCTTGGCTGGCCTTCTCAAGTGAGGTCTTGGAATGGCAGGAGAGTTCCACCACAAGCTCCTGGGTGGATTCCATCCTTCGGGACCAAGGCCCAGCCTTGGGAGCCTCGTG
Organism: Hyperoodon ampullatus; assembly: GCF_949752795.1. NCBI lineage: Eukaryota > Metazoa > Chordata > Mammalia > Artiodactyla > Ziphiidae > Hyperoodon > Hyperoodon ampullatus. The sequence goes on along the minus strand of NC_136925.1, from coordinate 86,471,706 downwards.
CAGGCCCGGAGGAGCAATTGGTGGGCTTCTCGGGTCAGCCTGCACCAGCTTCCACCTGGAACCAAGGAGGTGGCCAGTTATAGATGCCTTTCAGTGTTGCTCTGTAAAGTATCAAGCCACCGCTTCAGTTAATTTTATCTTGAAGCCATTTTCTGTTTTATTTCCTGTTTGCCCGAAGAGATGGTATCCTTGCCCAGCAGACAGCAGCCGACAAGGTGAGCAATCATAAAAATTTATTATAACTTTGTAAAATTTCTCATCCAGCTGCCTCCCATCGTCAACTCAAGACCTATTCACGGAGTAATTAAAATCCTACAATAACTGAAAAGCATCTTTCCTCCCGTCTTCTTTTTCTCTGTCTGGGTGGTCCTGACCAGAGGGCCTTAGTGAGAGTGCCTTCTGGTAAAGTCAGGACCTTCTTCAGAACCTGCAGCAAAATTCGTTTTCCCTGGAACAGATGTGGATCCTTCTGCTGCTTCCAAATTCCAACACAACTCTGAGACTTTTGTGTTCCATTTTCTCGACACTCCAATGAATTATCGAGATAAAGCTTTGTATCAAGGTAGAGAAGCCAGCTTTCTCCAGACCCTCATTTCCACATGGGAACCACGACCCCAAATCCCAAATGCATCTATTTGGTCAGCTTACAATCCAAACAGCTATTGTCCTAAGGAAATGCGGAGTTTGCAGGACCTGGTAACTCTCCTACAGTTTACACCTGCTCTGTTGTCACCAGTTACAGATTACAGCAGATGGCCTGTGGTATGTAGAGGAAGGTGGTAGGGGGGAATCAGAAGAGAGAAAAGAGCAGCGTTTTGGTTCAGTTTCTCCAAGCTGCTGTTAAAAGCGTACAGTTTATCAAGACTCTCCCTTGGAAAATCCCTGCTCAATTCAAAGCCATCTCCCGTCAGTAGATTGTGACACTGGAGTTTCCAGGTTCTCAGATAACATCCTCTGTCTACCTTTAGGCAGACTGCCTTTCACCGTGAAAAATGGCATCTTAAACCCCACTGTCAGCTAACAAGTGTGTCACGTGCATTGGCAGCACCTCCAGGTTTCACTGAAATTTCTCACCGGTTTATCATGTGCAGGTTGTGCGTCAAAACTTCCTCATTCCCCTTGCCTGTTTGCAAGGGTTCCTGGACCCCAGCTGGCAATCCACATTTGTAATAAGCAACTCCCAAGGAAAATTAAGCACTCTGCTTTCCTTATGATCATTGCTCTTTTCCCTGTATTTCTTCAAAATGGCCCAAGACATTCTAAGTCTGCCATGTGGCTGCTGTCTTTGACTTCTGCTCAGAAAACAGTGCCTCCTGGTTTCCTCATCTGCTGCAAATGGAGAATCTACCTTTTCCCCTACCATTTCTTAACCCGAGCTGTGAAGCTGTTGGTAACAGTGATTTGTTATTCCGTGCTCTCTGGGGTCCAGGGAGAGCCCTGCAGGTGCCTGTTAAATGCTCCACCTGAGAAGGGTCAAATCGAACCAAACACCATGGCTTTACCCAGTTTTTCAAGTCTAGCGGCACAATAGCTCCCACAGGAAACAGAACCTCCCATCAACAGCTTCAGTCCATCCGCCTTGTCTTTTCCCAGTAATTTTCATGAAGATTGCCTGGGCCTGCAAACCCTCATCTTACTTTTTACCTGGTTCTTGTTCCTTCTCTCCCAGGTATTTAAGAGGCTTCCTCCTCTTTTTAGAACAAAACTTGTGGGAAGGTTGACCCTAGTCTTCTGAGGGTTCCTCGTGCTGTCCCCAAACCTGACAGGTACTTTTGTTAGTTTGTTAGTTTAAGTGGCAGAACTGAAGACTTTCCTCTAACCAGCCGACTGGTTTTCCTTCTGCCTGTGAGCGAGCTTCATTCTGGAGTCAGAGATTTCCAGGCCCAGCCTGTTAGTTCCCTAGCCTCTTGATTTAGAACCCTTCACCAGGCTTTTCCTTCACCTCCGCCAGAAGATGAGCCTTAGCCATGGATGAGGACGTCTGTGCCTCGCTGGTAGCACTACTGTTTTCCTGGGCTGGAGCCTCCATCCTGGACCCATGTCCATGCTTACTCTCCAGTCTTAATAGCAAACCTGTTTTACTGGTTGAGAAACGGGATGAAGAAGAAGGAAAGAAGTGGAGGTAAGGAACCGAGTCTCACTGACAATCCGTAAGCCACAACTTCAAAGCTGTGTGGTGGAAGTTTAGCAGAACAAATATTTGGATGGTGGGCTGAGGAATCATAAAATACCTCTGGTGCATCAGGACTTTACCAGCACTAGTTTCCAGACCCTTCTTTGCTAAATAAAGTAAATGTGTTTACTTGCACTCTAAGCTACTGTGTGACTTGGTCAAATCACTTCACCTCTTCCAGCCATAGTTTCTTCACTGTAAACTGAGAGGATGGGGGTACCCGAGTGGTTCCTGGAGCATCCTGGTCCTGAGGGAGGGAATCTAATATTTGTGGAGCATAAATACTCTTCTTTACCAGTCATGGAGCATGTTTGCAGGGGCTGCAAGACAGTGTTGCTGCCTTTCAGGACCCTATTGTCTGATGGGAAATGTGTGATGGGCTCTTTCTGAACCCCCTGACCAGCCCCTCCCCGTGATTAAATAAATTCCAAAAATATTTTAAGAGGTCTCAAAAAGACTGAGATGAAAGTATTTGTACTTTAAATGTCCCCCAAATGATTCATTTATTGGTTGATGAATTTAAAAAATGTGTGACTGGATTTATTCTGAGATCACAACTCCTTTCTTATGAAATGTTTGCACAGCTAGAACCCATCTCTTCATTGTCCTCTGGGACTTGGGTAAGACTGTCATTTGGAAGTCATTGCCAGCACGGTGTGTGCCTGGGTCTAAGGATTGCAGACAATGGGGATTGTTCCGGGTGCGTGCGGCCTGAGCTTGGCCAAGTGTCTTGAGTCCTCCTGGTCCTGGTTCATACAACTCAACTGGATTACCCACCGTCACATAATCTACTGAAATGTTTCACCCACATACAGTATGTCGGCAGCAGTCCAGTGGGGCCTGGGACAGCTCACTATGGAGGGGGGAGGGGTGGGAGAGGAGGTAGAGGGGTGGGAGTGGAGGTGGAGGGGTGGGAGTCGAGGCGGAGGGGTCCAGAACAGGCCTCTTCAGGGGAGCACAGGAAGGTGTCTCTGTCACCACTGACCACCTCATGGCACTGTCGGACTTATTGAGGGAGGGAGGGGGTGGTATGGAAAAATAGCAAACTCAGGATATGATATACACGTTTATGTTTTAGACTTCTTACACGTATAGCCATGACATTGACAATTGATAAAATGTGTTAATAAAATCAGTAAGTATTGGCAAGATTCTTAAGTTTCTTAAAGAGAGATTAACACATGTAACTGTTAAGGACTGAGTTGCTTGGGAATAACAATTTAATTCTGTCTAGTACTTAAAACAGCCTCTTGTGTAGATTTTATAGACATGAGTACAAAGTAATATCATTTCTTTACAAATATTCTAAAAGTTAGTCTTTTCAACATTTCAAATGATTCTCCTCTATTGGTTGAAATTAGTAAGGTTTTATTATGAAATTATTATTACTCTCGAAAAGTAAAAGAATTTTGTAGCGAAAACATTCAGCTTTGGGTAAAAGGCACAACATTCCTTACAAACATCAACATCATGGTAGTTTGGAAATTGGGTGGTGGTGGCATTTCCTTTTATACAGTAAGTAGACACATTCTATTACACAAAAGCTCATAAGGGTGGTGAATAAAATAATGAAAGATGTGAAACATTTGTATCTAAAGAGGATGAAAGAATTTAGCCACATATGTGAAAAAAGAGCTAAAATAGCATACAAAATCCCAAACCCATTAATTAATTAGTGACATAAATTATTCTATGGTAGTCATGATTCCGTGGAAGTCTTTGAATGGGACAGATTTCATGCTGATGGAAAAGAGGAAAAAGATAGTACATGACTCGTGGGGTTAACTTCTTTTGGGGTGAGATTCCATGGTTATGCACAAATGAAGTACTAAGTGAAAAAAAGTAAGTTAAATTAATGGAAATTTAAACACTCTCATTTAGAGGACAGGTAAAGTAAAAAAATAACACCTCTTTTACGTACATTTACATTTATTTGTTTAATAATCTAGAGTATAGGAGGTCCTTGCCATCCAAAGAAACTTGGAACCTGAGATAGTCCCCTTAGAGAGCTTCTCCAAAATCAGGGACCAAAATGATGTCATAAATAGGTAAAAATATTGAGTGGGATTATATTTTGAAAAATTAAAGCAAGTCATTATATCTTACATCATTAGGTATTAATTTCAATTTTGAGTTACTTCTTAGTTTTCCTTACTCTTGGCCAGTGACCTCCCTTCATAGTTTACTGCAAAAATAGAATCCATCACAGAGACCTCCTTATCTTCTTCCTGACTTGGCGTACGTCCACGCCTGTAGAGGTCCCTTTGTTCCCTTCTGTCAAGACAGGTGAGAGCCCCTTGCCCCTCCTCTGGTGTTCAGGACCCCACTGCCTCTCTCTTCTCAAGACTTTGTCTTGCAGTTCCTCTCCTCTTTACCACCAGTGATTCCCTAGACTTGATCATTCCCTTCAGCATAGAACATGCTCTTGTATCTTTCATCTTTAATAAAACAACCCTCCTGAATCCCATAATCACCTCCAGCTACTTACTTCCTCCTTCTCTGCTCCCCCTTGGAAGCAGACGTTTCTGTCCCCACTTCCTCAGCCTGGATTGTCTCCTAGCCTGTTGCATCAGCTTTCATCTCTGGACTGCGAGGAGACTGTCCTTACGAAGCTCCCTAGTGACTGCATCTTCCAAGTCCAGGGCTCACGTCTCTGCCCTCTTCTTGACTCCTCAACAGCATTTCAACATCGTTGACCACTTCCTCTTCTTTGAAGTGTGCTCTTCTCTTGGCTCCTGTGACACATCACCTCCTGTTTTCTAGCTGTTGTTCTCAGTCTTCTCTCTTTGCCAAGTGTTGGAGTACCCAGCCTTTATCTGTATCTACACTTTCTCCCTAAGTGATCTCATCCAAAACGACGGTTTTAAATATTATCTTTATGAAAGTAATTTCCAAAATTTTACCTGCACCTTTCATCTTTTCAGTGAGTATCAGACTATAACATGCAGAGTTTTCTGGGCCTCTCCACGTGGATGTCTAATTGAAATCTCACACTTAACATGTCCAAAGGAGAATTCTCGCTTTGTACTCCAATTGCTTTTTTTTCTCTTCCAGGCTTATACATCTCAATAAATGGCATGAACCTCCAACCAAAACTAGTAGCCATCTTTGATTTCTCTCCTTCCTTTACCTATGACATTCAAACCTTAAAGAAATCCTAATGTCTTTACCGCCAGAATCAATCTTAAATCCACCCACTTCTCCCCGTGTCCACTACTGAAAGCCTTGTCCAGCTTCTGTCTGAAGTAGCCTTCCTTCTGGTTTCTGTCCTTTTCTCTTGTCCTACCATAGTGTAGTCAGAGCAGTCAATTTTTGGAAACGGAAACCATATAAAACTCAATTGATTAATATTCTCCAATGGGATCCCAATGCACAAGAATGAATATTCAAACTCTTTACCTTACTACTTCTTATAAAATTCTATAAAAACTAGACCCCATCTAGTTCATCAACATCCTATGACTCTCCTTCACCCTACCTCAATTTTACTTAGGAAGTAAAGCAACAGGACCTGGTAATGAATTAAATATAGGACATGAGGAAAGAGTGTCAAAATGACCTATGTTTCTCCTTTGCTCAATTCGATAGGGTACTAGTGACCTTGACGCTTGTTGCTGTAAGAAACAGGCCACCAAAAAAAGGCTCAAATACAATAGAATTTTATTTCTGGTTCACATGACAGTGTGTTCCTGATCCAGGCAGATTTCTGCCGCTCAGAGATTGAGGGACCTAGGCACCTTTCATCCCAGCCTGCCATCCCCAGGAACCCATATATCTGCACTCAGACTGTGGAAGGAGAAAAAGTATGGAGAAAGCACATCTGTTTGTACGTTTTGGTCCAGAAAGGACGCTTGGTGCTTCCACTCACATTCCATTGGCAAGGGCCATCCGTGAGGCCGCCTCTGGATGCAAAGTAAGGCTGGGAAATATCCCTGGTGGGAAGCCACTTTTTAGAACTCTCTTCTGTGAATGGAGGACACAAATTCCAGTGGTCATGCAGCCAACTCTGCCACAGATAACTGTCTCTGACGGGGAACACAGACCACTGCAGAGAGCAAGTTCTGTGAGGGAGCATCACGTGTTCACATGATGTCAAGCAAAGTACAAGAAAAAGAACATACTTCAAGGTGAGCTATCTATGCATATGATGCCAAAACCCACCAATCAGTTTGGATAAAAATCAATTAGTCAACTGATAGTTTGAGACTAAAGCCAGAAACACAAATCAAAGGAAAATATTCATTTCCCAGAAGCTGTCTTACTTCTTAGATATTTCAGCATCACATAACGTTCAGCCACTGAAGCCCAGGTTCAAATCATGACGTACATTTTGTGGATCTCTGATGAGATGGGGTGGGTTTCCCTGAACAAAGATTCTGGAAAGACCATGAGCTTATGAGACAGAAGTGTAATCTGCATATGTGGCCAATGCACTTACTGAAAAAGAAAGACTCATCTTTGTTTTATTCAATTTGGAAATAAATATTGATGACTTTTCAACAGCTCACACAAATGACGTAAGAAGAAGGATGATCGATTGTTAATAACAGACTGAGACTGTTTGGAAAGCAGCTTTGACTACAGAATATACAAATATCTGTAAGTAGTCAGACTTCAACAATGAATATCAGATCAGCTAATACCTTTGCACAATTTTATGTGACAGGACTGTGCTTGGCCTTGGGAACAAAGAAAGAAGCGAAACATGTCCCCTCTGGGGAGACACGCCGTATGGCAGAGAGGTAGCAAGAAAAGTTGATTATCTTAATGCCCTCTGATGATTTCTAAGGCTGAGTAGTTATCTTAATGCCCTCTGATGATTTCTAAGGCTGGGTAGGAAAGCCCGAGCAGGGCACCACAGCACAGAAAGGGGAGGACCCCTGGCAGAGGGGGTTTCTAGGTTGAGACTTAAAGGAACAGCTGAGAGAGTCAGGAGGCCATTCCAAGCAGAGAAGAGAGCCAAAATCAGGACACAGCTGCACAAATCAGTGTGCAGGGCCATTCTGCACTGGTGGAGGGTGGACAGCAAAAGGTGTGGTGTGGGGAGGGGTGAGGGTGGTGGAGGTAGGCTGTGCAGGACTGTAGTTTTGCTGAGGACCTTGGGCTTTTACTCTGTGTGCATGGGAGCCACTGGATGTCTTACAACAGAGGAGGATATGGTTATTTGTTATATTTTAGATGAATTGCTCTGCAAAGTGAATTTGAAGAGATACCTGGTATGGAGTCAGGAATAACAGGAAAGAAAGCCCATCCTTTGCTGTTTGGTGTGGAGGTCAATTCGTTTGTGCGTGCATCAGTTCATCCGACTGGTATTTAGGGAACATCATTGTCATGCTGGGCACCTGGCTAGGTGCTGGAGATGTGACAGAAAATGATAACAGGGCCCCATCCCTATGGAGAAGGTGCTTCCAACTGGGTGAATGTTTCCCTTGTGGATTCACCAAAGCCTGTCCATCAAGAATTAGATTGACAGTTCAGCATGTGTGCAGGTGTGGACCACACTGGGGCTTTAACCCTCTAGATCTCCCACTCCCACTCCGGGCTTCCCACTGTGCTGTCAACCAGGCCCAATGACAGTGATCTGAAACATGATCTCTCTGCCAAGTAAGGGAGGGCCTGTGCCTGGCTTTAATCATTAGCTTGCTCAAAACTTTAACCAGACTCTGTTGCCAATATTCTGGTTAGTCCAGGGAATATTGAGTATTTATTCCATGTAATGTTTGCTGTGCTATCTGGTAACCAACTGTGTGTATGTAAAGTGCTGAAGAAAGGTGAAGTTTGCAGTTTTGCTTTGCAGATCAGTGATTGAATTCGGCCTTGAGAATGGAGTTTGGAAGGAGGATTAAACTTTATCACTGATTTGTCCTGTACTCTGTTTTCTGTTACTAATCAGTACTCACTGGGCTTGTAAGAAAGGTCTTCAGCTTCCGTCCCTCGTCCTTTCCTATTAGGTGTGTGTGTGCAGGAGAGAGAGGTGACTTCGTGCCCCATGGTTGGATGTCTTTACTCTTGAGTGCTACCTGGAAAGACCCCCATGTGTCTCTGAAAACCTCCCTGTGGCTCCCTCCAGCCTGAAGCTGGGGTGGCAGGTCCCCGGGTTTGGCCCAGGTGGTTGGCATCTGCAGCAGGCCTGTAGGAGTCCTGCTTCCCTCCCTCGTGGCATCACAGTCCCCTTCGCTCTCGCCAGCATGACTCATCAGATTGTTCTGACCAATCAGCCCTTCCAGATTAATTACCCAAGGGGCCAATGAAAAATTAGTGTATGGGGAGATTCAAAAAGAAATAGGAAAAAGCCAGGTTGCTGAGCAACCCGACTCCGTAAGCAGAGGGAGATGCTATTTTTACACCGAGAAGGTGGCTGCAGTTGATTTTGTACCAAACTCTTGGACTCAGCCAGTGGATCGACCTCCTGAAGACCTCGGAATGAGCCGCACAGTCTGGCAAACGTACTGGTGTCCTCCTGTAGGTCTCTGTTGAAGTGGGGCCTCTTCAGAAAGGACTACACATTAATTATATCCCTCAGAGTGCCCTATGCCTTTTCTGCATGGCACGTGTCGAAATTTGTAACCACAAAGGTATTTTTCTGGTTTTATAAAACATCTCTCTATGCACTGGACTGGAAGCCGGCCAAGGGCAGGTGCAGGGCCTGCTTCTGTTTCACACTGTTTATCCCCAGCACATATTACGTCGGCTGGTTCACAGCGGGTCTCAATCTTCGTGGAATGAATTAATGAACAAGTGAAAATTAAACTGATATTAGTGTACTGGATCTGATCACCATTAAATGTCATCTCTAGTCAAAATGTGGGAGAGGATCATGACCTCAGAGGTTCTTTTTCAAGTTGCTAACAGCAGTATTTTTCAGCAATAAGATACCTAAATTCTGGCAGCTGAGTGCTGTCCCCTAAGTTAGGCAGCATGCTTGCACTCATGGCACAGATCTGTGGGTCCCCGTGCTACGTGACCATGCCTGCAGGCTGCCTGCACAGAACAGCAGGGCAGTGACAGCCCAGGGGTGCCCACCACGGGACGGGGAGTAGCAGTGTGGGCCAGGGAGCCCTCTGGATCAGATGACCTCAGAGAGGAGACCTAAGAAGTGATGGAGTGCTGGGTGTGGCAGACACAGCCAACCACGCTCGCCTCCTGGGTCTCCTTCTCCTTCACCTACTCCTCGCCTTTCCCACCACCAAATGCTGCAAGGCCCCCTCCCAGCCCTGTCCTCTCGTGGATCTTTTCTCTCTCCTCCCCTCTTCACATACCTGTCTCTCCAGGTGCTTTCACCCAGGCTCAACTTTTTAAATCTGATCCACACACAAATATCTCCCAAATATATATTATCCTCTGGAACTCTCCTCAGAACTTTGGCTTATAAATTCAACTGCCAGCAGCCCTGACCAAACATCAACTCTTTCTGCCTTATGCTTCCAAACCCAGAGAGCTCATCCTTTCTCTAGGCAATTTGTTTAATTCTTGTACGCTTGGGGTTGCGAGGAGGTTCATTTTGCTTCTCTGAGTTCCTTTCAGTTCTGGGACCAGAAAAATAAAAACATGCCCACATTCGTGCCCAACTGATGGTTAAACATCTCAGGGTAGCTATTATGTGTCTTTTTCGTCATCTCCTCTGTACGCATTCTCATATGTTTCCAGGCTTTTAATAAATATTTGCTACATGTGTGTTATGTGTAAAGCACGGTACCGGGTGCTTTGGTTACTGAAACGATGGTCATGGAGTCCGTCCTCTGCATCTCATGGCTCTGTAGGGACAACCGGGTGTATCCTATATCAGCTAGGACACGGCGAGTGTGCTGCAGCAGAGACCCCAAATGCAAGGGCTCCGATCTGATGAGGTGCTGCTTTTGGGGGGTCTGGGAGGTGGTGTCTGTGTGGCTTTATGGAGGAAGCACGTGGGAGCAGGAGTGTGGAAAGTCAGCAGGACTCAGACACGTGGGGCTGGGGTGGCTGAGAGACCGTGTGGGCGAAGCCAGGAGGGACTGGCAGGACCTGTGCAGGGGCCAGGAGGAGCTCGCTTTTGTGGTGTGAGGACCCTACACAGAGGGCTGTCTTAGTTCCCTGGCCGCTGTAATGAAGTGTCACAAACCGGGCAGCTTAAACAACAGAATTTTATTGTCTCACAGCCCTGGAGGCCAAAAGTCTACGATTCAGCTGTGGGCAGAGCCCTGCTGCCTCTGAAGGCTCTCGGGGAGGATTCCTCCTCACCTCTTGCGGCTTCCAGTGGTTCCAGGCGTCCCTGGGCTCCTGGCAGCGTCACTCTGATCCCTGCCTCTGTCTTCACATGGCCACCTTCCCTCTGTGCTTGTGTGTCTCTGTTTTCTCCTCTTCTGAGGATACCAGTCATGTTGGATTGGGCCTGCCCTAGTGGAGTATGACCTCATCTTAACTTGATTGCATCTGCAGAGACCCTATTTCCAAATGAAGTCACATTCATCCACGGGAACTGAGGGGTGGGATAGGACTCCAACATGTCTTTTAGGAGGACACAGTTCAACCCACAACAAGTGGAGAGTGGAAGTTAGGTAGGAGGGTGGTCTCGAACCTATACTTCTCTGAAATCCAAGCTAAGGAGTTCAGACTTTATTCCTTAGGTCAGTGACTCTTAAGTCCTAGCTGTTCATCAGAAACAGCTGGAAATCTTTTTACCATGCAGATGTCTAGATTCTGCGTCAGAATCCCCCCAGTTATGAAACTTATAAAGCTTCCCGGGTGTTTTTGATACTTAACCAGGCTTAGAGCCACTCATCTGGCTGATGAGGACCAGTTGAAGGGTTTTTCCTTCTTATGGTGTCAGTTTTAGGACACTTCAAAGTCTGGGACAGCCATGTATAAGTGTTTTCTAGTGTTTCCATCCTAAAATGTGGCCCTCCAAATTGAGCATAATCCTCCCGATGTCGTGTGGCCTCTGCCCGAGCACAGTGGAACCATTACTTATTTTGTCCTGTGTATTCTTCCTCTATGGATGTGGTACCGATGGTGGTCCCTTTCACAGTAGACCGATCTGCACTTGGCTGCTTGTCGAGTTTGTGGTCTGTTGAGACTCTTCCCATGTCTTTTCCACATGAACAGCTATAAATCTAGGTTTTCCCTATCCAGTACTTGTGCAATTGATTTTTGGATCCTAGATGCAGGCCTTGACATGTATCTCTGTTGAATTTCATCTTGTGGTTTCGGTCAAGTGTTCTAGCCTGTTGGGGCCTTTGTAGTTCGAGTCTGTCATTTATCATGTGAGCCACATCTCGTAAGTCTGTCATCTGCAGATTTGATAAACATGTCTTTTCTGGCCTCACCCAAATTGCTACAAAACAGGTTAAACATGTCACACAGAGAGAGACATATGATATTCCTCCAGAGACAGACCTCCACTGGCAAATACTCTTTCGGTACATAGTTCCTAAATCAGCTGTCGTATTGAACCAACTTGTAGTTAGTCAAGCCATATTTTATTCTCAGAGAATTCTTTGAAACTTCTGTCATCCAGGAGGTGCTGCAAATGTATAATTAGTCCCTGAAGTACAAGTCAAGAAGACCAAAGAGTGGCAGGCAAGGTTGGCCAGGGCCATGCATACATCAGTTGGGCTCCACCGAGAAAACTCAAGCCACAAACGAAGAATTTTTATCGTCAACTTTGAACCGAAAGCAATCAACGAGTCAGCCAAGCACCAAGTGACTATATGCTGAGAAACGAATTCACAGTCCACATAGCACAATTTTTCAAGCTAGAAGCTAGAGCATGGTATTCAGGTTGCTGCAATTCCAAACCCTATTTAAGTTAAAAAAAAAAGTACCTGGAATGTTCAACTGCACGTGGAGTTCCTTTACCGAACTCCTACTGTACATTTGTCACGGTGCTGCATGCCCTGGAGTATATTAACATGTGGCTTCCTGGGACAAGAGAAAGACATGAAGGAAGGTGGGATGGGGCCATTATCTGTGATCTGGCTGCCCAGCTGTATGGACACATAAAGTGAGGAGTTCAGGCTCCTGAGAAGGATGGATCTGGTTCAAACGCTAGCACTGCAGTTGATTGCTGTGTGACCTCTGTCAAGATCATTAACTTCTCTGAGCCTCATTCTGGCCATCAGTTAAGTGTTGACCATAACAGAAGCCAAACTAACAAAATTGTGAAGACGAAATGAGATGTCTGGAAAGAGTCTGACTTAGGAGCAGGCCCAGCACTTAGTGGTCAAAAACGTCGACTTCTATGAAGGTTTGACAAGTAAAGGTAATACGTGATCCTGAGCCAGAAAAAGGACATTAGTGGGAGAATTTTTGGAAAATTTTGAATAGTGACTCAGGAGTTAAGGTAGTTGTATCAGTGTTGATCTCCTGATCTTGATCATTGTACTGCGGCTGTGTAACATTTGGGGAGGCGGAAGGACTTTTCAGAAGGACTTTATGTTCTTTCTGCAACCCTTTGCAAGTGAGTGGTTATTTCAAAATGAAGTTAAAGGAATGTAAACGTCAACCCGTTTAACGTGTGTGTCCTCTACTCTATAAGCATCTTCTGCCGAAGTGGGGAGACTGGTATAAAACGAGACCATTATAGAGCAACACATGGTTGTTACAGATGATTCAGTGCAGGTAAAAAAGAGAGTATAACTCACAAGCAAGAGCCCTGTGTTGTGTGTCATGGTCAGCCTTCCCTTGGACAGAATCATCGCCCTGCAGTGGGGACAGGTCTTCAGTTTGGACATGATGGAGACGCAGGGCAATTCCCCTGGATTATTTCTGGGAAGGGTGAGGCTGGACACTCACAAGAGGGTGCCCTGTGAGCAGCTAGAGGTGCCGGGCAGGGCTGCAGATACAGCTGCCTGTAGAGGACAGAGGAAGCTGGAGACAGGGGCACAAACTCGGAACCTTACAAACGGGAACGAGGGCTGGAGTCCAGGATGAGCATGAGCACTGGGCCTCGCGGAGGAGCTGGCAAGGCTGATCTCCAGCTATGCCAGCATCTTCTCTTAACCAGGGCTGCCAAGGGCTCACACAGGCAGTCTGTGCTGTTTGCTGGGGCCCTTTTTACCTCGTAAGGTGTGGGGAAAGCAGCCCTGGTGAGGTTTCATGCAGGAGGTCTTTGGTTCCCCCCTCGTGACCTAATCACCTCTCAAAGGCCTCACCTTCTGACACCATCAGGGGGACACAGAGCTGAGTGACAACAAGCACCTGCATCCTTTGATGCCTTTGAGCCCCAGATCCATCCATACCTGAAGCTCTGATATGAACTTATCATTGACATGAGCCAGTACATCTCAAAAGAGGTACAAAGACAGAACATAAAAAAAAGAAAACTACTTTAAATGTTGAACTGCCGTAATGTAATGCTGCTCTCGTATTGTTTGCAAGAGTCCTTCCAGACATTCTTAAAATGAGACAGAAAATCAAAACCCTTTACAGAACACAATGGGTGACACATTTTCAGAACATTAAAAGGGGCTGAAAATACTATCCATGGCTGTCAGCCGCTAGTCTTAGAACATGTTCAAGGTTTGCTACTTTAAGAAAACAATCTACTAGAAAGAAAATGGTGGAGGGGAGGAGAGTTTCCTGTTTTCTTCTAAAATTCAAAAGGGATTAAGATAGTCTGGGACAGGGGATGGTGAATAAAACTGAAACATTGTTTAGACCTGCCTGCTGGTACCAGATGCAGATCCCTTCAGAAATAAACAAATTAGTTCCCTTGTTTCTTTCTCAATTTGAAAATAAGGACAGCTCTTCAGCTTTTTTTTTTTTTTAATAAATTTATTTTATTTATTTATTTTTGGCTGCATTGGGTCTTCGTTGCTGCGTGCGGGCTTTCTCTAGTTGCGAGCGGGGACTACTCTTCGTTGCGGTGCGTGGGCTTCTCATTGCGGTGGCTTCCTCTTGTTGTGGAGCACGGGCTCTAGGTGCGCGGGCTTCAGTAGTTGCGGCACGCGGGCTCAGTAGTTGTGGCACATGGGCTTAGTTGCTCCGTGGCATGTGGGATCTTCCCGGACCAGGGATTAGAACCCGTGTCCCCTGCATTGGCAGGCGGATTCTTAACCACTGCACCACCAGGAAGCCCAGCTCTTCAACTGTAGATGTGGCGTTATTTCTAACATAACAGGGCTCTAATGTCATTACGTCATGACTCACACCCCATGTGTCCTTTTAACTGTCTCACGGGTGAGGGGAGAGGGTGCCACCTCATCCTCTGCCTTTGTAGCTGCGTCTCAGAGCATAGCCGGAAGGTCCCCTCTACACCCAGGGGCACGCTGGAGACCATGGCAGTATATATAGAGGAAAAGGAGCAGCCTGTAATTGTGTCTGTTCTCACAGCAAGGAATAAGCTTGTTTTCGAGAGCAGTGTCAGGTTCACAGCAAAACTGAGCAGAAGGTAGAGAGTTCCCGTTGAACCCCTCACACACAGCCGCCTCCACCGCCTGTAGTATTTGGTACAATCAGTGAACATGCATGACACGTCATTAATGGTGGTTTTAATGTTTTCGGACAAGGAGAGTGAAGAAAAGTGGTTCCTGACAAAACTCATTAACGTCTCATGAGGTCTAAACATAGTACAGTCAAAAATGGAGGATTTAAAACATGACTTAAATAGCTGAAGCCATCATCCCGAGGCCATTGATCTGTTATTGGTCATTTCTCACTCCCACCCCCATCTATCTATCTACAGTTTTCCTGCCTAAAAAGTAAGTGTCATAGACAAACAGCCAGGCCACCTTTCTGTCTTATTTTCCTGAGGGGTCATGTTTCCAGGGTTTGCTGCCATCCACTGGAAAACAAGAAACAGCAATCTCTGTACTCTGCTGGATTAAAAGTCTGTGAGATAATTTTTTATTGGCAAAATAACACAGAGCCCCTCTTGTTTCCTTGTAAATGATTCCTTAAATTACATTTGGCTAAGGTCACTGGGAGACAGTGGTTCGAACTTGCCGTCTGAAGGAGTCATCACCCTGCGTTGTGCTGGCCACCATCTCTTAGGGTATCCATGGATCCCCAGCACCCAGTGATCTCAGAGAGGCAGCGGTGAGCGGTCCTGAAGAAAGATCTCAGTTCCCTGCCCAGGAATTGGACCTGGGTAGCCTGGATGAAAACCAGGAATCCTAGCGGCTAGACCACCAGGGGCTAGAGGCTGGAGGCAAAGTTTCCCTGACTCTTGCTCCGTTTGAAAGGAAGAATGTTTCAAGGAGGCAAAAACTGTAAAAACAGGTATAGAGTTTATTATTAGAGACACAGCACAACGTATGGGAGAGCACACAGAGAAGCCGTTTATTGACTTAAGTCAGAAGCTCGGCAGAAATACAGAACCAGAGAGAAACGGTGTGGGAGTCCTCTCTAACGAGGAGGAGCACAGTGAAGAGGTGATTGAAATCCCTTATGTAGGACAGTCCTTCCGGGGCTTTGTTTACCTTTTGGCCAGTTGTTTCATTTTTCACACCTGATTGGTCCTAGGACCCTCCCCAAGATGCGTGTGCAACTCTTTGCGAAGATGGATTCCACTGCAGAGGCCTTTGGGGTGCATGTCCACACTGATTATGGGGTGGCGCCCCCTCCCTTTTTGACCCTCAAGGAGCCTTCCTGTGCACGTGCAGATGGGGAAGTTTTCCTTGACCTCAGGAGTGGTCATCTTATCTCTTTACTTCAGCACAGCTCAGCTTCTGCCACTAGCTTTGTCTTTGGAGTGTCTGAGTGAGAATGAAGCTTCAATTTTAGTCCACTTGACAAATACCAGCTGTCCAGCCCAAGGGCCCATCTATCTCCTACCTCATCAGAACAGAGCAAGTGCTCAGGAAATGCTTGCAGGGGCCCATCTCTTAGGGTGTCCTTGGATCCTCAGCACCCAGCACAGAGCCAGCGCTTGGGAGTGCTTGTGGGGAGGGAGAGAAGGATTAAATGAGTGAAAGAAATCATAAGCCTCTTGGGTCCCCTGTGAGGAAAGGTTCCTGGGCCATTGGTCTAGGTGGTCCTTAGAGTTTCTCGAGACCAGGTAGTGTTCTGATTGGAGGAGGCTGGGTGGGGAAAGGAAGAGAAGTTCTGAGATCCTCTCCTGCACTGAGAACAGGAGAAGCCCAGGGAAGTGTCGGTTTTATCTGGGTCTCCTAGTGTGTGCCTTGATGGGTTAGCAGCTCGAAAGGTACCTCGTGAACTAGGGCTCTCCCTCCAGGCTTGCTGGCCCCCCAGTCCCCACAGAAGAGGCAGACCAGGGTATCCAGAACTGTTTGTTTTTCTTCTGTGGTGACCAGTGTATTGATATTTTACCAAGAAATGGGAATGTCCCTGCTCAGGGATGTGCTGCACATGACCGAACACATTAGGAGACAGCTACCAAGAGTGCGCTTTTGGATAAATAGCAGTTTGTGCAAACAATTAATTATCTGGGACTTCTCTCTGGTCCCTGTAACCCGTACTTCTCAGTAAGCAGTGTTGCCCAGTGACATGCATCATGGATCATGCGTTCTCTGCAGGGGTGATGTCAATCCCAAAGGGACAAGAGCTACTAGATATTACCGTGGCTTGTGGAACCCTTCCCCACAAAATCTCATTCCTTACTATTTCACCTCTCTTGTTGGATTTTCTTGGGTATCACACAGGCAGCATTGACCCTGAATTCATGGAAGATACACAAAATGTATGCAAGGTCAGGGCTCTGAAACTGTGGTAAAGAGTTGTCTGTGATGGGAGGACTTTTGCTTTATTGCTTGATCTCTGCCATGTTTATAAGTGTGGTTGTTGTAATTACTCATATTCTACCTGAGGTTTTTTGTATTTCCTAAACCTGAGGATTGATGCCTTTCAAGTACTCAACTAGTTTGTCTTTAGTGTTCCTCTCCTTCGGGAACTCCAATTAAATGTATGTTAGAGCTTTCTTTCTATCCTCCACAACTTTTTTTTTTCCATACTGCAGTCCTTTTAATTACCTTATCTGTAATATAATTCATAGGTGACTGTGCAGAGATCAAGCCACCTTCAAAGAGAAGGAGGCAGCTTCATATGAAACTTGCTCTTTTGAATCGGTCCAGGACTCCATCGAAGTCTTGTGATAATTTCATGTAAATCCTGGTGTTCCATATCTGTATTTTTTAACCTGTATGTACCATTAACACACTACATTTCAAAGACATCAGAGGCTCATCTAATTTGTGTCACTGAATTATAATCAGCAGCAGCACATCATACTGATTTTTTAAAATTCCAATGGAAGCTTGTGATGAAGACATTCACGGAGTTCTCATATAGTCATCTCAAAAGGGCTGTGATGGGGGCAAAAACCACATTCCTGAGTTAAAACCTTCTGGTTTCTTGCAGTCAGATCCCGCTATGGATATTTAGGTTTTGAAACTGCCTTTTGGCAGGATTTGGCAGTCTTGTAGCGTCTTGAGTTGCCCCACCATGGACATTAACAATCACAACTTGTCACCATTTGAACCGCCAATGTATTTGTGTACAGATTCTCCTTTGTTTAATTTGGGCAAATAAAATAGTTCTACAAACTTTGATTTCATAAATATTACTATTCTTCTCATTGGTACAGTCACGGGCTTTCCTAATCATTCATTCACTAGTGTTGTGTTTGGTGCTGCAAAAAGTGAGCCAGAGGGGCCTTTATCCTGACACTACTTCTAAGAGAGGAAATTGTGATGTGGTTAGAGAGAGGATTAATACAGCCGTGAAGGAGACACACAGCGTCCCATTCCTGTGAGATTAACTGTGGTCATGCCCACGTCGGGGCTACAGACTCTAGTCTTCTTCTGACTGGCTTGGGGTTGCGCGGGGTTGAAAGTCAGGAACTGCTAACTCTTTCTTGATGTATGGGTGCCCTGGGGCATCTGTAACAAAGCACCACAACTTGGTAACTTACAAATCAGACGTTTATGCGCTGACAGCCCTGGAGGCCAAAAGTCCAAAATCAAGGTGTCACAGGGCCACACTCCCTCCGAAGGCTGCAGGGGATGGTCCTTCCTGCCTCTTCCAGCTCCTGGTGGCGCCGGGTGTTCCTGGGCTTGTGGCTGCATCCCTCCACTCTCTGCCTCCATCCTCACACAGCACTCTTTCCTGTGTGTCTGACACTCAGGTCCCCCTCCATAACTTTTAAGCTGCCTTGTAATGGTCTTCAGCTGATTGTTGGTGCTACCAATCTGGCAATGCTTTAAAACAGTTTTCTTTTTTATTGGAGTATAGTTGCTTTACAATGTTGTGTTAGTTTCTGCTGTACAACGAAGTGAATCAGTTATATGTATACATATATCCCCTTGCTCTGTGTCTCCCTCCCACCCCTCCATCCCACCCATCTAGGTCATCACGGAGCACCGAGCTGAGCTCCCTGTGCTATGCCACAGGTTCCCCCTCGCTATCTGTTTTACACGCGGTCGTGTATTTATGTCAAACCTAATCTCCCAATTCAGCCCACCCTCCCCGTACCCCACTGTGTCCACACATCCATTCTCTATGTCGACGCCTCTCTTCTTGCCCTGAAACTAGGTTCATCTGTACCATTTTTCTAGATTCCACATACATGCATTAATATACAATATTTGTAAAACAATTTTCTTGTTTAGCTTGTGCTCATAGCGTAAATTTGAACCCCAAACCAGGCCAGCCCATGATTACAGAGTTTCACTGGACGCGTATTTTCCCCTCAAGGAACCGAGGCCACCATGAAGTATTCCCATTTGTGTTCATTTGCGGGTCTGATTTTCTTCTTGTTCAGCCTCACTGAGCACCTTCTGGGCTCTGGGTTTATGTGGGGGCCTCGTACCTCCACTCACTTCACGTGGGTGAGCCCAAGGCCTGTCTCCGGACTTCCTGGATGGTCACTAAACCCTCAGCAGTAGCAGACACCGTTAGGGCTGCTCAGCTCCGGGGCTCCAGGGGCAGCTGGGGTCCACACTCCTGCCTAGGATTTCACTCGTGAACTCAGCTTTGCACATACAAGGATTTAAAAAACATTTTATCTAACACTTTCAGTTTGTGACAAGAGCGTTTTCAGGCTGTCTACACTATAATTATTGACAGAGATGAATGCGATGTTATTGTCTTTACAGTTTCCTTGGCACAGTGTGTATAGCTCATCATAGGCTTCCAGTAACTATTTGAGGAGACGAATAAACACACACATAAAGGTACATGAAATACATAAAATCTCATAGTTAAACTTAGTAATTTCTGTCATTCTTCTATGTAGATACAGATACTTTTGTGCCCCCTTATCTATGGTTTCACTTTTTGAGGTTTCAGTTACCCACGGTCAACCTTGATGCAGACATATTAAATGGAAAATTCCAGAAATAAACGATTCATAAGTTTTGAATAATCTTTTCTGAGGATCCTGATGAAACGTTTTCTCTCCGTCCCCCTCGGGACGTGACTCATCCCTTCGTCTGGTGCGTCCCGCCTGTTAGGCACTCAGCAGCCCTCAGTCATCAGGTGGACTGTTGAGATATCACAGTGCTGGTGTTCAGGTGACCCTGTTTACTTAATAATGGCCCCAAAGTGCCAGAGGAGTGATGCTGGCAATTTGGAAGTAAAGTGCTTCCTTTAAAAAGCGTAAAGGTAAAAGTTCTTGACTTCATAAGGAAAGAAAAAAAATCATATGCGGAGGTTGCTAAGATCTATGGTAAAAATGAATCTTCTATCTGTGAAATTGTGAAGAAGGAAAAAGAAATCTGTACCAGTTTTGCTGTCACACCTCAAACTGCAAAAGTTATGGCCACAGTCCATGATAAGTGCTTAGTTAAGATGAAAAAGGCATTAAATTTGTATAACAAGATATTTTGAAAGACCATATTCACATAACTTTCATTACAGCATATCGTAATAGTTCTATTTTATTATTAGTTGTTGTTCATCTCTTACTGTGCCTAATTTATAAATTAAATAGGTATGTATGTACAGGAAAAGACATCATATATATGGGGTCCGGTACTACCTTGGGTTTCAAGGATCCACTGGGGTCTTGGAACGTATCTGTATAGAAGTAGATGTAGACGTGGAAACAGGTAGATATCAGACCAAAGGACATGATGGGTTAGTTCGTTTAGCCCTTCTGTCCTCCCTCTCAGCACACACACGCATCCGTGTATCTGCATACACAGCACACGCCAGGGCTAAGAGCTCAGCAGAACACAGCCACTCACCTGGCATTTCCCTGGGCTGCAGGCACACGATGTGAGAGAAGGGCGAATTGGAACAACCCAAGGAGGCTTGTAAAATGGTGACTGTCACCAACCACCGCATGCGACCCACGGATCCTACCTCCACAATTCGAAGCTAGTCTCCAGCCCCTCCAAGGGACTTCCAGGCGATTCCGAGAGGCCACCCTCCCCCAAAGCCCACCGTCAAAACCACCACACACACAGGTTTGCACCTGTTATTTGTGGGCCCCGGTTCTTAATAACCAGACTGTGATCTTTACCTTTCTTTGCTGCAGCTCCCACCTTATGCTCACCTACGTTCACCTATGGATTTTTAAAAGAGATATTAACATGCAATTTGGAATCTTAGTTAAGTCTGGAAAATCACAACATACACACCTAGAACTTCCAGTTCTCGGGCTGGCTTGGCTTTTTTATTTGGTGTACACTTCCATCTAGTGGTGAGCCGCTGCATAGACGTGCAGCTTACAGCCCCTGCCGTGTAGTCCCCGCAGAGCTGTGTGATTATACCCCACACAAGGGCATGTATAAACCTTGTAATTTCGACGCCGTATCTGGCACCGTCTTCCCTCCCTCCGTGTGTGTATCCTTCCCCTGTGTTCTTCGCTCTGTTCTTTCCAGTTATCTCCAGAGACCCCACCGCTGAACACGTTTGCAGTAATTTTCTTAAACAAAACCTGGCACGCTGTCTTGTTCAGTTAATCTGATCCGTTAATGTGGTTGTGATCAGAGGGAGACCAGTCACGCTTGATGTGGGTTAATTGCTCTGCTCAGCTGTGTGAAAGGGCATTTTACACGCAATCCATTACAGCAACATTAAGACTAAGTAGTTTGTATCAACTTTAGGTTTCTTTGCGAGATTCAGACAAACCCATGTGATTCAAATTGAGTTAGATGTGTGCTGTATTTTAAAAAAATAGTATAGTTGAAAATTTCAGAGACATCACGTGAAAGGTGGAAAATGAAGGATGCCTGGCTCGGGGCTCTAACTCTGCCGCCAGCCAACTCTGTGCTGAGCAGACCACTTAGACTGCGGGGTCTCAAACAGGTTGTGACTGAATGGTCCCCAGAACCCAGACCTCTTTCCTGTGGTCCCCCGAGTGGTGACTAAGTGGGAGTCAAATTTGGGAGTCAAAAATTTGACGAAAGAGGCTTTTTTCATTCAAAGTTTTTTGAAACTTTGGGGAAGAAACACAATTTTTAAATGCACACCCCCGAAGTCCTTTTCCCCCCACCCCCTCCCCCAGAAGACGGATGCCCTGGTGCCGTGCAGCACAGTTGCCTGTTCTGGGGAAAGCGCTGTCTCTGCGTGGGCGCCTCCACGATCTCCAGCAGCCTCAGCGCCGCCGCCAGGTCTGCAGGTCGTGTTTGCACACTGCTCCCCTCCCTCCTCTCACCTGGCGGGACCACTGTGTTTGGGGGGAAGGAGGGATTCGTTCAGGCACACAGATGCTCTGGGTTCTGGTTGCCTTCCTCTCCGCGGTCCGTACTGCTGGTTTATCTTGCAGTCTCCCCTCGGGACTAAGAAGTCCAGTCGGGGAGATCCGGGATTGGAGCGGGTCCGGCAACGCAGTGGGCGCGGCCTCTTTTGGGGGTCTGGACCGTTTCGCCCTCATCACACATCCTGAGTGTGGATCGGGGATGAAGCACCAGGTCTGCTATTTAACTTCCCACCTAGATTAACCCTTGCCACGTGCTGAACGCGCGCTGAGCACTGCACTCTTACCTGCCTCACCTTCCACCAGGGCCCCCAGAGGGTCGATGGCAACACGGGACGTTCCAAACCACAGCCCCGTGGCTCTGGGTCCCGCCCACCTTTCCTTCCTCTCGGCCAGTTGACCTCTGGGTGAGGGAGGTGGAGGCTCCCAGCAGCCCCTCCCAAGCCGCCTGGCCCTGCGTTGCTCACCGCTGTTCCCCAAACCTAAATGGACTCGCGGGTGGACTCAGCAGTGAGACTTGCTAGGCAGGAGCACTTGACATGTGCGTTTCCCAGGCCTGAGTGCTCTTCACTGCGACCTACTAGTAGCTACCTGGATGCTTGGTTCTGCAGTTCACCTGGCATTCGTGATCGATGTCACGGGCTCGTTCAACCAAGACTAACGTTGTGCCGTTATATGCTGCATATGGTGGGGGCACCGGGTCGGGGTGAGGGACACGGATGCCCCTTAGCACAGCCGTAGCCTAGCGGACGAGTCAGACACGTCCGCAAATACGCGTCATAAAACCGGAGGCGCTCCGTGAGAGAGCTCTCAGGGGACCATTGGAATCAGGGTTCCTTCTCTGACATGGTCAGCGATAGCAGGGCAGAAGTCGGCCACATATGCCAGTTTATTCAGTGCTGGAGTCATGTCGCCAAGATCAGTGGTGTTTTGGCCAAAGAGCTGGTTCCTACCTGAGGGGTCTCAGGAATCAGGGGACGAGATGGAGCCAAGAGGTGAGTGTGAGAGCGGGTGCTGGGGGCGCAGCCCTGCTTCAGATCCACCGCAAGCCGTGCGGCAGCCCTTCGGCCCGGGAGCTGTGTTTTGCATGTGGTACAGATAATATCACTGGGCAGCATTTTTCCACATGACTTGTATTTTTGCAACAATGAGGAAAATTGTGAAGATGTGTGATGGAGTCGAGGGCAGTTGAATAGTCAGAGAGAGAAAAAAGAATAATTCACTACGGCTGTTTGGACTAATATGATCGTTACTTCCCCCACGATGTATATTTAGTCAAATTCATTTCCCCAAACCTGGAAATTGCTTGTTGCACTGTCCTCAGCTAGGAAACTAGTTCTAAAAGGTGTGATATGTTTGTATTTAGAGAGTGTTTTACTGTCTTGCCGGGTGGAGTTTAGATGTTATTTATTTAAACATTTCTGGTTTAGAAGTGTTGATTTTTTAAAAATTAGTTGTGATTTTTCCATTCCCAGTAGCCAGAGCATTGCTCAACATTCTGGTTGAGAAGTAAAGAGGGTACAGTGCCCTGGACAAGCCTAGAAGCCATCCAGGCATCTTGGCATTTTCTTAATGTACAACCGATTTTGAGTCTTTTAAAACTCTGGTTGTTTGCTCTTTTTCTTTTTTGTTTAAAAAAATGTGGCTTACATGGTTTAAAGAACAGAAAGAAAGGCTTATGAAATTACACAGAAGGCTTCTTGAACCTCAGAAGCTCTTACGAAATGACAAAATGATGAGTTAAGTGTGAATGGATGAGCAACACATCCATCCATCCATCCATAAATTTCCCTTGAGATGCACATGGATTTAAAAATCAGAAGGAAAAATTTCCTGGCAAAAAGTGCTTGGCCCAGAAAGTTCGATAAATGACTTGTAGTATTTTGCTGAACCTACCCACCTGCTAGCTGAGCCTGTTCCCAGTGAAAAGTCTTCATGTGGTATGATTTTATGATTGGAAGCTGAAACACTTAATACCAGAGAAAGATGGTATCACTACCCATCAGCAGGCCTTGGCCCAGCTGGGACAGAGAAGCTTGGAGTAGGAGAAGAGGGACATATGAGGACCCCAAACTTTCAGAAACGTCAGAGGACTCAATGGGTAGAGATATGCGCGGTCAGGAAAACGTTAGGAATCTCACTGGAAATGGAGGTGTCCAGGACGAGCTGAGAAGACAGTTCTCTGCATCCAGCAGGGACCCCAACACCTTCTCATTTTGAACTCTAGAAAACAGATACATCCTGCCAGGAGCAGGGGCATATGTCCACATAGACTAAAACCCCACTTCTGGTACCAATTCTGTATCAGTCTGGGTCTAATCAGGCAAGGGAAACCACACAGTAAATTGAACAGGGGAAATTTAGGCCAGAGCAACACTTTCAAAGATCTAATTCAGTTCATTGTTGAGCTGGAACTGTGAAGAAAATACATTGTATTGATCCTACACCTACTTCCAAAGGAGGAGTCCCAGGGGTTTAGTGGCCCAAGGATGCCGTACGGCATACGGTGCTTAGGGGCTGACCCCACAGTCATCAATCACTAGAATAAGACCTTTGGATGTTACCTCCCTTCTGTCTGAGTGTAAAATGGGACTAATGATCGTACCCCCTTGACTGCAGCGTTGAGACGGTCTATTTGAGGTGCTCAGAAAAGTGCCTGGTACCGTAACTGCTTAGTAAAGGTCACTACTACTAATTTTTCTCAGTTTCTAGCATGTTCCTGACTGAACCAGGAACCTGCCTCCTTGAGGACGGGACCAGCCAGGGCTGACTTTATACGCACACAGGGTCCCTGCTTCCCGCCTTATATAACCTGCAATGACAGAAGGATTTAGAAGTGTTTTCCCCACCCTCCTGCCCACCATTAAAGTTTCTTTACTCTTTACTTCTAAGTCTTGCCTTTTTCACTGTGTTTTTCAGAGGCAAATACTGAAAATATTTTAAAAATAGAAATGATTTTATTCTTTAAAATGAAAATAAAATGCAAACACCCTTCTGGGGAGCACACCTCGAGTTACTTGTTCCACACTTACTCCTCGGTGTGGATTATTATGTTTGAAAGCCTTCCACTGCATTGTGAAGCAAAACATGGGCTCAGACACCTGTGTGGAGAGGGTGGTGGTGGAGGAGGGGGCTTATGAAGACAGGTATGGAGGATACGCACGAGTAGTAATATTAATTCACGATTTTGTTAAGGATTGGCTCTGGGAAAGCCGCTCAAATGATGATAACGTTGTCTAGCTGTTTGAGTGGAGAAGGCACACAGAGTACGTCGGCATTTTACTTTGTTTCCTCAATAATATCACTAGGAAAGTTAAAGAATTCCGAAGATTCAGCACTATTGTTATTTTCAAAAGAACAATTGAAAAAAAAAAACAACTATCTACAGCAAAGGACATGACCTGGGTTTTGTCTTTACTGCCTGTTCACCTGGGCGTGAGTCTGAATGAATCAATATGGTGCCCAAGCTGACCTGCGAAGGGCCCAGAGAAGGCCTCACCCTGGACACCAAACTGGAAGCAGCCTCAGATTTGAACATTGAACTTGGTTTGGGAAATTACTGATCATGACAGATTTCCTGTAGAACTGAGGCACGTTTACATGGAACACATGGAGTTTCTTTGCCTGAGGTTTTTGGGGTTTTAAACAATTCTGCCCTTCTATGTAGGATTCATTATATGTAATTCAGGTATTACTTAGATTTCTCTGCCTATTGAGTTCAGAACCCAAGTGAGGGTCCTGACCTACCCTCACGTTTCCTTCACCCTCCCCGCAGTGATCGCTCTCAACCCCCATTCTTGGGTCTTTGCACAAACTGGGCTGGTAATGCTGCAGCCACATGCACACCTGGCTCTCACCTGTGACTTTCTGTAGAAATCCAGTCACATGTGCATCTCCAAATAGACCACCTTCCACCTGCTGGAAAGGCAACCACAGCTCCATCCACATGGCCCCTCAGGAGGTGAGTCCAGCCCCCTCCCCTCTTTGGTGTAAAGCAACCCCACCGGCCCCTCCTCCCCACCCAGTCTTGCATGTTGGAACCCTTGTGAACCAAACTGTCTTCACCTCATATACACATAATCCATAAGTTTGGAAGTAAAACTACCTATAGTATCAGAGCACATCAGTTAATGTAAACCAAGGATAAGCAGTGCAGTGAATATCTTCAAACATGATTTCTTCCCATCCTTTTCCCCAGAGAAGGGAGAAGGAAACCATGCAGAGTGTCACATGACTTAAAGAAAAACGGATAGACATTTATTGAAACTCTGGCTTCACCTCCTACAACCTCTAAGCCTGGGCCTGGGTTACTTAAGCCTGAATTACTTAACTTGTCTGACCTTTAGTTTTCTCATCTGTAAATGGGGGACACATTTCTACCTCATAAATTTATTGTTAGGATTAAACTATATGCTATGTGCCACGTATTCAGCACATAACTCAAAACATCATAGATAACAGTAGAAATACTAGTATCCTCTTTGCCTGAGGGATTTCTCCAAAGATGGCTCTTGATCCAGCTGTTTCTAGTAAAGATCTGTTCCTTCCTGTGGTCGGGCCTCACAGGAACCCACAGTGTGTGCTAAAAGTTGTCTAGGAGAGGAGGATGCCAACAGGCTGAGACCCGCCCATACACTGGGCGGGGCTGCATCCCCTGCCTTC
Organism: Hyperoodon ampullatus; assembly: GCF_949752795.1. Taxonomy (NCBI): domain Eukaryota; kingdom Metazoa; phylum Chordata; class Mammalia; order Artiodactyla; family Ziphiidae; genus Hyperoodon; species Hyperoodon ampullatus. The sequence continues at coordinate 86,445,292 of NC_136925.1, read as the reverse complement.
TCAGGGACAGCTGAAAACAACATCTCTGATGTTGCACTGGGTCTGCTCTGCCTCTGAGAGAAATCTGGGAGAGTCTGGGAGGTTTGCTTGACGTTTCAGAAACACACACTGAGAGTCCAGCGTGTGGCCAAGTGGCCTCCTGCTGCAGTGTCCATGCAGCTGCTCCACTCAGCCCCTAAGGCCCCCTGATTCTCACCTGGTTTGATACTTACAACCTCCATGGTGTGGGGAAAATATTGGTCTATGTTTCCTACACCTGCCATCACCAAGGACCACTCATTGGGTGGCGTAAAACAACAGAAATCTGTTCTCCCCAAGTTCTGGAGGCTGGAAGTCTGAAATCAAAGTGTGGGCAGGGCCACACTCCCTCTGAAGGAGAGGGTCTTTCCTCGTCCTTCTACCTTCTGGGGTTGCTGGCAGGCCTTTAGCTTGCAGCTGCATCACGCCAGTCTCTGCCTCTGTCTTCACGTGGCCTTCCTGTAAGGACACCAGTTATGTGGGATTTAGGACTCACTCTAATCCAGTATGACCTCAGTTTAATTATATATGCAAAGTCTCTATTTCCAAATAAGTTCCCATTCCCAGGTTCTGGGTGGACGTGAATTTTGAGGGGACACTATCCAGCCCCGTCCAGTTGGGAAATACATCACAGCACAATTATCTCTGTTATGATCCACGAAGCCCATAAGTATCAACAGATGGAGAAAGAAAGTATTACTTACTGGAAAACTGAAAATAGTTCCACTATATGATCCAGCAGTCCCACTTCTGGGTATTTATCCAAAAGAATTAAAATCAGTATCTCAAAGAGGTATCTGCACTCCTGTGTTCACTGCAGCCTCATCCACAACAGTGAAGGAAAGAACCCAAGTGTCCATTGACAGATGAATGGATACAGTGTGGTATATACATACAGTGGGGTATCATTCAGCCCTGAACAAGAAGGAAATTCTGCCATTTGCAGCAACATGTATGGACCTGGAGGACGTTACGTTAAGTGAATAAGCACAAAGTGAAATAAGTCACTAAAGACAAATACTGCATGATTCCACTTATATAAAGTATCTAAAACAGTCAAACTCATGGAAGCAGAGAGTAGAATGGTGGGTGCCGGTGGCTGGGGGAGGGGATATGGAGAGTTATGGTCCAGTGGGTATAAATTTCAGTTATGCCAGATGGAAGATTTCTAGAGATCTGCTGTGCAACAAAGTGCCTGTAGTTAAAGTACTGTGCTGTACACTTCAGAATGTGTTAGGGGATCTAATGTCGTGTTCCTACCACACACACTCACACGCACACAACAACAACAACAGAGGCACAAGGAAACTCTGGGAGGTATTGGTTCTGTTACCTTGATTGTAAGGATGGTATCACAGGTGTTTGCATTTGTCCAAATTGTACCTATTAAAAATGTGTAGTTCTTGGCATATCAGTTACACCTCAATAAAGCAGTTTTTTTGAAAAAGAAAAGCTCCAGAATTAGGAATGATTTCTAGAAGTTTCCGTAGGAGCATTTCCTTCCTTTTCCTCGTGGGAGAAGGATGGCCAGGACTTTTGCTGCCAGGGGTGATGTGCCCCCTGCAGGCATGGATGCTGTGAGCTGTGTGGGACTTGAAACAACTCCAGTGAATCAACAAATATGACTCAGGGATGTGTGAATCCCAAGTCCTGTTAATGCTTGAAAACTTTTTAGACCTTCCACCTAAAAATCACATTCATAATTAAAAATAAATTGCTCAACCCAAATAGACCCAAGGTTCATCTCTCAGTCTCTAAGTTATCAAATAATTTGACAAAGATAGGCAGAGATGGTTCCTAAAGTTAACAAAAGGATTAGGACGAAGGATGGATGAGCTTCATCACCCTGTTATTTAATTCCAAGCCTTCCAGGGTGAAGCAGAAACTTACCCACTTAGAAAACGTTTGGTATCTGAAATACTCGAGCTGACTATGGGGCTCCATCCCAGTGAGCTACTGTGCATCTTGGCCGGAGTTTTGATCAGGACTTGAACCCAGAAGGACCAGCACTCCTTACAGCAAACATGACCTTTCAGCCACCTGCCCAGCCAGCCAACATTTCATTAAGGTTTCCGTTCCTCCCACAATCCCCGGACTCTCCTAAGGGGGCAGGGAGGAGAAGAATACCTCTTGTGAGGCTTTTCACTATTGCACAACCTGTTGTTCCAGTCTTGTCTCCCTGAGCGCATACCAAGTGCAGGGAAAGGTGAGTCCTTTTCTAGTAACTGGTCCCCACCATGAAAGCTGCATCCCATGGAGGCTGCGGAGGGGACCCTAGGGGGGAAGGGAAGTGATCAAAGGGCCACTGACGACAAGGAACCCTGAGAGGAAATTGCTTATTTGCAGCCCCATTCTTGCCTGTGCAATGTGGTTTCACAGCTTTGCACGTGTGTGTGTCTGTGAAGAATGATCGTGTTTCGCAGGGCAACAAAACCAGATTAGGACAGTCCATTCTGCGGACCTCTTGCCAAGTTGGAGAGGGTCAGTCTGTGTCACTGGAGGGGGGTCTGAGGCGCCGCCTGCTTTGTGCCTGAAAAGACAAGCGCACAGCAGGTCTGTAAGGTGGACGGGGCGGGCAGCCCCACAACTTCCACAGACGCTGCTTTTTCGAGCTGCATTTCTCCTGTATACACACAAACCTATTTGTACTGTTTTTTGGAAACAGGGATGGAGAAAGAAAATAGAATGGAAGGCATCTGTGTCTTAAGCATCTTGCTCAATATTTTAAAAATGTCTATGAATACTGTTGTGTAATTGTAGGTGCTGTGGCTTTGAAATTAGTAAGGCACAATGCAGCCTTCTCGTGCTCAGGATGCTAGATTTGGGGGCCTTTAAACATTTTGGTAAATTATACATAATAAAAATTTACCACTAAGAACATTCACATCATTGCGCAGCCATCACCACTGTCCATCTCCAGGACTGGATTTGGCCTAGACTTTGATGGTAGAGGTTCCAGAGTTTCCAGCAATAGGAGCTCCGAGTGCATTCTCTCTGGATGGATATTCCATAGACAGGTGAGAGAAGAATTCACATATAAACGGACTGCAAGGGAAGCTCAGTTGCTGGCAGCTGCCTTCCTTCCACCTGTGATTCCTGCCCTTCTTAGTGGAGGTCACGCCTTCGCTTTCCCAGGAGGCTCCTGAAGTTCGCAGTGATGCCCCTAGGTCTATGGGGCCAAGGCTCCTGGTGGCAGCCACTACGGTGAAAGCAAAAGGCCTGGTGGTTACTGCTCCAGTTCTCGAGTTCTTGAGAAAGGAGGCATTTGTGATAACAGAATAGAGAGAGAGAGTTACCAAACAAACATGCATTTTAATGAGCTTAGACACATGATTTCACATTAGTAAAAAATTGCCTGCACTGCAGCGGTCCCCAGCCTTTTTGACACCAGGGACGCGTTTCATGGAAGACAGTTCTTCCACGGGCAGGGTTGGGGCTCATGGTTCAGGTGGTGATGCGAGTGACCGGGAGCAGCAGGTGAAGCTTCGCTCGCTCGCCCGCCGCTCACCTCCTGCCGTGTGGCCCGGTCCCTAAAAGGCCGCGGACCGATGCTGGTCCTCGGCGTGGGGGTCGGGGACCCCTGGCCTACAGCATTTAAAAACGGTCCTTCGATTTCCCTCCACTTCCCTTGTAAGTTTTAAGTGTTTAAACAGCTCAAACTCACAGGCAGCATAAACCGGGGAAGGACCCTTGGATGTGCCCATTCAAGGTGGAGAGATGAAGGCTTTAGCAATCTTGGTAAGGCTGGTTCTTACTGGATCTGCAGTCCAAACTGAGGACTGGCTTACAGGTTAGGGATCTGTGGATGCCCCCGTGCATTACCAGATAAACATGGATGGCCACTCCACCACCCCTAAAAAAGCAAAGGGTGATGATGAAGTTTAAGCCACAGCAGTTTATAATGAGGAAGCCAGGAGTATGGTGAGCAAAAAAGCCTGCTGAACTCAGGACACCACCAAGGGATACACTGATGACAAAGTGTCCTGCCAGAAAATCAGCAAGTGCTGCTTCCCGTGTGCACAGAGCGCTGGCTCCAGGAATCCTGAATCAACCTCAGCAAACTCAGTCGCACACACGACTTTAATTCACAAATCCCACATTTTCATAACCCCTTAATAATGGCTAAAATGTTTTTAGCAGCATGCATATTGAAACCCCATGAATTGCGTGCCAGAGGCCCATAACAGACTGAGTTTGGGAGCCGTTTGTGTCCCCTCCAGAGGAGCTTCAGGCCTCACTTTGAGGAGTCTTACTCCAGGGGTCCAGGGTCTTTGCTGCATCTGTTGTCTTTTGGGTTTTGATGATTTAGCTTTCATCAAAGGACAGGACTCAGAAGCTCACCCTGAGTTTGCTCACAGCAGTGGAGCACACGCTTTATTGCTCAGGAAGCCTAATGGCTCAGTGAAGCCCAAGTGAAAATTTACTTTTGGGGCAAAACACTAGAAAACAGGCTTTAGGTCCCTGGGAAGAAGGGGCACTGAGTCCCCTTGGACAATATAAACCAGATAAATGCCTCCATCTACCTGTTAACATTGGCGCGAAGCTCAGAGCTTAATCTGAGGTGAAATACATCAGCTGCCTGATGTGACACAATTTAGCATATTTATTTTCTTTCTCTTCTTGTCTTGGCATTTTCTTATTTATAGTTCCTCTGCTGCTGACTTTTAAATTTTTAAATATTTATATTTCACAATTACTTCATCGTATGGGAGTTAGTCATAAATCACCTCACCACCATCAATAAACAAAATGAACACATATATACTACAGTAGCTCTGAAAACAAAATACAGGGACTTCCCTGGTGACACAGTGGTTAAGAATCCGCCTGCCAATGCAGGGGACACGGGTTCGAGCCCTGGTCCAGGAAGATCCCACTTTCCGCGGAGCAACTAAGCCCGTGCGCCACAACTACTGAGCCTGCGCTCTAGAGCCCGGGAGCCACAACTACTGAAGCCCGTGCACCTAGAGCCCGTGTTCCGCAACAAGAGAAGCCACCGCAATGAGAAGCCTGCGCACTGCAACGAAGAGTAGCCCCCGCTCACCACAGCTAGAGAAAGCCCACACACAGCTATGAAGACCCAACGCAGCCAAAAAAAAAAAAAACCTGCTTAAAAAACAAAATACGGATACTAACACGCTATAAATATGCAGGAGTTTAGGGCAAGGTACTTCCAGAGTCCAGAAATAAAGGGAACCCTTGTGAATGCAGTTACTGAAGATACACTTGAAGTGTGAATGAAGAGGTGACCTAAGGACCCCAACCAAGAGGTCAGGACGTGAGCGGACTGGACGTACGGTTGTGTGAGGCTACAGAGGGTCATGAAGCAAGGATGCTGCGTGTCTGAAGGGAAGCGTTTCCACCAGGGGCTGGGCTGTGGGCGGGCAGAGGGCTGCGTGCCCACTCTGTTGCCACTAAGTGGCCTCTCACTGTGGACCCCAAACTACACCTTCACTTCTCCAAACCATCCCCTGCACAGCAGCCGGAGTGACCCTTTGCAGAAGGAAACCTAATCTTGGGCACCTGCTTCAAAGACTTCAAAGCCTTCCTCTTGCCCTGAAGGTTTGTCATCAGAAGTTCTGAAAGACTTTGACAGAATAACATGCTATTGTATTATACAACAGAAAATCCTCAACAGAATTAAAAGGCAAAGAACCAACTGGGGAAATGTGTTCACTATAAACAGAATAAAAGGTGTGTGTGGAAGAGCTCTTACACTGTGGTCTCTCCACCCCCTCCCCACGGGAATGGACAAAGGACAGGAACAGAGCCAGGAGATGAAATATCGACTAAAACAACCAATAAGGGTTCAACATCATTAGTCAAGAACTGAAACGTGAAAGAACCAGCTTTCCCACCCAGCAAATTAGTGATTCAGACTGAGATGTGAACTTTCTCATGCTGCTGGTGGGGATAAAACTTTCACCTTCCTTGGCAAGTATCGAGAGCCTTAAGGATATTTATTCATTTCAATCCACTAATTCTATTTCTGGGAATCTAGCCAAAAAATAGAAATGTGGACAAATATTTAAGTCTAAATTTGTTCATGCAGTATTATTTTATAATAGCAAAAAATTAAACGTCCCAAAACTGGGAAAGTATGATAGAATATTATGTGACCATAAAATGCCAAATGAAGGAATCTCAGTAACATAGGAAAATGTTCATAAAAGAATGTTGTGAGGAAGAAAAAAACTCAGCCCACACCACCATCTGTACAGCATGGTCCAAGTAAAACCGTTAGTGGGGATTATCTAGCAGTTGTGACATAGATTCATCATTTTACTTTTAAACTATGGTATGTTTTTAGTGTTCTTTAACGTGTGCTTTGCTTTTTAAACTGGAACAAAAATCAGTAAAAGCTGCAAATATTTTGAACGTAAAGGGATGCTGTGGGGATGTAGATAGCAGTGCCCTGAGTGGTGCTGAGGTAGCAGAGCTGACATTACCTGGTCATGTGAACACAGGGAGATGAGAGAGTCAGTGTCAGGTGGAGAGAAACTCAAGCTCCTCACATGGCTGATTGGGTGACACCAACAACCCAGAGAAACAACAATTCGGCAGATGTCTTGAGGGGACTGAATAGAGTAAGATCAGTTTGGGAAATGCTGGATTTGAGGCCCCCAGTGAGGCATGGGCAGGTGGTGGCAGGTGTGAACGCATCTCCCGGGTACGACACACACCTGGAAGAGAACGCAGAGGCGTGGGGTGACGAGGACCCAGCGCTGCAGCCCCTAGAGAAGGCTGCCTGGAGGGAGTGGGATTTGATCCTAGTTGCAGGCTGGAGAAAGGGAAGCCTTCCAGGGAGGAATGAAGGACATAGTCAAAGGAGGAAATCAAGGTGTTTCCACAAAATAACAAAGTCGGGTGAAGGTCTCATTAGAGAGTAGAAAATATGGAAAATTCACCTGGGCCAAGATTTCAGAGGGCTCGAATATCAGAAGTGACTGACTGCCTGGCACTCATTAGGAGCTCTGTTCAGTGCCGTGCACTCCTGCCCTTGCAAAGTCTCGACAGAGGGCAGCCGCAAAGCAGGCTAGATGGCGCCCTTATGAAGTGACTTAGTGCATGCTTCTGCTCGTGCTATTATTCCCTTAGATTTATCAGTCTTATTATACCTGAAACATGTACATTTGTAATAGTCTATTTTCATTTGTCTAATGAATGAAAGCAAATAAAACATCTTTTTCTGTTTTTAAAACTAGTAACTAGAAAACCTATTGAGAAGTCCTGCTTTCATTAACTTTGCAGCAAGGAGACCGCTCTTGTTTATGTGCTGGAAGGGTTTGGACCTGGATCGATGTGTCACCGTGGTGGTTTGCAGGGTATCGGGTGCCGCAAGCTTCACGGAGCCTATAGTAAGGGCCAGGGACCTGCGCTGCCTGCCTCTTCTGCGTGATCCCCGCCTCCCTCCTAGATAGGACCCGCCTTTCCCGCCCGCGCAGTGAGGGCTGACACTGCTCTCACCTGGGCTCCAGGAGTGAGCCCCTCCCCCCTTATCTAAAGCCCACCAGTGCCCTTCATTTCTTTGACCACAGCGATTGGCTCAGGTGGGCGGGAGAGTCACCGAGACGGGAGGGAACGATGAGGGACTGTGTTTTTCCTTCAGGACAAGTGGGGGGGCTTCAGGTGATGTGGGAGACGTCACTAGGGAAAGAGGAACGCATTTAAACCCCACGCAGGTTCAGTAGTGGCCTCCAGTGGGACAAAGGCTGTCCTCAGACCACACAGCCAAGGGGACCGGGGACCATCAGCACCACTGCTCACAGAGCTGGAACCCAGACCCCGGGTGTTCAGTCGAGACGGGGCAGGACCCAGACCTCTGCCCTGGGTCTGGGTCTCAGCACCAAAGGAGAAACTCCCCGTGGAGGAAGCAGATGAGGTCAAATCCTTCGTAGGCTGGAAAATGGAGAGTTTTCCACCATTATTGGGCAAGGTTGCTCCTTGGCCTCAAGCCTGCCTGAGGGGGAAGCAGAGGCCCTTGGGGGAGGGGGAGTGTCCTCCAGGGATGCCCGCGGGGGGTTTCTGCCTTCAGATTAAGGCCTCACTTTGAATTGCATGCTCAGGAAAGACTACATCAAAATGATCTCCCTTGCTTAAAATCTCTTCAACCACCCATTCTTTGAACTCCTTAAATGGTGAGTTCTCAACACATCCCCAAACAAGAATAATATTCCTGGAGTGTTTCTGGGAATGAGAAGAAAGCCTTGACAGCAGACAGGAGGCTTGGGTTAGCTTGGTTGTGGCTCGCAGCGTCACTTGCTCTCCAAGGAGGGTCAGTTAACCTCTGTCTCTGTTCTGTTGAACATCTGCAAAATGGTGATAATTTATCACTTCGTATTATAAATTCAGAGCTTGAAAGGCAGTAGTTTTCTTAAATTCATCCCTCCTCTCAAGAGAGAGCAAACATCTGCTGATCTCATTTTTAAAACACATTTGTGGGCTTCCCTGGTGGCGCAGTGGTTGAGAGTCCGCCTGTCGATGCAGGGGACATGGGTTCGTGCCCTGGTCTGGGAATATCCCACATGCCGCACAGCGGCTGGGCCCGTGAGCCATGGCTGCTGAACCTTCGCGCCTGGAGCCTGTGCTCCGCAACGGGAGAAGCCACAACAGTGAGAGGCCTGCATACCGCAAAACAAACAAACAAACAAAACATTTGTTTTACAGCTAGCATTTACTTTAGGTTTTAAAAGAACTTTCCTTAACTTAGAAAACCCCCCACCAATTTGGGATTAAACTAATGAATATTCTTGCTATCAAGAGATCATCTTGATAGATGTATGTTTAGAGGAGATGTGAAGGATGTGTTTTAAAACTTAGATGCAAAAATAACTGTCCCCCTTAATTTGGATGATGAAAATAAGGTGGGCTTTTCTCTTTTTATTTTGCTCATCAATCCACTGAAACACATACTATGAAGCGAAAGGGTACATACCTAAAAATAATCCAGTATTCTTCACTACTGGATTTTTCTTTTTAAAAATGATCATTTAAGAATTCAAAGTGTGTGCGTGTTTTGACTGTTAAGTATTATGATGAAAATTCTGCTTCCATAAATGGAAAACATAATACAAATATAGGTTCCTATTATTACCAGCCTTCCCCAAGGGACTGAGGCTGAAGCTTTGTTCTCTGAGCCCCAGCAAACAGCATTTTGTGAGAAAATGAGGCATAAATGGTATCATTGCAACAACAAACTGTTCAGAAAATAAAAACAGCCGGAGCTGCTCACTGGGCAGGGGACAGTGGGGAGGATTACTAAAAGATTGATAAAAATTGCAGCAATAATCATATCTCACATATAAGACTTCAGGTTTTACAGCTCACATAGTGTTGCATTTTCTCATTTTGTCTTCATTCCAACCCTGAGTTACAAATGCGGAGAATGAGATTCAAAGTTGGGAGCTATAGCTAATGAACCTACTTGCTTCTGGGGAAAATGCACAGTCTTTTCCTTGGTAGCAAACTTACCCACATAGTGAAAGAATTTATTTTGCATTAGGAAAAGTGACCAGGGTGCCTTACCTTGGTTCTCAGATCTGAGGTTCAATTCCTGAGACACTCTAACTATGGTGTGAATTTGTTCTGTGAATTCATTTCTTCTTTTGTGCAAGATAAGGAAGATGTTATTACTAGGTTTGTTCAAATTAATGTTATCAGTGGTCATTCGCTGACTACAAAATGCTTTTTTTTTTTGCGGTACGTGGGCCTCTCACTGCTGTGGCCTCTCCCGTTGCGGAGCACAGGCTCCAGATGCTCAGGCTCAGCGGCCATGGCTCATGGGCCCAGCCGCTCCGTGGCACGTGGGATCTTCCTGGACTGGGACACGAACCCATGTCCCCTGCATCGGCAGGCAGACTCTCAACCACTGCGCCACCAGGGAAGCCCACAAAATAATTTTAAAATCAATGTACTTTATGTAAATTATGGTGCTGAATGTTTAAAAGTATGTGTATTTATGTGTTCTCTTGATATTATTTTGCAAAAGTCTGAACAGTCCACAGTATTAGCAATTGAAATTAGGAAGTAGAGGGAAAACTTAAAACATATCTCCAGTCCACTAAAAAAATTCCATCAGATTCTCAGCAGTGTATCTGTGGGTCAGTATGACGCACTTCGTCCCCACTGGGACGTTCAAACTTCCTCCCAGTAGCAGACCCCAAATTCCCAAAGGCAACTTATAACCCTGTTTGCTTCCTCACCTCCCCAGAGCTCAAAAGTAGATAAGTAATTTAGCCCAAGAAAGGACACTGGTCAGGGTCACTAGGGACATTGGTTATTATTAAACTGGTAATCAGTTTCCTAGAGAGGAACAGGAAGTGGAAAAAATGTATTTGAAACAAAGAACTGTGCACAGTTTTTAAGAGTAGTACAAAAAGATGAGCGATGCAATCATTAAGAAATGCTTAGGGGACTGACAGTTGGTATAGGTTGGGATCGGCTGCCATGGGTCCAGACCTCACACTTAATATTTAGTAGATAAATCAGTACCTTCTCTAATTCTTCCAAAATGATTGGTGTCTGACATCCTCGTGTATGGATCTCAGTATTATGAGGGTAACGTTAGAAGAGATGGTTACCCTCTGTCTTTTCTCCCTGAGTCAACGGCAGAGTTACAACAATTGGACTACAGTACAAGCAACCAGCTTGTTTAACGCCTGTCATAGCTGAGAATACCACATGGGTTACATTTCTCTGTCATCTGTCACGACCAGTTCTGTTGGGTGGTAGACTTAATGCCTGGTATACAGTAGGTGTCCAGTAGTTTATATTATTGCTCAGCTTCATGCAGGGATATTTGTTAGCCATTAGGGGTGATCTAAGTACTTCACAGGGCTGATATAAGTACTCATGGGGGTGATTTAAGTACTTCACCTTACTAGCCTCCGAAGAATTAAAATCGTAAATACCCATTGATCAACACAGGCTGAAGCCATTAACATTAGAAGTTTACTCAGGAAAACACTCAAGTCCTAGAAACTGGCACGAACCCTAATTTTCAGTCCTTCCTGAGAAGACACATTTTGTTCTTTTCTTCTGTCATCACTAGAACCAAGATAATTCCCTGTGATTTGTCAGGGGGTTGAGTTCTGATCTATTTTCTTTTGCTGTTTTCTTTTGTTTTAACCCAGAGATATTTAAGCTTACCAAATATTTTATAACTGCTCAGACTGCTTCCTTTATTGGCTTTTAAGAGCAGGGTTTGGACTTTGGAGAAATTAAGTGACTGGTTTATGGTCAAATAGCTGTAAAGGGCAGGGCGGGAATTGGAACAGGATATTCCTGATAACTAGCCCAGGACTCTTTCTACAACAACATACTTGCATAAAGTGGCTTTTTGAAGAAGCTTTTATGGATAACGTGAGATGGGCCTTTGGGTTTGGCAGCCACAATCAGAATTTTAAATGATTCTCATATATTTGAAAGTTGTTGAGGAACTCTTGAGGTAATTAATACCACAAACATTTATTATGTGATTGATACATGCTGAGCACTAGGAGATGCACTGGGGCTTCTAGGCAAACTAAACACAGCGCCTCCCCCAGGGTCAGGAGACCAGCACACAGAGGGGCAGGGAGGGGGTCTGCCTAGGAATAAATACGTATGTTCAATAAAAAGGCAAAAACAACCTGTGATGAACCCACTAGCTCATCGTAGATATTGTCAAATGAGGAAGGAAAGGAATATCTAAACATTACTTATTTCAGATGCTGGTATGTTTAAAGTAAACGAGCATGTCATTCTCATTTGAAGACTAGTTCATCTCTATTTATTAAAAGAAAACCTAATGTAATGAATTAAGCACTTAAACTAAAACTTCAAACGGGCCAACTCTTAGGCACTTGAGAAAACGAACAAAAATGGGGGAAAGATTCTTTGGAATGTCTTTTTCATTCTGACTAATCCTATCTGAAAACTGAAAAACACAGAAATTGGGATAGCAAAGTAAATGAAGCTGTCGTTCCCAAATATTTCCTATTAGAATTTTTCTCTCCCCAAAGTTACAGCCACCTCTGCACGAGATACTACTTATTTGGGATCCTCAATGGTTAAGAACCAACAGCCTCCCAGTTCTAAGAGCGGCTGCCAAACCTCTGTGCGTCACGGAGCAGAAAGGCTGCGAATGATCATAACATCCCAGGGAGAAGAGTTCGGAGACTAAACTCAGAGCTGCGATCTCTCTGCCGGCCTTTCAGAATTCAGTTTGAGTTTGCTTTGCTGTGAGGTTCGGCTGCAGTCCCAGGCCAGGAAGAGAGCCAAGGGGGGCACAGTTGTAAGAAAGAAAATTCTAAAAATCCCCATCCACGCAGTCTCTGACCAGTGCACACTGACCGTCAGTTTGGCGTATATAATCTAATCCTGCCGGTTTGACATTTAGTTTTGAAGTAGCAGCATTTAGAACCAGGGTGGCCTGGATTCTGTAGCAAGCACGCCTGATGTTTTCAGTTCAAGGAAAATAATTTTTAAATGATTACTTTTGTTTCTTCCTCAAGGCACTCTCTGCTTTCAAAATGAATAACCGTTCTGACCTATACGTGTGGCTCTCAAAATCTAGGACTGGTTGACAAGCCACGTCGTTTAGTCTCCTTTCAGAAACGATGCGTTTCTCCCTGACCTGCTTTTGCCCTCACCGTGAATTCCAGGACCTGTTCACTGAGGGTGCCCCAGCCTTCCCTCACTCCCCAGTCCCTCCGAGCACGGCAGCTGCGGTCACATATTCTCCCAGTCGGCCTCCTCCAGGCCTTGGTACACCACGCCCTACTTGTGCGGTCACCCTTGCAGGTTAGTGACCAGGCCCAGAGGCCACTTCACCATCAGTTGCCCCTGCAGTCCTCTTCTCACCTCCAAATATCCTAATGTGGGCTTCCCTGGTGGCGCAGTGGTCGAGAGTCCGTCTGCCGATGCAGGGGACACGGGTTCGTGCCCCGGTCCGGGAAGATCCCACATGCCGCGGAGCGGCTGGGCCCGTGAGCCATGGCTGCTGAGCCTGCGCGTCCGGAGCCTGTGCTCCACAACGGGAGAGGCCACAACAGTGAGAGGCCTGCGTACCGCAAAAAAACAAAAACAAAAAACAAAAAACAAACAAAACCCCCCAAATATCCTAATGTGATTCTTTAAAAAAAATCACTTTTGAAAGTGGAATCCTTTCAATGAAAGGATTGAAAACTCTATCCACCCTGTCTTTTCACACTAAGATTAATAAAGTTAACTATAATAATATTTCACACAACATTGTAAATCAACTTAATAAAAAAATAATATTTCACATTCTCCGAGAGTTTTCTATTTGCCAGGCACTGAGCTAAGTCCTTCACACAGGATCACGTTTGGTCTTCACACACCAACCTTCTGAGGAAGGCAGGGTTATCATCCCTATTTCACGGAAGCAGGGCAACTAAAGCTCAGAGAAAGCAAATAATTTGCCTGAAAGCACACACTTAGTAAGCGGTAGAGCCAGGCTTCAGAATTCTTTCCACAGAAAAGGTTCTGCTGCACCTTCTTGCACAGAGGGAACCTGGTTGATAACGGGAAGATTCCATCAGTTACCGTTTCCCTGTTTACTGCACAATAAATCTGCTAAATGTTTTAGAATGAGAGCAGAAACCAAACCAGAGATGCCCCCATTCAGACATGTACAGCAGGAATCCATAGCCTAATGTCTGTCTTTGGTGAGATTTTCCTGCTGTGATCACCGGACTTCAGGAGTCAGCCGTGGTCATCAAGCCACATTCAAAGGAGGAGTCAAATCATCCAAAAGCAAGCTATTGCCAATGCATTTTTTTGGGGGAAACTGCTATTGGTAGGGTCAGCAAATAAAGCCAATTCAGGAGCAGCAGCCACTTCCTGTCACCCAGTTGGTCACCCCATCGCTCAGGATGACATTCCTAAAATACTGAGGTGCTTCCAGGGTAAGGACAAGGAACACATGTAACATATTCAGAAATCATGAATAAATTGTGAGACTTGTTTTTTCCTAGTTTAAAAACGTGTTGTGGTAAACAGAGTAATGGGCTCCCAAGGACATCCTCGTCCTAATCCCCTGAACCTGTGCATGTGGTACTTTACATGGCAACAGGGACATTGCAGACGTGGTCCTGGATGATCCACGTGGGTCCAGTGTAGTCACAAGGGACCTTGTAAGAGGGAGGCAGGAGGGCCAGAGTCGGAGAAGGCAATGTGATGACAGAGACAGAGGTTGGAGTCACGTGCTTTTAAGATGGAGGAAGGGGCCTTGAGCCAAGGAATGAGGGCGCCTCCAGAAGGTGGAAAAGGCCTGGAAACAGATTCTCCCCCAGAGACTCCAGAGGGAATGCAGGCCAGCAACACCTTGATGTCAGCCCCCCCACTACACAGTTTGAATTTCTCACCTCCAGAACTATGAAGATAATACATGTGTGTTGTTTTAAGCTACCAGTAATCTGTTACAGCAGCAGTAGGAAGCTCATATGATGTCAGCTTGGAATTTAGGGGTGAGATCGACCTGGGCACCATGCCTCTCAGTCGTGTACAGGTCTGGAGGCACCTGGGTAATTAGGAACATAAAAGTGCATTGTATACAATTACACTCAGACATGTGATTGTCACGCTAGGTACTTAAAGGTATTATGTATTCACCCACGGTTACAAATGTATTAATTTAATGTTTAAAATGGTGAATTTTTTGAAAATTGCTAATGGAGCACAAGCCGCCGAAGTTTCAAGCCTTAGCTTCGCTGTGGTTGGAGCAGCTCTGGAGGGTCAGCAAGACCCTTGGCGGCAGAGGAAGCCTCCACCCCAGGGTGGGACCGAGGGTCCCGGCTGGCTGTCCACCCAAGCCCAGCTCGGGCTCCGGATGAGTCCCGGGCGTGCTGTGGGCTCCCCAGGCCCCTTCAGCAGCTGGGACTCCCCGCGGCCCTGCTGGTCTAAGCCCACCTCCGTCTCTCTGTTGGCCTGACTTCCATTGAATGCTGGGGGGGTCTCAGGGCCTTGAAGACACCTGCCTTCCTACCCTCTTTCTCACCACAATCTTACCCTTCAAGGCCCGGGTCAACCGGATCCTCCAGTGAGGCGGGGGTTCCCAGCCACCCACGGTGTCTCCTTTCTTGTAGTTCATTGTTTTATACTCGACTTGCCCCGCCCACTGGTGGCGGAGCCCTGGCGGCCGGTGGGCCTGTCCCCTTACCTTCGTTCCCCCCGGTGCACGCGGCCTCCCACGAGACACCTGCAGAAGGTGTTTGACGGAGGGACTCGCAGCTCCTGAAGTGGCTGCAGGAAGCCTGGTGCCCGGGTCGCACACGACAGGCGCCACACGGTGAGGTGCACGCCTGACGCCGCCTCGCCGTGCACTTGCCTGCAAGTCCGCGTCCCGCAGACGGGCTGCCCCCTGGCGCCAGCCTGGCCGGCACGCCCAAGACCCCAGAGGAGCCTACACCCGAGGGCAGGGGGCCGGCAGAGGGTCGCCCAGTGGTGCTTCGCCGGGGCTTCCCGCAGCAACTTGCACGATGCCCCCTTTTCATGGCTTCTCGTCCCTCCGTTTTCCGCACGTCGTGCCCCTCACCCCGGCTCCCTGGCATCACTTTCCAAGTGAACGAGCAGCACCAAGTCCCCGGGGCGGGCCCTCCTGTCATCTGAGCCCAAACCGAGACAGTCCTCCGCACGACTCCAGCTTGACCTCTAGGCAGGTGGCAGGTTCTCAGCCCAGCCTCCCTGCCTGCGTCCCTGCCACCCACTCACCGGTTGCCCCGGTGACTCTGATTCCGCGGCACGCAGAGCGAAGTGCTGCAGTCCTCAGGCTGGGAAGGACCTCACGGCTCTGAGGGCTTTCGGACCTCTGCGCGTCCGTCTGCACGTCTGTCCTCCATACAATCTCTCTCCTTATTCACTGCTTCAGCTTGCTCAGCCTCAAGACCTAGACTCGCCTCGGGCCCCAGCTTGTCCTGAGAGCGTGTTTCCAAATTAGTGTTTCCTGAGTGTGGTCTGTGAGTCATTTGTGGTCTCTGGCCTTCTTCCAAGTGGCTCGGTGGTTTCAGAACACAGGTAGTAAAGCTTCTGGGGTAACAGACGTTTTACAATTTGAAATTTAAGGCTGATTATCTTATTCACAGGAATCCAGTTACATTCTGAATTATTGTTGCATTCCTAAAGTTATAGGAGTGCAACAAGAATTACATTCATTGGTTTGATAAAGCATGGTTGACAAAGCGAAGTTTTTTACACCATTTCTTTTCTGTGTTCTATCACTTATGTCATTGGCATTGCTCTTTCTTTATACATTGCTAATTCACAAAAAATGAATTATGGCACAAACTTGATATCTTGCCACAATGTAAGCGGTCTTAAGAGTATCTGTGTGAACGCTGCAGTTCCAAGTAATTTCCTGAGCAGAAATAATGGAGTGAGTACGACTCCAATGTGAAAATGAACGGAATCTGCACGCAGGATGGTTTTGGACAAGTCGGTAAAAACAGACATGTTTGGAGAGCAAATATAATAGTAAATTTCCGAACTTGGGCTTTCTTCATGACTCATTAATTCCTAGTCCTTAATATATTTCTATCATGAATATTTATCAGCTCTGTGACACCATCAAACCCTTTATGTTATTTTCATCCAAACACGGTGCCTCTTCAGATAAAGCAAATGAACACTCCGAACGATGCTTTGTGAAATGATCATTTTTACACTAGAGGAAAAGAAGTTGCTAGAACGACAGAGGTGTCACTCAGAGTCATACTAGGCAGGGGCTACAGGTGGCAGTACTGCCGACGACTTAGTAACAGCACCGCCACCGTAATGACAGAGCTATATTCAGAGGAGAAGCAAAACGAGCTACTGGAAGGAATCTTTGTCAGACGACACTGTGGGTGTCGCACAACATCAAGGGCAGGGAAGGTGGAAAAGGAGGTGCCGTCGTGGGCGTCTGGTGGACTCACTGATGTGCAGAGAATAAGCCAGCTCATACCCAAGGGCAGTGTGCGCCGCCACCCCTGTTCTTTTGTAGTTGCATGCCTGCGTCTCGGGGAAAAAAGGTTTTGAAGTTAATTCATGAGCCGCGAGCTGTGCTGTAACGTGGAAAAAGTGCATGACCAAGGCCCAGCTCTGGTGCAGAGAGGATTTGCCACAGAATCAGCAGCTGCACTTGCATCCCCCCACCTGCTTCGCACAGAGGAGGGTTGGGGGACAGGGAGAATAGCTGGGGCTCATCCAGGTGATTCCCTCCCTGGCCAGCCTGCAGAGGGAACAGCACAGATGTCAGACGCGGTCAGGTAATAGCCCAGAGAGGGCACCTCTTCAGCACTGTCCGTGAGGAGGGGAGGCCAGGCTCCCCACACCGATGTGTGCAGACCGTCACTGGGAGGCGGATCCTAGGAGCATTTTAAAGGGGAAGGTTTAAATATTGTTTTCATGACACAGGTAATGTGCATTTCTGTGATTTCAAGCGGTTTATCTCAGTAATATATTCAGTATCTTGAGTGGCTTAAACCTGCTAAGGATGAAACAACATGACTTTTCACGTTGGGGCCCAGGCATCAGAGCTTTTTAAGAAGGCCAGCCACCAGAGAGGAGGTGATTTCCTTCCTTATCAAAACAGAGGGCAAAGTGAGTATCTTTTTAAACCATATCCGCGTGCTGTAATAAGCTTCAGGTACACTCTGCAAAGTCAGATGAGGAATCACTTGGCCAGTTTCCGAGCTGAATCACCCAACTTCCAGTTCTCAGTCATGATCTGCTCCTTTAGCACAAGAGGCCGCGTAGTCCTGGTCCAAGCTTGCCATCTGCAACCATCCTAGAGCACTTTCCAGCACTGCTCCCACTACCAGAACACTACCAGTGAGGCCTGACTTTCCATTTCAGTAGAAGTCGGGGAAGAGAAAATGGGTCATGGTGAGAACTGGTCAGCAGCTGGCGCCACCCACCGCTGGGCCGCCTGCGGACGCTCTGGGGAAATGTTGTGGTATCATCATTACTTTTATCAATGGGAAACCACTATTCCTCAAGTGGGATTATAGATGTATTTTAAATGTGAGGCTTTATTATTCTTGTTTCCAGAATACAATCAGAACATCTCTGATTTCAGGCTTTTGTTCATGTGATTTGTCAAACTGGAATACACCAGCTTCCCATTTGTGTCTGATAGAATCACAACAATTCCGTGAAACCAACTCAAATTCTACCTCCTGACTGATGATCCCCCCGACCCTCAGCACCCAGAGCAGCCCACTCAGAGGGTCTACGACGGCCCGCCTAATGCTGGCACTGCTGGGCATTACTGGACTGTAAAGTTCCAGCAGGGCTGGAAATTCACCTTATTAACCTTTGACCTTTCCCAAAGTCTGGCACAGTGTCCAGCACATCGCAAGTGCTCAGTTAACGCATGACATACGTCCGTTTATAAGAGTATATGGTGGGTAACTGATCAGGAATGGCCAGCGTGCCTTTCTCAAGTGGGCAGAACCACTGGGGGACATTCAGAACCATACATCTGACGGAACCAAGCTGATTCTTGCTAAATACGAAATAGTTCAGTTGCTTTTCTCTGTTTTGTGACAGATTGTCAATGTAAATTTAACCCAAACCTGAATAACGCTTAAAAGAGTCTTAATACTCGCAAGGCATGATCATAACCCCCCTTGAATGTGTGATAATGGTAATTATTAGGGTAAAGATATAGGTAGAAAGTTGTCTCTTATGTGTAATTTGAAAGTTTTCTTTCCATAGTCTGTTTTCTCTTACTTGAATCTACTTGTTCACTTTCTTTCTCTCCCTTTACACACACACACACACACACACACACACACACACAGCTGCCAAGAGCAGTAGGACTGACTAATCAAAATATTTGCTTAATCCAAATCACAATGGCTCACGAAGATAAACAAGTAGACACTTTTGGTTTATGCTTAAAGTTACCTAATTAGGTGCCTGGATGTCACCAATTTTTTTTTTTTTTTTTTTTTTTTTTTTTTTTTTTGCGATACGCGGGCCTCTCACTGCTGTGGCCTTTCCCGTTGTGGAGCACAGGCTCCGGACGCGCAGGCTCAGCTGCCATGGCTCACGAGCCCAGCCGCTCCGCGCCGTGTGGGGTCCTCCCGGACCGGGGCAGGAACCCGTGTCCCCTGCATCGGCAGGCGGACTCTCAACCGCTGCACCACCAGGGAAGCCCTACCAAATATTTTTAATGTTGAATTCTGACATCATAATCTTGATCTAAAAACATTTTAATTATTGAAAAGTAAATTATTAAAAGTAAATAAAGTATGTAGTTGATAAAACTTGAATACCTTGAGCCTGCTGCTTGAGGGGATACTTGACAGAGGAGCCTGGACCATTAGAGAACGGCTAGGTCAGTCATTTCCCAGGCTGACCAGCAGAGGGCACCCTCCCCCAGGCGCCGGCGTTTCCAGGCTCCCCCAAACCCAAGGAAGAGCAGAACTGATTCCACTATGAGTCAGTTTTATTTTGAGAACACATCGTATTTACAGGAAGAATACAACTAAAGTTAATTGATTTTACTATGGTTTTACAGTATGTGAGGCGTATAACAGACTTCTCAGCTATTAACGATAAGAAACTGACTAATTCCTGGAGACTAAGATGCATATTCTGCTCTGCAGATGTGACCCATGGACCGCCCCCCCCCGGGGGGTCCCAACACACTTTCAGGAGGCTTGGGAGGTCAAAGTCTTCTCCTGACAATGCTAAGACATTATTTGATCTTTTAGTAGGTTGACATTTGCACTGCTAGGTGGATGGAGCTGCTGCTGCCCTGGCATGAATCAGGGTCTTCACCCCTCTGCTCTCATTGTAAAAAATAGAAAACCGAAAGCTTCACTCAAGAATGCCCTTGAGGAAGCAGAAAAAATAATGAGTTTTGTTAAACTTTGATGCTTACTGAGGACTCCAGAGAACTTTTGGGTGAATTTTATCTATTGATACTAATGTATAACCATAGTCGAAATTAATGCTGTGGAAACCATATATGAACTTATTTAAAAGAACAGTAGGGCTTCCCTGGTGGCACAGTGGTTGAGAATCTGCCTGCCGATGCAGGGGACACGGGTTCGAGCCCTGGTCTGGGAAGATCCCACATGCCGCGGAGCAACTGGGCCTGTGAGCCACAACTACTGAGCCTGCGCATCTGGAGCCTGTGCTCCGCAACAGGAGAGGCCACGATAGTGAGAGGCCCGCGCACCGCGATGAAGAGTGGCCCCCGCTTGCTGCAACTGGAGAAAGCCCTCGCACAGAAACGAAGACCCAACACAGCCAAAAATAATAAATAAATAAATAAATAATAATTAAAAATGAATATCTGCTTAAAAAAAAGAACAGTAATAAACCCATTATATGTAGTATAAACAGCAACATATTGCCATGAAAAACAACTGTTTTCAAAAACAGAAAAAAATTAGAGTGGCATTGGTTTACATTTTGCAAATCTCTTTAATGGCTGGCTTAATAGAAGAGAGTGGATCTTCACAAATGCTTCTGCATTCAGTCTGCTGTGCTGCTTGGATTGAGGTATATATGAAAGAGGTCCCAAGACCAGAATGCCTGAGAACAGCTGGTGTGGACCACAGTAAGGGGCGGTGGAGTGGAAGGAGAGGATGGCCCGCTCTACCTGAAGACACAGGAAAGCTGGGACTCAAGAGATGATGTGAGTTTGTTGCTGGGTGTTGGCACCAAAGGGAGTGGATGGGAATCCCGAGTCAGAACTGAAACAAACAATGGAAATCCAGACCCCCAAACCCCACAGGGGCCAGGAGAAGAACAAGCCTAACTAGGAAGCTGAGCATGTAGGGGCCACAGGGGTCAGCCACAAACAGGGAAACAAGGCCTGCAGCAGTTTGCTGGGGTCATGACGAAATACCACTGACGGGGCTTAAACTGCACGGATTCATTCTCTCACGGTCTGTAGGCTGGAAGTTCGAGATCCAGGTGTCGGCCCAGGTGGTTCCTTCTGGGGCTGTGAGAACCTTTCCTAGGTGCCCTCCTAGCCTCTGGTGGCTGCTGGTCATACTGGGTGTTGTTGGCGCCTAGAAGCATCACCACCATCTCTGCATTCATCTTCACATGGCATTCTTTCTGTGTGTGTGCTGTGTCCAAATTTCCCTTTTTTTTCCTTTTCTTTGCGGTACGCGGGCCTCTCACTGTTGTGGCTTCTCCCGTTGCGGAGCACAGGCTCCGGTCACGCAGGCTCAGCGGCCATGACTCACGGGCCCAGCCGCTCCGCAGCATGTGGGATCTTCCCGGACCGGGGCACGAACCCGTGTCCCTTGCATCGGCAGGCGGACTCTCAACCACTGCGCCACCAGGGAAGCCCCAAATTTCCCTTTTTTATAAGGACAGAAGTGACGTTGGATTAGGGTCCACTCACCTCGAGTTAGACCTCATCTTAACTAATTACACCTGCAATGACACCTTTTCCAAATAAGGCCACATTCTAGGAACTGGAGTTAAAACTTCAGTATATGGATGTGGGAACACACTTCACCGCACCGCAAGGCCTGAAGGAGTCTTCTGGCCTGAGTTGTTGCCTAAGTCCGTGTGCTTGGCCATTGGTGTGGATGTGCAAGGAGCAGTTGGAGAGACTTAACCGGACCAAAATCGAGGAAGGAGTCATTTCCGAGGTCTCCACACAGCACGCAGCAGAGGTGTCCCACCCCTTCGTCCACGGCTCCCGCCCTCACATGGATGCACTGGACCGTCCACGACCTTCGCCTAGAAGTGCGTTCGGCAGGTCTGAGCAGAGCGCGGAGCTGCGTGGGAGCTGGGAGAAGCCGGCGGACGCAGGTGGACGCTGCTGCGGGTCTTCTTTCCTCGTCAGAGAAAAGCCCCGCGGCTGAAGCAGTGGGGAGTGATGTTCCCGTCAGACCAGCGCCACACCTGGGCACATCTGGCCCAATCACTCGGGGCTGAGCAGTTTTAAAGCCCAGGTGACTCTTGAACAGGGAGGGGTTAGGGGCGCCCACCTTCCTCGCAATTGAAAATCCAGTCATAACTTATGTGGCCCCCGCCTCTGTACGCGCGGTTCTGCGTCCGCGGATGCAACAACCGGGCCCATCTAGGACTACAAGATTTACACTGAAAAAACCCGTAAGTGGACTGGAGAAGTTCAAACGCGGCTTGTTCAAGGGTCAACTGTATTTTAATTAGTTGTCAGTAGTTCCAAGCCAAGAGGTTTTATGTAAGTATCTAGACTTCCTGACTGAAAAATCGGGAGCTCTGACTGCAACTAGCTTGACTCATCCAGAGGTTGGGGGCCCCTGACTCTCTCAGCCCCCCTTCCTCTTGGTTCTCTGGCTCCAAAGTCATTTGAGGTGGTTTCTCCCACAGTGGAATGTGAAAGACCTGGAGCTGGGTTGGGCGGGGGTGGATGGGGCCTGTTTGTGTCAAAATTGGAAAATGCTGAGCCAGGAGGAGCACGGGTTCGAGAACAAGGAGAGAACAGGTCTCTGTGAAGGAACTGTTACCTTGGGGTGGCTCCCGACCTGCGCCCCTCGTCCTCAGAGGAAAGGCCAAGGCCCCACAGAGGCCCTCACGGTGGATCTCACCCCCCTGCATCCCTCTGGGCTCATCTCCTGCCCCCTTCCAGCGCCCAGCCTGCTTGCTGTCCCTGGGCACACCGCCTGCTTCTCGGCAACCCCACCCCGAGTCCTTAGGGTCTCTGTTCAGAGGTCACCTTCTCTAGAAGACCTTCCCTCATGACCCAGTTTCACGTTCTCCTCCTCAGCCCACAGACAGGCCTGATGTCCTAACCCCCCCGGGGGACACACCCTCCCAGTTATCGCACATGGAAGCTGCTCAGGAACAGGGCATGTGGCCCAAGTTGTTGGCTGTCATAGTCCCAAAGCATGAACCGTCCTGGCAGGTAGGAGGTGCTCAGTAAATACACGTCAAACAAATCAGTCTGGGCAGGAGTGAGCTGTCCTGCAGGTTGCTTTGTCTTTGTGGTGCATTTATGTCCCAAACTTGACCTTGAGAAAGAAGGAATAAAATGTCATATGGACATTTGATCAGCAGGTCTGGATGACACTCAAGAGGCAATGTGTTGTTGACTGGTGGAATAAGCAAAAATAAAGAGAAATGCTTCACTAATTGGTACTGCATCTCTTCTGAAAGGTCCACAAGACTTTAACAAACTTGACCTACACCACTGAAAAACAAATTTGGATTGAATATAATTTGTCACCAGAAGACCCAGGGAAATGAAATGAAGATTGAGATTCAGGCAAGTTTGTTTAGGTTCAAAGAAATAGGACAATTCACACCTCAATGCTTCAGGTTTAAGTTAACTTTGTTCTCTCGATAAATGAAAAAAATCATCTTTTCTCCCTTAACTGCTGCCAACTGCCCCACCCCCACCCCGTCCCTGCCCAAACTAAACAACCAAAAACCTGCGGGCTTACAGTATGGGAGTCAGCTTGCTTCAAAGCAAGACTCTCTCTATCAGAAGTGATGTCAAGGCAGGTCTGTGTTTCTGAAGAAGTCAGCTAATTTGCATTTGAGTATTTTCAAACTTTTAAGATGACTGCCCCTTTGTTTGGTCGCAAATTTATCTTCCTACTGATTTTTCATATGCCTTACTAAACTTGTTCATGACCTTCCATCAGATTGTTTTTATATAAGGCAGGGACTTTGCCATACTTTTGTGCTGTCCTAAGTGTTGTTTGTATCGTGTATTGTAACGATGCCAGAGAAACGTTCTTAACGATGATAAAAATGTGGCTAATAAATCAGAAGCCATCGACCTCTGGTAATTTATAGCCACTTGCGTCAGCGTAATTACACCTACTGTGTCAGCGTCAAGAACAGCGATGCGCTCATATAGTGTTCCCAGCTATCACTGCATGTACCGAGGGCTTCAGCAGGGGGTGCTGCGTTTCTCGAGTTCCTTGCTCGTGCGTTGCCGTTGTGTTTTGTGTAAATCCTAAAGGGCACGAGGTTGAATGTTAGCATATCTGACTTTACCTGCAGTGATTAGACTTATATGTAGAATAAGAAAACAATTACTTATTTGGGAAGATGCTGTCAAAACAAGGAGTACTGCCACTGGACGCACCTCTTCCAAAGGCCATGGTGTTTCCAACCCGTACCTGGTTGGGAAAGTCGTTCAGAAAAAGCAACACCACTTACTGCACTGTTACCTGGAGGAGCTGCAGGCCCCCTCACGGAGCCTAAGTACTAGCTTTTAATAGGACAGAGCGTTCAGGCTGCAGGATTTTCTTCCCAGGGACAGGAAGAAAGGAAGGAATGCATAGTTTTGCTTTACTCCCGCAGGGCTTGTGGCATTCACTTCTCATCCAGTTTTGCTTTTATTTGGTTTCCAAATTGTCCATCTAGATTGCTCGTTTCCTCCTTCCACAAACTGCTTAAAGGAGAAACAGCTCTCTTTTTTGGAGTTCCTCAGGGAACTGTCTGTCCCTAGGGTTTGAACTGAAACTAAGCTCAGCCCATGGATTGACAGTGATGGTGAGAGGCGCGGGGGAGGGGGCACCAGGAAGGAGGAGCCCCTGGCGCCTGAAGGAATGAAGCAGTTACCGACCCGACATCCACCTTGTCCCCTGGGCCGGTTCGCACCTGCCCTGACGCCAGGTGATGGGTCGTCAGATCCGTCTGGGTAATTTGCCGCTCGGAGGACTTGTAACTGCGTCAGTCCTCGGTGCTTCTGACGGAGGTGGGTGGAATGATAATTCTGGGCTTCTGTCAAAATTTGGCCGCGCTTCCTAATCTGCAAACCGTGGGGCATGGCTCTGGACCCTAGTTCCGCAGGGCACGGCTCTCCCTGAGCTTCTGCAGCAATGACAGCATTTACTGTAAGTCCTATCTGCTCGGAGCACCAACAGCTCATGGCCAGAAAGGCACAAATCGCCCGTTCTCTGTTAGGTGCCGAAAGATGACAAAGATTGACTACGAGCTAGCATGTGTTCTGGAAATTCTGGAAATTGCCCTAAAGGATCTACCCTCCCCCAGATTTAGTTTCCCAATTCAGACACCTCTTTGTATTTCTTTACTCACTGTGAGAATCACTGCATTCTACAGACAGCCATAGTAGGGATTTTTTTTTTTTTTTTTTTGCATTGAGATATTCCTGTTTAACTAATTAATGAAAGCCTGGCATTCTCATACCGAGTCTTTGGTCAGATTTACTGTCTTCTTATCAAACACACCAAAGAGAATATAATAAATCACTTACATATTTAGCAGATGTTGGCAGATTTATGCACCTTCGGAAGTTGTATGTCAAACGGTACAATTTAATCTTGTTTTGTATGTTCGGTTGATTCCAGAGAGCTTTCAAATTTCCCTTATGAGGTTTAACAGCACATAAATAATGACCACCAGCAGCCTTTAAGTTTAAGAGAGAAACCCA
Source organism: Hyperoodon ampullatus (assembly GCF_949752795.1). Taxonomy (NCBI): domain Eukaryota; kingdom Metazoa; phylum Chordata; class Mammalia; order Artiodactyla; family Ziphiidae; genus Hyperoodon; species Hyperoodon ampullatus. The sequence goes on along the minus strand of NC_136925.1, from coordinate 86,419,923 downwards.
CCCCTTGTTGAACTGACCATAGCTGTCTGAGCCTACTTATTGGATCCTGACCGTTCTGATCAGCTCTAGCACTATTTTTCCAAATAAGTGGGTTAAATGTTTTGCCCCAGCAATGATGTGCATGAGCCCGGTAAGAGATATGTCGTTCCTGATACGTTTCTCTGCTTTCATCATGGGTAAGATCAACCACACGGGTGTCGGGGGGATAGTTCTGATGCCTGGTGTTAAACACTGACTTCCCACATTTCATCGCCCTTGTTTTTCAGTATCTCAACTTTATTTCTTCTCAATCCTTTTTCATGGTCACTCAAATTTTATCTTTTTTTTTCATGAGTCTGTGGTTTGCCAAGGTCCCTCCCATAAGGTGCCCTCTTTTAGAATTCCATCAATATAGCCATCATGACCTTGACCTTTGTCATTTTGGTATAAATTGTAGAAAAACATATAAAATGCTATCTTTTCTGTCAGTTTAGACTGGACTGCCTTCTGTGATAAATTTCAAATATAAAAAAATTGTTGCTAAGTGTACATCACATCAGGTATTTAAGTTTGTACCTCCAGCTTTTGTATCTCAAGTTCACTGGAACCTTTGAATCAGACCCTGTGATATTTCAACCATTTCTCATCACGTGCTTTATCTCAGAAGTTTTGTTTGCAGCATCACACAGTGACTCTCTGTACAGACCACCAAGTAAATTACAAGAATGCTTTCAATCGGCAGAAGTTGTTAGGTTCAGAATGGTATTGTCTGTTCATGTTTCATTAACTCAATATGCTGTTCTGATATAAAAAAACATAACAGTTGATACTTCCATAAATGTAAAGGTAAGAAAATACAGCAGACTGTCCAAAAAGTGCATCCAGGGTGAACTGATGAGAATCACCTCTTGTGTTTTTTTTTTGTTTCGAAAAAGAAGTGTGTTGGCCACAATCCAGGCACGTCCCCTGGGGAGTGGGACCCACGGGTCCTCATTTTAACAAGATTCTAGGCAGTTTTCATACTGTCGTTTCAGGCTCCCTACTTTACCCAATGACGCTGGTCTTATTATACTGTTATTGCTTTAATATAATTCTTTCAACCTCCTTAAATTATGACTAAAGAGTAAAAACAAGAATTGGGGATATTCCTGGAAGATAGAATGAAATTTATTAGGTCAAATAAACAGGGTTTAAAAGCCATCTCCATCCTGCCTTATGGTTTTTAAACATATTGAACTTTTAAGTTAACTTTTATGTAAAGAACTTCAAATTCTAGCCTTATGATAACTCATAAGACATTTCCAAGCTCAGGTTCAATTAGAGGGTGTTAGATATCACAGGTTCATTTTAGAAAATGGATAACGGAGTGACTTGGAGCACCTTAGTTGCCCCCTGTTAAATCTCACTGGTGAGCCATTTGCATATTATGCAACACGCGACGAGCTTTCACAAGAGAGGCTGCACCTAGAGCTGCTCACAGAGCCTCAATCTGGACCCAGGACGGGTCAGCTTTCCTCCATCCTGCTCACTGTGCTTTCTGTGTTCTGAGGCTCTTTGACCTTGGTATGAATGACCTTCAACTCCACAGCTTGAACTCCGCCCCTCCCACGTTCCAGGCCCTGGTACATACGACTTTTTTCCCCGCAGGAATGACCTAGTTGGTGAAAATCAAAGTCACACCAAAACGAAGCTCTGCTCTTGTCCCCTCCTGTGCTGTGACCCCCGCAAGCCTCCTCTCTGCTTCTGACCTGACGGTCCCGTTTCAGGACCTTCTAGGCAGCTCGCCCCGGAGGCCTGGGGACCTCCCCTTGTGGTGTTCGGAGCTGCCTCTGACCCGCATCCTCTGCCCCCCGAGGGTGGGGCGGGCCCCCATCTCTCCTATCTCTCTCTTTGGTGTCTCTTTATGGATTTAGCTCAGTGCTGCCAGGACAGGTCTCTTTAAGCACCGGTTTGACCATCCACTCTGCTCCTGAGACTGTCGGTGACCACCCTGCCCTGCAGGGATAAAGCGCAGGTGTTTCTTCCGCCCCCCCGCACTCCCCATGCCCGCCACGCTGACGTCCCCATTCCTGAAGAGAAGTCCTCCCCTCCTCTCCGTGCGTCCCTTTGCCTTCTCTGGATGCCAGTCTTGGCTCTTACACCTCGGTCAGATGGTGCCCTGGGCTGGGCTTCCATCCTGTCCCGGATCTTCTCCATCGTCCCAGGGCCTCCTCTCGTGCCCACAGTGGTCTCTTCGTGCCACAGATTCCTTTAGCTTATCCTGTCCACCTGCCTCATTTAGCACCGGGGTTTTTTAAAAGTCTGTGCGGGAGCCTGTCTTTTCACCCAAACTCAAAGGGGTGCTTCTACGGGGTGGGCCCTGACCCATCTTGTCTCCCACACGGGTCAGGTGCAGTGGGGACTTGTGTTTTTACGTGTGTGTGTACACGCACCACGCCTTATCGCACGCCATATATCCACATGTTAAAGGCACTGCAGAGTGCCTTGCATGGACGGAGCAGTAAACAGTAAACAGCTGTGAATAAACGAGTGACTTCACTCTCACAGGCTGATAGCCAACCGCTTCGTCTTAGTGTTTCAGTGGCCATAGCAGAGCAGGGCTTCAGCTCGTGTTTGTCGAGGGAAGACGAACACGTCTCTGCTTTCAAAGATCTCACCCATCTTCACAGCAACCTTTCAGATAGACAAGCAGACGTGACCCAGCTTCACTGGGGAAGCAGCCCAGCTTCAGAGAAGTGGAATGAACTGTGGGAGGTTAGCCAGGGACCAATAAATGTCACAGTGAGAGCGAGAGAAGGTGGACATTCTAACTGCGTGATATCGTGTCCGACCTCGGAGGCTGAATCTCGCCTCTTCCACCGCTAGCTTGCTGTGCGACCCTGGTTACTTCGCCTCTCTGTGCTGTGTGAGAGAGTGATGAGGATAAAAGGAAATGATCCTGCAGGGTGCTTTGTGTAGTCCTTGGTGCACAGTACATGCTGGATGCAGTTGAGTTAACAACCTCAGTAAAGTTAAAATCAAAATCATCAGCTGTCCCATATCGTCTACCAGGAGAAGGCCTTGATGAATTTCCAAAGTAAACTTGCATTCACTCTGTTATTCATTTTAACTCACTTGGAGAGTTAAAGTAGGTGGATGTTTCTTGAGCTGCAGGCAAGGGAGTTGGATTTAAATATGAATGCCTACGTTTCTTTAGCGTATGAAAAGGTTTAACCACTGAGCTCCTATAATAGTAATTACAGAACTGTGGAGGGATCCTAAGGGGTACATTTGTGGCACTAAAGTGGCTCATTTAATGGAAGTCATGCAGTTACATCACCAGGCTGGGTGACAATAGAGAGATCAGTGTTGTCACCCCTCTGCCTCTGAATTACCTGGCTTTGTCTGGTTGATTGATTGTGACGATCTTAACAGTTTTTAAAATGTGTAACATTATCTTTCAAGTTTTTAATATGTCAAAGGCAAGCGTGTTAAGGTTTTGGTTAGATTAAGTTACCAAGCGCGTATCGTTTCAAGAGGAATAGGGCCACTGTTACACTGCGGTGGCCAAAAAGTTCGTTTGGGTTTTTTTTTTTTTTTTGGTAACATCTTACTTTTTAAAGCACACCTATAAAATCTTTTGCAAATTGTTCATATATTTTTTCTTTCTTTCTCCCTGTCCTATCACTTTTTCTAATGTAACTACAGGAAAGTGAGAAATACCATGAAGCTGCAGTAGAATTGTGTAGCAATTCAGGTTGAGCAAAAGTCACAGCCAAGATGCAGGACTCTGGGCATAACTTACATCATACTCATAATTAAAATATTTTTTGTTTTCCATTCCAGTTACTTTCACATTAAAGTAAGCAAGGATGTAGTTACCTCTTCCTTCGACAAACATGAGCTGAAGCCCTGCTCTGCTATGGCCACTGAAACACTAAGATGAAGCGGTTGGTTATCAGCCTGTGAGAACTGTCACTCGTTTATCCACAGCTGTTTACTGTTTACTGCTCCGTCCCATGCGAGGCACTCTGCAGATGTCCCTCTCCCTCTGGGCCGTTCTCCCTCCACACCAGAGGGAGGAGGACCCCAGCAAGTGCCCAGCAACCACAGGGACAGCTCAGATCACCGGGTGCCCAGAGTGGAGGTGTAGGCCTCCTCACCGCACTGTCGTGTGGTTCAAAGGGCAGGTAGCTGGGGTCACCTCCTGCAGTGAATACTCCAGTACATTCTGCTTGGAAGCAGCAAAGAGATGTCCACATGCTCAGGCTGGGCTGAGGTCCACCAGGGACTCTCAGAAGTCAGCAGTAACAATAACCAGCCCTGGCCAGCATTGTCCCAGCCCTCTGGGGCAGTGGGTGAGGAGGGGTGAGCACCAGGGGCTCTTTGGAGGGTCTGCCTTGTTCCCTGCTCTGCACTTAGTCAAGGTAGAGGTTTTCACTAGAGAGCCAGAAAACAAAGTGAGACTGAGTCTTGCAATGGTGACAAGCTAAAAGGAAACTGAGATCCAAAAGTAAATGAGAGAAACCGCTGTTCAAAATCCTTAAATTAATTGATGGACACCTACTGTTTGCAAAATACCGAGCTGAGATGCTAAGTCTACAAATGCGAATAAAACCTGGTGGTTTTAAATACAGTCAAATATAACTGAATTTTGAATCCCCTGGTAAGGAAGAGTATAGACAGAGATTATCCAAATTAAGTTCTAGAAAGGCGGTCTCTAAAATAGGGTGCTCTTGTTGAATTTTGTGTTTTAGTGTATACTTTATAATGCACATGATATGTTCGTGTATTGATCCTTTCCTCTGTGTATAATTTGTTAAAAAGTAGACCAGAAATAGGAGTGTATTAAACTTCTTTTGCTGATAGGAATGGGCAATCAAAGTCATTTAGAGTACTCTGCATTAGAATATACTAGCAGCACAAATGGGCACCCCTAAGACTCACAGACCCTCCTTTGTGTCTTCCCACATCCCTCTCCTGCAGTTTCAGTAACTTGTGAGAATGTGTAATTAATGAAGTGAGCCAGCACCTTCAGCTGGCTCAGTCGTGCTCAACTGCTGTACGTCTGTGGACATCTGCTTTTCTGATACGTTAATGACTACAAATCATTGTTGAGGGAAGGGTAAGCAAATAGTATTTCAGGGAAAGAAGGATCAGCTCTAGAATGGTACCAAAGGAGATTCCTGCTAAGTAAGATAAAAAACCCATGCCTTTCAATGCTCCTTTGTTGCTGAAAGGTGGTTCTTAGGCTACAGACAACACAACCAAGGATGCCCAGTCTGACTGGAGGCATCCGTGAGAGGTTGCTGGGAGATGAGGATGGAGATGAGGGTGGAGATAAGGAGGGAGAGGAGGATGAAGGTGAGGATGGAGAGAATGGAGAGGAGGGTGGAGAGGAAAAGGGAGAAGCTTGGAGAAGCAGAGGCTGAGAGCCCATATGGATCTACACTGAGGACTTAGCAGGAAAGACCTTCTCAACTTTGCAGAATCGTTCAACCCTATGAATTGGAGACTGGAAGTACCCCCGAGTCATAGAGACCTTGTGTTGTTAGTCGACTATTGAGAACAGGGCTGGAATAAAAGAAATCTAATTTATGTTTTTATGTAAGTTTCTCTCTCTCTCTCTTTTTTTTTTTTTTTTTTTTTTTTTTTTGCAGTTTCTTATACTCAAAAAGTCTTGACCACTTCTTGAAGGGAAAATTTGCAATTGTAGTCAATTTCTCATTAAAAGTTTGAGATAAATATGATAGTTCTTAAAAAACCTCTTTATAATTTATTGCACAGCTATGGTGATTATAACTCTTTGAGATCCTCTGCTGAAAGGCACTATTTAAAGCATGAAGTACTTTTGAATATTAACTCATTAATCCTAACGACACCCTTGTGGGGAAGGTAGGTGGCAAAGTGACTCAGGGCCACATTAGTAAGTCAGTGGTAGAGTTTGGCATGTGGAAGAAGAGTTTCTAGACTTTTTAGAAGGGCTTTTTGTCACCAAATTAGTCCTGTCAACTAGGAAGGAGTTAGCAGGTGGGAAACCTGCGGACAGCCACGGATGTTACATACTTTCATTCAATCCGCATACTAGTCAGGGTTCTCGTTTGCAGACAATACAAACCAGCTCAGAATCAGGGAAGGAACTTATTGGAAGGACATCCCCTGGCTCGGAGTATCATGAGGCGTCTCAGGAACCAGGCCCAGGTAATAGACAGAGGCAGGACCAGTCTGGACCATGGGCACCTTGGATGCTGTGCAGTAAATCCTAGACCCTTGGCTTTTCTGCATCAGTCATTCAAAGTCCCAGAAGAAACATCCAGTTGACTGAGTTTACATAATACTGGGTTCTGGATAACAAAAAAGCAAAGCAACAAAAGATATTTGAAAAGGGTTAACCACCCCCCATGTGCTGGGCTCTGAGTAGCAGGTGTGCCACAGTGAGAAAGATACAGGTTGTGTTCCCCAGGGGCTCAAACACACAGGAAGGAGGTCGACTGGGAGAAGATCAGAGCCTGTGGTTACAAGGTCCATAATAGGAGTGAGAGACAGAATGCTGGGTTGGGAGGGGTCAAGGTGGGCTTCCTGGAGGAGGTGAGATCTTACATGGATCTTGAAGGACACGTGACCATTTACCATGCAGGAGAGGAGGGAGATGCTGAAGGAATTCCTTCAGGCCCAAGAAATGACAATGTCAATGGCACAGATACAAAGGGGAACAGGTGAGCTTTGCTTTGTGACTGATTTGTGATTCACAGAATAGGTGGCAGGAGAAGGTGGAAGAGGTGAGCTGTGCTGGAGGCCTTGGACTTTTCCTGGGAATTAACGGAGTATGGCAGTAAGAATTTGATGGCGTTTCTTAAGGTCTCCCGAGGACCACATGGGGAAGCCTGGGGTACTGGTCGACCACTGCTTCTTCAAGTTCATCATGTTCTGGCTGGGTTTTGAGCCTTTGCATGTGCTGTTCCTTCCTGCTGAGGCACCCTTCTCTCATTGTGCCTGGCTTCTCTACATCTGCTCTGCAGGAGGGGAGGGGATAGAGCAGCCTTATGGCTAGACATCAAGCCATGAGTTTGGAAGCTAACTGGGGACAAGAATGTACATCTTCTTTCTGCCCAGTATAATGCTGAGCTACTAGCACAAACTTAATGAATATTCTTCAAATGAAGGAATGAATATTCCCACAATATGAAGTTGAAAACAAGGGGAGAACTGTCATTTTAAGAACAAATTCACAGTCTCTTACTCAATAACTGAATTTTGAATGCCGGGGGCTCTTTTCTTTAACCTTGACTTGAGCAAAATATCAATGTTAAATCTCAAGTGTTTTGTCAACTAAATTCAGCCCTGCAGTGACTTGCATTCCCTACTTTCACTGCTTTGGGGTACATAACCAGAAGTGAGATTACTGGTTCATGTCGTAATTTTATGTTTAATTCCTTAAGGAACCACCATACTATTTTCCACTGTGGCTGCACCACTTTACATTCCCACCAGCTATGCACAGAGGTTCCAGTTTCTCCATGTCCTCACCAACAGTTTTTCTTTTCTTTTTTTTTTAAAAAAATAGTGGCCCTCTTAATGGGTGTGAAGTGTTATCTCATTGTGTTGTTTTACCTCCTAAATGCTTCTCAGCTCCATCCCCTCTCTCCATTCTCCTCCCCGTGATCTGGTTCACTTGGATTATTACAGCTGTTCCCTGCAGGATACTTTGCCTGCAGTCTTATCCCCTCCCCAGCGCCGACATCTGCACAGTGGTGGGATGCTGGCCCTGGGGATGGGGGTGGGGAGTGCACAACCTGCCCCCCACGCTGCAGCCACGTGGCTCCTTCTCAAATGCAAACCCTTGTTTTAAACCTCCTAGGACTCCAAGCCTCAGCTGCCCATAGCAGTCTGCGCTCGCCTGGATCCTTACACCGACCAAGTCACAATCTTAACGATCGCTTGTCAGTGACTAATGGGCCCCAGAGGTGTTAGGTCCTCGGAGGCAACAAATAGGTTTTGTCACTTTTCTGTCCCCGGAGCCTCACACAGTCCCAGGCACTAAGTAAATGCTTCGCAGGTGTTTGTTGATTCACCGAGAGAAAGAATAAGTTCACTGCTCTTCCTGACTCCATGAAGCTCGTCCCCTCTCATAGAAGGCTCTCTTCTCTCATCCCTTTGACTTCCTCTCAAGCTGCGCCTCCTCCACAGAGCCTGGCCTTCTTCTCTGCTCCAAATTCATCTCCTCCTCCTTTGAAGAGCCTCGAATCCGCTCTACAGTTCAAGAAGAGCGCAGAGGCCAGAGCACTTGTGTGACAGGCCCATATCCACTCACTGGCGCCATCTGGTCTGGCACCAAGTCTGCCAGCCCAGAGCTGGTCCTCAGCATCTCCCTTTCCCCGTTCTCCTCCTGCCTTGGAATTTCACCGCCTGGAACGCTTGGCCTGAGTCTAGCACTGTTCTACCCAACGCTGGACAGAGGTCTTTGTGACATGCTAATGCTCCAACCCCAATCTGGGCAGCTAGTAGTTTGGTATCTCTGATGGATTTACACAGCATTTATTTAGTGGAGTCAGGGAGATGCTGATTCTCTATAAATAAATACAGTGTATCCCTTTATTCAGATCGAATTTTGAGCTTCACTCCATTCACTGAATGTTGCAAAGCATAAGTCACTTGGAAGTATCTTTCATGAGCATTTTTCTGTCACTCATGATAGGACTGTGTTAAATCACTCATATTCATTTACTCCTTCCTTGGACAGACCATTACGGAGCACTTCTGTGCCATGTCCCACCCATGCAGGAGCTTGGGTTCCTCTGCGCGCAAAAGCAACTGCAGCTCCTGCCTGTGGGGCAGGGGGAGGGGTGTGAATAAGCATCTCACCAGTGAGTGTGCAGAGTGGGCTGACGCAGGTCAGGGACGGCTTCCCTGACGAGGGGAGCCTGAGGGAGCCCTGGCGGTGGCGGTGGTGTGGCTCGTGTGGCAGCTGACGGGGCCGGGGCGGCTGGGGCACAGGTGGGGGACCGTGGAGCGAGACCTCAGGCCTCGTGCTGTGCGTTTAGGCCGCACTTAGGACATTAATCCTGAGCAGAAAAGCCAAGGGGAGCCCTGGATGGCATTTTCAGCCCGGGGGGCCATGACTGGGTCAGGTCTCCCTTCCAGCTGCAGCTCAGAGAGCAGCTTGGAGGGAATAAGTGGCCCTGGAGACATCTGGAAAAGAGGTGTCAGTGATTGGACCAGGCTAGTGTCGGGGGTCAGAAGGACCTGAGACTTTTAGGGGGTGGAACGAACAGAAGTCAGCGTGGGGGGCCGGGTGACGCAGAGAAGGTCCAGCTTGTCCAAGTGGACGGTGGCCCGCGGGAGAGGGGACGTTGGAGGGTGCGCGGTGGGCGCTGGGCTTGGTCTCTTTGAACCTGAGGCGCCTTTGAGACGTCCCGGGGAGACACCAGGTGCACATGGGGTGAGGGATGGCCTTCAGAGGAGGGGTCTGGACTCCACCGGAGTGAGGCTGGGAGGGGCTGGGACTGAGCGCAGAGGTGACCCAGCGGCCCTGGGAAGAGGATGGGGAACAGGCGACCTGGAAGTAGCGGGAGGGGGTGTTCACGAGGCCGCGGGGGGGTCACCTGAGAGGCCTGGTGAGAGGAGGACTTGACATGTCCCTTACATTTAGGAACAAGAGCTGAGTCCGTGGAGGGAGGGGGCGGAGCCGGACGACTGTGGGTCACGTCATGCGTGGAAAGTGGGGGAGTGGCCAGTGGCTGGGACACATCTCTGGGGACTCAGGGTGACAGGGAAGAGGGACTAGGGAGCAGGCTGGAGGGAGAGCCAGGTCCCAGGAGGCTCCCGCTGGCGTGGAGCTTGAGCAAATGGAGAGCTCTCAGCAGGAAGAGCCACTGCGGAAGGCGCTGCCTGTAGCTCAGAGGCAGGGCCACTGCTGGGGTCGGGTTCGGGGCAGGTAAGAAGCAGGAGGGCCAGGCCACAGGGATTAGCCTGAAACAAGACAAACACTCTATCCTCTAATTTAATAGAAGGGAGGAAAAAAGATGGGGATAGACAGGCAAGGTGGCATGACCTAGTAGACCGAGAGGGAAGATGTGAGAAGAATGGAGAAAGTTGGATTTGCAGACAGGGGGCCAGCAGGCCAGAAACTGCAGTTAAATGCCAGGTGGTTTGCGGGCCTGTTTTAAGTCGTGATCGTAAGTAAAGGCTGACACCAGGGTCCCATTGTGTATCTTTAAATCAGCCCCAAGCAGCCCCCCATGCTGATCCAGAGCAGGAAGATATTGGGCTTTTGTTTTGAGTAGAGGTTTTTCCAGATGATGTGCAGAAATGGGGCGGGGTGGAGTTGAAGGTCCCCGTCATGGATCCAACCTGAGTAAGAAGGAAAGTAAAGAAGAGGGAAGGTCTATGGAGTATGACAAAGCGAGAAACAGACCAACTCCCATGGTTCCTGGGGGAGATGACACTGCACAGGGGCTGCTGTTGGGGCCAGAGTCTTAGCTGACCAACCCCTGATGAGAGAGCTCAAGCAACACTTCTCCACAGCTACCTCAGTTCTTCTGAGCAGACCTGTCCTGGACTTTGCTGACCACATGGCTGCAGAAGCTCCAGCCCTCAGAGCCACTAGTGCAGAGTCCAGTGCCCATCAGCATACCAAGTCCAGAGCCCAGGACGCCGTCATGTTCCTCCTAATTCAGCCGCCCCCCAGGAAGCAGCCCCCCACCAACGTGCACAGCCCCGCGGGGCTCCTATCTCATGGGAGGTGGCTCTCCCTGGAGGACAGAGGCACGTTGTGAGTATCTACTGTGCGCCAGGGCCTTTGGCACAGCTGGCATTGCAGCCTACTTGACTAGCAGTATGATCCCTGACGTGCAGATGAGGAGACAGAGGACAGAGTCAGGAGACCTGCCTGACCTCACACAGGTGGCAGAAACGTCGCTGGAATCAGGACTCAGCTCTTCGAAAGCCACCGAGTGCACACTCTTGGTGTCACATGTTACCCAAAGCAGCCACAGATTCCTGAGAAACACTTACTGGATTACAACCAACTGCCCAGGGCTGGGGGAGGAGGAACTGGGGAGTGCCAGCAGCTGGGCTCGGGGCTTCTTTGGGGCTGATGGAAGCGTGCTGCAATCAGTGGTGATAGTTGCACAATCTCATGAATATCCTAAAACCACGGAATTGTACACTTTAAAGGGGTGAATTTCTTGGTGTGTGAATTATATCTCAATAAAAACGTGGAAAAGTACTATGTCAAAAATTATCTTACATAAAGAATACCAAAGGTCAAAAAAAATCTTAGAAAACCCTTGTTTATATCCATCAGTTCATGGCTTAGCTTCCCTTCATCCAATAGGCATTCCATTAATGTGGGCTTTTTAGTAACTATAGAAAATGATGAATGGGAAGGTATGATTTTAAAGTTATTCCCCCAAAGGGTTTCAGCGAGGTTATAAATCATGGGAAGGGAACAGAATGGTTTTATGGTGTTTCTTGAACCCCACGATTACAGGAGGTTGAGGTCATCCACCCACTCCTGCAGTCCTCGGGCAGAGGAAGGCACACTATCCTCAGCTTCCACTCAGAGCTCCTGGCTCTGCTCAGCTTTTAAAAATGAAGAGGTGTAAGCCATGCCTAAATTAGCAGATTTCTTAGGGGAACCTCAGAACTCCTTGAGTTAAACATTATTCACGACCAGTGAGGTAACTGGGTGGATGTGTTTTCTAAAATAACCTCTGGCAGCAAATGTTTACTTACATTTCCAAAGGAAAAACTTGAGCAAAAGAGGAAACATGGAACCCATGTAGTAGGAAGTAGGGAAAATAATAAAAAGGGAAAAGATTAGCAAGTAAGAAAATAGAGCACCACTTTAACTCTGTGGCCGTACACGACTCTACAGATAACAGCGTCTCAGAATTGCAGTGTAAAGTGTGTAGGTTATATTCTCAGTAAGCATTAAAATCTCATCCATCCGTCCAGTATTTCATTTCTCCAGGCCTTCAGTTTCCTTGTTTGGAGTTTTCATTACTCTGAAGCTCTGGGAGGATGAGTTTCCATGCTCCTCTCCGGCCTTCCCAAGCCCCACTCTCCAGACGCTCCCAGGAGGCGGTGGGTTCCTAAGGATCCAGCAACTCTGAAGACTCCGCTTCTCCTCTTAGGCCTGGGATATGGATGACGGTAGACAGTCACCATCCTGTGGCATGATTCTCTCAATGACCCATCTGGAAAAAAACCTAGTCCGAAGGGTGCTGTCCGCACGGGATCCACTTTAAACTGATACAAAGAATGACCAGCAGCAGAAAGACACCCATTGCAGAAGCGCGACAATGGAGTGTGAGCATCTGTCCGCAGTCATAGAGATCAAAGGGCTGGTCGTGTGTTTCCAGCAGCTATGAAAGACCCTGGAGAGGCGATAAACCAGCCTCACGACTGGTCAGAACTTTATGAAATGAATACAGTGGGTGTGAGATTCTTGACATTTGGAAGACAGTGCTCTAAAGTTCCTCAGAAACTAGTGAGACCTGGAGTGGGGATACGGTCTAGTAGGATCCTGGTTAATCCACTGCAGTATGACCCCCGGCTCAGAATCGGAAGGCCTGGGCAGGCAGCAAAGAGGGGAAGACGTTTAGACTGGGCAAATGGTTTGAGCGATGTCACAGAGCTGATGCTTTCCCTGATAGGGACGAGATCACGTTTCAGAAGAGAAAAATTTGGGGGTGGGAGAGTCACTTGTCCAGACCATGGGGATGGCACTGCCTTAGGCTTAGCTGCATGGAATCACTAATATTTGACTATTTTTTGACGTACAAAAATGGCAATTTCATATTCAGTTCAGATGATTATGTCAAACGGGCCAAAGAGTTAGGTTTTATTTATTTATTTATTTATTTTCTTTTGGGGGAGCTATTGAGGGTTTTCATTCTTTGGAGACATCAAGGAGTCTCTGTCCTTGGGAAGTTACCTTAGGAAAATCTCCCTCTACCTGGTCTACCCTTCCTTCTTCCTGTTCATTCCTGCTCTTACCTGCGGACACTCTCCTCCTCCTCCTCCTCCCCTTCCCCTCCTGTATACACCTGCCTGCTGTCACTCTCCTCCTGAGCAGACGGCTGTCTCCCCAGGTGCTCTCTGCTCCAGGTGCATGGGCTGATGCACCCAGGTAGCTGCAGTCTTGCAGAGACCTCTCACACTGGTTTAGTAAGCTGAGCAAAGAAGCCCTCACTGGAAGCCTGGTGGGAGGCCAGCCCCAGATTCCTTACCTAGTAAGGCTTCTCCAAGGCTCTACGGTGTCCAAGCACTTAGACCAACAGGGGAAGAAGAAAGGTGATCTCAGTGGAATCCCAGCTACCCCGTCCTTGCCTTTGCTGCAGGAGCAGATGTGCCTTTGAGGCACAATGTCTTAGAGAGAAAGGAGATCAGGATACAAAGGGAAATTGCCGGATGGTGACCAGTGGAGTGGGACCAGGGCATCCTAGACTACGCACATCTGCAGGGCTCTGTTCTTATAAAGGGATATCCTGGGGCATCCGGGAGAGGAAGCACAGAGAAAAATGAGAGTCAAAAAATAGTTTCAGCCTCATGATTGCTAAAATATAGCTTGAGGTCTTGGGATGGTGTGGAGTCATCTACCAGCCCGTTACATTGAAACGACCTGCTTAACTGCTGACACATGCTAGAATCTTTGAGGCTGAGGACATTCCTCCCCGACCCTGGGGCTCACTCCATTTCCTGCCCACCCACCCCTGCCCCCTGGAATTCTGTCTGCAGCCCATATGTGTGGTTCTGGCACAGCCTTGTCTGGCATCCGTCTGCCCTCTTGGCTCGTGTCTTTTGAGCCCTGGATCCACCGTCATAGCCCTGACCTTGCACGTGGGTTCAAAAGGGACCGAAGTATTAGTGCTTCCTGCCTTCCCGGGCACTGGGTTGGCGTTTGCACTGGTCAGGGTCAGACCCCACTCCAGGCGATGCTTCCCTGCCGGAAGGGAGCCTGGCTGGCAGGGCTCCTCTCCACACTCTGTGGACCTCGACACACCCACCCTCTCTGCACACGAGTCCTGCGGGGCAGTGGCTGGATTTCTCTCCCCTGCAGCCTCCAGGGCAGGGCCAGGGCCAGGCCAGGCGGCGTTCAGGGCGTAAGGGCTGCTGTGCTCTCAGGGGCCGCTCTGAGGCTGAGCAGGGAGCCACCTGCCCAGGCGGCGTGGTTTGTGGAAAGTAGCAGAGCTGGACTCGGGATGTGTGACGGCGAGGTCCCTGCCCACCGAGAGGCTCCCTCTCCACCGTTCTCGGTGTTTGTTCCCTGAACTGGCCAGACGGGGCTCTGACCGAAGGATGACGAGGCACCCGACCCGCCCAGGCACTCGACCACCAGGCAGTGGGGCTTCCAGAGCTGCGGGACTTTGGCGGAACTTCTGCAGCGCCTGGGGCCGCTGGGAGCTGCTCGGGGAGGAGCCGTGACCCTCGGTTAGGGGGTCTGGCCTCCGCCCTGGCGGGGAACCGAGAGCTGCGCATCTGTTGAGCTTCTCCCCGTGTCTGGGCAGGAGCTCCCACCCCACCCACCGGCGACACGACCTGGGTTTCACCTGCGTGCCAGGCCCAGGCTGCTGCTGTGGCCCCGCAGGTCAGGTGTTCTGTGGAGTCACACGGGGGTCACACGGGCCTCCGGAGCCCCTGGAAAGCGGGCCCACTGCCTACGGTGCTCTGAACCCAGTGGGGTGCTTCCTGCTCTCTCTCCAGCCACTCCGGGGCGAAACTGCCCACTCCGGTCCCTCTCCAGACTGGGCCCCCGGTGCTTGCAGGACGTGTGTCTCTACAGGTTGTCTGCCCCTTAGGTTGCACTAAACAGCCTGATCTTGGCAGGACAACCTCAGCATCTTACGTCCAGTTTAAGCCCTTGGGCTAATTGCGCACCCATCTGTGAGCCCTCGGCTCCCAGTCCGGGGCCCCACCTGTGTCTACGTCTTTCCTGGGATAATGAACTGTTCGCTTGGCTTCTTGGGATCTGACACCTGCCCTTTACTGGCTCTTACCTGGAATGGAAATCAGAGCCTTCACAGGGCTGGCCTTTCTGTCCATTGCCAGTTGATACCTGTGCGATGAAAGGAGACGAAGAACGCTTCTAGGACTCTGGCCGGCTCAGGTCAGCAGCCAGGGCAGCTGTTCCCTTGGCACCTCTGCGCCCCACATGTCAGGTGACCAAGTCGACACATGAGGCAGGGCGCTGCCTGCCCTCTAGCCTAGGGGTCCCCGCAGTTGGGCAGCTCTGCTTGTCTTGGGCAAACCTCATCAAGTGAAAGCCCCTCAGGTCCCAGTAGGAAGTAGCAGTGGGGCAGCTCCCGCCCCCTCCTCTCTGTCCAATGGAAGGAACGTGTGATTATCTGTGACAGGAACCAAGGGTTTCCCATTTGGCTTAAGAAATACAGGTATATCTCTTTAAAAAGAAAATCTTACACTTTCCTAGTGTGGAAGTTGAAGGTCCTTGAAAACACCTTCACTTTCTTAAAGTTCCATGGTTTTCCATCATAAAACAAAACAAGCATGGTTCTGTGATGTGTTTTCTGTTGTGCCGTTGGCCTGGCATTAGATGTCTTTGTGTGTTTTTTAATTGTTTCTTAGCTTTTTTCTTTAAGCAAAAAACAAACAAACAAAAAACAACAAAACAATGTGGTATCTTGACAAGTGGAAGAGATAGAGAAATTTGTGAGGTACAAAAGAAGTGCAGAGTACAAAGTGCCAATAAGTATCTTAGAAACCAGTAAAAAAAAAAAAATGATTTTTAGTAAAAAAAAAAAAGATTCCTGCAATTTTTAAATACACAGAAACTTATAAAATAGTAAAGGTAAATTTAAGTTAGAATTCCTATCCTGGGCAACTGTTTCTTACCAGAAGGGACTGACTTCTCGCTTGAGAGATATGAATCTGTTTTGAAAAAGTTATGTAGGCAGGCTTCCCTGGTGGCGCAGTGGTTGAGAGTCCGCCTGCCAGTGCAGGGGACACGGGTTCGTGCCCCGGTCTGGGAAGATCCCACATGCTGCGGAGCGGCTGGGCCCGTGAGCCATGGCCGCTGGGCCTGCGTGTCCAGAGCCTGTGCTCTGCAACGGGAGAGGCCACAACAGTGAGAGGCCTGCGTACTGAAAAAAAAAAAAAAGTTATGTAGGCTATTTATGTAGATAAAACGTCATGTGGTTGCTAGTTAGGATCAGTGACTGGACATTCTCAGAGAAAAGGAAAGGTGCTTTTCTATGACTCCTTCTCGAAGTTTAGAGTTGGTTATGTTAAAGATCTGACAGCTTCATCCTGCTAAGGATGAACACTTTAAAGTTAGCATCTGGATTTCATGAGAATCATCCATTTGTATCAGGTTGACCCTGTAGGAATAGGTATATTATTGGCGCAAGGAACGGAGAACTGAAGTTTGATCAGCTCTTCATTTGCTTTAGTGGTCTCAGCTGCTCAGACCATGCTTCACAGAGGGCACTGGACATCTCTGTTTTATCGTCTGCACAGAAGGATGGGTCACTAGAGGCAACCAGGAAGCTGGTCCGACTCCCTAAGACACTGAGTTCCAGTGTCACAGGGACAATTCGTGGGCTGCACAGAGGGAGGCCCCGTTCCACTCCTGAGCATGTGGAGAAGCCGCATGTGACAGTTACACGGCTTACCGTGGCTTCGTGACCTGGTGTGTGGAGAGATACGTGCTGACGTCCACCTGAATTCTTTTTGGAAAGGACCAGAAAGCTGGCTGTTGAATGTATCCTAGATGAGAGCATTACTCATCGTTATTTACTGTGGAGGGCTGTTACTATTTTTGCTTGTTTCTCCAATGTTTAGGTGGCATGGCTCCCACTCCAGGGAGAGGAGTGGGTGGCAGGGTGACATTCTATCTGGAGACCAAGTTAGAGCCAGAGGAGCCTTCACAGAGGAGTCCCCAAAGCATTTCCTACCGAAAACAGTACCAGCAAGGCAACAAAGTGATGATTCTGTTTTCATTATAACTTGTCAGTAAATTTTACTTCTATACGTCCAGTTTGAAAAAGCATTTCTGACCCACAAAATACTCACCAGTTTCCCAGCTATATGCAAGATACTGAATTTCCATGTCTCATCAACTTAGCTGTTAAGTAAGATTTCCAGAATATTTGCAGGGGTGGGGTCTGGAGTTTCAGCTTACTACCAGGTCTGCCAGGGAAGCAGACCCTAGATTTAAATTTTTGTGTTTCCCTTCACCTCTGCAGAATTGCTTCCATGAGCGTAGTTACCTGTTAATGGAGCAAGGATTGCTTTTTTTCTTTTTTTAAATGCTGTTGCCCTGAGCCCTGGAATGCAGAGTGAGGGTTTCTGCTCACTCTGGCTGAGAGGTTGCAGCACCCACAAATGCCCAATGAGGGTGACCCTTCTTTTGCTGGAGAACAAGGAAACACCCCCTACATGGTAGATACCAACATAAAAAGGGATCAGGCCTGCCAACAAAGGCAGCATTTGGGCAAAATAAATGTTCAGAAGCCTTACAGTAGGATCTCTCCGTCAGATGAAACTCATGGTTTAGCTTTGATTTTGATCACAATCCTGACTGGGGAAAAAAAATGAATATTATGTTCCCACAGAGTAAGCAAGCTGGGCTGCTTTGTGAGCTCTGCAGCTGATTGCAGGTATCAAATTTCACACTCCGTGTTTCTGACAGTGAAAACACGCCCCTGCCTGGGACAGTAGGACTGCGTCTTAGGAAATCATCACAGAAGGGAGCCTGTGAGTGTTTCAGGCAGGAAGGACAAGACTGGCAGCCAAGGTTGGGACCAGTTAATGCCAACTTGACGATATCATTTCACTTAGAGAGTAAATACAGCACACGAGTTCCTAACTTTGCATGCTGGAGCGCAGTACTTGCTTTTACAGTGGGACTGCCAGTCTGACAAAACCACCAGCCCCTCAAGGGGGCTTGACTGGGAGAGCAGTGATATCAGGGGGCCGGTGTGCCCTGTGAGAGGATTCTTGAGGGCGCCGCAGAGCTTCCACGGGCCTGTCCCAGCCACAAGGACGGTGGGCGTGCCTCAGCATCCTGGGAACGACAGGATGCTTTTCCTGCCCTGTTTCTCCTTTCTTGCCTTTTCTCTTCAGGTGAGAGCCTCACCACTTCATCTTCCTTCCCTCCTCATCCCTGGCCCCCGCCCTGACGAGCGCTAACCCAGTTAAAATCCATCAGAGGCAGGGTCTCCAGTATCTGCTGTTTTTACAATACCTCCTAGATTGGCTAACTTGAACTCATTAACATTGATGCGTTGCCTTAGCCTCCTTAAGAGTGAAAGCATTTTTCTTTGTTAAAGAAATGTCAGGTATTACTAAGTAAGGAGATGCCTGTGGGAGGAAGCTGGACTCCTTACCCAGCCCTGAATAGGAAACTGACCCAGCGGTAAGGCTGTGGGCACTCCCTGCCCCCACCCCCCCCCCCGCCAGCCTCCTTCCCTTAGGACATTGGTTATTGCTGCTGAAGGGTTAGTTCCAGCTTTGACAAGTCTGGTTAAAAGATGCAGCTCTAAGGAACAGACAAAACTGCATTCAGATTCTCAAACTGCAGTATTTCTGGCTGTGCAATCTTGTGCATTTTACCTCAGAGCTTCAGTCTCTATAAAATGGGAGTATTAACATTATATGCAATTGTAATTATATATGTAATTATGTGTGCACATACTTATAAATGTCAGATACATGCATATATATATATATATATATATTTTTTTAACCTGTTTCACATTTTTTTAAACCTTCCTTAATAGTCCCCAGATAGCATACCTATTTTTCAGACCTAACTTGCTCTCAGGTTGGTATGGAATGATTTTCATGACCTAGGCTTTGAAATTCTTCCCCGCAAGGAGTTTACCTGTTTATATTCCATACCTACTGCAGAGTCCAGCCCATAATAGTAAGTATTCAATAAATTAAATAATGATGCTGCTTCTAATTACATTTCTAAGGAAGGAGTATGCCTTAGAACAAACCATTTTCTCTAAATAGAATGGTTTCTTTCTTGTTAGAGTTCCACTTCTTACGCCTGATTTTGATCTTTTCTCTTCTGCAGACGGTTGGTTCCAGCAGGCTCTGAGTCACTGGGGGAGTTTTCTGGCATTGAAATAAGATCTGTATCTTCCTGTGTTAGTCTGGACCAGATTCCTTACTTTGGGGAGTTAATGGGCAATCATTTTTTCTCATTAACCTTTAAAATGCATTAGAAAGAAAAATAGACTTAAAGCCATGTATCAAAATAAGTAATGTGTGTTTAATAATATCATCTCAATTTTTAGCAACCACTGAAATACTGTTGTAACTTGGATCCACTTAGTGATGGAAAATCCGTTCCTAAATTTAAATGTTTCTGTGGGTTGTTGGCTTTAGTGGTCGTTGCGTCTTGGGGGAGGTGGCATGGGAAGCGCGGCCGAGCGTTTCCGTGGGTTGCAGAGAAATGTTCCCCGTTCGCGTGGAGCGTGGGGTGCAGGTCCGACGTCACTAGCAAAGCCCCCGCCGCGCTCTGTGTGTTCCGACTGCCTGACGAGTGCGGGGCCGAGACGTGGGCGCGGCCATTGTCGTCATTCCTGCGTTTGTCCTGGCCGGGCCGGCCTGGCGCGGGGACGCGGTGACCTTGGCCGCGGTGGGACGTGCGCGCCCAGCCTGCCCTGCGCCTGTGGGACGCGCCGGTCTGGTCTGGACGCACGCAGTCCCTGCGCCCTCCCGGGCCGGGCCGCCTCGGGCTCTGTCCAGCCCCGGCCCCGCGCACATCTGGCCCCGGCCGTCGGGCCACCTCCTGGGCAGGCAGACGACCCGGAGGCAGGTGGCGCCGCTCCAGGCGGGACTGGCGGCCCCAGGGCTGTGAGCGAGAGTGGGGCCCCTCCCGGCCGCTCCGACGCCCAGACTCCCCCGTCCTTCTCCGCTCTGTGCCCTCTCTTTCCCCTCCCAGTCACTTCCCGCTGCGCGCCCCCTCGGTGCCCCCGACTCCCGCCTCCCCGACAGGGTTTACTCGCGACCTTCGCTCCCTGCGGAGCCCACTCAGCACGTGACGTCGCGCCCGCGCTCACCCCGCAGGCCGGTGCGCTGGACCGAGGAGCACCATCCATCCTGAGCCTGCGTGCAGTTCTGGGCTCGGTACCTGGGGGTCTACAGCAGCGTGTTTTGTTTTGGAGGAAGATACAAGGCCAGGACATTTCATCAGCTCTGTGAATAAAGAAATCCAATTTCGGGAACAACTGGGAGGAAGACGGGAAACTTCAAAGGCTGACACAAAGGAAAAGCATTCTTTTGTAATTTTGTGGTAACAGGGAGCTGGAGCTTAGGTGTGTGGGGCTCATTTCTAAGAAGCCTGAGAACTCTTTTTCTTTTGAAACTGCATTTTGATCAAAATTATGGCTGTAATATTTTAGAATTTCTGAGGAAAAAGGGAGTTTCTTGATACTAATTTTTAAGGCCTGGGCTTCATGAGAAAATCGTGAAGGCGGTGAGGTGTGATAAAAAGAGGGTTGGAGTGGCTGGGGTTGCCGCCTCTCGGGGTTTGAGGTTTAACTCGGGCGATTGGAAGGCGATTCTTCCGTGCGGTGGGTGGAGGGCCTGACCCCCAACCCCAGACTCAGGGGCAGCCACTCCTGTGGGGTCCTGAGAGAGCAGACACCGTCGTGGGGGCTTCCCAGACACGGGGGCCACGGGCAAAGATACTAGCTGGAGGCCCACTAACCAGTGGGAGCTCGACCGGGGCAGATCCCTGGTCTTGCTGTTTTCCCTGTGGGCCTCGGCCGGCTTTCCGGCAGTTTGTGTTTGTCTGTCTTGACTCTGTGGCCGCCCAGATGGCCTGAGGAACCCAGGTGGAATCTTCTTTAGCCTGCACGTAAGGGCTGGGCTCCAGAGTCCCCGGCTTCAGGTTTTCCTTCCTCGAGTGTCAGGGAGCTGCAGTGCAGCTGGACTGTTCTCGGGTGACCTCGGTTGGGGTTTGGGGACCACACAGTTTGAGGCCCATAGCATGATGGGCGGTGGCCCGTGCCCTCAGATCACTCGTCCTCCTTGTGTTGCTAAGAACCACTTCGCCTGAGACAGGGGAAAGAGCTCCTAGGTCGCCAGGGATCTGTCTCCGTGCTGGCCATCCATGCCCGCCACGGCAGTGGCGGGGAAGTCAGTTCACACGCTGCGACGGCAGTTCTACCTGGGGTGGAGTCGCCCATCTCCCACCACCTGGTGGAGCCACCTCGGGCTAGTGACTCCAGGCTGACCCTGGTTTAAGGCGAACAAGTGGGTGTCTGACACCTGCTGGCGCACAGGGCCTGTGCTGGGTGCCTTCTTCCTCCTACGCCCAGTAGCCACACCACTGGGGCAGACGGGAGTCAGGACACGGCCCAGCTATCTGCTCTGCGGCCCTGGGACGATGGCGGGCAACACCAGAGCTGCCCTGAGTTGCCCCCAAACGGGCCTGGCCTCCCGGTGGAGGTGGGCGCGGATCCGGAGCTCTGTGAATTGACGAGAGCAGGCGTGGATACAAAGGCTGCTCGAGCGTCCTCTCCGATACTGTTTGACTCAGTACGCTCAAGAGGAACGTTTCTCCATCTGGCCCAGCTGCCTTCCTAAGACGTCAGAAACTTAAGGGGAAGCTTCCGCATCTGATTGGCTGACCCAGCTGCCCGCGCACAGGCCCTGAGCCCTGCTCTGTGAACACGAGGGGATTTAGGGGTGCGGCGATCAACACAGGAGACAAGGCCCCTGCTCTCCAGAGCTCACAGCGAGGGGGACAAGCAGTAGAACTCAGAACAAGTAACTACGTGGTGTCCTGTCAGTGCTAATCGGTGTTGACAGAAGCCAGGAGTGGAGGGCCGGGGAGGGGTGGGGTGTGTGTGTGCTGGGGTTGTTTGTGAGGGGTGTTTTCGGTAGGGGACCCTGGAACAGAGATCTGCACAGGCCTGGCACCGCCTGGAGGAAGAGTGTCGGGGCAGAAGGAACAGCAAACACAAAGGCTCCGAGCCGGAAGCAAGGAGGCCACTGTGTCCCAGTGTCGCGGGGTCAGGAGGCCTGGGCTGCCTGTCGGGCTGAGAGCGGGGAGAGCAGGGAGGAGCCCCTGCAGCGGTCTGGGCTGGAGGAGGTGGGCCTGGCCCAGGCTGGGAGGACGCGATGAGAGTTGCTCAGACTGGAGCCGTGTTTTTAAAGTGGTTTTAGTTTGTCACAGGAACGTGCATGTTAGCACATAGACACTGTCTCCAGGCATCAACATGCACCTGCTGGCAGTGACGTGAACAGTTGAGAGCTGGAATGGTATTACTTTTCCTTTGTAAAGAGTGAAGCTGCTGCATAAAAACGTGATCTGCCCAGGTCTCCGTGGTTTTCCCTCCTCGTTCAAGGCTCTCTCATTTCCATGAGCCTGACAGATTGACCCAGATATGTCATTGTTCTGAGAGCATCCATCGAGGGGCGAATTTAAAGAAATGTCTAAATAATGCAGTAAACAACTCTGTGATTCAATAGATTGAAGATAAATAGTTTAAGACAAATGAATGCAACTGTTCAAAAAATTCAGTGGGTGAGAATGAAATGGAAATCCATTTTTTGCAAGAAATAAAAGATAATAGATTGTCCTGAAAAAAAAATCAAGACATAAAGCTACTGGAAAACTCCTTCCAAGATACATCAAGAAGTCACCAAATGCTTTGTGATGTTGACGTGTTAAAAAAGGTTTTTGAACCAGGTTATGATCTGCAAATACAAATAACAGTACGTCCTTTGTTCTGAGGTGAGGACTGAGGTAAAGTGACTTGCACGAAGTCGGGATCCTAGGTATTTGGTAAATGAGATGAATAAGCCCTTGGAAGATCCGGACAAGAAGATTATGATGAGATAAACATAGATTGTGAGGAAAGTGCATTTTCAATGGTTGTCCATATGAATTACATACAATTATGTAATTTTGCCCAAAGCAAAAGCTTCTCAAATCCATATTACCCCCATCAAAAGCTCATTAATAATTTGGTCATGCTATCTGATATTTTGAGATTGATCTTTTTTGCGAGCAATTTTTTTCTTTTGGTTTCATCTGTCACCCCCCTGGGGAAAGAGTCGGACTTTTTGAAAATTAAATAACTATCAAAAATTAAATTTTACTGAAAATAATTAGTCATAGGAGAGGAGGGCTACAATTTCCAAATACCTGCTGTGTGCCAGGCTCGCTCTGTCTTCTCAAGTAGCCTCCCAGCAATCCTATAAGGAAGCACTTGAGTCACCAGGAGATTAGATAACTTTCCAAGGATCGCAAGGCACTTAAACAGCAGAAACATAGATTTAACCCAGGCATTTCTAAATTCAAAACCCACGGGACTTTTAAACAGCAAAAAACTTTCAGGCAGCAGTAAAAAGGATCGCCATCAGTGAATCAGGGCATATTGGAACGTGTACATGTCATTTAAGCATATATATTTAAGTTTGAGGATGTGAGATTAAAAGGGAAAGTTTTTGCCAAGTTCAGACGCTTCAAACTCAGAACACTGTCGGGCTTGCTCAGGCTTAAAGCTGACCTTTCTGAGGTCATCTCTCTGCGTGAACAGTGATTTCCTAACCCTACCTCCTATCCTTCAGGGCTAGAATGTCATCACTTCTAATCACAAGGTGAAGAGACAGCCCAGTAGCTCACTCAAGTCAGGTAGCTGACTCCGATCTTTCTATTCTGTCAAAAAAAAAAAAATAAAAAAAGAATATATAGACAAGCTGGAACACATTAGCATAACTTAAACTTGTCTTCTACATTTAAATAATGCCATCTCCCATGTTCTTCTGCAGTATCATAATTATCAGTAATTAAAATGTTAAATGCTTCATCATCAAAGTGGTTTCCATTTTTTCTCCAGGCTGTCAAGATAATGATTTTTCACTTTAGTTCTGGAAGGGGCACAGAGAAGGAAAAGGCTTGTTGAGGAGAAGCAGGTAGGGAAATTGAATGCGAGGGCGGAGCTCTGAGAGGCTACTTCAACATCACTGAAGCACTGTTAGCCTGGGTCAGGAATCCGGCTCAGGATCTGCTGTTAGAATCTAAAGCTTATGCGTCTGAAATTAGTTGCTTCTGCTCTGTGTCCTTCCTTTCAATTCTGGGAATGGATCGAGCAGGGAGCAGCCACTCAATCTTTTATTTGCTGAATAGCATCAACTATGGCTGACCACCTGCCCCATCACAGCTGACGCCCGACTCTTTCTTTCTTTCCACTGGTAATTTACTTTTTTTTTTTTTTTTTTAAAGAAGATGTTGGGGGTAGGAGTTCATTAATTTATTTATTTACTTTTGCTGTGTTGGGTCTTCGTTTCTGCACGAGGGCTTTCTCTAGTTGGGGCAAGCGGGGGCCACTCTTCATCGCAGAGCGCGGGCCTCTCACTGTCGCGGCCTCTCATTGCGGAGCACAAGCTCCAGACGCGCAGGCTCAGCAGTTGTGGCTCACGGGCCTAGTTGGTCCGCGGCATGTGGGATCCTCCCAGACCAGGGCTCGAACCCGTGTCCCCTGCATCGGCAGGCAGGTTCCCAACCACTGCGCCACCAGGGAAGCCCTAATTTACATTTTTGAGGAAGAGAGAGCATTGGGAAGTTTTTTATGAGTTTGGAAGACAGATCATAGATCAAGCTGTCTAAATCCACAGTAACCACTCACTCTTTCACCAAGTATTTATTGAGCACTTACTATCTGCCAGGATCTCTTCTAGGCCTTTCCACTGAGCTTATAAGTGGTTTGTGCCATGCTATAAATACTGCACTTAGAATGTGTAAAACTGAGCTCCTGATTTATTTTTTTGAGAACAAATTGGGAAGCATGACAATAGCCTTCCTTGGGGTTTTTATTTTTATGTTTTTGGTTTCTGCAGTGGAAAAGGAGTGCTTGCCTTCATTCCAGGTATACATCTGCTTCTCTGCTAGAACAGACTTATTGCAAACTCATTAAAAAGGAAAAAGTCCTGCACTGTAGTGGAGTGATGGGAAAGCCGATGAACAAAAAGTTATTCTGCATGGTTTACATAGTCACCAGTTGGTGAAGGCTGAATGAGACATTGGATCTCTAAAAATAAAAAAAAGTTTTCAATGCTACATTTATTTATTCAACCATTTATTGATCATCTACTCTGTGCCTTGCACTTTGCATGTTGTTCCTGCTATGCTGTCAAATAAGACCCCCTTCCTGAGGGGGCTTACATTTGGAGGTGAGGGTTGTACAAACAGAAAAGAAGCACTAATCCAGAGGAAGAATATTACAGGGCACCATCTCTGGTACCACTTTGGTTACTAATTAAAGTTCAATAGAATCAGTGGAACAAGAAGTTCCGTTTCAAATTATCTCACTGTAGTTTTGTTAAATGTGGTCAAATACTTGTGTTTCATATGAGTATGTTTACAGTCATCTTGGGGCAGCTGGCTTTGTTGCAGAAACTTATAATTTAATAAGCCTCCTGGAAGTTGAGCGAAAGATTTAGGAATTACTGTAAGACTGAGGTTTATTTTCTGGGTGTTGATTTCTAATATGCATAGTTATAAATTAATTTTCTCTTCAATACTAAAGTATTCTTTCCCCTTTAAAAAGCTGGTTCTAAGATTCTGTTCTATACAAAATCCACTTATACGATATTTTCTTGAGCTATAAGTTTTGAGCATAATGCTATCTTCAGGCATTATAAAGTCTTAGCTACTTTTCAATTATCAAAAGCATGAATAGATTTGTCATGCCATATGTGATTAATATTTGGTTTTAATTGGTTGAGTTGATTAGCACTTAATAAATAGCTTTTAGCCATCATTGAAGTTAAAATGTTGACAGTGCCATTAATTTGATTTACGTCTAATGGAATAATATTCTAATGTGTATTGATTCCAAATTACAGAATAGCCTGTCAAATTTATTTTCTCCACTCACCAAATCATAGTATTTTCCCCAATTTTAAAGCCATTGAATGTTACTGCAATGAATATGCAGTATATTATGACTAGTAAAGATATTGCTTTGGACAATATGCAGTGTAGTTATAAAAGTATGTTTTCAGGGAGAGTTCATCTGAAACTGTGACTGATTAGTGAAAGAACTGAGGTTCATTAATATGTCATTTTGCTTCCTTTATGTTAAATAGTAATTTATGTTTTGCTTTTGCTGAAGTAAGCTCTTGTGCAAATGCAACATTCCATGAATTTCAGCCTGCAGGAGGGAAGTGTCCTGGGAGCCCTGTGGTTCTGATGGGGCCCCTGTTGGGTGGTGTCTTCTCTCCAGGATGCTCTGAGCCACAGGACTGTTTTTTATACTCATTTAAATAAACTAGAGATCAAGGTTCACATTTAATTATAGAGCTGATAACACTCACTTGTTAGAGAAATATAGACCTCAGAAAGTATGGGGAGAGAGGAGAGGAAACAAGTGATTATTTATGATGAACTTTTGAAGTGATCCTGGTGATTTGTGGCAAAAGCTTACAAAAGATTTCCTATAATAATGAATATGCACTATAGGAGATTTTTGAAGTAAAAATTAAAATAAAAATTCCTAATCCTACATCAGTGATAATAATCCTGTTAGAACCTTTTGCTACAGATTTTTGTGGTATATGTATGTAAAACAAAACTGAATACAAATCATACATGCCCATATAATCTATTTTTTATTTAATATAGCAAACATTCTTCTACACCATTTTTAATGTTTGTATTTGTAATAAGACATATATTTTGCCAAATATAATTTGTAAGATTCAAAAGATACTTTATTTGAAAAATTCCCCCCTGAATTTTATATTATTAACTTGTTTGGGCAGTTACAAAAAAGATTTTTTAAAATAGTGCCTTTCACAGGGAGATCAGCTTGGTGCTTTGTGACCACCTGGAGGGGTGGGATAGGGAGGGTGGGAGGGAGGGAGACGCAAGAGGGAAGAGATATGGGAACATATGTATATGTATAACTGTTTCACTTTGTTATAAAGCAGAAACTAACATACCATTGTAAAGCAATTATACTCCAATAAAGATGTAAGAAAATAAATAAATAAAAATAAAAAACCAAAAAATAAAATAAAATAAAATAGTGCCTTGGGTTACTGAATAAAGTATTAACCAAATAGGTTGAATAACACTGAGACAACCTAGCAAACATCTCTGAAATTATTCCAGCCTATCATCTGTCCATCTATTCACTTAAAGAAACTTTTCTTTTCTTTTTTTTTTTTTAATTGAAGTATAGTTGATTTACAGTGTGTTCATTTCAGGTGTACAGCAAAGTGATTCAGATATATATATACATATATATATGTGTGTATATATATATATTTTTTTCAGGTTCTTCTCCATTACAGGTTATTACAAGATATTGAATATAGTCCCCTGTACTATACAGTAGGTCCTTGTTGTTTATCTATTTTACATATAGTAGTATGTATCTCTTAATCCCAAACTCCCAATTTATCCCTCTCCCCATCCTTTCTTCTTTGGTATAACCATAAGTTTGTTTTCTATGTCTGTGAGTCAATTTCTGTTTTGTAAATAAATTCATTTTTATCATTTTGTTAGATTCCACATATAAGTGATATCATATGACACTCGTCTTTCTCTGTCTGACTTAACTTTCACTTAGTGTGATCATCTCTAAGTCCATCAATGTTGCTACAAATGGCATTGTTTCATTCTTTTTTATGGCTGAGTAATATTGCATTGGATATATATGTACCACATCTTCTTTATTTATTCTTCTGTCGATGAACACTTAGGTTGCTTCCATGTTTTTGCTATTGTAAATAGTGCTGCTATGAACATTGAGGTCCATGTATCTTTTTGAATTACAGTTTTCATCTTTTTCTGAATATATGCCCAGGAGTGGGGTTGCTGGATCATATGGTAACTCTATTTTTCGTTTTTTAAGGAACTTCCTTACTATTTTCCATAGTGTCTGTATCTAATTTACATTCCCACCAGCAGTGTAGGAGGGTTCCCTTTTCTCCACACTGCCTCCAGTGTTTATTGTTTGTAGACTTTTTGTTGATGGCCATTCTGACTGATGTGAGGTGATATCTCATTGTGGTTTTGATTTGCATTTCTCTAAAAATTAGAGATGTTGAGCATCTTTTCATGTGCCTCTTGGCATCTGTATGTCTTCTTTGGAGAAATGTCTATCTAGGTCTTTTGCCCATTTTTTGATTAGGTTTTTTTTTTATATTAAGCTGTATGAGCTGTTTGTATATTTTGGAAATTAATCCCTTGTTGGTAGTATTGTTTGCAAATATTTTCTCCCATTCCATAGGTTGTCTTCTCGTTTTGTTCATGGTTTCCTGTGCTGTGCAAAAGGTTTTGAGTTTAATTAGGTCCCATTTGTTTATTTTTGCTTTTATTTCAATTACTCTGGGAGACACGCAAAAATGTATTTCTGTGATTTATATCAGAGTGTTCTGCCTACATTTTCCTCTAGGAGTTTTATAGTATCCAGCCTTACATTTAGGTCTTTAATCCATTCTGAGTTTATTTTTGTGTGTGGTGTTAGAGAATGTTCTAATTTCATTCTTTTACATGTGGCTGTCATTTTCCCAGCACTACTTATTGAAGAGACTGTCCTTTCTCCATTGTATATTCTTGCCTCCTTTGTTGTATATTGATTCACTGTAAGTGGGTGGGTTTATTTCTGGGCTCTCTACCCTGTTACATTGATCTTTGTGTCTGTTTTTATGCCAGTACCATACTGTTTTGATTACTGTAGCTTTGTAGTATAGTCTGGAGTCAGGGAGCATGATTCCTTCAGCTCCATTCTTCTTTCTCAAGATTGTTTTGGCTGTTCAGGGTCTTTCATGTTTCCATACAAATTTTAAAATTATTTGTTCTCATTCTGTGAAAAATGCCATTGGTAATTTGATGGGGATTGCATTGAATCTGTGGATTGCCTTTGGTAGTATGGTTATTTAACAATAATGATATTCCGATCCAAGAACACAGTATATTAAAAGAAACCTTTCTTGAACTCCACCTGTGTGGCAGAATGTGTGTCAGGTACTGGGGATGTGGGAAGGGCACTTTGAGAGGCTTACCTGGATGAGCCCTCAGCCAGAGCAAAAAGCCTATATTGCAAAGCCACTGAAATGCCATATAGTAAGAGTGTCAGTAAAGGTTTGGGCCAAATATTATGAAAACCAGAGGTGGAGCAGTGGGATCTGCCTGATGGGGTTCAGGACAAACTGGGATAGGGATCAAGGCACTGGATGAGGCCTGGAGGATGAGTGGATGACCACTCTTTGGAGAACTAAGGAGAATAACTGCAACCTACAGTCAGATAGGGATGTGCACAAGATGTAGGAATGTCTCTGGGAGGAGCTCTGCTTGTGGCAGTGTTGAGGGTGGATGCAGGCGATGGAAACGAGAGGCAAGAGAAACACAGATGGTGCCACTGATGAAGAGCTGAATTTCACAGCAGAAGTGGCATTTTTAAAGAAGCAAGAAGTGCTTAGGATAGAAAAACTGAGACAGGCAACTATCAAAATGTGGGCAGTGAGAGGAGGAGTTGAAAAATCGCAGCAAGGTGTGCTGATGGGGTGCACACAGGGTGAAAAGGAGTACAGGTGATGGAGCAGGTTTAGGAAAGAAGATGAATTTGGCTTTGGAAATGTTGAGTTCGAAATGCCTTCAGGACGTCACACAGCCAGTGGAGAGGCAGAACTCAAGCTTAGATGGAAGCTTCATAAATGTACATAGGGAAATGCATATATTTTTCAGCTACACATTAAGCTTCTTGTTCAGCCCCTTACATTTCATATATATTTAATTGACATTTTAAAACCTAGAAGTAAAGAAATCATGAAAAGTTTCAAGAGTTTAGATTGATTTGAAACTCAACATCTGCTAAACATAAGTTAATACTGTCCAACAGAACTGACGTAAAAACAGGAGTTTGTCTTCTATTTATCACTTTGAAAGATGTTTTCAACATTGGTATCCAAATAAATTATTGAGAACATTTAGCAACCATCTTTGGAAGCCCTTCAGATTTTGCTGCTCATTATTAAGAGAACAGGCTCATATGAAATCTGCTCTGAGTCTGAAACAATCATTCATAAAATAATATGATTCTTTCTTTAAAGTCTTTGAATCTCATTTTTACATTTCCCATAGGCAAACTGATTTGATAGGACCACCTCACACCTCTAAACTAAAGGCTAACCATAGTTAACAAATTTATACAATTTTTCTTCATAAATTAGCTTACATCCTGCTTTTAGTATTGTGTTTGGCCACCCTTACCCAGGGATTGAAAAATACTTGAACTTAAAGACTTTAACTGACTTTCTTTACAATTCCCCAAAGACATGCATTTTCTTTCATTGCCATTACATCCAAGGAGCACAAAGGAAACAAACCTAGGCAGCCTAGACTAGCAAATGCATAATGTTATTTTAAGTTTCTTTTGCTCTTTCTCCTTCTTCATCATTTCCCCCTTTTGGTTCTTATTTAGAGAGGACTCTGGGAGAAAAGGTGGTTGTATATGGGAGGAGGCAATGGAATGAGGGTGGGGATGGGGAAGAAGTGACAGCTGAGTGAGGTGACAAAAGCTTACAAATGAGTGAGAGAGACCACAAAAGGCAGAGTCTCATCCCTCCATTAGCCAGTGATGGCCTCTTTGCAACTGAGTTTCCCGTCTGTAAAATGGGCTAAGAATGCCTACCTCTGAGAGCAGGTGTGAGAAACGAATGCCGTTTATGTGTGATGTGTTCATGTCAGTACCTGGTGAATGATCAACAGCAGGGAAGCATTAACCTAGGAAGTGGAACAAATAGGATTGGATAGGCTTGCTCTACCCTTCATCTTGCAAATGTTAGAATTCTATGGCACTTTCTAATTTCATGTGTACAGTCTCATTTGCCACCAAATCCCTGTGAGATAAACAGCAGAGCATATATTATTTTACAGATCAGGAAATTAAAACTGAGTTTAAGCTGTTTTTTTCTAAACTCACTGGCAAAGTCAAAACTTGAACCCAGTTATCCTATTTCCAAATCCAGTGTTCCTTGCTCTGATCTCTCTCTCCTCTCTCCATTCCTGTGAGATGGCAGGGACTGGGGAGGGTTCTGTAGAACAGTAGCTCTTGCTTGTTTGATTCACTTTACATCTATGGGCCGCATACATGATACTGCGTGTCCGCTGCTCGACCTGACATTCAAGACCATCTTCAATCTGACCTTAATATTCAGCATATCATAGGCATATCTCTAGCTTATCACATCCATGGGTGGGGTCAGTATCTGCCCCCTCCAGTTGTCTCTTCTTCAGGGGAGCATCCTCCCCCATCCCACTGCCTTTCCCTCACTGCAAAGCAGCAGGCTGCAGTCCACACATGACCCTGCCATTCCCTGTGCCTCAGTCCAGGGGTGAGGCCCTGACCCACTGGGCCAGTGAATAACCTCTTCAGTGGCTGGAGCAGTGAGATCTGATCTCTATAGCTGCCAGTAGCCCTGTTCTCTTCCATATGAAACACTCTGGTCTGCTGTGGGAAGCAGGATGCAGCCATTGAGCAGAGCAAAGAAGAAGCAAGAGATGGGAAGAGCATCTTGAGAGTTTTTGAGTCCTGATTTCCAGGTATTTGCTCTTCCTGTAGCTTGCGTATTGAGTTTTCCCTCTAGGTTTCTTGTCTTCTTTTTTTCTGTGACACTGGCTTATGCTGTGTTCCTACCATTTGCAACCAGAACTATCTTAACTGCTCCAGCATCGCTTCTCTCCAGCTCCTCACCACCCTGTAATACCCCATGTCCATCATTCCTTCTTAGGGGCTTCCTCCTATCTGCACTCTGCTTCCTATGCCCCACGCCGAGTGCATCTCCACCAGGAAGAAAGCTTGCAGTCCCGTTTCCTCCGTGAATTCTTCCCCGGGGCTGTGCTTCTCTCTCTCTGCTTGCAGAACACCCACGGCACTCTGCACCATAGTTTGGTGTTGGCTTCTAGTCAAAGCCTTATCAATAGATTTTGTGCTGCTTGTAATTATTTGACTGTTTTATGTGTATCTATTTAATAAACACTTACATAGTACCTAATACTTAGCAGGCAGTGTTCTAAGAACTTTACAAACATTAATTCATTTAACCCTCATAACATTCCTACTACTGTCCCCATATTGTACAGAGAAAAAACTGAAGCAGAGCCCAAGTTCCCATGGCCAGCAAGTGGAAGCCATGCATATCAAGTCCAAGCAGGCCCACCCCAGAGCACATGCTCCTAACTGCTTCTGAGCTGCTTCTCTCTCAACAGCTGGAAGGCTTCATAAGCTTAGTGACTGTATCAGCTCCTTTAATAATATCCCCTGTGGGAACTAGCAGAGGGAGGATGTAGTAAATGATTGATCGATAAATATTAAACTGAAGCCTTCCTCATGTTTCTTTATCAGGGGCTGACTCTCCTCTGGGAACAGGCAACTTTGGGAGGGCTGAACCTGGAGGGACGAGGCAGGGAGGGGAGTGTGGTGTATGAGCTCAGCTGAATGAGCCACGGATGGGGTGTCTGATGCCCCAGCTGGACCATCCTTCGTACCCTGTGGACCAGAGCTACCCCCCCCCCCACCAAGTCTACAGTGAAAGGGAACAGAATGGGCTAGTAGGAACAACTGTATATATACACACTTTTCTAAGTACAATATTTCTATTGTTCTGTGAGCAAAGGAAATAAAACCTGAAGTTGGAAAGCCAAATATAGTCCTCAAATACGACCAACCTCTAGATGACATCACACAGCCAGGACCTCAGCACCTTTCTTGAGCTTTGCCCTCTTCCCAGTACCCCTCCCCAAGCCTATGCACATCTGCCTCTTCACTCAAGGTCAACACTGTCATGATGTCCATGCCCCAAGCTGGGTGACTCAGCTCCTAACTTCTCCCTCCCACCGATCCCTCTCCCATCAGACATGACTTATCTTGTATTCTTTCCTCTCTGGGCAGCTTCCCTAGCACCAGTGTCACTGATGAGTTAATTGATGGCTAAACTATTCTCCTTGACCTCTGCCAAATGTGAGGTTTAGATTTTCCTAACAAGAGTTCAAAACCCAGCTAAAATGCCTACCCCCTTAAGAATAAAGACACCCTGCCCTCCATGACTTGGGGCAAAACAGCAGGGAAGGGATTCTTCTGCTGTTGTCAAGTGATGGATTCACTCAGCCACTGATATTTATGGAGCACATTCATTGTTGAAGGAGCTGGGCACTGGAGTGTACAATGACGAGAAAGATTCATTCCCTGCTTGTTTTATCTGTTTCTGCATGTACCGTTGACCTTGACCGTGTTTATTCTTTTGTTTGAACAGGAAACTGGAGATAAAATCATGTGCATTTTTTTTACTCTCAATCTCCTTTCAGAATCATAGGTGCACACAGAGTCCATTTTCACTGTATGATTCTTTCATCTTTCTGGTGCCAAGGATCATCTGCAGAAATAGCGCAATGAACCTCAATATTTGATTTGTCAGTTGCCCTATAATACCAGACTTACTGGGCACAGCAGAGGAGCACAACTGATGCCTACCTAGCCTTGCACATGCAACAGAAGGAATTAAAGAACCTTGTATACTTTCTGTTTGTCATGGGCTGGCTTATTGTTTGCCCAGCTATAATCACTTTCCACATGGGTTTGGCTCTTTTCTTAGGGTTTTTTTGTTTTTGTTTTTTGGTTATAGCAAAAGAACACCAAGCTGAGGAATATGACTATATGAACAGTTTTCTAGAAATTCTATATTTTGATTTCTACTGTATTGTATTCCTACGTATATAAGGAAGTAGGAATTTTTAAATCATATTAAGTGAATCAGAATTTAAAGAATATGCAAATCATGGAGGAAAGGGTTGAAAAATACTCTATCAAAAATAAATATGACTCCCTGTTTTTCTCCATTGGTCCAGTAATTTAACTTTAGGATGAAATCTTTTCAAAAATGTATGAATCATTTTTTAGGCTTTTATCTATTATTTCATTTGATATTCATAATAATCCTGCATGGAAGGCAAGGCTGGGGTCATTTCGTCCCATTACATGGTCAGTGGAGGGAGGTTTGAAGCTGCTGGGTGGCCTGAGAAGCCAGGTGGGTAGCAAGCAGTACAGTGAGAACCCAGGTAGCCTGACCACCCATGTGGTGTTCTTTCCAACACTGGATCAGGTTCCCACTGCTGCAAGCCCACAATCCCATACCCAAAACCCTCAGGGTCCAATGTAGCTCCAAATTCAGAATTTTTTAGATTTTTAAAAGGCAATAAATATACCACATATTTCATAACACCCGTGGCACCCTCGTATCAATTTATGTCAATTTGCTAGAGCCACCCACCTCAGAGAGCATGTGGTCGTTTCAGATTGGCTCCTTTCACTTAGAAATAGGCATTTGAGGTTCCTCCATGTCCTTTCTTGGCTTGACAACTTATTTCTTTTTAGAGCTAAATAATATTCCTTTGTCTGGATATATCACAGTTTATTTATCCATTTACCTACTGAAGGACATCTTGGTTGCTTCCAAATTTGGTCAATTATGAATAAAGCTGCTATAAAAGTGTAGGTTTTTGTGTGAACATAGATTTTCAACTCATTTGGGTAAATACCAAAGAGTGTGATTGCCACAGTGTATGGTAAGCTTATGTTTAGTTTTGTAAGAAACTGTGAAACTGTTCTCCAAAGCAGCTGTACCATTTTGCATGCCCACTAGCAATGAATGAGAGTTCCTGTTGCTCCACATCTTCGCTGGCATTTGGTGTTGTCGGTGTTCTTGATTTTGCTTATTCTAATAGATGTGTAGTGACATACTTATCATCTCATTGCATTAATTTGTGTTTTCGTAATGACATGTAATATTGAACAAGTTTTTATATGCTTATTTTCAATCTGTATATCTTCCCTGGTGAGTTGTCTGTTCAATTCTTTTGTCTATTTTTAAATTGGGTTCTTTGTTTTCTTATTGCCGAGTTTTAAGTGCTCTTTGTATATTTTGGGAAAAGTCCTTTATCAGATATGTGTTTTGTGAATATTTTCTCCCATTCCGTGACTCGTCTTCTCATTCTCTTGACATTGTCTTTCACAGAGCAGAAGTTTTTAATTTTAATGAAATCTAGCCTTTCAGTTATTTATCTCATGGATCGTGTCTTTGGTGTTGCATCTAAAAAGTCATCCTCAAACTGTAGGTCACGTAAGTTTTCTCCTGTGTTTATCTTCTAGAATTTTTACGTTTTACATTTTACCTTTAGGTCTGTCACCCATTTTGAGTTAATTTTTGTGAAGGGTGTAAGTTCTCTAAGTTTGTTTGTTTGTTTTTTGCATGTGAATTTCCAGGTGTTCTACCACCACTTATTGAAAAGAATATTTTTGCTCCATTGTGCTGCTTTTACTTCTTTGTCAAAGATCAGTTGACTGTAGTTATATGAGTCTATTTCTGGGCTCTCAATTCTGTTCCATTAATCAATTTGTCTATTATTTCACCAATACCTCACTGTCTTAATTACTGAGGATTCATAATGTCTTGAAGTCAGGTTGTGTCAGTTCTCCAACTTTGTTCTTCTTCAGTATTATGTTGGGTCTTTTGCCTCTCTATTATAGAGTCAATTTGCTGGTATCCATAAAGTAACTTGCTGGAATTTTTATTGGGATTGTATGGAATCTGTAGATCAATTTGGGAAGAATTGATATCTTGACAATATTGAGTCTTCTTATTCATGAACATGGAATATCTCTCCATTTATTTTTTTCTTTGATTTCATTCATCAGTTTTATAGCTTTCCTCATATAGATCTTGTACATACTTTGTCAGATATACCTACGTATTTCATGTGGGCATCGATTTAAAATTACATTTATATAGGATAGCCTTAGAGCAAGCTTATCCTTGTAGCGTATCTGTGAACTAATCTTAGTAAAAACTTATTTAACCTCTGTCAGATTCAATTTCTTCTTTGCAAGGCAAAAATCATTGTGCCATCTTTGCAGGTTGTTATGTACAGAGTAGAAATGAACATAAAGACTCTCTAAGTGATCAATACATTGTACCATAATAGGTAGTAATATTTGGAGAAAATATATAGTTTCAAACATTTCTGTTTTTAACTTTTGATCTCCAACTTATATTTCACTAATCATTAATTATGATATTGTTATCTTAAACTTTATTAAAGCAACTTGAAACTTTTGAAAAAGCCCCTATTCACATTAAAAATAGCTCGGCTGATTGGTCAACTACAATCTTGCACTCCATGAACAGTACTGGTGGTGTGAAAAAAAGCCAGTTTTCTTATTTCACCTAGAGTTGTAGGAGGACACTTTTTTTTTTTTTTTCCTTCAGGATCCTCAATGTTTCTTGCTTGACCACTAATCAATTTTGCTGAACTTATTAAAAATATTTTTTTCTTTAAAACACTGAACCTGGAAATTAGAAATAGCATACTTTGTATGCATAATATATTATTATCGTCTGAAAAATATTTGTCTGCTACCTACCACATACATAATACAATATCTGAGTGGATAGAAATTAAGTAGATGACAGAAAATGTGTTTGCAGCTTTCCTGTCTCCCCAAAGAACCTAAGGTTGTTTACAATAAAAACATTGTCTTATTAAGATCAAAGACCGGGGAGTTCCCTGGTGATCCAGTGGGAAAGAATCTGCCTTCCAGAGCAGGCGAGGATGTGATCCCTGGTCAGGAACTAAGATCCCAGATGCCAAGGGGCAACTCAGCCTGCACGCCACAACTATTGAGCCCGGTTGCCTCACCTAGAGAGCCCGCAGCCGCAAACTACAGAGCCCACGCTCTCTGGAGCCCATGCACCACAACTAGAGAAGGCAAAACCCACGGGCTGCAACTAGAAAGGAGCCCGCATGCCACAAGAAGAGCCTGTGCACCGCAACAAAAGAAAGATCCCACATGACACAACGAAGATCCTGGGCGCTGCAACTAAGACCCGACACAACCAAAAAAAAAAAAAAAAAAAAAAAAAAAAGGATAGAAGACCATGAGCATAAGACAAAATTAAATGAACAACTCCATGGAAGTGGTAAAGGGAGCAGTTTGTCAACACATTTCAATTCAGAACGGCTGTTGCCTCTGAGCGCACACTCTGACCCAAAGGTCCCCGCAGCTGAGCAGAGAGCTAACTGCAGTGATCATCAACTCCCTGCTGTTGTCAGCAGATGGCCTGTGAGAAGGCAGGAGACACTTCATGCCCTGGGGAGTCAGACCCCAGCCTACTGCGTACACCGGACCCAGACGGGAGATGGAAATGGCCAAGGAGAGGGAGACCACAGAGACGGAGCCCAGGAAATGAACCGGGTTGGGAGAATTCATTAAGCAGCCCTTCTAGAATGACTTGTTTATTTAGGTGAGGGCCTGGGGACAGGAAACGTACTTCCTGGGATTCTAGGCAGGCCATCTTGGCCTCAGTGGAGATTAGTGACGAAGTGAAATGAAGGGTTGAAAAGACAATTTGAGTGCAATTGTCAGTGACCTCTGAGTCCAGTCTAAACAGCTTGGACTATAGCTTCTGGGCCATTCTGTGTTGGCTTTTTTTCCTTTTAACCAGAAAAATGTCAAATGAAGAAAATATCTTAAAAAAGATTAGTCTAGGAGTAGTTCCAGGATGGTGTTAGGAAAGGCACTGGGCCAGACAGCCTGGCTATGGTCGGACAGAGAGAAGGAGGTGAGCCGTGAGAGATTTCAGAGGAAAGAAGCCATGGGGGGACAGTTACGGGGCAGAAGAAGCCAGAAAGGTGAGGGGCACGCAGCAGGCTGTACTTCTGCCAAACAAGTTTTTTGAGGAAGGGAAAGAGTTTTGTTTTAAAGAGGTTGACTTTGAAAGGATGGTGGTCACCCCTCCAGCAGACGGAGGCAGAATGCAGATGTTCAGGGCCATGCACAGCGATGGATGGTATAGTTTAGGAATTATCCACGTGGACATGATAGTTGGTCCATGACAGTTAAGCATTCTGAAGAAGTAACTCTGGAGTGAATAAAAGGGCAAACGCAAGACTTTGGGGCACAAGTAGCCATCAAGACCACCAGGAGAAGATGCCCATAAGGGAAGGGGGAAGCCTCATTCCCACATCCCCCAGTAAAAGAAAGGCAATGGTCATAAAGTAGTCAATGAGTTATCACACCTCAAAATACTTAATCAGATCCGAATAAACTTTGGGCATTTTTCTTGTACAAAGTTGAAAGAAGGAATGTCAGTGGACAGTCAGATGCTGGTTCCAGAGCAAGCCTGTGCTCTCTGCTAGTCTGTCAGAATTTAACGTTTTCAAAACAGATAGGTCAAGAGGGAGTAATTCCTGTTCACCTCTCCTGAACCACCTGCCCTGCCAAGTGTGAGGCCAGAAAGTGTGGATGTAGAAATCCTCATCCTTGGGGCAGGCTGCTGGATGCGCCTTTGGTTCAGAGAGGCGTCTTCAGAGAGACGTGGGAAGGCTGCCCGCCAAGCCTCTTACAGGTCCCGCCAGCAAATTCCATCATGTTGCACAGACAGTGAATTTATTTATCATCTAGGGGGGAAGTCAAGTCTGTTTTCTGTGGGGAGGTATTCTTGTGTTTTCGGCTGACTTGGGGGATTCATTTCACAGGTTGCATCAGTAGTTCTTTCTGTGGAGCCCCCTGCTCCCCGCCTGCACGCCGTTGCAGGCTTGATCCCAGCATGCATGCAGCATTTCACCTGCTGATAGAGCCCTGTAGAAAACAAGTGGTTCAGCCTTGTCTTTTACAAATATTAAAAAGTAGACCCTAGGCATCATTGTTTATTTGTTAGGTTTGTCTACTAAGCACCCAACACACTTGCTGGGAGCCAGATGTGGTGTTGGGCCAGTCGGAAAACTCAAGAGTGCTTGCTGGTCTGTGAAGACGGAGTGATTGAATTCCTCCTGTAGTGTGAGTGTGAGGGGACTTTGGGAGAATCGCTAAGAGGAGAGCAGGCAAGTGGTCTGGGGTGGTGGGTGGGTGTTGCTAGGGAGATGCTCCTGCAGGGGGCTCGACAGCAGCTCAGAGCTCAGGGACGTGGGCTGTGAAGTCAGTAGGAAATGGAGAA
The DNA here is from genome assembly GCF_949752795.1 of Hyperoodon ampullatus. Taxonomy (NCBI): domain Eukaryota; kingdom Metazoa; phylum Chordata; class Mammalia; order Artiodactyla; family Ziphiidae; genus Hyperoodon; species Hyperoodon ampullatus. The sequence goes on along the minus strand of NC_136925.1, from coordinate 86,380,977 downwards.
GGTCAAAGGCCAGCGAAGGAAGAGCCTTGCTTCCTAAAGGAGGGCAGTTGAACTTGACCCTGAAAGCTACAGGGAATTACAAAAGGGGGCTAAGTGGGAGAGCAGCAGGTTGGGGGCGGGTTGGATGGGGTGGGGCTAGGGCACAGCAGAGGCACTTAGGGCCGCCCTGTAAGCCCAGGGTTGCAGGGGATAAAGAGTCCCTGACATTTCAGGTTGCCTCTTCCAGGAGGAGCAAAGCTTTGCTTTCTCAGTGGAATGATGCATTTTAGAGCCTCCTGGTTCAGAGCATGTGATTCTCTGCTACATGAACTGTATACACTTACACTTTAGTCCCGTGGCAAATAGTACTTAGGGTGAAATAATTTGTTTCAAATTTGTAGTGTGCTAAAACTGAGGATGATTTGCTGACAGGAGTTATTTACCTCCTTAACTGTGCCCAATGTTGGCAAAATGTTTGATGTAGAATGCTCTAATTATATTTAATGTCCACATTGCCAGTATTATGTCAGGGAGTATTAGCAAGCAATGATGCCTTTTACTTCACATGAAAGAAAATCACAGCCTGTCCTTTTAATACACAGCCTCCATCATTTTAAATGGAGAAGAGTGCTTTCAACTCAACTGGATTTAAAGGATACTTTCCACATTGACACATGCGAAGGCCATAGTATAAATCAATTGACATAGTGATGGCTTCATGTTTTGATTGCCCTCGGCAAGTAAATATGAAAGGGATCTTTGCCAGGAAATTTGAGTACCTGTATTTATCTAGACTCGTACATAACAGCAAGAACAAGAAACAAGGTAAGCTATGAGAAGTAACAGAGATGAATGCTTCCTGCGAGTGAGCTAGAAAGGGACCCCAGAATGATTTGGCAACACAACTACAGAGCAAGAGGTGAAAAAGTAAACAAGCAAGAGATGAAAAAGTAATCAAGCAAGAGATGAAAAAGTAAACAAAGGCAGTGAAGGTGAGGCAATAGAAATTTGGCTGTGCACAGAAGGCTCCCTCTGCCTTCATTGAAGGGCTTCACAAATGGCTTTCAAAAATATGAATCCTTTTCTTTATGTTGTGACCTTCTTCCTCTCTTAGTCCTGAAGAAATTCTCAGTTCTCTACATACTGGCTCATTGGAGTTAGTGGCAGGAAAAAATGTGAATGTGGTTTTACAGACACATATGGAAACTGGCACCAGGCACACCTAACTCCAAAAACAGTCAAACTCAAGCCACACTGAAAATGTGACCATCATCGACTCCTACTGACCGGGGGGAGACCTCCTGTGTGACGAACCATCCGCCAGCAGTGCAATAGCTTTTGTATCTTCAGCTTGAATCTGAATTTCTAAGAGGATTTTGGGAACTTGATGCATGATCTTTTCAAATTTCTAAAAGCTCTGAATAACTAGAAGTTGACATTGAACTTGGCTTTTTTTCTTTCCAACTTATGGTCAACGTTTCCATGACCATACCACTCGTTTGACCTCATGCCATCGGGGTCCCCAGTCTCTCTCAGGTCTTGGGCCCAGGTCTGCTCTGCAAACTTCCTTTTCTACTGTACGCCCGATCGATCTGCTGTTGTCACTGCTTTCCTGCCAAGAGAACAGGTCGTAATCCAGGCCTGCTGTGCTGTGTGCGGGGCAGGAAGGCAGCTGATGGGAGTAAAATAAGGAGTGATGGACTTAACACTAATTTTGAACAAATGGGGAGAGGCTCAGGGAGAGGCAAAAAGTGATTGCCTCTGTTTACTAAGTGAAGATCCCAACAGATGAATCAACTTCCTGTACTGTCAACACACATCCTACTAGTATCAAAGAAGGGCAATATGCATGCGTGCCCCACATCTGTATATTTAACTTATAAATAATGCGGAATTTTTTTCTTTTTGAGAGAGAGGATCAAACACACACATTAATAGCCGACTGAAGGACTGTCTTTCCCATTCCTCATCTCAAGTTTTCTCTTACATTTGGACAGGCGTACGACTGAAACTGCAAGAGTATACGCTGGTCCTAAAGAACTCTTTGTGATGGAAAGACGGGAAACTCGCAAAATATATTGGAAAATGGGCCTCACAGTGGTATATGGTAGACCATGCAGGTGTACTTATTAAGTGCAAAGAAATAAGATTGTAAGGGGACAGTTTAAGCACTTCAGTTATAAGGATTTCTGTTGTTTTATAATCAACACGCCTTTTAAATTTACTAAATAAAACCCAATACGTAAAGCAGTTGATTCTGGTCCTGAAGGTTCTGAAGGTGCATTTGCCGTCAGTGCATGAGGTCCTAGCAGGCTGAGGCTCCCAGTTTCTAAAGGAAGGCCCTGGGGACAGGGAGCCCCACTGAGGAGAATCCCCACCACGTAAACAGCGGAGTCTGGGTTGTGTCGGGAAGCACGTAGAAGAGTACATCTCAGGAAGGAGACAAGTTTGTAAATAGGAAATGAGCTGTAGGGTAATGAAGACCCCCAGTTCCAGGAAGACCTGGAGCAGGCTGGGTGGCAGAGTGTGAAACAGGTAAGGACGAGTGGGTACTGGGTGCTGAGACCCACATTCATGTGTTGCATGGGCGAGATAGGGCGGGGCCCTTGGACACAGGTGCTCCACTAACATAAAGTGACGCCCAGATCCTATGTAGGAATCCCTCATCATTTGTGGTTTTGCCATAGTTATACACCCAAGACTAGAAACTCGTCTTATACAAAAGAACACAATATTTACTGCTCGCAACTCCAGTAGACTTATGGGTATGTCTGTGAGGTCGTTTACAGAATTGTCTGTTTAAACTCTGGCGCTGGAATACACAGAGAGAAGGCAAGACCAGAAAAAGATGTTCTTATTCATTTGATCCTTTTTTAAGAGGCCAAGCAGTTACACAATCATTTTGACAAGCCTTTAACTCTTTAACAGGGGATCATGAAAATGCTCAAGACATTAAATTTCAATCCAACAGTGGCTGAATCAAATGCAGTCTGCTTAATAAATAATTTGGGAGGAAAATCAGCCTCAATCAGAACACCTCAACCATGTTTCAGGAGAGAGGTTACTTACTGGGGTCAGTTTTTAGTCATTGAAAACTCTGTTTTATTTTGGAAGTAGGTGCCTCTGGAAATCTGATTTGCTTTTCATAAAAATATCCTCGATGCTATTTTTATGATTTATCTCTGACCCATTATTTTTTATGACCCTCTGTGTCGAGTGGCCTGGGTTTTGCTGGCCGTGGAACATTTCAAAAAGTAACCCCTGGGGGTGGCGAAGGATGGCCATCTGTAGATGATGTGCAAAATCTGCAATCTGGCAGAAATTGACTAATTAATTAGGCCCACACTGACGTTTATATTCTAAAACTAAAAATGTTTATTTTAGTAATATTTGCTGACCACTGAAGAGATTTGAAGACCTAAAAAATTCCTAAAATTTATTTTCAGGTCAAAAGAATGAACACAAATATGCTGCTCGAATTTCCAAGTTTACTAAACATGGTTCCCAAATCCAGCGGCACTGGATGAGAAGGGTCACTAGGCTGCTGGATTGACGGTGGACGTGCTGACGTCAGCACATGCTAATCTCCCAATATGTGCCTACAATGAAGGGTGGCCTCCGAGATTAAGGGTGGGCACAGAGCAACAGAAGAGCCTCCGTGTGGGCATCCAGAAGAGCAGGCCCCTGGGGAGATGGACCATACCTCTCGTTATGCATTGCTGTCCCCTTTCTGTCCCCGTGACCCTAGGAAGGGATCAGACAACCCCAGGAGACACCCTGACAGTGGAACGGGCAGACTGGCTTATCCTTTCACAGACCTTTGGATGTGTTAATGCAACGGCCCCATCAGATGAACAAAAACAACTGAAATGACTGAAGAGGGGTCAGGGCTTCCACGCTGGACAGACTAAAGCAGTCGGTGCTTTGCTCCGGAGAGAGGACAAGCGGACGGGGGAATAGCAAGATTGTAAAGCAACCCAGGCTGTAAGAGGCGGATCGTGGGTTTTCTTTTTCATCACATCCCAGCACTCTGGAAGTAGGCTGACACCTCTTAAGTTGGAAACAATTTCATTCATTTTTCCGATGGTAAATGTATGGGGCCAGTTGTTGCATGGATTCCAGAAGAACTGAAGGAATGTGGATGTTTGAGAGTTCCTGCTGTTTAAGGGACCTCTTTGTCAGGCTGTCATCCAGGACCCCACAGAATGCCTTGGGGTTGAAGAGAGCAGAGGAAGAGGTAACACTACTGATCATAATACGTATTACTGGGGATATGCTTTTCCACTTGACCCTTACAAGAAGCCTAAGCTATACAAGATTATTATTTTTCTTTGGATAAGGGACTAGGCTAAGAGAGATTAAATCATGGAGCATTCTGTTCAGAGCTCAGGAACTGGGGCCAACGTTCTGACCCAGAGTGGTGACTATGGGCCCAACCTCTCCGCTGTCTGGTCCCTACAGAAAGCTGGGTCCCAGGTCCTTGCTTCCTGTGTGTTGCTTTGCAGACTCTCCCAAGTTTCAATCAATTCTTTCAACGTTTAATGATGATAAAGGTGGCACATTCCAAAAAGGACAAAATTAACTTTGCCAAGTAACACCTAACTTAATAGGAATAATATAAAGACATATTGGTCACTTGCCCTGAGAGGAGACAGCCAGAAGGTGAGGGCCCTGATGCGATTTCTGTTTCAGACCATCTAGGACCCCTTCTCTTCCCTCCTGTCACCTTAAAAAATAGCTAAATATACTTGTAAATAGAGTTAAAAGAGATTCAGGGCTGGGGAGGTGGTTGGTGTGAGGACTGGGGAGGAAGGGGCCGGGTTTGGAAATGGGGAGCGAACCCTTAGGAAAGGGGGTGACCCAGGTACCCAAGGACAGGACCTACCCCTCTGATACCTTCCATGGGGTGGGGGAGTGCGTCTCTCAGCCCCCACTGGGGGCCTTCCGGCTTGCAAACATTCATTTACTTTCATTCGTCCTTTTGTCCCTGGCACCTTGACCCTCTCCTCCTCCTTCTGGCGCCCCGGGGAAGCTGAGGCCAGTCTGATAAATCTCCGGAGCGTGGGCGGAGGAGATGCCCGCGCGGAGGGTGGCTCGGGCTGAGTCTGGCCCCTGGGGCCCTGCACCAGGTGAAGGTGGCCCAGGCCATCACAGTCGCTGCGCCACGCGCTTCCCCTTGGAAATTTCTCCTCCGGGACGGATGGGTCTTCCTCGCCCTGGGACCTGGGCGCACTGGAGATGCTCTGCGGTTCGAAGCTCTCTCCCGCTTTAAAAGGCAAGGCGGGTTTCCGCACCTGGCCCTCAGCTGTCTCTGCAGCTGGAGCCCCCAGCCCTTGGCTGCACGCCCTGCCCTCGTCCAGCACCCTCCGCGCAGGGCTGTTCCCCTAACGCCGCTGCACTGGGACTGCCCGGATCTCACCTGACAGCCCTCCCACGAGCGCCCCGCAGTGCTCAGGGCTCCCTCCTCCTTCACCCTCCTGCCCCTCACTTAGGCACTCCGCCCCATACCCGCAGCTGCACACCCCAAGTTCTCAGTAGCTTCTTGGCCATTCGGAGGAAATCGACCTTGGCCGCATGGCCAAGGACCCCATCTTCCCCGGCACGCTTCCTTGTGCTGGACTCCGTCATTTGATTTCCCTTCTGCAGAGTGCATCAGCCCTCACCACCACCCAGCCTTTGACAAAACAACGTGAACATTCCTGTCTCCTTTGTCAGCATAGGGACCAAAAACCAAACCAAAACAAAATAACTGAAAGCAAATGAATGACTGAAAGTGGGAAAATTATAATATCAGGATGGAATTTGCAGCACATTCCTGTAGCAGCTGTCAACATTTTAACGTGGATTTAGAAGAAAATATTACAGTGTGAGGACGTTTGAATATAGAATGAGTCATTGTTTTGATAAAATATTTTCCATTTAATATTCCCTATCAATCTGCCCTATCAACTCACCCTCCAAACACACCTATTTCCTGATTTTTTAGTATTTCATTTTTTAAACCAATGTTTTTACTCATAAAGTAAAATTCAGTTGAAGAATACTTCAGTTGGTTAAACATAGGTTTGTTTTCTGTATTTCATTTTTTAAATTGAGGTACACTTGATTTACAATGTTAATTTCAGGGTTACAGCAAAGTGACTCAATTATATATATATATATGTATGTATATATATATGCATATATATGTATTCTTTTTCAAATTCTTTTCCCTTATAGGTTATCACAAAATATTGAGTATATTTCCCTGTGCTATACAGTAGGTCCTTGTTGGTTATGTATCTTATATATAGTGGTGTGTTTGTTAACCCTGAACTCCTAATTTATCCCTCCCCTCCCCCCACCCCCCGCCTTTCCTCGCTGGTAAACATAAGTTTGTTCCCCATTTCATTTCATTGATTTATTTATTTGGCTGTGTCGGGTCTTAGATGTGGCTTGTGGGATCCTCGCTGCAGCATGCGGGAACTTTTGTTATGGCGCACGGGCTTCTCTCTAATTGTGGCACATGGGCTTAGTTGCCCCACGGCATGTGGGATCCTAGTTCCCCAACCAGGAATGGAACACACGTCCCTTGCATTGGAAGGCGGATTCTTAACCACTGGACCGCCAGGGAAGTCCCTCCTATTTCATTTTTTTAAGTTCTTCTTCAAAATCGTCTACCATTGCATTCTTGGTGTCAAAAACAATGGTTCTTTCATTTAGAAAAGGAGAGAAAAGTAGAGGCCACGGGTGTCACACGTGAGGCATATGGGGTGCGCTTAGACGGCCCAGCTCGTTCCTGGGCTGGTGTAGGGGGTGTAGGGGAGGGAAGTTCAAATTGCCTCCTCCTGCCTAGGCCGGGTAGGAATGGGAGTCCCCTCAGGCTAATAACTGCACCTGCATGCGTGGAGCAGTGTGTGGAGGCAGGGAGATGATAAACACTCTGTCCAAAGGCGTCTTATGGATGGAACGTGCAGCCCATGCAGCCCATGAAGACGTCCTGTGAACATTTTATATACAATGTCCATTTTTAACGATTCACCGCATGAACTCTCTCATAATTTTGCACATTATTTATTTATTCAAAGATTTATTAAATTCCTACTTTGTTCCAGCATAGGTTGTGCGCTGAGCATTTAAAGGTGAACAAGACTCATTTCTACCTTCATAAAGCTTCTTGTCTAGTACAGGGACATAGACATGAAAAGAGTTTTAAAGATATTTTTAATTTTTTTCTTTCTCACAGCCACCCTCCTGTATTTAGTTGTGGATGTGATTAGTACTGGTTCCCTAGGGACACAGAGACGTGATGGTGAAGTTAGATATATGACTTTGGAGCTGGGCCAGAAATATATGTCTGAAGGCCCTTACACATAAGAAAAAGTTGAAATCATGGGAGGAGTTGAGATGACCCAGCGAGAATATGTGTAATGACAAGAGAACAGAGCAAAGGTGTAATTTCAGAGATGTTAAGTGCCTGAATGATGAATTTTGGGAGGATACCAGTTTATATTCAGAGGTGACTCATCTGGTAGGACGGGCTGCACTATACAAAATAGGCCCCTTGGTGCCATTAAATGTCAGTTTCAAAAGGTGGAATTATCAAGTTCCATCATTCCTCCCATCTATAACTCAAGCAAGTTGTAAGCATCTGTCATATCTTCAACGTTATGCCAGACACAGTGGTTATATCTCCACCATAAAACCAAGCCCTGCCCTCTGGAGATTTATAATTTATTTGCCAACATAAATCTAACCTGAAACAACCGAAACATGGGATGCCGTAATGAGGATCGCCATGAGCAGTTGGACGATACCCTGCACAGAATTAACTGAAAACCGTGAAATCAGGAATGGCTTTATGGAGAAATTGGGATGAACGGGGTCAGGTCAAGTCGGTAGAACTTGGACAGGGAGAAGGGAATCCAGGTGGAACATGCTGGATCGAATCCCTTTTTAAATTTTATTGCGGTAACATTGATGTATAACATTATATGAGTCCCATGTGTGTGGCGTTATATTTCTACTTCTGTATACAGCTCAGCGTGCTCACCACCAGTGTCCGCCACCACCATACAGTGAATCCCGTTACCTGTTCCACCCTCCCCTCCACTTCTGCCCCTCTGGTAACCACTACTCTATTCTCTGTATCTGCGTGTCTATGTTGGTTTGTTCATTTATTTTGTTTCTGTATGTTTATTAGTTTTTCTTTTTTAAATTTATTTTATTTATTTATTTTTGGCTGTGTTGGGTCTCATTGCTGCGCGCTGGCCCTCTCTAGTTGAGGCGAGCGGGGGCCACTCTTCATTGCGCCGCGCAGGCCCCCCACTGCAGTGGCTTCTCCTGTGGTGGAGCACGGGCTCTAGGCATGTGGGCTTCAGTAGTTGTGGCACGCAGGCTCAGCAGCTGTGGCTCGCGGGCTCTAGAGCACAGGCTCAGTAGTTGTGGCACACGGCTCAGTTGCTCTGCGGCATGTGGGATCCTCCCAGACCAGGGCTCAAACCCGTGCCCCCTGCATTGGCAGGCAGACCCTCAACCACTGAGCCACCAGGGAAGCCCTGTTTATTAGTTTTTATATTCCACATACAAGTGTACGGTATTTGTCTTTTCTCCATCGGACGTAAATAACAGCATAATACCCTCATGGTCCACCCATGTTGTCACAAGTGGCAAGATTTCATCTTTTCTGAGTAGTATTCCACTGTGTGTATGTACCACATCTTCTTTATCCATTCACCTGTTGATGGGCACTTAGGTTGTTTCCCTATCTTGGCTGTTGTAAATAGAGCTGCAATGAACATGGGGGTGCATGTATCTTTTCAGATTAGTATTTTTGTATTCTTTGAATAAATACCCAAAAGTGGGGTACCTGGATCATATGGTAGTTCTATTCTTAAATTTTTGAGGAGTCTCCATAGTGTGGATTAAATTCTTGAGCCAAAGCACAAGGATGGTGGTGAAGGGTAAAGACACCTGCCTTGCAGTCTCACACATGTGAAACATACCTGAAAGACAGTGTCTTTGAAGCTAAGCTTTAGGGCATAGGCCTCATCCACACAGGCCCCTTCTAAGGCTTGTTACCTAATTTTGGAGTCATAATTCTGTCATGTTTTTCTTAAGGACGATCCCCATGATTTTGTAAGCTCCAGGCCTGACCAACCTGGATAGATCCCTGGTCACACCTTTGGGGGAGCCCTTCCCAAGTTTCCCAATTCAGATTGTCCTTTATGTGTTTGCATGCCAGCCTCTCCTAGCAGGAAAGCTTTTCACTCCATCATCTGAGTATCACTGTAGGGGCCTGGTAGAAAGTTCACTTAATAGGTATTTCAGTCCAGATGACCCTAGAGCCAGGTCCAAGTTGTGAAGTGTTGAAAGTGATGATGGCTATATTAGTACCTCCTCAGCTTGGGGATCAGAGCTGATGGAGTAGGCAGGGGGGAACCATTTCGAATTGCTGGGTGTGGAGTGGAAGTCATGTGGGAAGAAAATGAACCCCACAGCAGGATGCAGATGGCAGGGCGATGAATCAAGGCCAGGGGAGGAGAGGCTCAACCTGAGTGCTGGCAGTGATTGTCCAGTGGCATCTGTCGCTGTTTATAACTTTTGGACTCTGGTAGTACAGGTCTTTTTGTTCAACACAATTATCAGTGACCATGAGAATCACCTTCATCCATCCCTTCTCTGCATGCACTTTTCCACTGTTGGTACCGTAACCACCCACTTTAGTGCCCACTGGGTCACCTGTGGGAGAGGCTGCCTTATTCAAGATCCTAAAAGACCATTGATAGAATGCCGAAACCAGAAATAACTGTCCTTTAGACAGGCTTCCATTTTGATCTTTAATGGGGGAACATGAAAGGCTTAAAGCTTCAACCCTAGAAACATTTTTCCCATAGCTCTATGACAAAATATATATCAAGAATTAACTAGTAGAAACACAGTGTTGATTTGGCTTGAAAATGAGTTTAAACTTGTGACTGCTTGAATCTTTGAATCAGGACAATTAATATGTCCTAGTCATTTAGCAATTTCTTTATATCCAAACAAAATATCGCCTTAGAGTTCCTTAGCCAAGCCAAAGTGAAACGATGAACGTAAAAAGAGGGGAGGGGGATGCTGTTGAAATGCCATTCACTTTGAGGATGCTGATGTGCTCAGGCTCCACTCTAGCCCCCTGCACGAGGGAGGTCTCTGCAGAAAGAGACAGCGGGTTTAAGGATTCAAGAGAACAGTTCAGGAAGCAGTGATGATGCAGAGATCTAAGCTGACCAGCTGACTGCTGAAAACTCCTGCCTTTACAATGAGCCCCTGATCTGGTGTGATGGCTGTAGTTCTCGACCAGGATCCAGGACAGGGAGACTCATCCCAGCTCCGTCACGAGGGCCATTTCACCTCTCAGTAGCCGGTTGACTCATCATTGCCGTAAGAGCAGTAGTGACTCCCCTCTCTGTGTCCTCTCAGCCTGCTGCTGCCGTACAAGTGGATTTAACTTGGTGCTGCAATCTACAGATGTGGAGGATCCGCGTTACTAACCACTACACCCATTGCTCTGGGCCTACCAGACGGGACATGCGTTTCAGCTGTACCTTGATCACTAATAGACAGTTTGACCAGGGACAAGTCCCTGCGCTTCCCTGAAGCACATCAAGCTACCGCCAGGTACACAGACCATAACCCGCACCTAAGTGGCAGGTGGAGCTGCAGCACACAGGTCACTCCTCGCGGCCGGGATTCTGGCAGAGGCTCCGAGGCCCTGCTGGCCACGCTGTGCGGGGTTTCCTTTGTGGCCAGAGGGGCTTTCACTCCAGAACCCTGCGGGCAGTGTGGCTGCTGCCTGTAGGTGCCCCCAGATTTTTGGCCCCCGCCTGTCTGTGTCTACCTCCCATGGCAGGGTTTCCAACCCACAGGGTGCAATTCCCCAGTTTCCTTACACCTTTACCAGCAGACGGTCTCCAGGCTCCTGTGACATAACGCAGTCCATTATGAGAAGATGGAGCCTGGCTTATGCAGCTCTCAGCCCCTGACAAGTCGCAGAGAAGACAATCTAAGCTTTCTTTTCTCCAGCTCTCGTTCACGGCTCCCAGGATGATACCATCCTGCCTGGGGAATCGCATGAGTAACTTGCTTTTAAAAATGTTCCTTAGCCTAGTTTTACAGAGCTATTAATCCTGGATTCTGAGTACATCTGCTCAGAAAGAAAGCCCCAGGGATCTCACTCTCACACAAGGAACGACTGAAATCTGCTCCTGGAAAAGCATAAATTCCAAGACCTCCCTCTGCCTTTGTCTTTAATACGTGCTCACAAGAACTAAGGCGAGTAGCCCGGCAGACGGCCCAGGGGAGCTGCAGGCCACACCACCAGCGAGGCCACCTGGTTACCAAAAGGACGCATGGGCTGCAGGCCAGGAACAAACGCCTGCGCTTCGGAGGGTCCACACTTGAGGGTTCAGTGCTGATGCTCCCAAGTTAGGACCTGTTTAGTAAGGAAAGTAATATCCGTGGAAGAGGGAGAGAGACATCAGGGTTAGGCCAGTGCTATCCTCATCTGACACAAGTCTAAAAAGAAAATCACCATCAATTTCTGAAGATCGTTAAAGATTAAGTGGAAAAATCTCCTAGTTAAGAAGACCGTAGGGGAGGGCTTCCCTGGTGGCGCAGTGGTTGAGAGTCCGCCTGCCGATGCAGGGGACACGGGTTCGTGCCCCGGTCCGGGAAGATCCCACATGCCGCGGAGCAGCTGGGCCCGTGAGCCATGGCCGCTGAGCCCGTGCATCTGGAGCCTGTGCTCAGCAACGGGAGAGGCCACAACAGTGAGAGGCCCGCGTACCGCAAAAAAAAAAAAAAAAAAAAGACCATAGGGGAAAAGTAAAATCTGGTGTGAACTGTGCACACTGATACTCAACGTACACTTACTGAATGGATGAACTAATTAACAGAGGGGTGCAACACTGCTCTGTGGACTCAGATCCAAAACAGAAAGCATTTTACCAAAAGCAACTTCTAGGGAAGAACATAGCTGTTATCTGCCTTTTCAGTGAGGAGAGGAAAATGAGGTGAAGTAAGCTGTCACCAAGAAGCAGGACAGATTTGCCCTTAAAAATATATTTTAAAAGTTTTAAAGTAAAAAGGGGAGAGATAGTTAGGAGTTCGGGATTAACATATATACACTACTGTATATAAAATAGGTAAACGACAAGGACAGGGAACTACGTTCAATATCTTGTAATAACCTATAATAGTAAGGAATCTGAAAAAGAATATATATATATAATATATATATTTATAAATATATAAAACCAAATCTGGGAATTCCCTGGCGGTCCAGTGGTTAGGACTGCTGTGCTTCCACTGCAGTGGGCATGGGTTCTATTCCCTGGTCAGGGAACAAAGATCCCATATGCCACACAGCAAGGCCAAAGGAAAACAAAAACTAAAACTAAAACAAAAAAACTGAATCACTTTGCTTTATACCTGAAACTAACAACATTGTAAATTAACTATACTTCAATTTTTTAAAATGGTTAAAAAAAGTTTTGAAAAGGAACAGTTATTTCTAACCTCTGCTCTTCTGTGTAGGTTAGAAATCCTACCTAGGTAGTCATTAGTTTTGTAAGATTTTAAACCCACCAAAACATATAAACAAAAAGCCCTGGCAGCTGTCAGAAGGTAGGGTGACCAGTGGGAGCACAGATCTACCCTCTTTCTCTGATTTTCTGTCCACGGCATCTTCTCTTTCACAGATTTTCATTCACTGCAGAAGCTAGATTAGAGCTCTAAATCGGAGACAGGCTTTGCAGGCTGCCAAGGGAATTCCAGTTTTGCGGTCTTTTTTTTTTTTTTTGCCAAAATTTAAATTGGACCGTTAATGTTCCCATGGAGCCTGTTGTCACTAATTTTTATCATTAATAATCATATCCTCACTGAAACTAATTCACCAACTCTTAAATACTACTGGTTTAAATATAACTTTGATGATTAATGTCATTAAAATATTATATTTCCATGTGAATATTTTCAACTTTTCCCATGAATGATGAGGCAGCTTCACATGTAGTGGTGGATCCCAGGCTCTTCTTTCCCAGCCACAGGCCCGCTCTGAGCCACCACTTAAAGAGATGACTGCTATTTGCAGACTTTGGACAGTGGTGTGGGTTCTGCAAACACATGAGTGGAATTTGTCTTCTTGTGAGGTCGGGGAGTGGCCAAAATGGCCAAGTTCTGACACACATGGGACAGAATGCCTTAACTCTGGGACCCACTGCGTCAAACATCAAACATTCCAAAATCTCTACTGACTTTGTACCTTGTTTCCCCATAATTTCTCTGTTATAGTTTTTATCCTGAGTTTTCTGTTACAAGGACCTGATTTCACAAAATCTACCTTATTCACTTTTCATTAGCAAATAGGCAGAACACAATCAGGAACTTTACTGTGTATTTACAATTGTTCACGAAGATTATATTTTTGAGAAATGTAATGTTAATAAAATCTGAAACTTTAAAGCTACCTAAGCACGGACATTTTAAAATTTTCCAGCTAAGCACGGACATTTTAAAATTATATGCTTTTGAGTATGTATGGAAGAGTAGCGGGATGTCTGCCCCACTGCAGGGCTTCAAGAGCTATTTCTTCAACTGGATGGATGCAAAAGACAAAAGTACTAACTCTATAAGCATCTCACTTCAAGCTTTGCTCAATAATGGAATCCGACCTGAATTTACTGACACCCTCACCTACCTAGTCTGCTGTATTCTCAGAATAATTAGATTATATAGTATCACATAAAGTAGAGAAAACAGAATACACAGAAAACCATAACAAATGAGCAAACTGCTCTGCTCGAAACAAAAAGCATTTGGTGTGTAAATGTTATGTTTGTCTTTCAAGGTCAAAGATTAAGAGTATCTTCCAAATATACATATTTTCATTTTAAAACTGACTGCAATGCTTTAGTCATTTGCTAAATTTTCAGACTGTAATACTCCTGAACTTATGATCATATTAAAATTTGCTTACCATAAAAAAGAATAATTACTATGAATGATTGTAAAATATTGAGTAAATAAAACATCTTCAAACAATGGTAATACTTAAAAGAAAGAGAGAATATACACTGCTCCCCCTTTGGATGTGACTGTCACCCCCAAGTCATCATTCTGACCATTGTAAATTACGGGGAAAGGATTTACTCTGTCTTTATAGGAGGGACTGTAGTTTACCCTGGATAACGAGGAAAAGCTCTCTATTATGAAAAATGCAAGCTCTTATAAATGTAGGAAAAATGATAGATTTAGAAAATAACTATTTTGCAACCCCCAAGGAAATAATAAATCTAACAAGGATCAAAAATGGGTTCAAAACAATTAGATGAAAGCTGCTGAAGAACAAGATATTCTCTAGGTACACCATAAAATAATCACTCCACAAATTACTTATTAATTGCAAATAGCAAAACCAAACCCATACAATGGGGGATCCCATGATCACTACTTAACCAAGTCATGAGACAGAGCTTCGTGACAGTGTGAATTGGACAGTATCACCTAGGAGGTGTCCTTGCCTGAACAGTTCACTCGATCAAGCCTTCAGACCAAGGTCACCGCTCACCTATTTGCACCTATTTCCTATTTCCTGCCTGGTATCCAGGTACAATTATTAATAAGGGCCCTTTTTACTCTCATAGGTATTCCAGTTAGGATGATAAATTATATGGTTACCCTGTTTAAATCTAACTTCTAGTAAACAGGAAATACAAGTTAAAGAAGAAGCAGTTAAATGACACTATGAGGAAATAATCAGTAAAATCCAGAAAGTGGAACATTCTACAAAAGAATTGGCCTGGTTTCTTCACAGCTTCAATGTTGTGAAAGTGAGGGGAGTGTAGGGAACCAGAGCACGAGACTTTATTGATTAAAGGCACTCAGGACTCATAACAACCAAAATGCAGTGCATGAACCTTGATTGGATCTTGGTTTGGAATAACAAAAAATAAAAGTTGCTATAGAAGACATTAAGGAATAATTGGGGAGATTTGAGTTTAGATATTAGAGAAGAAGAATAATTATTATTTTTTGGAAATTTATGTGAAAGGGAGATGCTATTGACTACTATGTTGGAAACTCACTAGTTGATTCTCACACATAACCATATGGTGGTATATATACCACTCAGGACTGCTGGACATACTACTACTTGGCTCTACCATTCTGGGGAAAACCCCATTGGCCCAGGTGGGTAGGCAAATGGCTAACGAGACTGACAAAATCTCTTCTCCAATTTTTGGATGAGTTGAGAGGTGTTTAAATGCAATCTAGTTGTAGAATCTTCCTGGTCAAGAGTTCTCTTTTGACTGTGTTGAATTCACCAACTTTTTATGAGCAAAGGCTTCAGATGAACATTGAGAATATAAAAGCTAAGGAACACCAAAACCCAAAAAACGAAATCCATAGTGTAGCTGCAGGGCTGATCCAAAGGACAGTGTGAATGAGTGTCGGGCGTGCAGGACTACAAGACAGTATTCTTTTTTACCTCATTTGTGTACCCAGGTCACTATAAGTAAGGACATTTCCCACACAGGAGAGGAATGAATGTCAGAGATGCAGTCTGCTGAACTCAGCTGACTGCATCGGTCCATTTTCACCCCTGGAAGCCCCTCACCCCCTGCGATGTTCCATGAAGACCCCTGAGTGGCCAGCACAGCCCATACTGGGCACTGCCGTATGGCAGTCGATGAGGATCATGAGCAGTAAAATCACTCCTGGAAATGCATTTCTTTAGACAGCTTAATGGCCAAGTGAATGTGCAAAGGACAGAAGTGTTAGAGAATTTCCAGAGGGAAGAACAAAAGAAAGGTGGAGAGGAGCAAACAGAGAGACGAAGGCGTCGGCAGCCACCCTCCAGAGGTGGTGCCTTGCGTCAGGCTCTTCAGAACCACCTCCAGGAAAGTCAGTTCAGGCACCTCGAGATGACAGGAACAATAGCTGGCAGAGTGGGGTACGTGAGATGCAGAAAAATTAACTCCCTTTTTGACATCGAAATGACAGTTCTGTTTTGACAGAGCTCTAAAATAAGCTCATGTCACATAAGGTTTTCTTTTACAATAGAGTATCTATATAATTTTAATTTTTTCTATTATAGGATTGTGTGCAGCTCAAAACAATAGGCAAATTCATGTTTATTCATTAATAATTTTGTAGACCATTTTCATTAGCACTGTAAGTTCCTTATTCCAGAAAGTTTCACTTACTCCCAATTATTTATGCAATTCAATGATAAAATCATTACTTCACTTTAGACCTGCCCTTTAAAGTACAATGATGTCTGGCAGAAATCAGTTCTCAGAGGATCTTACTGTTTCAGTATTAGGTTGCCTTTTGGCTAAATGAGAAATTCATTCTTGTGAGTGTTTGAGTGTGTGTGTGAGCAAGTGTGAATGTGCATGAGTGTGACTATAAGTGCGGGTGCATGTGCGTGTGTGAAGGTGAGGGTGAGTTGTGGGTGTGAGTGTGCAGAGTGGAATTGCATTATCATAAACGAGACACTGGGTTGTGGAGGCAGCTCAGGTTTGGGATCCTGACTCTGCCACTTACTGGGTTTGAGTCATTGGGCAGGTTTTGATTTTTGTGAGGCTCTGTTTTTGGATCTGTAAGACAAAAATTATACCTATTTTACACACGACTTTTTGAAGGTAAAATGGGGTGATATGAGTAAGATGTCAATTCCAGTACCTGGCCCATAATAAACACTTAATAAATTCAAATTACTGTTATTTTGTGCATATTTCTTTTTCATTAGATATATTTTGATGTAGAAATCTTTCAAACAGGTCTTTATTCTCTTTTAACATTGGAGAGCTATAAACAGAGGTTAAAATGCAAAATGCCAGCCTTTGGCCCACGTATCTAAATGCCTATCCTTAGCTCTGATTGCAAGTTGGTGGAGCCATTGGCTAGCTCAGAAGTAGCTGCCCACTTTCCTTAAAATCACGAGTAATGGGGTGTGTATCCCTGATGGGGTGGGTAGACAGGGACACCCAAGGAGGAGATCCAGCAGCAGGCCTGATGAGAGCAGCTTTCACATGGTACTAATGATCTGTAGTTGCTTAAACTGCTGTGAGTCTCAGTCTTCTCATTGGTAAAGCTCATCAGGTAGGATGGTGGGGATCCACTCAGCTGATGGAGAGCAGTGCCTGGTGCTGCATGAACTCCAGGGCACCATGGCTGATCTTACCCCCATGCTATAGTGTGCTGTAGCTGAGAGGAATAGCAAGGGGAAAAAACTGTCCTCCTGTCAAAAGACCTTGCATTACATTTTTGTTTCTGATGACAGGATTTTTGAGTCTGTAAAATGGAATTTTATCATCTTCATAGTGAATGATTCCTTTTATTATAAGGCCTGTGCCTTCTTACAATTAAGATACAGAGAAAAAGAGAATGAGAATGGGTAGAGATAAGTATTGTGGTAGTTCTTAGTCATTAAACTATTGTAAAAAGATGACATTGATTTTTTGAACTATCAGCCATGTGGGCCCAGCCCTAAAATAGATTATTCCTGTTGGTGCCCCTACTTTTTGTATAGATTTTATTTTTTAGGGTTGTTAATAGGTTTTCAGAAAAGTTGAGCGGAAAGAACAGAGCATTCCTTATGTCCGCTCTTCTTCTCTTCCACTCCTTCCCTGCAAAGGTTTCCCTTATTACTAACATCTTGCTTTAGTGGGGCATAAGTGTTACAATTAATGAGCCAATATTGATACATTATTACTAATTGAAGTCTATAGTTTATGTTAGGGGGGTCACTCCTGATGTTGTACATTCTATGGGTTTTGCCAAATGCAGATGGTAGGTACTGCCATGTACCTACCATTACGATATAAAAGAGCATGGTTTTACTGCTCTAAAAATCCTCTGTGGCCCACCTACTCACCCCTCCTCCTCCCTGGCAACCATGATCTTTGCATTGTCTCCACAGTTTTGCCTTTTCCAGAATGTCTTGTAGTTGGAATCATACGGTATGTAGCCTTTATAGGTTGGCTTCTTTCACTCAGTAATACGCACTTAAAGTTTCTCCCTGTCGTTTTATAGTTTGATAGCTCATTTCTTTTTAGCACTGAATAATATTCCATTGTCTGCATGTACTAGTTTATATCTTGGTTGGTTTGCGGTTTTGGCAATTATTAATAAAGCTGCTATAAATATCCATATGCAGGTTTTTGTGTGAACCCAAGTTTTCAGCTCATTTGGGTAAATACCAAAGAGTATGATTGCTAGATCTTATAGTAAGATTATGTTTAATTTTGTAAGAAACTGTCAAACTGTCTACCAGAATAGCTGCACCATTTTGCATTCCCAATGTGATGAATGAGAGTTCCTGTTGCTCCACATCCTTGCCAGCATTTGGTATTGTCAGTGTTCTGGATTTTGGTTATTCTAATAGATGTGTAGTGACACAGTTATCATTTCATTGTTTTAATTTGCTTTTCCCTAATGACATATGATATTGAACATGTTTCACATGTTTATTTTCAATCTGTATATATTTTTTATTGAGGTATATTTGATTTACCATATTATATTAGTTTCAGGTGTATAACATAGCGATTCAAAAATTTTATAGATTATACTCCATTAACAGTTATTATAAAATATTGGCTGTATTTACTATGCTGTATAATATATCCTTGTAGCTTATTTATTTGATACATAGTAGTTTGTACCTCTTAATTCTCATACTAATCTTTCCCCTCCCCTTTTCCCTCTCCCCACTGGTAACCACTAGTTTGTTCTCTATATCTGTGAGTTCTGTTTCCTTTTTGTTATATTCGGTAGTTTGTTTTATTTTTTAGATTCCACATTAAGTGATAACATAAAGTATTTGTCTTTCTCTCTCTGACTTATTTCACTAGTCATAATAACCTCCAGGTCCATCCATGTTGTTACAAAGACCAAATTTTCATTCATTTTATGGCTGAGTAGTAGTCCATTGTATATCTATACCACATCTTCTTTATCCATTCATCTTTTAGAGGACACTTAGATTGCTTCCATATCTTGACTATTGTAAATAATGTTGCTATGAACATGAGGTACATGTGTCCTTTCAAACTGGTGTTCTCATTTTCTTTGAATATACACCCAGGAGTGGAATTGCTGGATCATATGGTAGTTCTATTTATAGTTTTTTTTTTTAATACTTTTTTGAGGAACCTCCATGCTGTTTTCCACAGTGGCTGTACCAATTTACATTCCCACCAACAGTGTATGAGGGTTCCCTTTTCTCTACATCCTCGCCAACATTTATTATTTTTGATCTTTTTGACAATAGCCATTCTGACTGGTGTGAGCTGATATCTCATTGTAGTTTCGACTTGCAGTTCTCTGATGATTAGCAACGTTGAGCATCTTTTCCTGGACCTGTTGACCATCTGTATGTCTTCTTTGGAAAAATGTCTATTCAAGTTTTCTGCCCATTTTTCAATCAGCTTGTATGTTTTTTAGATATTGGCTTGTATGAGCAATTTATATATTTTGGATATTAACCCCTTATCAGTCATGTCATTTCCAAATATTGTCTCCCATTCAGTAGGTTGTATTTTCATTTTGTTGATGGTTCCCTTTTCTGTGCAAAAGTTTTTGAGTTTAATTAGGTCCCATTTATTGATTGTTGCTTTTATTTCCTTTACTTTAGGATCAAAAAAGTATTGGTTCCATTTATGTCAAAGAGTGTTCTGCCTATGTTTCCCCCTAGGAGTTTTATAGTATATGGTCTTATATTTAGGTCTTTAGTCCATTTTGATTTTATTTTGGTATATGGTGTGAGAAAATGTTCTAATTTCATTCTTTTACATGTAGCTGTTCAGTTTTCCCAGCACCACTTATTGAAGAAACTGTCTTTTTTCCATTGTATATTCTTGCCTCCTTTGCTGTAGATTAATTGATCATTAGTGTGTGGGTTTATTTCTGGACTCTCTATCCTGTTCCATTGATCTATGTGTTTTTGTGCCAGTACCATACTGTTTTGATGACTGTAGCTTTGTAGTATAGTCTGAAGTCAGGGAGCCTGTTTCTTTCAGCTCCGTTTTTCTTTCTCAAGATTGTTTTGGCTATTCAGGGTCTTTGGTATTTCCATATAAATTTTAGAATTATTTGTTTTAGTTCTGTGAAGAATACCTTTGGTATTTTGATAAAGATTGTATTGAATCTGCCTTGGGTACTATGGTTTTTTTTTAACAATATTAATTTCTCTAATCCATGAACACAGTTTACCTTTCCATCTGTTTGTGTCATCTTCAATTTCTTTCATTAGTGTCTTATAGTTTCCTGAGTACAGTCTTTGATCTCCTTAGGTAGGTTTATTCCTAGCTATGTTATTCTTTTCAGTGTGATTGTAAATGGGATTGTTTCCTTAATTTGTCTTTCTGATAGTTCATTGTTAGGGTATAGAAGTGCAACAGATTTATGTATATGAATTTTGTATGCTGCAATGTTACCGAATTCATGGATGAGCTCTAGCAGTCTTTTGCTGGCATCTTTAGGATTTTCTATATGTAGTATCACGTCATCTGCAAACAGTGACAGTTTTATTTCTTTCTTTCCAATTTGAACTCCTATTATTTCTTTTTCTTGTCTTGTTGCTGTGGCTAGGACTTAGAATATTATGATGAATAAAAGTGATGAGAGTGGACATTGTTATCTTGCTCCCGATCTTAGAGGAGAAGCTTTCAGCTTTTCACCATTGAATATGATATTTGTGGGCTTATCATACATGGTCTTTATTTTGTTGAGGTATCCCTCTATACCCACTTTCTGGAGAGTTTTTATCACAAATGGATGTTGAATTTTGTCAAAAGCTTTTTTAGCATCTTTGGAGATGGTCATATGTTTTACATTCTGCAGTTTGTTACTGTGGTGTATCACCTTGGTTGATTTGCAGTTACTCAACTATCCTGGCATCCCTGGGATAAATCTCACTTGATCATGGTGTGTAATCCTTTTAATATATTGTTAGATTTGGCTTGCTAATATTTTGTTGAGGATTTTTTCATCTATGTTCATCAGTGATATTGGCCCGTAATTTTCTTTATTTGTGATATCTTCGTCTGGTTTTGCCTCATAGAATGAGTTCAGAAGCGTTCCTTCCTCTGCAACTTTTTGGAGTAGTTTGAAAAGGACAGGTGTTAACTCTTCTCTAAATGTTCAGTAGAATTCACCTGTGAAGCCATCTGGTCCTGGACTTTTGCTTGTTGGGAGTTCTTTTTTATTACTTATTCAATTTTATTACTGATGATATGTCTATTCATATTTTTTTGTTTCTCACTGGTTCAGTCTTGGGAGATTGTCCATTTCTAGGGACTTGTCCATTTCTTCTAGGTTGTCCGCTTTACTGGCATAACGTTGTTCATAGTAATCTCTTATGATCCTTTGCATTTCTGTGGCGTCTGTTGCACTTCTCTTCTTTTCATTTCTGACTTTATGGGTTTTGGTCCTCTCTCTTTTTTTCTTGATGAGTCTGGCTAAAGGTTTATCAAGTTTATTTATCTTTCCAAAGAACCAGCTCTTAGTTTCATTGATATTTTCTATTTTTTTTAGTCTTTATTTTATTTCTGCTCTGATCTTTATGATTTCTTTCCTTCAACTACCTTTGGGTTTTGTTTGTTCTTATTTTTATAGTTCCTTTAGGTATAAGTTTAGGTTGTTTATTTGAGGTTTGTCTTGTTTCCTGATGTGAGCTTGTATTGCTATAAACTTCCCTCTTAGAACCGCTTTTGCTGTGTCCCATAGATTTTAGATTACTATGTTTTTGTTTTCATTTGTATCAAGGTATTTTCTGATTTCCTGGTGGGTGGGGCTGTGTTAGTTAGTTAGTTGCTAGTTAGTTGCTTGGCCTGAGGAATTTCAGTATGGTGCCTATAGGCTGTTGGGCCAGGGCGGGGCTGGGTCCTGAAGCTCATAAGCTGGAAGGAGGATTCCACAATGGTGCCCACCAGCACCAGTGTCCACGTGGTAGAAGGAGCTCCCCAAATGGCTTCCACTAGTGTCTGTGTCGCCCGGGTGAGCTGCAGTTGTCTCTTGCTTCTCTGGGAAACTCTCCAAAGTCAGTAGATAGGTCCGACCAAAGAGTCTTTCCAATTACTGATTCTGCCCTGGGTTCCAGAGCATGTGAGATTTTGTGTGTGCCCTTTATAAGTGGAGTCTCTATTTCCTCCAGCCCTCTGGGACTCCCAAAAGTAAGCCTCACTGACCTTCAAATACAAATGCTCTGGAGGCTTGTCTTCCCAGGGCAGTACTTCCAGGCTGGGGAGCCTGATGTGGGGTTCAGACCCCTCACTCCTTGGGGAGAACCTCTGCAATTGTAATTATTCTCCCATTTGTGGGTCACCCATCTGGGATTATGGGTCTTGACTATACTGTGACTCCACCCCTCCTACCTGTCTTGTTGTGATTCCTTCTTTGTACCTTCTGTTGTAGAAGATATTTTCTGGGAGACTCTGTTTTTTTCATGGATAGTTTTCTGTAAATAGTTGTAATTTTGGTGTGCCCATGAGAGGAGGGGAGCTCAGAGTCTTCCTACTCTGCCATTTTGGGAGCGCCCACATCTCAGTCTGTACACCTTGTCTGGTGAGTTGTCTGTTCAGTCCTTCTGCCTATTTTTAAACTGTGTTGTCTGTTTTCTTATTGTTGAATTTTAAGTGTTCTCTGTATATTTTGGAAAAAGTCCTTTATCAGATATGTATGTTAATATTTTTTCTCAGTCTGTGACTTGTCTTCTCCTTGTCTTTACATTGTCTTTCACAGAGCAGAAGTTTTTAATTTTAATGAAGTTTAGCCTATTAGTTATTTCTTTCATGGATCATGTCTTTGGTATTGTATCTAAAAAATCATCCTCAAATCAAAGGCCACCTAGATTTTCTCCAATGTTATCTTCTAGAAGTTTTCTAGTTTTGCATTTTTTATTTTTTCGCAGTACGCGGGCCTCTCACTGTTGTGGCCTCTCCCGTTGCGGAGCACAGGCTCCAGACGCGCAGGCTCAGTGGCCATGGCTCACAGGCCCAGCCTCTCCACGGCATGTGGGATCTTCCCGGACCGGGGCACGAACCCGTGTCCCCTGCATCGGCAGGTGGACTCTCAACCACTGCGCCACCAAGGAAGCCCTCCAGTTTTGCATTTTAACTTTAGGTCTGTGATCCGTTTTGAGTTAATTTTTGTGAAGGGTATAAGGTCAACATCCAGATTCATATTTTTGCATGTGGAAATCCACTTATTCCAGCCCCATTTTTGAAAAGACTGTCCTTTTCCCATTGAACTGCCTTTATTCCTTTGTCAAAGATCAATCAACTCTATTTGTGTGGGTCTATTTCTGGGCTCTCTATTCTGCTCCATTGATCTATATTTGTCTGTTCTTTTGCCAATACAACACCATCTTGATTATTGGATCTTTATAGTGGGTCTTGAAGTTGGCTAGTCACTGTTCTTTGTTCTTCTTCATCAATATTGTATTGGTGCTTAGGCTCACCACTCTTACACAGCTCTTGTCTCCCTGGATTCTTAGTTAGTTCCACCTCTGTCTGTCTGGCTTAGCCTTAATCCAAGCCCTAATTAATAAGGGATACCCCACTTCCTGTCCAAAGACAATCCCTTCCCCTAAGTGCCTGAGTATTTCTCTTCCAGTTCTGGAAGGATGTTGTTTTGACACCAGTGTCTTTTTCCAATCATATCAAGCCCCCCTACTCTATGGATGCCTTTGCATATAGGTGGGTCTCCATTGTCTAAAAGGAAACACATTTTCATTGATTTTACTTCTCTGTCTGTGCCTGTGAACAAGCAAGGTCCCTGAGCTTAAGGAACCAACATTCTAGTTAGGGATTGGAGTCAGTAAACAAAAAACTAACAACATGCATCTGGCAGTAGTAAGGATCAGGAAGAAAAATTGCCATGGAAGGGCTATGCTACTGTACAGAGAGTAGTCAGGGAAAGCAGCATTTGAAGAGACACTCAAATCAACGAGGAAATAAGCCCAGTGGACATCTGGGGGCAAGTGCTCCAAGCAGAAGGAGCAGCAAGTACAAGAGCTCAGGGATGGGGACGTGCTGTGTGTACCCAGAGGTGAGCATGGAGGGCAGAGTGGCTGGAGTGGAGCGAGCAAGAGAAGTGTGGGGGGGGCAGCAGGGAGCCAGGCGGTGCAGGACCTTGTCGACCAGAACCAAGGCTTGGACTGTATTCTGGGTGTTGGAGAAAAGCCATTGCAGGGTTAGTGCAGAGGGGTGACATGATAAAACCTGTATTTTAAAAATATTGTTAAAGATATTGTTTAGGTAATAGCACACAGGAAGGCAAGGAAAAACAGGGAGACCTCTAAGGAGGTTATTATAAAGATTCAGGTGAGAGAGGATGCATTTTTAATCCCTTTTGCAGGCAGAGCCAATCAGATCTGTTGCTAGAGCGGAAGGGTGACTGAGGGGAGAAGAGTCAAGGCTGACTTGCAGGTTCTGGCCTGAGCCACCGGAAGGATGGAGTTTCCATCCACTGCAATGGGGCAGAGGAGGCGGTTGGCCTGGGATCGTCACGAGGTCATTTTGGATGGTGTTAATCTCATAGGAACGTTTCATCCAAGTGGAAAAAGCGTGAGAGGTTGGATACTTGAGCCTGCAGTTCAAGGAGAAGTCTGGGCTGGAGATGTAAACTTGGGTGTGGTCAGCATGGAGACAGCATTTAAGGCCGAATGCCAGTGGGGTCCCTGAGATGGAGAATCAAGTAGAGAAGAGCAGTGGGCCCAGGACTGAACCCTGTGGAATTTGGGGCAATGAAAGGAATCCAGCAGTGGAGACTGGGGGGAAAGGTGCCAGTTTCCGAGAAGAGCCAGGGAGAGTGGCATCCTGGAAGCAAACAGACATCTCAGGGAGAGAGTATGCCACTACCAGGGGCTCCTGAGTGGAGTAGGATGCGCGCTGATGACTTGCTATTGGAAGGGGCTACAAGGGTGACCTGGACAAGGGTGTTTCACCGGGGTGGGGGCAGTGCCGATGCACATTTGCTCCTCTCTGCAGCCTTTTAGGAGATGCCCTCTCTCCTCTTGATCCAGCAAGAGGCAGAACACAGGGGCAACTTTAGTGACATCTTTCTGTCTGACTGAGGAAATCATATTAGAGGTTGGAACCCTGCTCTGAATGGTTGGTGATTCCTAAAAGTGGTCACATTTGTCTTCAGTGGATTAGGACAAGTGGGGAGGGGACAGCGTTCCAGGCCTGAGAAACACAGCATACCGGGTCTGGGCACATGGAGGAAGGCGGCTCTTCTGTGGCACTGACGGAGGTGTTGGAGGGCAGGAGACGAGCCCACCTTCAGCAGACAGGCAGGGCTAGATGGTGAGGGCTATGGTGTCAGGCCATGGCGCTCATATTCCACCTGTAACAGCAGGAAATCATTGAGGGTTTGTACCCCATGATGGGAGGGTTAGACCTGTGCCCCACAGAGCTGGCTGCAGACCCCAGCGCAGGTGGGAGAGTGAGAGTTAGATGAACTCCAAAGTACAAAGTCTCTGAAAACACATATTTCACTGGAGTGTGGTTGAAGAGATTCTGCTCACCATGTCCCTGCAAGGGAGAGAAGAAAGGATACCTTTCCTAAACTTTGAGTGTGGACTGGGAAGAAAACACTATCATGTCACAGTCAGAGACCCTCAGTATGGCAGCGAGAACTGGAGCAAAGCTGGGAGGGATGCAGGCCTGCAGAGCTGTAGAACTGCTCCTCCTCAGGTAGACGTTAAAGGTGTGGGAACTCGTGACATCACAGCCCCGGTGGGTGCATTTAATGTAAACAGCCTCCCTCAGCTCTCACAAGGTAAGTATCATATGACCATTTAACAGATGGGGAGACCGGGGTTGTGACAACTGCACAAGGTGTTTAGCACCACATAACTTGTAAAAAGCGAAGCAGAGTCTCTTTGAAGCTTACAAGGAGGTTGAATTCTCCCACTAAGTTTTAAGTCTTGGATTTTAAATGGATGGTAATCCATCCTCCTTCTTTTGGCATTAGGGCCTATTATAATAGAAGACCTGTGAGACTTTCAGAGGTTAAAGGGCAATGTTTGCTTCAGGTCTTCCCACAGGTACCAATCCACCAGGAATTCTCCCTGGTACTGAAAAGTCCCAGCCCCAACTCTACCTGACCTTGTTTGAACTTGTCCAATTGGGACTAAAGCAATTATATCCCAATCGTCACCTTTACTTGTGTTCATCCCATCTTGTCTGTACAGTTTCCACATAAATCCTGTTTACAGTCATCGCCACTCAAACCCAGTCTACCTTGTCTATCCCAGTATCCATCATTTTCCTACCCTCTGACCAGCTAACTCGGTCTGTGTGAGAAAAAAACAAAAAGAAAATTACTGGGGACATTGGAACTTCACTAGAAGGTTGCTATTTGGACGGTGAATTTCAAGTGCCCATTTAAATAAGAGATTTAGCATCACTTGTTATTTTTTACATTTAACTCCTATTAAAAATAGAAATACCTTTCATTTCATCTTTTGTTCTATATTATTCCATATTGGAAGCTGAAACTTTGAATTATTTAATTTTATTCAATTTATATCCATTCTTAATTTCCTTACCTCTGTAGAAAGGGCTAAAAATTGAAAAGAAAAGAAAGGATTTAATTGTCAGATAGAAAGACCAGTGGAGTAAGCACACAAGCAGGAAGTTAATGTAGAAAAGTAGAAAGGAGTGGGCAAACACCGACAAGGTGGACATGGGAGTGGGTTGTTTGATAAACAGTCCCGAGGGCCAATAAAGTTAGTTTTACACCACACTGAAGTACACGCATTACTAGTCAGATGAACTACAGACACACCTTCGTACTTGCATTGCCTTCTCTCACTTTCTCCTGACACCAGTTCATTCATTTCATATCATCAACCTGGGTTGCTCCTGGCTTTCAAGTTAACTAGCAGTTGGAACTTGACAAGTCACTTAACTCTTCTGTCCTAATTCCCTCTTCTCTAAAATGAATGGGGTGTAATTAGATGGACTCTCTTCCACCACTCCTGGTTCTCAAACAGTGTTTCTTCAGACTCTTTAAACTGACCTATCAACAGCCAGTTAAAGGTCTGTAGAGCACTGATTCTATGACACTTTAGTACTGAGCGTGAGATGTCTCTAAACCAATAGTCTTGCCGTGCTCTGATGCTTTCCTTCTGTGCTTCTGG
Organism: Hyperoodon ampullatus; assembly: GCF_949752795.1. Lineage (NCBI taxonomy): Eukaryota > Metazoa > Chordata > Mammalia > Artiodactyla > Ziphiidae > Hyperoodon > Hyperoodon ampullatus. The sequence goes on along the minus strand of NC_136925.1, from coordinate 86,353,820 downwards.
GAAAGAAATCTTCCTTCTTGAAAAGAATCTTCTTCTCTTCTATGATCAATGCCCATCACTCCTCTAGAAACCAGGCTTAAAACAGAATTATCAAACTACTAAAAAGCCTCAGTCTGAAAAGGTGACCTCTTTTTTATTGTACACATAGCTGTGTCTTAACATTATTCATTCATTCTGTAGAAATGGTATGAATGTGTAAAACTGTGCCACATTACATGCTATGGTAGAGGATAAAAATCTAAACTATCTGTTCCTGACCTTTAAAAAGAATATACCCTAGTAGGACTGATAGGACACACATTAAAAAAATCATAGTTAAGTTATGACTGTGATGGTAACTTACATTATATTCTGTAACAGCCCCCTGGGTCTGTGCAGCTGGACGGTTATGATAAGATGCTCTCCTGTAGAGTTTTCTTATCTCCAGTTAAGCAGTTACTCACCAAGCCCTTGCTAACTGAATACATTATTTCAGATTGCCAGGTAGCCATAAAATGGTTACTGCCTTCAAGGACTACATAATTTTGTAGAGTATGTAAGTCATTTACTCATCAATTTATAAGGCAAGAAAGTGTGTGTGAAACATCAGAGAGTATTACAAAGTAGGTGTTAAAAACCTGCAGTAACATGAAAATAACAGACTAAAATCTATATTTATATAGATCATTTTGTTCTTTTCTTTGTATTCAGCAGCATTTTAAAACTGTGCTTAATTTACTTTGGAAATTTGACTACATGATTTACTGTTCCACACAACGGGTATCAATTAGGTCATGAGGCATCTGTAGATGTCACTGGGCACACAGTAAGATGTGGTTCTTGATGTTCTTCTGAATAGGCGTCTTAGTTTCAGAATTAGTTTATGATGGATACTACGTTATATGTGGACCCAGGGGAAATATGATGGATTGAGTTAGCAGAGTTCCAAGTTCCACAGGAAATGACAGAGGAGGGTTGGGTAATTGAGTCCAGTGTTCATCTCTGAAAGGTCAAATGAAACACAGTGAAACCATATTGATCTTTAACTTTGAGTGTAACGCTTGTACACATCAGAGCTACCACTGGGCTCAATCTATTTTTTTGGGCAGTTTGTAATACACTTAATCAGATTTCCCACACCTTGTCCCCACTCTGGACCCTCTGACTAGGTTATAGAGTGATTTTCAGTTAGGGTGACCAAATAAATTTCTGTGACTTGAGATGAGATAAGGTGGTGTGTCTATGGCAATGCCTGTGAGGCAGACTTAAATTAGTAATATGATTTCTCTGAAGCAATAAATCAAATTCATGGGGAGGATGACAGTAAAATCTCAGAGGACAATTAACTTGTCAGTGATTCACATGACTTAGTCCTTTTACTGAGCTATATGCTAACTTCGTGATTAAATTTTGAATTATTAAGAAACTTTTGATTTAAGGACTTCAAGGTGAACATACTTTAATTAGAACTTTCAGATTACACTTAGTTTAGACAGCAGATCAACTACCTTTATTCCCATATTCTTGCATATTTCTCCCTTCTGTGGACTTTTTTGCTCTTAATTTGGGACAATGTATTATTGTCTATGGCTGATGGAACAAATAACCAACAATGTAGTGGACTAAGATGATGCGAACTTATTATCTTACAGTTCTGTGAATTAACAAGTTCAGCGCCGGTCCCATTGGGCTAAATCAAGGTGTTAGGAGGCCTCTTCCTCCATCTTCAAAGCCCGCAACATCTGGTCGAGTTTGTCTCATGGAATATCACCCTGACCTCCTCTTCCATAGTCAAGTCTCCCACTGTCACTCCTTCTATCTTTGCCTTCCACTCTTAAGGTCCCCTGTGATTACATTGCGCCCACCTGATAAATCCAGGATGACGTCCCCATCTCAAGATCTGTAACTTAATTACATCTTCAGAGGCCCTTTTGCAACATAAGGTAACATTCACAGTTTCCGGAAATTAGGACATGGACTTCATTTGGGGGGGGGGTCCTTATTCTGCTGGCCATTAGTTCTCACCTTAATGTCATGGTTAGTGTGTGTGTACTTCACCTTCTCTACTACATAAACTCCTGAAGGGATAATAATGTTATTGTCTTTGCATCTCTGTGAATTCTTTTTGGTTCCTTCTGCACTGATACCCAGTCTTGGGGCTGAATGCACCAAATAAGGAATAGCAAAGCATCACCCAGAGTTGAACCTGCCCATGGTCAGACACCAAACAAATACAGAAAGTTAAACAACAAGCAAATGCTAAGTAGAGCACAGTCAGTGTCAGACATTATATTAAATACAGCAGAAGAGTTGAGAGTCAGAGACCTCCGGCAAATTCAGACCAACAGACGACACCAATGCAGGAAGGTGAAGCTCAGTACTGTGCCTGGTGTGCGTAACCTCAGTAGTTATTTATTATGAGGATTTGATGATTGTGAAGAGCGCAGAGATGGTCTGAATAAATTCTCATAGATGATGCTGTCCTCTGGCGTGGACTTTGTGAAACACCAGGGATCTGCCTTCCTGGGCTTGTCAATTTGCTCTCCATCCTCCTGAGAACCCAGTGTCGGATGGCATTTGTTGGGCATCTGCAGAACTGTGCTATTTTACTTTACCATTTTCCACTTTTAACTTTCACAGGCTTTCTTTTTTTTTTTTCTGTAACACAGGCTCTAATGTATTATCTGGAAAATGCAGCATTTCAAAGTAATCACATTAGGGGGTTATTAACTGTTCTCTTATGATATACCCCTTTTGGTTTGGTATGAAGATAATTGTTACAAACTCATTTTTGTCACTTTACTAGATTCAGCATCTCTATTATTTTCCATATTGGGATTCATTAAGCATGAAACTTCAATTACGTTTTGAAAGAAAATGACTGGCCTTTCTGAATATTAAAGACTATTTTATTGCATTTTCACCCTGAATGTTGAGGCAAAAGAAATTTACTAGACATTATTATTTTTATTATTTGTCATTGTTTTGGCTTTTTTTTTTTTTTTTTGCTTTATCACAAATTTAATCAGTTATATGTATACATATGTTCCCATATCCCCTCCCTTTTGCGTCTCCCTCCCACCCTCCCTATCCCACCCCTCCAGGCGGTCACAAAGCACCGAGCTGATCTCCCTGTGCTATGCGGCTGCTTCCCACTAGCTATCTACCTTACGTTTGGTAGTGTATATATGTCCATGCCGCTCTTTCACTTTGTCACAGCTTACCCTTCCCCCTCCCCATATCCTCAAGTCCATTCTCTAGTAGGTCTGTGTCTTTATTCCTGTCTTACCCCTATGTTCTTCATGACCTTTTTTTTTTCTTAAATTCCATATATATGTGTCAGCATACAGTATTTGTCTTTCTCTTTCTGACTTACTTCACTCTGTATGACAGACTCTAGGTCCATCCACCTCATTACAAATAGTTCAATTTCATTTCTTTTTATGGCTGAGTAATATTCCATTGTATGTATGTGCCACATCTTCTTTGTACAAGGCTTTTTTTCTTCTCCTTTGAGATTATAGTGAACATGGTCACACCACAAGTAAAGTGAGAAGTAGGACAGAGAACTCTCTGAAGGCTGGTTTGGTCATCTGAGAGCAGTAAAATTGGAATGCTCGGAATAAGATTGTTTTTCTGTTTTTGTTTTTGTATTATTTGTCAAATTTCAGTTTCCTTAGACAAACTCAAGGCACTTTGCAATTGAATTCAAACTTGTACCACTTAGAGATACAAATGTGAATAATCTGAGAAGGGAAAAATTGAATATAAGGAGAGGACATAAAAGGCAATAAAACATTCAGACTTGAGGCAAGACAGGCATCTGTCCTGAGAAAGGGAACTTATTCCAAGTAGCCTGGACTCTCTTATACAAGATAAATTTAAAATTCCAAATCCTTTCTGTGTAACAGCTGCTTTGATGTATTTGAATAACAACATCTGTGTTATCTTTGCTTTGGCGTTGGTTGATTGATTGTCTTTCCCCATGCAAAAACTGAGATTTTCCTGGCTTTTGAGTGCCGAGTAATTTTGGATTGTATCCTGCATAATGCTTCCCATGTCTTGGGCCAATGGGAGGATAGAAAGAGAAAAGGGCAGTGGTAGTCTGCCCCAGTCTCGGATCACAGCTCCATGGTGGGTAGAGGTGGTGAGCAGCTGTAGAGGACTTTCCCCTGAGCTGACGGCACGGTTGAGGGCAGATCATTTAGAAGAATGGAGACCTAGAGAGTCTTGTAGACTGAAAAGAATGAGCCAGAGGAAGAGAGGTGTTGACATGAGAGGGAGAGGATTATAGAAGGAGCAGTTTCAGAAGAGGTGGTAGAGAGGTTCTGGAATAATTTGAAGTTCCACACATTCACCATGATATGTTTCTCTTATTTCCTTTGCTCGTGTTTTACCTTCTCTATAAAATAGACTCTTCCTCTTTGCTCTGCCAGATCCCACTCACCTCCAGGAAGTTGTCCCTGAACACCTCCTCCCCCAGCCCTGAAGAGGGTAGGTGTCCTTCCCAGGTGTGCCCTTTAATAGAACGCTTCTCTGTCTTTGAACTCACCAGAGCAGTTTATAGTTGTCTGTCTGTGTTCCTGTATGCCCCACTTACCTGTGAGCCCCCTGTGGGCAAGAATCATGTCTTATTCAGTTGTATGTCAACATCATTCTTTCTCTCTCTCCATATGTGTATATATATATATATATATATATATATATATATATATATATATATATATACATATGTAGAGCACACATTTAAATTTTTCCAAAGTATAAAAAGGCTAAAAATTAGGAAAATTTGAGAACAGCCACACAAAGTCTCTCTGCTTCTGTCTTCTCCTGGTGAATTACAGTGACGTCCAAATAGATCCAACAAGTTCAGAAGTTGGTACAGTCATTGGCCATTTTTGCTCATTTCTGTGAAGTCAAGCTACTGCAGTAAAATATACAAGGCAAATGAACGTTTATAAATATAATAGAATTGCTTTCACTCTAACTCCTTACAAAACAGGAATTTTTTTACGTACATATAATAATTATTAGCAGTAATTGACCTTAACAATGGCATTACTCACTTTAACTTTTGTGAACTCTCTCAAGTTCACATATATATATGTTTGTTGACTGAATACAAGAGCAGATCTTGTAGGTGTGAGACTATATGAAGTAGAAGGTGAGATGGTTGTGGTGAATTGAGAATGTGGTGAGTTCTGAATGCTGGGGTTGATGTTTCCTCAAGTGCTTATAAGGTCTTCCAAGGCAGTATATTGGAGGATCAAGATGAAGGTCACATGAGTTCTTAAAAATCATTTATTCAGAGTTAGAGCATTCGATGATTCATTAATGGGTAAGTGAAATGATGCTGAGGGCCAGAAAGATGTCAGCAAAAAGGGTGGAGTGGAAAAGTGCAAGGAGGGCCCTGACCTCATCCTGGAGGTTGGTGGGAACATGGCAGGACATTGTGGGGAGCGTCACAGATGATGAAGAGAATGGAAGAGGTGTGGTTAGAAGGAAAGATCAGAATGCTATACGAGAGGTTATGTGGAGTGAGCGTGCTGTGGAACGGCCCTGTTAAGCTTTTCATCCTTTAAGAGACCAGCAGGGCATGATGTATGCCCCGTGACTGTGTGTGGACTGGTGCAGGGCATAGACAGCAGTGGATTGGAAGGTGGCAAATGGTCCTTTCTCAGCAAATCAGAGAAGGAAGGGGAAGTGGGAGAAGCAGCTTGCTGTGGCCACTTGGGAAGGTAGGAGGTGAAAGACACCTGCAAGACAGGAACCCATACTGCATCATGACAGTTGAAAGTGAATTCAGATCTGCTAGGGGCCCAGGGATGTGCCCAGTGGCTTTAGAGGCAGCCCAAAAGTCCATCAACAGGAGGATGGAGGAATAAAAATTGTTTTATTTGCAAAGTGGAACGTTAGACAGAAGTGAAAATGGCTATGTCATCTACACTCTATAAAGTGGATGAATCTTAGAAACAGAATGCTAAGTGAAAACTGGCATATTGTGAATATGGTGACATTGTTGAAACCCCAAACCAAGCAAAGCTAAACAATGGATCATTCAAGAAGTACATACATATGTGATAAAAATGGTTTTTATTTCAAAAAAAAAATTATTTATTTATTTCGTCTGGGCCAGGTCTTAGCTGTGGCATGTGGGATCTAGTTACCCGACTAGGGATCGAACCCAGGCCCCCTGCATTGGGAGTGTGGAGTCTTACCTACTGGACCACCAGGGGAGTCCCAAAATGCTTTCTTTAAAAGGAGGTAATGATTAACCCAAATTTCAGAAAATGAGGCCCTCTGGGGAGAAGTTGGGGATAGAGCAGGGAGAAGCAGGCTAGCGCGGCGATGAGAAACCTTGTTCCCATTCTGTGTTTGATGACTGACTCACAGTGGTCCGTTTATTCTCAGGCTTCATAACTTACCACTGTGCTTTATACAGATATTCTTTTGTGTGCATTAAATATTAAATAACAATACATGCAAATGCCCCGGGGGAAGAGACCCTTGCCATCTTATCCATCTTCTGAGTGGTTTTGCACGTCTGGAACTTTCCCTAGACTAGGGATGATAACAGGAGAGCACCTACCTGTATTGAACAGAAAGTTCACCAGATTTACGTTCTTGCTTAGAATGACTCAGAATCATAGTTTATCCTTCCTAGAGGTACACTGCCGTTGATCGCAAAGATGAGGCTCTGGCTCTATTCTCATGGGTTAAATCAGGGGTTCCCAACCCCTGTTAGGGACCGGGCCTCACATATAATTAATTTTGTTATATGCATCCTTAAGTGGAGGGAAAAATCTTACTGGAGAAACAGCCAGGAGACCTAAGTCCTGCTGCTGATTTGAACAAACCTTAGGTAGTTGTTCACCCTCTCTGAACCTCAGTTTCCCTGTCTCTAAATGGAATGATACCTGCCCTGCTGACCCCCCTCCACTCTGCTGACTTGCCTGTGAGTCTCAGGGATCAGGGACACGGCCTCCTAAACGTTTTCAGAGCTGAATACAAGTCCCTCGTGGGATGGAAAGGAAGGAGGGAGGGAAGGAGAGGGAAGAGGAAGGAGGGAGGAGAGCAGTTCAACCACAGACCGTGAAGCATAGTGCATGGAAAGGCTTTGAGAACTTGAGGGAGTTCACAAAAGTTAATTTAAAGTAAGTAATGCCATTGTTAAGGTCAATTACTGCTAATAATTATTATATGTATATAAAAATTCCCTCTTTTGTAAGGAGAGTGAAAGCAAGTCTTCTATATTTATAAACATTCATTTGCCTTGTATATTTTACTGCAGCAGTTTGAATTCATAGAAATGAGCAAAAATGGCCAGTGACTGTACCAACTTCTGAACTTGTTGGATCTATTTGGACATCACTATAATCCACCAGGAGAAAGAGGGAAGCAGAGAGACTTCGTATGGATGTTCTCAAATTTTCTTACTTTTTAGCCATTTTATACTTTAGAAAAATTTAAATGTGTGTTATACATATGCATAATTAGTAAGAAAAAGCTACTTGGTTTATAAAATTAACAGGAATCATTCTAAAAATGAGCTTATTTTAATTAGTGTCGATTTCACAGCTACAAAACTTTGATGAGAAACAGTTTGAGTATCTTCCTCTCATCAAGTAGAATGTTTTGAAAATAGTTAATAAATAAAAGCACCTCAATACTCTTGGCAAATCTCTCTGATTTCTTCTCAAATATACCAATGTGGTAAAATTATTTGAAGACATTGGCAATGTGAAAGCTGATTAAATTTATTATTCAAGTGAATTTTATAAGAATATGAAACCATCCCTTTCTGGAAGTAATACTAATATTGGCCATTTTTTTCTTGCTGAAAATTAAGTATAAGTCTTAAAATCTAATACTAGTTGAAAGTTGAATATGAATTAATTTTGTATTTTTGCTAACTATGAGCTTTACAGGCATACTTTAATAACTAACTTTAAAAGATAAACCAAAATGCTTAAAATTGCTTCAACAAAATGATTTGTTTTCAATCAGTTTCATTCTTTCTATTAATCAGTAGCAGAGTAATAAAATACGGGCAGTCAACATTAGGACTTTTTTCTAATATCTCCAAAGTAAGATTTTATTTTCCCCTTAAAGGTGCAAACAGTATGTTACTTTTTCCTCAAGGAATTAGGTTTCACGTCTTCAGAGTAGTGGGTACGTTTCATGAACAGGGGAGGTGGTGAGTCACAGGAAGCAGGCTTGTTTGCAGGTGATGATCTTATAAAAGTTCATAAACAGCAAATATTCTTCCTGTTGCCAAAATAATGGATGATTTAAAAGTCAGGTGTTAAATGGTTGCTAAGGAAGTGGTGACGATGGATGGTGTTGTGCCGCCAAAGTGGTTGTTATGACCACTCTACATGTTAGGAAAACGTCAGCTGTTCTGCAGAGGTTGGAGTTCTACCTGGCATCCTCTCCACGGCAGTGATTACCATTCTTGTTGTAGCAAGAAGCCAATTCTGAAATGGTTTTGAATGGTTTGCTTTGGTTTTCCCCATTGACGGTGTAGTTGATAATATTACTGAGATAGATAAACTAGAAAAAACTTTCCACTTGGCCTGCTGGAAGTATTCACATTTGTATTTAGTAGAATGTGGATTGTTTCCAAAGACCACCAATAAGCAACATCAGCTTCCACGTCATTCAGCCTAACACCATTTCACAGGCTGCTTGTGGTTTGTCTTAATTTTTCTTTTCTAAATAATGATATGGAAAGGGGCCAAAAGTAAAGTTCCTAACCCCTGACTGTCCTCAAAATCATGGCCATTCTGTGTCATACCCAAAGAGGGTTCTTTCGTGCTTATTTTTTTTTAGAAAAATTAAAGCAACAAAAAACTAAAAAAAGAAAATTAAAGAAAGTAATAAAACAGAGCCGTATTTCAGCCATCCAGAATTGTGAGTTATAATTTTGTCACATTAGTCCTAAGTAATGATCTTTTCCTTTCAAATAAAGAAAAAAGAAACAATCTTTTTCTTTCAAGTAAAGGAAAGATTATCAGTAACATTGCAATTTATTTCTTTTTTAAAAATTTATTTATTTTATTTTTGGCTGTGTTGGGTCTTCGTTGCTGCACGCGGGCTTGTCTCTCGTTGCGGCGAGTGGGGCTACTCTTCATTGCGGTGCACGGGCTTCTCATTGCGGTGGCTTCTCTTGTTGGGGAGCACGGGCTCTAGGTGCTCAGGCTTCAGTAGTTGTGGCACGCAGGCTCAGTAGTTGTGGCTCACGGGCTTAGTTGCTCCATGGCATGTGGGATCTTCCTGGATCACAGCTCGAACCCGTGTCCCCTGCATTGGCAGGTGGCTTCTCAACCACTGTGCCACCAGGGAAGCCCGGAATTTCTTTCTGATCCTGAGGCCCAGCTCTCTCCTGACTCTCCAGAGCAATGACTATTAGGAATTTGGTCTATTATTTTCCAGGCCATTCTATTAAACTGTTACATACATATTCAAGAACATATATTATGTAGTCATTCTATGTGTTTTAAAAATACACCTAAAAATGCATATTTATTTCTATGTGTCCCTGCAATTTGCTTTCTCCCCTCAGCATTCTCTTAAAAGAGATATTTCTAATTTCTATTGTTGCAAATCTATTCCTAAGTATCTTGCTATTTAATAGTTATTTTTAGAGTGAAATTGAGATGAAAAGAAAGCACAAAATTAAAGATAATCACGTCCATGTCACATCCATCTACCTTCATACTTGAAGTTCTTTCACTTTACATTGACTTTTTACTTTACTTTTTTCTTTCTATCTGGCTTTCAGAGGGAGAGAGTGTTTAAATTTAAAAGGTCTCCATTTATTGGGGGTTCTTGAAGAGATTGGTTACATGTAAGTGAATTTCTCAGACAATTGAAATGCCAGATCTTTTTTTGATGGTAGTCTTTCTGAAATAATGTCTTAAACAATCTCAGCCTTAAAAATAAAAACAAAAAACAAATGTAAAACCCCCGAAACATGTTGAACTTGCTTGCTGAATCATATGATTTAAGATTTTCCAGGGTTGAGGGCTGTTTTTCCCTGTTGCGCTAATGGCCCCATGTGATTTTTTTCTTATATCTAGATTTTATGGTGTTTCTGTCCGTTTACTTATTGTCACACTGACAAACTCACTTTTTGCTCTCATCCTTGGTTAAGATTCTGGAAACCCTCTCCTTCCTTCTCTTTTCTGCTTCTTAATAGGCCATTACTTGGAAATTTTGACCATAAACTATTAAACCAAAACTAGCCTTCTATCAGTGGGGAACTCATTTCATGCCTAAATTTGAGTCAGGGGCCTCTTTTCTTTCTTATTTTTGGTTCTTGGCTGTGTCCTGGTCAAAATTACAAAGTTGAAGATCTGAACTTTTCTCTGTAGGAAGAAAAAATAAATATTTGAAAATTAGAAGTGTTTTCTGTTTTTTAAGCTAATACTTCTACTTGAGAATATGAAAAAAGTAATGAAGCAATAGGGAACAAGTTGTCATCGCAAAATATAAGAACAGCTTTTCAAATATTGTCTCTCCTAGCAACGCGAGGCAAACTTTATGCTGAACATTATTTCGACGTGGAAACTTCTAAGAGGACTCGTAATGTCAACATGCATTTCTCAAATAAGTAAAAAAGAAATATTTTCAAGAAAAAAAAAATGATTATTTCTTCTGCCAAGGATGGAAGAGACCAGTTATGCATGTGCATATTTTGAAAATAATAATTTGCGTTATTTGAGTAGAAATAAGTAAAAGCTCATTAACTTGAACCTGAAGTAATAAAAAACGAAAATTCAGAGGGATGCGTGCTTTCACAGATCATTTTGCCTATTAAAAAGTGATTTGGCCCAGGGAAATGATAAAAATGAGTTTGTTGAAAGAATCACTTTTCTAGGGATGACGAACTCGCTTTACTGATTTCTGTGAAAATGATGGTTGGTTCACAGGCAAGTCCGGGAATGTGTGTGCTTTGCAGGGCTGGGGGCTGTGCGTCCAAGTCACAGTGCATGCTTCCGAATGTCCCAGCACTGCCACTTCTGAAATAGTCTGTCCTTCAGACTTTTCACTCTGGCCAGGTCTTTGCTCCTTGCGCTCCCTCCTCCCACCCCACCCCCCGTTTGTTTTCCCAACTAGACTCATTTGGAGAGTAAAGTACTAATTAATATTGCAATAAGAAGTGGTCATAATCACTAGATCATAGAGTTAGAAAGGGACCCTAGAGGTCACCCAGCCTCCCATGTTTATAGATGAGGTGGTGAGACCCGGTGAAGGAAAGCAGCCCTGCGAGGTCCAGCTGCTCACCACGCAAAGCGGGTCCCCATCAGGCAAGGACCAGCGTTTCAGAAGGACTGAATGGAAACTGGCAGAGGAGGGTCCCGGATGTTGTGGTGAGAACTTCGGATGTGATGCGATGTGATGTTAAAATAGTTACTAGGAAGCCGCAGGGTTTTGAAAGAGGACTTAAAGGTTAAAGCGTTGGGTTTCTTCCTTCTCTTTCTTAGGGCTTTACTATAGGAGAAAGATGGATATGAAAATGTTGAGGAACATTAAAGGAGCATTTAGTCTAATTATGCTGCATAATAACCAAAGTGCATCCTATTTGAACATGAAAAATAATCCCTATAAAATAGTTGGTAGTTTCCTTGTCAGACTTTTTCAAATCACACAATGCTTTATTCTTTGTGTTGTCAATGGGACTAAAAGCAGTTTGTATTTGTTTAAATAAGATATTATCAGAGTTAAACATCATTTCAGTTTCCCAGAAATATGAATATTTAAGGTGGATCTTTTAAAGAAGTATTTTCAAACACAACAGAATATATATGGTGGCGTGAATGTTAAACTTCTGGTGGGAGAGCAAGGCGACTTCTGAAAATAAACCCAGCAGCCCTCCCCTGACGTCAGTCAGGACCCACCAGCTGCGTTCCCAGCGGGTGCTCCAGCCCCAGTCCCTCGGCCAGTCAGATGGACGCAGTCCACAGTCCAGTTCCACAACAGTTGACCAAGTGTGGCTGTCGTTAGGTCCCTCGTGCTGTTCTAGTGCAGGCAAGGTTACACAGTCCACGAACTTCCCAGGACTGCCACCAGCTTACAACCTAGGGCCTAATGAGGTAGGAGACAGAAGCAGGGCTTAAAAATTTTTCCTCTTGCTTTGTTTGCTTCTTTTCTTTCTTCCTTCCTTTCTTTTTGTTTAACTGGAGATTTGATAGAGGTGAGATCAGAATCTTGAAATTATATTTTTTGCCATTGTCATAAATGTATTATTTGTTTTATTTACAGAATTCTTGAGGAACATAAGCTTTGAGGGAATAAGTTTTATTTCCTGTTTATTTCATGGGAGTGAGCAGAAATCTCTTTCAGGTCACTTCACCCGTATCAGAATCTGGTTGTTGGATCTGTGAAATTGGGGTTATGCTGATGAGTCTGGAAGCATTAAAAGTGCGGGTTATACTGGAACCACTCACAAACCTGTGGGGCTAATAGGAAAATGGAGCTGTGCGAACACTAACGGCTGTGAGAGGCTTTGCAGTGTGGTTTAGCAGTCGGTGTCCTGTGTGATTAGGTGCAGCCCTGCCAGAACTGGTTCCTGAGCCCCCGGGGCTCTGCAGACACAACAGAATGAAGCTGGTTCAGCTCCCACGGATTTTTATACTCTCTTATTCCATAGCGGCCCCCTAGAGGCTCTCGGACTCTCCTCGCCATTAAATAAATACAGAGGCTGCAAATATCTGGGGCCCTGTCATTCAGCCACAGATTGTACTGGGCACGACAGGTAAAAACATTAGCACAACAGGAGCCCTGCCCTGGACAACTCAATCTATCCATCCAATTCTACCAACTGCAGTGAGTCACGTTAGAAGCATGGTCTTTGGGAAAAGAATGAGGGTGTGTCTGGCAGGGAACGGGGACTGCAGGCCAGAGGGACGACAGCAGGGTGAAAGGGGAGGAAATTCTAGGCAGAGGCATGGACTGGGCCCGTTAGCAGCAGCGCTGGGGGCGCCCACCCGGAAAGGACCAGCCAGGGGTCCCCGTGCCCTGCTCCTGAGCTTTGCACTGTCTCCTGTGGGTGACGTCATGACATCACGTGGTTAGAGGATGCAGTGACACACCTGTGTGTTAGAGCCCGCACTGTGCGGGGACACGGACGATGGTGCGGAGTCCAGCTTGAAGGCTAATAGATACTTTTAGAGCAGAGGTGATGAGACCCAAGCCCGAGAGAACACCCCTCGTGCCCACTCCCGGGAGCGTGGGCTGTGTGTTGTATGAACAGGAGGGGAAGTAGGCGGCCAAAGTGACTCAATTGTTTCTAGGGTGGAAATTCAGGGCACATCTTCAAGCTTGCGAAACTTACCTAACTTCTTGAAATAAAAGACTGCCTATTATATATGACTATCTGCACAGAGAACATTCTGGAACGATAAAGGGGGAAAGTTTTTTTTAAATAAGCAACTATTTTTTAAAAAATTATTTATTTTATTTTGATTTTTGGCTGTGTTGGGTCTTTGTTTCTGTGTGAGGGCTTTCTCTAGTTGTGACGAGCGGGGGCCACTCTTCATCGCAGTGCGCGGGCCTCTCACTATCGCGGCCTCTCGTTGCGGAGCACAGGCTCCAGACACGCAGGCTCAGTAGTTGTGGCTTATGGTCCTAGTAGCTCCGCAGCATGTGGGATCTTCCCAGACCAGGGCTCGAACCCGGGTCCCCTGCATTGGCAGGCAGATTCTCAACCACTGCGCCACCAGGAAAGCCTGAAAATATTGTTTTATCTAGGCAGTGGATATGGAGATTGGGGGTTGACAGGGAGACTGGCATTTCCCATTTAACACCTTTCTGCATGTTTGCTTTCTACATTTCAGAGCATATTATTTGACAGTTCTTAAGTCCCTGAGCGCTGCCTGTGGACCCTCACTGGACTCTGTTCTAGTCCTGAGAAGAAAGGACCTACCTTTTTTTTTTTAATGCTTCTGCATTGGGTTGCCTTTGTTTGTTTGTTTTCATTTGGTAATATTTCTACTGCAATGTTCACTCCTCTATGTGTTACTCAGGAATAGAAATGGAGACTAGGATCTTACCAGGACTCTTCTTTTAAAAAATTGACATATAATTTACATATAATGTATTAGTTTCAGGTGCACAACATAACATAATGGTTCAATAGCCAGGACTCCTTTTTGAGTAAAGAAGTTGTTTTCTTTAGATGTTAATATATCTGTCAATATTTTCTGGAATTATATTCTAAGAAAAAATCAAAATCACATAGTAGATTAAGGATGATCTCTTTATCTACAAGGAATTATGTCTGTAGAGTTCCTTCCAATCCTCAAGATAACATGTTGCATAAATAATTTATTATGCTTGTTTTATACACACAAATCCACGAAGACTGAAGTGTTAAGTAAGTGAGCAAGATAGTTCTTAGAACACAGTACTGAGGCCCCTTTCTCTTCTCTGGCCCGTGTTATAAAATGCTTTATACTCTTTGTCTAGGTAGCAGACACTGTACTGTTTCTTTGCTCACAGATGAACTTGCTAATGTTCTACATTTCTATCTGAATGTGACTATGTGCTTTCCAAGATTTTCACAGGGTATAAAAAAAAACTATTAGCAATTAAACTTTTGCTTAATTTTAGTTACATGCTTGGCAGCGTATAGGATATACTCAGCCAGAAGTCTGCATATATATATTCTTTTCTTTGGCAGAGAGAGAGGAAGTGAGTCTCGAGAGATGCATCACTCTTTAAATTAACCAATACAGAGTACCACAGGAGCTAGATCTCAACGTTTTCCCTTTTCTGAAATAGGTTACAATTTCAGGAGACAGTCTCATCTACTCTAAAATGTATTTGTTTTTTTAAGCAGATTATAGCTACCAGATGATAAACTTGTGGCATTGGCAGGGCAGCCACCAACTACCTGTGGTTATTTAAATTTAACTTAACTAAAATTAGAGAACATTAAACATTTAATTCCTCAGCCAGCCTAGCCACACTTCAAGCACTGAACAGCCACAGACAGCCATTGTCTGGGACAGCACAGATATAGAATATTCCAGCATCTCTGAAAGTTCTATTGGACAGCATTAATCTAGAGTAAACATATGTCATAAACGGAGTCAAAAATGGAAACGTTTCTGTAATAATTTGTGTAACGAAGGAAAAGATGTAGTTTCATGTATATTCTTTTTTTTAATTTTTAAGATTTTATTTTTGGCTGCGTTGGGTCTTTTGTTGCTGTGTGTGGGCTTTCTCTAGTTGCGGCAAGTAGGGGTTACTCTTCGTTGTGGTGCACGGGCTTCTCATTGTGGTGGCTTCTCCTATTGTGGAGCATGGGCTCTAGGCGTGCAGTCTTCAGTAGTTGCAGCACATGGGCTCAATAGTTGTGGCTCGTGGGCTCTAGAGTGCAGGCTCAGTAATTGTGGCGCATGGGCTTAATTGCTCCGTGGCACGTGGGATCTTCCAGGACCAGGGCTCAAACCCGTGTCCCCTGCATTGGCAGGTGGATTCTTAACCACTGCACCACCAGGAAGTCCTTCATGTATATTCCTTACAGAATGGAATATAAAGTGCACAACAGTACTTCACAGTTTACTGTGTTCTGTTTTCACTTAGCATGTAACATGTTTGAGTTTGTAGAGCTCCATGCTTGGTGCGTTTTATTTGCCTTTTTAGACAAAGGAAGGAAAGTATGAGAATAATAAGGTTAATGACAGTCACAGTGTTTCTCTGGTTTAATACAGCAAGATCTGATTCAAGTTCAGACACAGCGCTGCCTTGGGTGGAGTTAGGACATTAACTGACCTTAACTGATGTTGAAGGAAAAATGATTTAAGAGGCCAATCTTGATTTCCTACTTTTTCTTCCTAGTATTCTTTGGATTTCTAAACCTAGGTTATCATAATTTTTATATGTATCAATATATGTATAGATATATTTGACCCTTGAATGACACAAGTTTGAACTGGGTGGTTCCGCTTATGTGTGGATTTTTTTCAGTAGTAAATACTACAGTACTTTGTGATCTGCAGTTGGTTGAATCCACGGATGCAGAACTGTGGATTCAGAGGAACCACAAATTGAGAGGGCCGATGATAAGTTATACTCAGATTTTCAACTATGTAGAGGGTCAGTACCCCTATCACCAGAGTTGTTCAAGGGTCAACTCTTTCTCTCTATATATGATATGTTGAGCTTCCAAAGTGCTTAGAAATGTTACAGGATAGGATTCTTTCTGTAGGTGTTCTAATGCTATTAATGATGTTGGATAATTTTCTGTTTCCCTGTAGATATGGAAAAGTTTAAGAGCAAAGTGAAGGACATTTAAAGTAAATTACTACCTTACACTATATACAAAAATTAACTCAAAAGAGATCAAAGGCCTATATGTAAAAGCTAAAACTGTAAAACTCCTAGAAGAAAACATAAATGTAAATCGTTATGATCTTAGATAGGCAATGGTTTCTTACATATGACACTTAAAGCACAAGCAACAAAAGAAAAAAATAAATTGTACTTCATCAAAATGAAAAACTTTTGTGCTTCAAAGAGCACTATCAAGAAAGTGAACAGACCAACCCACAGGGTGGGTGAACATGTTTGCAAATCTTGTACCTGGTAAGGATCTAGTGTTCAGAGTATGTAAAGAACTTTTGCAACTCAACAAATAACCCGATTTTAAAATGGGTAAAGGATTTGAATAGATATGTCTCTAAAGAAGATATACAAATGGTCAGATAGCACATGAAAATATGCTCAACATCATTCGTCACAGGGAAATGCAAATCAAAATCACAATGAGATACCCCTTCACAACCACTATGATGACTAAAATAAAAAACAAAAACATCAACTGTAGACAAGGACAGGGGGGATTAGAACCCTGTACATTGCTGGCGGGAATCTTAAAATGGTGCAGCCACTGTGGCAAAGAGTTTGGCAGCTCCTCGAAAAGTGAAACATAGAGATATTATGCAACCAGCAATTCTACTACTAAATATATACCCAAGATGATTGAAAGTGTATAGTCACACAAAAACTTGTATTTGAACGTTCACAGGAGCAATATAATAATAGCCCCAAAGTGGAAACAACCCAAATGTCCATCAACTGATGGATAGAAAAACAAAATAAGGCGTATCTCTACCATGGAATATTATTCAGCTGTAAAAAGAAGGAAGTACCAATACACAATCGCAGAGGACCACATATTGTATGATTCCATGTATATGAAATATCCAGAGTAAGCAAATCCACAGAGATGGAAAGAGGGCTAGTGGTTGCCAGGAGCTGGGGAACGGAAGGAATGGGGGTGACTTCTAATGGGGATGGAGTTTCCTTTGGGGGTTATGAAATGTTCTTTAATTAGATGGTGGTGATGGTTGTGGAGGCTTGTTAATACTCTACAAACCATTGAATTGTGCATTTCTTCTTTTGCCACACCACGTGGCTTGTGGGATCTTACTTCCCCGACCAGGGATCAAACCCGGGCCCCCAGCAGTGAAAGCGTGGTGTCCTAACCACTGGACCACCAGGGAATTCCCGAACTGTGCACTTTTAAAGGATAAATTTTATGGTATATGTATTATACCTCAACAAAATATTTTAAAATAAGTGTGTAATTCTTGGTTTCTCTTTTTAACACTTAGTCTAATAATATGTAAGTTTTTTCAGTGCCATCTGACCCAGTCTTTCAGGGAACGTGAGTGGGGGGAAAAATTCGATGAGAGCAAGTGTCAGAGTGAATGATAATAGCAAAATCAAGTCCATGTTTTTACGTAGAAACATAAGAAAGCAGCTCTTTTCACTTTAGCTAAAAGTATAAATTATAAGTGGAGTGTGTTATTTGTAAGCCAGAAAATTTAATTATAAAACAATGAAGAGTTTGAAAGACTCAAGTAGTTAGCATCTTTTTTAGTCAAAATTGCATGTTATATAATCTTTCAACGGCTATATAAAAAGAGCTCTGAACCGCATAGGATTTTCACACGTCTCTAAAGTTTTAAATAAATGGAATGATTCTGAGTGCACTGGCAAACTATTAAACACATTTATTTCCACTTATTTGTCACTGTCTTTGCATTTATATTTAAATCTCTGAAGTGCCTGCTTCTCTCAAGAAGGGGGAGCAGAATCATTGCAGAGCTGCAGGTCTGGTGGCTCTATTTCCTGGGTTATGTAAAATCCCAGCCTGGACAAACTGCCTGCAGGAAGTGTTTGCCACATGACAAATAAACAATAAAAGTAAGGGCATAAAAAAATTTTTTAATTCAGCTAGTTTGCAGCACAAAACGACTGCATGGAGAATTGACCTTAATCTGCAAAAGACTTCAGACTATCTGCTAAGGTTTCCAGTTCATTCTCTAAACTTTATACAGAGTTTTTCAACTGGGCACTGAACCGTGGTCTCCATGCCAAATTGTGAGGACAAGACGAATTGAACTTTACAATTCTTGCTAAGGCCTTATAAGCAATGTGTAACTAAATAATATAATCATATGTAAGAGCGAATCTTTCCAAATTAAAAAAAGCTAGCTCTTTGTAGGCTAAAGGTTTTATTTCAAGTAAGTATTGGTGACTGTCCTACCACACATGGGATGTGCAAAAGCAGCCAGAAATACACCCCTTTCTCCTGGGTCCTGTCATCATAACCTGTCAAGGACTGCTACTCACTGCTTTCATGAGGACACATCTCTTTACATTTCTCTCAGTATTATTGTGGAGACACTTGCCCAGAGGACAGTGGAAGTGGAGTGAGTTGGGTGGGGGAAAGGCAGCAGTATTTATGGTGACATAAGAAAAAAGAGTGCAGCAAAATTTTTGTGGAGGTACACTGATTTGATTTGTAATCATTATGTATTTGTGTTCTAATTCACTTAATTTGTAAAGATTCGCTGTATGAGTGTAAGATATAATTACAGAATAAGTCTACAAAATTAGAAATTACCCCCCTTTTCTCTTCCCCACTCTCACCATCATTTTTTTTAAATGTTTCTGAAATCTAAAGATCTGGTGACCACTGACAGAGTAAGTTGTAATGAACCTTTAAAAAGGCATTATTTAAAAAGACCATTCGGTGGATTTCCATTAAAATAACTAGAGAGAGGATCATTTACTAGGCATACAGTTACTTCTTATTGGAGAAGGTAGTTCTAGCCACACAATAGGATGTACTTTAAACTATTTATTTTATAATTTACATCTCAGTTTCCCTTGAAAGGGATATTTCTTTAACTACTATAAATTATAGCAGATATAATAAATACTCATTTAAAAGATTATAATATATTTTAATTATTTGCGTCAAAACAGTAAGCGTTGGGCTTCCCCGGTGGTGCAGTGGTTGAGAGTCCGCCTGCCGATGCAGGGGACGCGGGTTCGTTGTAATTATTATTTTACAACATGGTGAGAGTCGGGACCCTGTTATCATGAAATAGTAATTGCTACTAAGTGATTTCATTAAGAGTGCTGTTTTTCATGAGAATGCAGGCTGCTTTTAGGAAAGCACAGAAAGATTCAGGACTCTGACTCTCCTGCCAATCACAGGTCCATATCACGTCAATGCCATTTGGTTTACTGAGAATGGAGGACACAAGTACCTCTTCAGAGAAGTTCAATAGAAAAAGAAAAGTATTTTTACGAATTTATTTCTGCTTTGCCCTGTCCTCAATGGAATCACATCCAGAGTGGAGGGTGGAGGGGTCAGGGGATGGCTGTGTCTTTTTGCTTGCTGTTTAATATCTAAGATAGACGCAGAACATTTCCAAGACATAGATTTGGACTTTTTCTTCTAACACTCCTAACTTACGGATTAACATTAAAACTGACAAAAACCACACAAGTATTTTCAGTGAGATTTTTTTGTGTGTGTGTGTGTATGAGTCTTTATTTTTTTAATTTTTAGCTTTATTATAATACAATTGATAAGCAAAATCATAAAATATTTAAAGTGTACATCATGGTACACATATTAGAAAATGATTTTTAAGAAAAAATAAGGAGAATTTTTTTTAACTAAGTGGCTATTGATACATACTCTTTTATTGAAACACATAGTACAGCTCCCACATCCCTCACTGACTTAGAAATAGAAATACTGAACTGATTGTCAGATGCCCACTGTTCTCAAAGACCAAAGACACTGACACTCATGGCTTTCTGCCCTAGTGCAGCTTGGATTTATAATTTACGTGGCTTTCAAAACCTTTTTTTCTCTCCTGAAACTGGTTCTCATTAATAATGGCTCTAAGGAAACAAGCCTTCTAATATGGCTGTGAATTTCAATTGCCTATAATACTTGTCACAAACTGCCCAGTAGTTTTATTTGGACATGGTTAGTCTCTATGGAACTTCAAATATTGTTTACATATTCAAAGAACTAAGCAGGTCTGTCTATATAAACTCTTTTACTACTTGGGGTTTTTGTTCAATTTTAAACATGAACATTCATTACTGAAACAAAAATTGACTTTTTGTAATATTTCTAGATAAAATTCAAGATACAGGCCATCTGAGAGAAGCTTGTTTGTTGTGCCCCAGAAATCCTAATTCTAGATTGATTAAATGATTTGATGTAAGATAGGAGTTCAGATGGGAGTGACATATTTCTATTTTTGACCCCAAAAGGGTGACTAGCTATGTGCTTTCCATGTTTTATCTAACTAATTCTTAAAACAACACAATGAAGAAGGTCTCATTGCTATTGCCATTCTGCAGATGAAGAAACTGAAGCTTTAGGAGGTTAAGTGACTTGTGCAAGTCCACATTGTAAGTGGTGTGGAGTTGCAGCTCTCTGAATCCAAAATCCATGTGCTTAGCCACCAAAAATAATAATAAAAAGACACACACAACATATGTATATAAAGTATGTTTTGGTTGTCCATACCTATAAGAACTGTTATGTTAAAATTAAAATTTTTTTTTCCAAAAACTACTTCTAAATCAGTGTTTGTCTCCAATAGCACACTGATTAGTATTAGTAGTATTAGTATCGGATTGCTAGGTCTTCATTCCTCCATACCAGGAAAATGATTTGTTCTAGTTTGTTCTTTGGGGAGATGTCTCCAATCTGTTTTTCAAAAACATTGGAGGTTCAGTTGCACAGTCACTTATCAAGCGCTATGTTCCTGGCACTGCATTACAAGTGAGCAAGCTCTGGTGCCTTTGGCAGCCTGGCATGTACCTTAATTATGTATCTCACTAGTTGGACATGTTTGAACTTTACTAAATTATGAAAATGAAGCAAATGATTGTAGAAGAATTATTGTCTGTGTTTTCTTATATCTAGTTAATTGTAACTATGCTTACTTATCTCAACATGGAAAAAACTGTGTAACCATTAACGTTTCTGCATTTCAAAGTACTGCAGCATTGTAAACGCTGAGGAATTCTTTACCACTGTGAATTAGATGAGATTCTGTCACTGAAAGGAAGTTATCCAAAACTTTAATAAGCTTATAATAAATTATTGAGATTCATTTAGTTTAAATTTAAGCAAATTTGCATGTGGTGGGGAAAAAAACTAAACACTAAGATTTAAATTATGACTATCCTTTAAGAAATAAAACCTGTGAGTTCTGACACTGTTATTTAAAATGAAAACAAAGTTGTACACTTGGCCTAGGTAAAAGAAAGCTGTTCATGTGAGCCTTCTGTATGTGAAATAAAATTCCTCTTTTAGAATTTGTCTGATGAGACACCATCAGGTGCCCCTCCCATCAGGAGTTTGGCCCTCTCACCGTGTTAGTGGCTAAACTACCTGAATAGAGTCCAAAGGTGGACACTGCCCATCTACCTACCCTAGACTGTGGTGAAATGCGTTCCTTCAACTTAACCTACCAACTCCCAGGGAACTGATGCCTAAAGTACATTATTTGACTTGTTAAAGATGCAATATAAGATAGCACTGACTTACTGAATACAGTTCCGACAATTCTGATTTGTTTTGCTTACCTAAAATTCAGGTAATCTAGTTTCATGTATTGCTCACAAAAACATTTCATTGATAATCAATTTAAAGGCTATGAAAATTTCTCTCAAATGCTAACAATATAGTGTAATAATGCTGAACTATTTTAGTAAAATATGAGTTACATGTTTAAAGTAGTTTAGTTATACATGGATACATACATTTAATGTGCATATGTATTATATAGGAAATGAACAGGCATTTCCTAATGTGATATAATTTTGGTATTGACTTTCCCACAAGAATGAAAGAAAAGGGCTTCCCTGGTGGCTCAGTGGTTGAGAATCTGCCGGCCAATGCAGGGGACATGTGTTTGAGCCCTGGTCTGGGAAGATCCCACATGCCGCAGAGCAACTGGGCCCGTGAGCCACAACTACTGAGCCTGCGCGTCTGGAGCCTGTGCTCCGCTACAAGAGAGGCCGCGACAGTGAGAGGCCCGCGCAGCGCGATGAAGAGTGGCCCCTGCTTGCCGCAATTAGAGAAAGCCCTCGCACAGAAACGAAGACCCAACACGGCCAAAAAAAAAAAAAAAAAAAAAAAAAAGTGGAAGAAAAGCATCAGAGGATACATGACTCTAGGTAATGTACTTCATATTTTAAGTAGCATCTCTTCAAAGGCCATTTCCTTATAGATATTGACATTAGAAATGATATGCTCAGAGGCCCTTCAGTGTTCTAACCTGAAGGGATAAGTATTTGAGAATTTTAAGTGCTCCTGCTGGGTTGATGTGTTAATTATGACTCTTTTGGGTACAAATGACAGAGCCAGTTACAGTGGTTATCTGTTTCTGTGTAACAAAAGAGCCCAAGTCCTGGTAGTTTAAGGGGCACACACTTTCTGTCTCTGGGCTCCAGCGGGGGAGGAGTTGGGGTGCAGCTCAGCGGGGCCCTCTGGCTCCGGGCCTCTTGCACCCCTCATCCCACCGTGCACTGCCAGGCTGGCCTCTCCCCAGGGCAGCACCCAGTGCAGAAGCTCGTGCAGAGTCGCAAGGAGACGGGAGGATAGGCTGAACTCAGCCCCCAGCGGGCATCCATCCCTCTGCTGCGTTCAGCCATCAGAAGCGAGTCACGGGTCCAGCCCACCCTCGAGGGGAGGGGCGACACAAGTGTGACCCCCAGGAGGCGGGCACCACTGGAGCCACCGTGGGAATGTGTTAAGCAGATGGAGGGCCCCTCATGGTATCTGGGCCTGAAAGCAACACCACCTTCCCGGGCGGAGATCCGGGGAAGAGTGGCCTCCTGTGAGGAGCACCCAGTGCCCTGTGGACAGAGACGGCGCCCACCAGGCACCCCCGTGGGCGGCGCCCCCCCCCCCCGGGGTGGGGGCGCCCCAGGCCATGTGACACCTGAAGGGGGGTCAGCTCAGAGCCCCAGTTTGGTTTCCAGCAGCAGCTGGACAGAGCAGGATGTCTGTGTGCTCCAGAGAGTTTGTGTACGGGGAGACATTTGCGAAATAAAGCGAACATCTGCACCTGAAACAGGAACCGAAAGACGGCGTCTGACACGGAACCGAAGGAAGCCGGAAGCCCTCACCTACGCCGGGCAGGTCCGACCGGAAACGGAAGGCGAGGTGCGCCCCCGTCCCTCTGCCCTGTCTGCCTGTCGGCCGAGCCCCGGGCGCTGGCGGTCGCGGCCGGGCCGAGGGCTGAGTCAGCCACCTGGGCCCCTGTGTGCGGTGAGGGAACCGCCGGCGGCCACCTCGGGCCCAGGGGCGGACACGGAGCCTCGCGAGGCCGCCCGCAGCCCCTCCGAGCTCCTTGCACCCTGTCCTCCAGCCGGCCTCCTCCTCCCTCGACTGTGGCTCCTAAGAGTCCAGGAAAGTTCCTCGGTACTCCAGTCCTTTCTTGCTTTCCACTTGACAGTGTTTGACCAAACACTTTGATTTGGGGAATTGAATTCAGATAATTCCCGCTAATCGTTCCAGTGCGCTCACCGCTCCTCCGTGTCTCTGTGACCTGCGGCTCTCATCCTCCACCTCCTGACGTCAGCATCTTTGTCTCCAGTGAACAAGAGCCGGTTCCGTCCCCTTGCTCCTCTGCACGGTCCCCACGCAGCCCCCGCCCACCCTGGGCCTTCGTCTTGGCAAGTCTTCTCTCCCTTCAGGTGGCAGCTGGAGAAACCTGTCAGTGAGGACCAGGAGGCGGCACGCCAGCAGCCCCACGTCTCAGGTTCTGCCCCTAAACACGGTCCATGAGTTATCCCAGGAAACTTCAGGAAATGTGAGTGGCTAATAAATGCCAAGGAAAGAGTAAGTCAGGGTTTGAGTTGGAAGCGTGAGACATTTCGGACTCAGTAGGTGGCATTTCTCTCTGCCCACTTAGTAACAGAAAAGGTAAATGCTAAAAAGCAGAAATCTGAAGAGCAGATGTTTTTCATACACCGGTAAAAGTGTAAAGAAACTAAATCTGATAGGTGGCCAGAATTAGTTTGTAAGTGTACCAGTAGGGAAGTGGGTGAAAAGGTGCATCCAACTGGAAAGATTTGAGGTCTGACCTATATTTTAGGAGCTCTTAGTTGCCTATTTTGGATTTGTTGTTTCTTAATAACTTAATTATTTAATAATTTCTTTACTGGAAGAAACAGTCCATGGATGATGATGATGGTGATACGGTCAATAAAGATTATGGTGATGATGATGATGAGAGTGGTGGTGATGGTGGAGATGATTACAACGGTGACGATGGTGATGAAGATAGTGATGATGTTGCTGATTATGAGGGTGGTTGTGATAGTGGTAATGGTGAAGATGGTAGTGATGGTGTTTGGTGATGGTGGTGGTGATGGTGATAGCTGTGTCTAAACTGAGCCCTTGGCATGTGCCAGATTCAGTTCTTATGTGCATTAACTCTAATGTGCATTAACTCAATTCTCATAACAGCTTTACAAGATTGGTACTAGTATTATCCTCACTTTACCTATGAGGAAACTGAGGCAGAGAGGGGCTAAGTAACTTGTCCAAAGCACACAGTGGTAATGGCATATATTAGAAGTCCTAACCTGAAGTCTGTGAATTGAGCTACACTCTGCTGCCTCTCCTGCGGGCCCCTCAGGATAATGCAATTCTGTTTCCTAATCATAGTGCCTCTTCACAGGTGGCTCAAGTCACACACACACACACACACACACACACACACACACACACACACACCCTTCCCAGAAGTGGAAGTGGGCACTCAGATTTCAACACTGGGCTTCTGCAACCTCTGTGCAGACTTCCGTGGCGGTCCAGTGGTTAAGACTGCACTTCCACTGGGAACTAAGATCCTGCCTGCTGCACTGCCCAAAAAAAGTCATCTCCACTTGAACCTCTGTGCACTGTGGCACTTCTGTATGTCTGTTTTCTGCTGTGAGGTTTGCCTCTTTCCAGATAACTGCCCCTCATCTTTGCCTTTGTAGAACTGTTGGTAGTTGTTACTGTGGACAGTTTGCTCCTACAACCCACATATTTAACTACTTCCTTTGGCACGGGCAAGAAAACATAAATATTTCTGTCATGTCCCTGACTTTGAAATAACAGCAGTGGTATTAGCGGAACCAGAGACTGAAATACACTGGAAGGAAAATGTTTGAAAGGGGAAAAGATACAATCCTTCCAGTTCCAGCTGGGAGAGCGTATGCATTCATGCTACAAAGTTAGAAACCATATAACGAAGTAAGAGTACAGAACCCACACTACACTCTCCTTTTTCTCTAAAGCCTTAGGTAGCTTAGCACTTAATATTTTCTAATGGTTTCTGTATCCATTTTCAGGGCAAGAGCCATCGCAACACTTCTATGTTCCAAGTACCTAACCACTATAAACAGTAAAAGTGGAATTGACAATTGAATGCTAGTGGGCCTTTTTGGAGCCAAAAGATCCATATTTAAGAACGAGGCCCTAGAGTATTTTCCCTGGGTGTCTGGCATTTCTTTTGCTCATTTTCCATTGGGTTTTTGATGTCTTCCCTAACAGATTTCTGGTTCTTTAATATGCTGGGTACTTGTCCTCTCCTATTTATATTTATATTCATAAGTATCTTCTTGCTGTTTATGTCTCTTTTGTTTTAATTATTTATTGTTCCTTTTGGTGAACAGTAGTTTTTAATTTTAAAGTTCTCACTTTTGTGACCATTCTTGTTATGATTTGTTCTTATAGAACCTAGAGGTACTCTCCCAAAATTTCTTCTAAGCGTTTTGAAGTTGTCTTTTTTATATTAAGGGCTTTTTCCCCTCTGAACTGTTTTTTGTATGTGGTACAAGGTAGGAAGCTGATTTTATTCAATATGAAAAACCAGTTGTCCAAGCACTGTTTATTTTAAAATGTATTGTACATTTGTCATATTTTAATTTTCATTGATGTATGAGTCTGTTTCTAGGTTCTGTCTCTTATTCCTTGGTCTGTTCGTCATTTCTGCACAATTATCTTATTGTCTGATTCATCATAGATTAAAATAAATCTTGATGTCTGGTATGGCAGGTGCCCCAACTTTTCCTTCCTCAAAATGATCTTGGCTGTTTTTGACCATTTGTTCTTCCACAGTAATTTTAGAACATCTTATCAGAAAAGCCCATTTGAGAATCAGGTTGGAATTGCATGGAACTTTCAGATTAGTTTGGGAAGAACTGATGTCTTTATAATAATGAGTTTTCCCATTGCATGACTATGCTATCACTCCATATATTTAGGTCTTTCAAAAATGTTTTTGAATAATGTGATCATAGTTTTCAGCTTAGAGATAATTAACACCTTTTATTAGATTTAGTACAGTTACTCTGTAGCTGTACTTGCTATCAAAACAGCATATTATTTAAATTACATTTTCTAAATAGTTGTTACTAGCTATAGGGAAGCATTTGGTCTTTTATTCAACACACTTGAATTCATCCTAACAATTTGTCTTTATGTTTCCTTAGGCTCTATATAGTTAGCAATATGATCTGTAGATATGACACTTTTATGTCTCTCTTTCTAGTAATTCAAATGACTTCTTTTGCTTCTGTCCGTGACTGTATTGAGTATTGACAGTGCTAGTGGACGTCTGTGTGGTGTTTCTGAGATTAAATGAAATACCAGGAAAGGACATAGGAAAAAAATTGTAAACCAGTCCCTCCTGTGAATATATAAGCAATAATTCTTTTAAAAAATAGCATATTGAACCTGACTGAATTTTTAAAAAATTATGACCAAGTTGCATGGACAGTTTAACATTGTTAAGCTGACAAATGTTGATGGAATCTGTCACACCCATCGAGTGAAGGAGAAAAGCCCTGTGATCATCTTAATGGCTGCAAGAAAGTATTCAGTAAATTTTATTTACTGCTTATTAAAAAAAAAAAACTTAGAAAATCTAATTTTTCACAACCACTTCAAGCAGTCATGATCATGCCTTGGTTCTTATGCCTAGTTATTTTCAACATATTAACTATTCTAAATGTTGTCCTGAAATCAAGCTAAATGGTCAGAAAGTTGGCTTTCTGACCCCCATGTAACTTTGTTTCCTTTATGGATTGCACTGTTGAGTTGTATGATTGCTTTGCTTTGGGAGGATGCTTGTCATCCTGTGTGCTTTAGAGATGTTACTGAGTGTAAGTTTGAGTTTTGAACACAACTGTCCAGGCCTACCCATTTTCTTCTAGCAAATGGTCTTTTTTCAATCATGTGCACGCTGTGAGCTTGGTGTACATTTTCCTCATGACCTTATTTGCCTGGGAGCTCAAACATATGCTGGTCCTATAGCCACTTTCTTAGAAAGTAGAGCAAATAGTTTGACGTTGTGGGCCCTGGATTTTACTTAATGTTCTTAAATTTACTTCCTAAGGTCTCAGTTTCTTCTCTATTAATTTATCCTGACCTCTTTTACCGGGTATTTCTAAAAAGGCGTGTTTATAAAGCAACATTTAGAGAATAAATCTGAGGCAAGTCACCTAATTAGTACGTTCACCCTGTTCTTGTCCTTCTCTCAACCAGATGTTTAGTGTCTGGGTCACTCCTTTTGTGCTTACGACTTTCTGCCTTGACTTGCAATGTTTCCTGGCCTCCTAAACAAATTGCAAAATACTTGAGTGCAAGGATCAGTTCTAATATGTCTTTCCCACCCCTTGGAGCCAAGAGGCATGCACCAAGCACTGAATTAGCAGCGTATGAGTGCATGCCCCTGATCTTATGCTAGACTGTGTAGAAGCGATTGCAGAGAGGTTTACGTGTAATAAGACAATAACTTCAAAGTTGTAAAAGTGTTTATTAGGAATTAGAGAAAGGTAAGCTCAATGTTGGTTGTAATCAATAAGCCAAGCCTGAGTTTTAACATTATTTGACTAAATTTTATGTGATGCATTAAACACATTTATGGTGAAGTAGTGGTTTACTGGGAATGAACTAAGGTTTCTAATCATATTTGGGTCAGGAGTTTATTTTTAAGTCAAGAAAATTGTAAAAATATTATTTTGATTAGTTTTAAAAAGATATGTGTTAACTCTTCAAAACTGTTAATTTTCTACTAATGGAAGGAAGCACTTTAAGGGATTACAAATTAAAAGCTCAAAGACCTGAATTTTGTACCATGAAAACCAATACAACTAAAGTACAACTAAAAGTGAAGAAAAAATCATGGAGAAGCATCTGTAATAAATGTGATGGTCAAGGGTCAATATATACAGCACATTATACAAGTAGCTAAAAGTAAAGAATGTGTGTAAATGTGTAAAGAAAATTCAAAGACACTTTATGTAAAGAGACCGTGACATGAACTTTCCCACAACTCTAAGCGCCCGATGTCAAGAGATTATTTTCATTGAACTCACTGGGAAAAATGATTAAATTAGCTTGTATCTAAATAAAAGGGAATTAAAATACCAATGAGCTACAATTTTAATCCTGTAAAACTAGCAAAAGCTATTCTAAAAATGAAATTGAATGTGGGAGAGTCTGCAAGGAAATAGGTATCCTGAAAAATTACCAATAATATTGTAAATCAGAATAATACTTATAAGTAAAAACATTTGTACACTTTAGGCCAGGAATCTCACTACTAGAAACTTATCAAAAATAAATAACTGGAACTATTAAAAAGGCAATACTGGTCCACAATCCATTATCCAAACCCTGGGCCAGATGTGTTTCACAATTCAGGCTAATTTTTTTTTTTTAAAGATGATATGATGTATCTACTGTCATGACACCACAAGGGTCTGAGGTGACACCTTACATTGAAACACACTGATATCTCTCCTGTGGAACATGTAAGCAAGATAATGACTTGCAATGAATTTTGAGTTTAAACTTAAGGGAAAATAATAAATTTTGCTTCAAACTTGTTAAAAAAATTTAGATCTTAGTGCTTTTTTATTTCATAAATATGTGTAAGACCTCGTCTCAAAAAGATATTAATACCAGTATTATTTCTGTCACGAATAATATAAACAAACTACGAAACAATTTTTTTTTTTTTTTTTTTTTTTTTTTTTTTTTTTTGCGGTAGGCGGGCCTCTCACTGTTGTGGCCTCTCCCCTTGCGGAGCACAGGCTCAGTGGCCATGGCTCACGGGCCCAGCCGCTCCGCGGCATGTGGGATCTTCCCAGACCGGGGCACGAACCCGTGTCCCCTGCATCGGCAGGCGGACTCTCAACCACTGCGCCACCAGGGAAGCCCCGAAACAATTTAAAATGAATATTATGGAAAGTCTTAAGCAAATGTTGGTGGCGTAACAGTGAAATACTAGGAAGACTAAAGTTAAAATTAAGATAACTATGTACCAATATGCAAAACTGGTTTAAAAATGTTTAAAAATTGGCTCCGTCTTTACTATGAGATCTTTAATTATTGTAGACATGAAAATGCAAGCTTGCCTGCGTCATCTGTTCCGATGTGTTTGCTCCATAAGGATTGGATGAATTTGGAATTCTTTTTTCTGTAGGCATCACTACTTATAAACATGGATTATGTCAGAAATTTGTAAAGGATCTAGGGTCTTACATTATTTCTGCTATTTTCCTAGAGGGACTGTAAAACCACTTTTTAAAAATATGCGTTTCAAATAGATTAGCCTGAACCCTCCATTTTACCCTAAAGGCAATATTGGGAGGCGATAAATCACCATCCAAAAGTCACAATCAACTCTGGTTGTATATTCCCCGTGCATTCCATTTTCCTGTGCGTGGATAAACACACGTGATACCGCCTATTCAATTTGTCCATGTCCTAGATGGAATGTTCATTAAAATAAAAATAAAGTTGGCCTGATCACATGGAACATCTATTTTCTCATCTATAAAATGAGGATAACATCACTTACTAAAGTTCTTGTTGAAGATTAAATAGGGAGCCAGAACATCTCCCTTAGAATCCTGGCTTTTCACTTGCTTAGCTCTGTGATTGATGCCGATTTAGTAAGTGGCCTATGTTGTGCTGTTTATTGTATTGAAACAATACAGTAAACTGGAGGGTCTGCAGTACGACAATGTCTACACTACCTGCAGGAGCACATTGATCCGGTTTATGAAGTAAGAAATCGAGACTCATGAACACCGACTGAAATAACTCAGATCTCTCCTAGAGCTCCTTCCTTGACGCTGCAGGCAGAGGGTAGAAGTAAGGAGAGCCTTGTATGAAAATTAAAGACGAGCAGGAGAGGTGCTTTCAAAGTAGTCCTCAAAGTAGAACTTGAGAAATGTGGTCTAGTTAGTAGGATCGTGCCAATGCTAACTTCTTAATTTTGATAAAGGGCCGTGGTAACGTGAGGTGTTAACAGCAGAGGCTACAGGTGACAGCATAGGGTAACACGGGGCGCTATTTCTGCAGTTCTTCTATATGTCTAGAATTACTGCAGAATGAAAAAAGTTTTAAAAAGTGACATATCCGGGAACATTTATGAAATGGGTCCTCTAGAATATCATGGACTTTAGTCCCAGTGCCTAGGTAGTAATTAGCACATCATAGGTCCACAGTTACTATTAAAAGAATGAATGACTCACTCATTCCAGTAATAATGAATGACAGCTAAGATACAGGCTCATCATTAGGCTCTGAAACAACTTACTGGCAACTTTTTTTTCCTCTATAAAAAGATAAGGGAACATCAGGGCAGGCATTAATTGAACACCTCCTTGCAAGTGTTGGTTACAGGGTAAATTATCTAGTTCATTCTTTTTTTTTTTTTTTTTTTCTGTACGCGGGCCTCTCACTGTTGTGGCCTCTCCCGTTGTGGAGCACAGGCTCCGGAAGCGCAGGCTCAGCAGCCATGGCTCACGGACCTAGCTGCTCTGCGGCATGTGGGATCTTCCCGGACCGGGGCATGAACCCATGTCCCCTGCATCGGCAGGCGGACTCTCAACCACTGCGCCACCAGGGAAGCCCCTCTAGTTCATTCTTGATTAACCCAAGCAGGCAGTGGCTGAGTTTCAGTTTTCTGTCTGTGAACTAGGAAGGTAAGCCTGTACTTCCATGGTGGGTCATGGTATGTGTGTCAGGAGGTGGGACAGCACAGAGAAGAGGGACAGACAGTGCTGCAAACAGTATATCTAGGAGCCAGTCATCCGCACAAGGGTTCCTGTCCAGAGCACTGTCTTGCTGACCTGCTTGCAGGCCAGTGGCCAGAGATCTAAGTCTAGTCTGCTGTGATCATCATTGTTAGATACACATCAATCTCATTTTCTCATAAGTGTGTCTAAAAATCATAGTCCGCAGCCAGAGGCAAGGTGCAGTGGTCTTGTTGCTGTGTGAGGGCCCCTTGATGTGGCCCTATGGATGTGGTTCTGGAAGGTGTGTTCTGGAGTCCGATGGGCTGGGTTTGGCTCAGGATGCCTCTCTCATGGGCAAATTGCTTAATTTTGCACTTCATTCTTCACCAGTAACAGCAGGTAAATGCTAGTGCCCCATCTGAGTGATTGCTGTTGTAATGATTAAAAAATTTTGGAGATGGAAGGGACTGGAACGGAGAAGCACTTGATATCATCTGTCATTTGGGGGACCGCCTTCAATTCTGTTGGGGAGACCGAGGGGAGGCGCAGTAGCAGGTAGAAGTCAGCACAGATTTTGAAGGCATGCAGGCTGGTCTAAAGCTAGGTTTTGTCATTTCTCTGAGCCTTTGTTTTATCTTCTCTAAAACTGAAGGAAATGATATTTACAAGGTCAGTGTGGTAATTAAATAAGATAATGCATAAAGGGTCCTTAGGCATCAGTAGGTGGTCCTTGCTGTGATGATTGTCCTGACCTGTGCGAAACACACGTGGCTTAGTTTAAATCCCTCTGCTCTTCCACACCTCGCTGCCAACATTTAATTGCAGTATGCATTTTATGGTCTCAATATGTCATCTTTGCAAATGAAATATCAGAAAAATGGAAGTAAAATCTCTAGAGAAAACCCTTTTGCCTATAGTTTGTGGTCTTGTAAATTTAGAAATCATGCTCTGCAGGTTTTCTTTTAAAAGTAAATCATGAAAGATATAAATAAACCTTCCCGTGTACCCGTAATCAATCCCATTTCCTTCCTACCCTCTCCGTTAGAATCCACTCACCTAAATTTAGCAGCTTTTGTTCACATGCACATTTTAAAACTTCTACTGCATGTAAGTAGATTCCTATATAATACACAGTATTGCTGTGGTTACTTTTAATGTTATAAAATGACATCCTTTTAAAAAAAATTTATTGTCCATGGGGTAAAGTTGCTAGGTAGTAAGATACGCCTATACTCAACTTTACTACTTACTGTCAAATCCCTCTTGAAATTAACTGTGTCAGTATTAAACTTCCATCAGCAGTTTTGGATGATCTAGATCTCTGTCAACATTTGGACTTGTAGCATTTTTTAGTTGTTACCCATCTAGGAAATGTAGAAGGCTACATAAGCGTAGAATGGTTTTGTTTTAACCACTGCCAGAATAATAATAATGCCAATGACAATAACGAAGCTGGGTCACAGTGCTCTTTCTCAGACATGCCTGTGTGTCTCCGTCTCCCTTGGATTTGCTCACACAGTTGCTGCTGTCACTCTGGCCACCACTTCCTTCTGAGTGCAGTTTCCACCTCCTGAGAGACATTCTGAGCTCGAAGCTGCAAACTCCCTGAGTCCTTGTATTCCTGGAGTAGTCTTTATTTTGACCATACTCTAATAGATTGAGTAAAAAATTCTCTGTTAATGTTTATTTTTCATCAGCAGTTTGAAGATACTGTTTAAATATTTTCTGATCTATGAAGAAGTCCCTGTAGCCCCATTTCATTCCTTCACAGGTCAAATAACTTTCTTCTCTGGCTATTTTAATTTTTTTCTGTTGTCTTTCGGTGTTGTGTAATTTCACTAATAAGAAATACGTGATGGTTAATTTTATGTGTCAACTTGACTGGACCATGGGATGCCCAGATATTTGGTCAAAGATGATTCTGAGTGTTTCTGTCAGGGTATTTTTGGGTGGGATTAGCCTTTAAATTGGTAGACTGGGTAAATCAGATTGCCCTTCATAATATGGCTGGGGCTCATCATCCAGTTGGCTGAAGCCCTGACTTGAACGAAAGACTGACCCTCCCTGAGTAAGAGAGAATTCTGCCAGGTGGCCTTGGAGCTGGAACGCCAGCTCCTCCCGCTTCTACAGCAGCTTCCAGCCCTCACACTCAAGCTGGGACAGACCATAATTACGTGAGCCAATTCCATATAATAAATCTCTTTATATATATTATTGGTTCTGTTTCTCTGGAGATCCATTGCTAATATAGAATTAAGTTAAATATCCAGCACGTGGATATTGATCCTGCCCAGAACTGTCGTACTTCTCCAGTCTGAGGGTTCTTGACTTTCAACAATCTTGAGAATTCTCTACCGTTATCTCTGAGAGCATCTTCTCTGTCATCTTCTTTATTTTCTCCTTCCGGTGCTCCGACTAGGAATGTGCGGGAAGTTTTCCTTCTGTGTGCCTGGCCTCTTACGGCTCCTTTCATGTTTCCTAGCTCTTTAGTCCAGCTGTGTTCTAGGTAATCCTCAGTTCCACCTTCTGGTTCACCAGCTCTCTCTCATTAGCTTCATCCAATATGCTGTTTATTTCTTTTTTTGTTGTTTTCAGTGACTATATTTTTATTTCCAGAAGCTATGATTTGGTTCTTTTTCAAATCTGCCAGCCTCTTTCTTCATAACACATTTTTCTTTGTAGCTCTCAATCCTTTTCTGTCTAAGAATTTCAAGTAGACCTATAATTTTTTTCTTGTTCTAGTTTCTGAAATTTGGGGAATGCTTGTCTTTGGGTTTGCTGTATGTGCAAAACCTCTCCTGTGTGTATTTTCCCTCCCGTTTCGACATCTTTTTCTGTGGGAACCATGTGTGGCTTAGGTGGTAGCCATGTCCCTCCAGATGGATTTTATTGTGTTTTTGGCACGTGGCCAAGGAGTATCACTCCCCTGTGAACCATCCTTAGGCTTTTTTTACCCCAGTGGGTGGGTTCCTACACACATGCAGACACAGAATAAGTTTAGATTCCGACTCCATGCAGCTATCACGTTTTTATTCCTCAGAGACCTTTCTTTTCACCAAGAGACCAGGGAGATATGTGCTCTTTGTAGCCTCTCCCTTCCAGTGAATAGATCTTTCTTGTTTCCTTTTTCCATGGCGATGTAGCCTCTGAAGAGTCCCACTTCTAAGCTGATGTCTCAGCTTCATTTCCCCAACTTGAACGGACCCCAAGCCTCATGCCGTATCCATGAGCAAGAAGTGAAAATTGCCTGTGCACTTGGGTGTTGCATTTTGGATCCTACATATAACCCATGACTGTAGGTGCTGTGATTGACAAAAAGGCATCGTTTCGTTCCCCTCCTGACCAGATTGTCATTTTACGGTGCATCTGTACAACAATTTTTCATATACGGAGCTTTCTTGACTTCACTGAAAGCTCTGTGCAGGAAGAAGAGATTGTGAAGTACAGAAAGTAATGAGAAAGTGGTATTCTATCTTTTGAGACAGGAGAACAGTTTAATTGTCTCCTGTCAAACAACTGGGTGTTTTAATAATCCCAGGCTTTTAAAGTCTCAGACTTTTAAGTTTCCTTACATCTTTGACACGATTTCTCTTTGCAATTCCACCCACACCTTATGAGCATAACAATGTGCTAACGCTCTATCCTTCTACTGTGCTTTTTATTCAGAGAATTCCAAGCACTTTATAGACGTTGCCATTTATCCTGACAACACCTTTGCACGCTGTGGAAGCTAGTTTGTTAGCAGAAAAGTCTGTTTAGTGGAAAATGAGGACCAGGTAGCCCAAGTGCGACAACATTGAAAACAAAATATCAGATTATCCCATGAATAAGTTCACACAGGTGCAACTAGAAACATAGGAAGAGTCTTCCCCCACTTTCCCAGCTCAAGGAAGCTGTTATTAACCTAAAACAATGTACAAGAAAATAAATCACCATCCTGGATATTCTTCAAAGAGGAGGTTTAATATGATAGCTTCTTGCTCACTTATGTTTTATATCTCGGGTCTTTATGGGGCATGCCTGGTGAGGTTTTTCAGCAAGACGAGAGCAGGGCTTACTAGGATAATTGTAGCAGGAAAGAAACCAGCACATCTGTAGCGCTGACTGACAAGGTGAAGGGCACAGAGGGCGTGCTATTTCTGGAACAGTGCAGCCTTCACTGGCAATAAGAACCTATGGAACTTGGAGCAGGTGGTAGTCAGTCATCCAGATAGGCAACTGGCATCCCAGAGAACTGTCATTGGGAACCAGGGACCTAAGAACTAAAATACCAATGGATTCCTATAAGACAGTTGTCAAAAGATGAAAGGCTGCCAGGATATCGTTTGGAGTTGGCTTAAAACTGTGAAAAACCTATGGAGTAAAACAGGGGTTGGGGGCATGAAATAATAGAAGGGCTAAGGCTGTTGCTGTCAGAAAGCTGGTCTTGTTGCTTCAACTGAGTAAACTCTTATCTTCGTGTTTCCTGAAAGCTACAGCAAAAAGAGAACAGGATGAGTTAATTCATTCAAAATGAGAGAGTACTCACTATGCGGTCCATTCTGAAGTAGGGCTGCTGCAGCTGTAACTTTCTAATAAAAAAAAACACTAATTTTCCTGCCAGAAAAGTTAATTTTGTGAGCTTCACATAAAGGGATCTGAAAACCATGGGCGTGTCTTCAGTAGCAGTTTTACTCAATGTATAGAAATATCTTTATTGTCTACTTCTTACCTTGACCCCTGATACCAGGTGAAAACAAAATACTGAGGTTTCTGCAGATCTAATTTCTTGTAAAGGTGATAACTCTTTTTGAGCACTTACTACATACGAGGCACAGTGCTAAGTGTTTTAATGACTGAACTCATACAGTCCTCACAATAACACAGTGTAGTGTGTCCATCTTGCAGATAAAGAAACTGAGGCACAGGAAGGTTAAATAACTCACCCTTTGCCACACTATTGAAAGTGGCAGAGTTAGGGGTCAGACTGAAGTCTCGGCTTTAGAGGGTGGGCATTTTAATGTTCTGCAGTGTGTCCTGGATCAGTAAAGCTTGCATAGAGCTTAGAGAATTATCCCCGAGACACACTCAAACTTTGATCCCACGTGACATTTTTATTGGTTTGCTGTTACTGTTTTAAAGTAACTATTAGGTTTTCTCTTTATAAAATTAATACTTATTGATGGGAGCAGTTCATTTTTCCACTCTTCCAGTTACTAATGCAAACCCTGGAGTCATTCTTCTCTCTGCTAATTCTCCTCCAGCCAGGCTGGTCTTTGCTATTCCTCCAACACCCCAGGCAAACTCTGGCCTCAGGACCTTTACACCTGATGCTTCTGCCCTGCACCCTCTTCCCCAGATAGTCACAAGGCTCCCTCCTTCAATTCCTTCATCTCTGCTCAAATGCCCACTTGGCGAAGGAGGGTCCAGACCCCTTCCCTAATGCTGCAAGCCCCTTCCCAGCATGGCTCTCCTCCATAGTACCTGCCACCATATCACATCCTGCCTGCTTGGCTCTATTCCTTTACTGTCTGTCTCTCCCAGGGGCTGAGTTTTGCCTGTCATGTTCTCTGTCACGTCTCCAGGATCCACAGGACGATGGTTCCCTCTGGGGATGCGGGGACATAAGGAGGGGACCCCAGCAGCTTCTGGAGTATGGTGGTATTGTGTCGCTGGCTTGGGTACATGAGTTCTGAATTATTTGCTCACATTTTTGTATGCATGCTATAGTTCGGATAATGCAGAAGACACTCTGGGGTCAGAGGAAGTGATGTATTTGACAAGGGGACCTGAGAATACAGAAGGACTTCAGAGCAAATGTGGTTTTTGGGTTTAGCCTTGTAGAATAAGTGGAACACTCTGGTAGAAATAGAGGAGGGCTGTGCAAGTGCTAATAATAATTTTTTCAAAAAACGTATACAGATGTCATATTTATTGAAAATATATACACATAAGATATATATATATATATATATATATATATATATATATATATATATATATGTCTATCAGTTGCCTTCAAAACACAGCTTGACTGTATAGATCATTCTATCACAAACAACAGAAATTGCCCCACAGTCTCCAGCTTGTGATGTTATCTAGAAGCCTGAAGCTAGTCTGGTTTGCCCTTAAAATAACCTTAGACATTTTTCTGCCTGATAATCCACTGCAGGTATGGTTATCTGAGAACAGATATGAACACTTTCAATATTTGCTCTCCCCTTTACAACTTCTTCAAAAGGCCCACCTCTGAGGTACTCACCACTGTAAACCTTGCTGAGCATATGGTTTTGGACTACTTAAATCAGAGGTTTATTAAGACTCTGATTCCGTTAATACAATGATCACCAGGAACTTTGGACCCATGTGGCTGGGCCCCACGGTTATCCATTGAGTACCCCAATTAGGTGAGTATTGGGTTACTGCCCCCCAGTGGTAGGAGCAGGTGATGATTATTTATTATTTTCTTATTATCTTTAAGTGTCTCCTAACACAATCCTTTTTTTAAAATAGATTTCCAACTCTCCATATTTGAAAAGCCTGCTTTAAGTAATTTATCCAAATATTATAATGTTTTATCTCTTCATGTCTATAAGTTAGAAGGTAAAATCAGGATGGAAAAAATCTGTTACATTTTGGGTATTTTCCATCTGAAGAAGGTTGATATTCAGTTTTACTGAAACTAAATTTTCACTGGAAAACTTTAAATACATCCATTTTTTCCTGATCTCTCTTTAATTAGCTTCATTCCAAATGACAGATCTTCATCTTTTATGATAAATGTTTATAACTCTTACATAATATAAATTAGGCAATAAAGAAAGCAGAGTCTCAAAAACTAAGGAATCAGAGACCAATCATGCCCCACAGATGTTGATCTGTTTGGTCTAAGTGGTCTAAGTCTCCTTCGGGGATGTCATTGCCTTTGGATGTTGCACACAGTCTCTCCCAGGTCAAGGCCACCGTTCTCTGTTTTTATTCCAGGGTATTTTACAATTTTATGTATCTTACCTTCACTTTGGATGGCTTAAAAGGCATTTTTGCCTAAATATGTTATCATTGCAACATCGCTCTTTTTTTTACCGTTCCAGCTTTTCCAGTGTTCTCATAGTCATTATCATATTACCATCTTGGGGGCAGTTTTTTTGCGTGGTGAAAACTGGTATGTTGGAATTGTGAATGGATTCTTTGTCTTCAAACCATCACATTTCTCAAAATGTGTATTGTTTCTGGCAAACTCCAAGTGGAAGCAGGAAAGCTAATCTTTGTGCTGGGTCAGTGCCATGCACCCACACATCACCTCTGAAGGGAGGGGTGAACCCAGCTGTGAACTGGCTTACGTTTGTGCCCTCTTCTCCTGGCACGTGTGTAGATCTGCGAGTTTCTTCTTGTGCCCCAGAAGCTGCTCCAAAGGTGCTTAGAAGAATAGCTGGATAAAGCGAAAGTGATAGTGTGGACTCGGATGGGAAGCGAGCACGCAGAAGTGCCGGCTGCTCTGAGGGCTTCCGGAGGCTCCGCTAGGGGACAACCTGTATTTCTGGGTGCTGGACATCCGAAGAAACCCTGCCCAAGCAGTGTTCCTGGGAACCGCCCTATCTCATCGCTGTCTTATCCCCTGAAAAATGTATGTGTTAGGGGTAGGCGGGGATTCCTTGAACTGTTGGATTTTTGCCTAGTTTTCTGCTGAAGACTAAGGCCTAGTTGTCTGAGAAGAAAAAAATGTAAATCCCTTTTGGTTTTTTCTCCCCCCTCATCTCATTTTTGCAAACGTACAAAGCAGCTTTGAATTTTGGTCTTTTCAGCAGCATAAGATGAAAAGCAGCTGGACAAAATAAAATGTCTTCATTTTTCTTTGGAAACATGGATTATTCAGGTTATGTTTCATTAAATAAACAAACAGACTAAGATTTTTCCTTGCAGTGATCAAATGAGTGGACAAGAAAGCAAATGATTTATTCATTTCTTTTATAATTTTCGATCTCCTGGCCCTCTTCCTCCTATCTGTTCCCTTCAAATTTCCATAAACATTTTGAATTCTTGAGTGTACCACTGTGGCTTCAGCCTTAGGAAAATAACCAGTGAGCTGGCCCACTCAGGAGACACTCCCAGGGCTATCTGTCAGTTTGGGGCCGGCTTTCTTGCAGCAATTCCTTCCTGGACCCTGAACTCGGCTCAGGGAGAGGAAGGAAGAGGAATAGGCATCGAGAATTGTCTTTTTTTAAAACATCCCTGGGCCCCTGGAAAGGCCCCTTGTCTTCAGCAGGCATGAGTTGCACACGATTCACTGGGGGTGGCCTGGGTTCTCTGACAGGCTCTGCATGCTGACCTCTGACGTGAGCTCCTGAGGAGGAAGCATGACACAAAGGTAAGTGAAATTTGGCTGCGCCGTTAGTATGTGGTTCGGAGGAGGAAACTAGTGTCAGTTCTCAAGAACTCTGCTCTGTGTTAGTCACTGGTCTCCTGCGGTCAGTGCTTGTGTCTGAGGTCAGCCCTCAGCTCATGCATGGTGGGGTCCAGCGTGTCGTCATCACAGCTGGGGAAGCACTTCCTGTCCAGCTCAGGGCCCACAGCGCAGACTCTGGCCTGGAGGCAGGGTGGATGGAAGGACAGAAACGCCTCAGCACGACCTCCCCTCCTGTGCCCTCAGAAGAGCCCTTTCCCTCGGGCTATCTATCGACACAGTGGTGTATCACGTTTTATTCTCGCTAGACTTGCCCATCTGTCCTTGGGGTGCTTTCTGTTTTGTTGGTTTGGAACACATTTGGGCTTCTCTGTAATCTCCAGTTTGGTCACGAATGAAGTGCAGCACTTTTCCCAAAGGGGAATTTCAGCTGTTTTCCTTGAATAGGCAACTGTGCTTATAAAATACTGTGCTGTGTTCAGCTCAGCAGGGGACGTCCTGTGTTAGCCTATGCCCTGATGTCAGGAGGGCCGGGTTTGCCCAGGGAAGCTGATTCTCAGGCCGTGTGGGATCTAACTTCTGGATACCCCCAGCCCCGCTCTTACAAGCAAATCAGCAAAGATTACTGGCCCAGCGTCCTTCTAACTTGCAACCACTGGGCTTTTGCAACCCTCCGCCCGCCACCTCTCTCCCCATGCTTAGCTCCGTGGTCATAGCTTCACGTTTTTGCTGACAATGCTTAGCTTATATTATCTGGGAACTCATTTATCTTGCTTATCACCAATGTAAAATTTTGAATATTTTCATCTAACTGTTGAGGATAATTCTTTTCCCCAGGAAAAAAGTTTTTTGTTTCCTCATTTTTTTCCCCCAACATTATAGTGTTTTCCAGTTCTATAAAATATTTATCAAGTTATATATGTGATTGCTTCAGGGAATAGAGGACTGCTGGACTTCCGTTATCTTCCTCCCTCTTTCCCTCCAAGGGCTGGAACGTTGCAGGGCGTGAACATTCTTGTGGGATGAGTTGCCTTTGTTCATTGAAACCCTGGAAATTTATCCTGTAAACGATGTGACTCCTTGGTTCTTCCTTCCCCTGCCTTGCATGTGTACTGAAACACAATATATTATATACTTGGGGCTTCCCTGGTGGCGCAGAGGTTAAGAATCCACCTGCCAGTGCAGGGGACACGGGTTCGAGCCCTGGCCCGGGAAGATCCCACACGCCGCGGAGCAACTAAGCCCATGCGCCACAACTACTGAGCCTGCGCTCTAGAGGCTGCGAGCCACAACTACTGAGCCCACGTGCCACAACTCCTGAAGCCGGCATGCCTAGAACCCATGCTCCACAACAAGAGAAGCCACCGCAATGAGAAGCGTGCACACCGCAGTGAAGAACAGCTCCCGCTCGCCCCAACTAGAGAAAGGCCGCGTGCAGCAACAAAAACACAACACAGCCAAAAAATTTCCTTCTACCTAATTATTGGTAATACAAGTAAACCTTATTTGATATAGCCGTTTCCCAGTAAATGTGGAAATTTGGACAAACTTCTGTTAATTTCCCTTGTAAGTATAGCTTAGAGGAATTATAAGGACCTGGTAGGCATGATAAAAGAAACTTTGAAATTACACTTGGCATATTCAAAGGCTAAATGACTAGATGGATCTCATGAAGATATCAAAAAGAAACACTACTATATCAGGTTTGTAAAGACAAGATTACAAGCCTGATTTTTAGCTAGTCTTTTTCTAACAGTCTAGTTGTTTACCTACTTGTCTATCAGAATGAGGGTAATAGGAATAATAATTTAATTTTGCATCTGTATAGCTCTTCTAATATTCTCGCCATACTTTCACATCTGTGACACTCTTGGTCTCAAAATGGCCCTGAGGAGAGCAGGAAAGATTTCATTAGCTTATTTTATAGATGAAAAATCTGAGCCCCTGGGATATTAGACTTAGAGACTTCTAGTGTCTTTTTCAGTTCCAACATCATAATGCTATGAGTTTAAATAAAACTCCAATTTTGCATAATGAGTATATGGGGAAGTCTGCCAGCGTCTTTCTAGTGTGACCCTGTGTATGCACACAAATAAAGGTCATTTTATATGTAGTGGTTTGCTGACTAATCTTCAAACTTTTATTTTTGATGAACTAACTACATGATACAAACTTTAAGCCTGTAGCATACACGGAGAAACCTGAATAGTCCTGATTCTGGAATAGCTTACATAGCTCACGGCATGCATTTCTCAGTGAAATAAAGTTCCTTTTTTTTTCAGCATCTCTCAGAGGAATTTTATTATCTGAATAAAATTCACAGACTGACCTCCAAGGGAAAATAAAAAAATAATCAGACCCTTATTTTATTCCTTGTTTGTTCATACACCTTCAAAACTGGCTTAAAAATGTTTAAGTAATCAATTTGAGGCAGCTAATCAGAAACAGCATTTGTGTTGTAAACAAAGCTCAAAATAAGACAGTTAAAATTCAGGTCCCACCTTCCTTCTCTGGAAGAGGCTTGAAGTCACATACTCATTTCCCTGCTGTTTCTGAAATATAGAAGTTAACATATGGAATTGTTAACAACTATAGCCAAATGTGCTGTATTTTGATCACTGGGAGATTCAGAATCTGCACAGCCCACCGGGGGCTTTGGAGGGTGGTGGACACAACTTGGATTTCCAGCTGCACTGTTTCCACTTGTGCCCTTGTGAGCAAAACCCTCCGCTGAGTGTGAGCAAGTGGAATTTCATGTGGAAGAGGACAGTGAATGCTCACTCTTTTTGCAGGATATGTCATGTTATAAATGAAAGGACTCAGAGATCTTTACATACTAGATAGTAAGCACTCACCCCCATCTCCTGAGAAAGCAAAGGAGAGAGAAAGTAAGGGGAGAGGTGGACAAAGGAGAAATTGGGGTTTGTCTAGAGTGAATCTCAGGAATTGTGATTGCCATCCAGGTCACAGTTCCACAGCCTCGCTTGCTGGGGACATTCACCTCCGCTGAACCGCCACAGCCCATGTGATGGTGGCTCTGGCCACATCTGCTTTGAAGTCACAGCTGTGTATTTATCCCCTGCCCTGGCTGGATTGTACGTAACCGCAGATAGGAGGCGGAGGGCTAAGCATTCACGTTATTGTCTAAAGCAGAGGGTGATGGGGCTGTGTTCATGTTTTGTTTATATTGGACTGAGAGGAATTATTGTGTTGACTTCAAGCAAAAATGCTGTCCAAATTAAGCTTCTGGGTGGAAAATATAGATTTATTTATTTTGGAGCAAATTTCATGAAAGGATTCATAAAATCAGTGGGCCATATTGTTTTACCTGTGGAGGTGTGATGTGATGTGAACTGATTTATCAGCGTGCTCAGCAGAAGTGAAGACCCTGAACTTTGTATATACCAGACTTTGCAAGTGTCTTACCTTACCTGGTACTGTTCTGGCATGAATATGAGTAAAAATGAACCCTCTAACACTTGTGTCATAGTTATA
This sequence comes from Hyperoodon ampullatus, assembly GCF_949752795.1. Classification (NCBI taxonomy): domain Eukaryota; kingdom Metazoa; phylum Chordata; class Mammalia; order Artiodactyla; family Ziphiidae; genus Hyperoodon; species Hyperoodon ampullatus. The sequence goes on along the minus strand of NC_136925.1, from coordinate 86,310,586 downwards.
AACCAGTGAGGCAGGATTAGGTCGAAGGGAGCCACCTTCTATTTTTCACAGATAATGGTCAATGGGTAAATGTAGCAAGAAACCCATCATATTTGCTTTATATCACAGCACTGGGCATGCCTTGGAAATAGATTTCCATAAAGTTCATCCAATCTCAAGATGAGGTTAATCTGGTAGAATTACCTGACATAATCACGTATATAATTCCTTATCACTCAAAAAATTGAAGGGAAGTATATTTGATGAAATATGTAAATTTGTGGTTTAACACCCATATAAGAAATCACCTTGGAATCCCTAGGTTTAGAAGGAGTGTAATGCCACGAGAACTGTAATTTAAGCACCAGTGATTTGTAGCTTGATGTGACAAGATTGTACTCAATAGTCCTCAGAGGAAATTTTTAACGGCTTTAGTAATTTTATTAGAGTCTCAGCTTCTCTTAATTTATATATTAGTATCTTTTTGTATAGACTCTACTCGCTTTATGTTATTTAAAACAATCAATGAATTAATTAAAAGGAGTGCATGTGATGTTATCTAGAAGCCTGAAGCTAGTCTGGTTTGCCCTTAAAATAACCTTAAGGTTATTTTATGTATGAGATGGGTGATATTTGTGGACCAGTGAATCTACAACTGGGGCTCGCATGCTTGCTGGGTGTGAAGTGTGTGAATGAATGTGGTAGAGGAGGTCAGTGAATGTCCTTCTTGTTCTGTTTATTTTTCCTGCAAAGAAGCTGTTTACCGGAAAGAGCATCTGGATTCTATGGCTTGTTAATTCACTGCGGACCACTGATGGTGTCTGGAACCACTTATGATGTCAGTGTGTAAGTGGCATTTAGAGTATGGGCAGGAATGAAGGGTGACAAAAAAGCCTCTCCAGAGCAGTTGAGAAGTTCAGATCTACCGTTCTTAGAAAATTCTCTTGGGTTTAATTCACACCCCAAAGTATCATTTACCTGGAAGCACATAAAAAGCAATACAGTGTTTTCAAGTTAAGAAGTAATGAATTGGATTGGGGATGAAATCATTTCTCACCAACCACTTAAATATTTTTGAAGTGTACTTTCTAGCTCAAGGTTCAGAGGAAGTAATAAAATGCATTAAATCATAAACCCTTCACACTAGAAATTGGTCTCAGCCAGGGCAAAAAAGCCGTTATAACTTTGCCCTCCTGTTCCGCCCAACAGGGGCCCAGTTCTAATCCCAACAGTGCAAGGCAACCCATTTTATTTTTGAATATCTCAATTTGAATTAGAAAGTCCTTTATAATGAGTCAGTCTCTCTCTCCATTTAACTTTTTTTAAATCCTCTACATTAAAAAATGTCTAATATATTGCTGTTCTGTATGATGTTCTAATTTTTTTTTTTTTTTTTGTGGTACGTGGGCCTCTCACTGCTGTGGCCTCTCCTGTTGTGGAGCACAGGCTCTGGACGCGCAGGCTCAGCAGCCATGGCTCACGGGCCCAGCCACTCCACGGCGTGTGGGATCTTCCCGGACTGGGGCACGAACCCACGTCCCCTGCATCGGCAGGCGGACTCTCAACCACTGCGCCACCAGAGAAGCCCCTGTTCTAAGTTTTTAAGACTACAGACAGTCCCCGAATTATGATGGTCTGGCTTACCATTTTTCAACTTTACAGTCATGTGAAAGCAATACGCATTCAGTAGAAACAGTACTCCAAATTTTGAATTGTGATCTTTTCCAGGCTAGTGACACGTGGTATCATCCTCTCTCATGATGCTGGGCAGTGTCAGTGAGCTGCAGCTCCCAGTCAGCCCCGAGATCATGAGGGTAAACAGCCAGTACACTTAACAACCATTCTGCTTTTCACTTTCAGTACAGTATTCAGTAAATTACATGAGATATTCAACACTTATTATAAGACAGGCTTTGTGTTAGGTGATTTTGTCTGACTGTAAGCTAATGTAGGTGTTCTGAGTACATTTAAGGCAGGCCTGGCTAAGCTGTGATGTTCAGTGGGTTAGGTGTATTAAATATATTCTTGACTTAATGGTATTTTGTCAGATGATGGCGGGCTTATCAGGACGTGGCCCCTTCGTAAGTTAAGGAAGGTCTGTAGTTACAGACACCCACACTGCCCATGTGATTGCTCTTTGCCAATTTCAAGACTCTGCATAAACACAACCAGTGACCTCCTTAGACCTTGGAACTGAGAACGATACTGCATAAGTGGCCTGGCCAGAGCAGAAGATTGGTTGTGACAGTTTTCCGTTTCTTGAGACTGGACTTGCATTTATTCATCCAAAATTGTATTACAACTCCCTACCTCTAACCAGTCACATCACATCATCTACGGATTTTCTGTGATGGAAGTGAGGACTAACTCTCCTGACACTCTCTCCCGCCATGCACCCTCATGAGCTCAGTGTGTTGAGATCACAGTTATTGGCTAAAGTGGTGGCATTTGCGTTCTTTGGTCCATGTAAATATTCCTCATGCCTGAGCCAAATAGGGTACCTGGATTCCATTTTTTCTCTTGCATAACTTATTCTCCCTTCAATTAGTATTAACCTTGTTTTATGGGTGCTTTGTTTTTTAGCTATATCTTAGTTTGGATTTTTCTTTTTTTCCAGATTGCTCTAACAGATTTGTCACAACTAACAATACAGTTTCCAAATTTATTCCAAACATGTTTAAAGCATGGTACTATCTCGGTGGTCTTTTCCCTTGGAGCACTCCCCCACCACCTTTAGCTCTGACCCACCAGAAGGGCTACATCTGTTGCACGCCTGCTGCCCCGGGAGCCCCTATCATCATCAACCTGGGACAGACCTTGGGACCTCCCACTGTCTCGTGTTTCTCTTTTCCTTGGTTTGCTTCCTCACTTTGTCAGAGCCCATCGTCTAGTGACTTTCTGACCAAGGGTACCTGGGAGATAAACATTTTGAGACTGTGTATGTCTAAAGATACCTTTTTTCCTCCCTCCATGATATTTTCAATGGATACAGAATTCAGGTTGAAAATCCTTTTTCATCTGAGTTCTGGACACTTCACTCCACTGTCTTCTAGTGTCCAGTAATGTTCTTGAGGAAGAGAACACCATTGTCCTTCCCTTTCCTTTGTTTGTGGCCCGTTTCCTTCTCTGGGAGCTCTTGGGCTCTGTTCTGGATCTCCACTGATAATAAATTTCACGATGACGTGTCTTGGTCTCTTTAAGTTTATTGTTCCAGGCATGTGATGTACCATACAGTACAGAGACTTGTATGCTTCAGCCCTCGGTTATTTTCCTGTATTATTTCTTTGATAATTTCTTCTGTCGTTGTTGTTTCTGTGTTGAATTAATCCTTATATTTTCTTATCTTTTCTCTTCTTTTGCTATTTTTGTATTTTTGCTCTACTTTCTGAGAGAGTTCTTCAGTTTTATCCCTGAAATTCTCCACTGATTTGTACCGTTTTTAATATTCTATTTTTAATTTCTAAAAACTCTCTTCTCTAGTCGTTCCTTGTATAGCATTCTTTTTACCATGAATGTAATATATTTTCTTCTCTCTCTGAGAATATTATAGTGTTAAGAACCTTTTTCCTCCCTGTGTGGTGTCTTTCCAAGGTTCTTTAAACTGTTTATTATTTTAGCCTCAGTCTTCTGTGTTGGAAGCTTTCCTTGACTCTTGTATTACCCTTTATCATCCTTTCCTACTACAGAGGGAGGCACTAAAAGCCAGCAGGAAGCTCCAGTGAAGTGGGGAGTAGAGACGGCGAGTTGGGTCTGGTGAGCTTGCTGCAGAGTGACTGCCGAGGGAGACCCTCACAAACGTCAGCACGTGTAGGTCTTTTCCTTGGTACCGTTCGGTTTCTTCAGGGAAAAGTGTTCCCGTGTCTTGTCAGGGCAGGGGTGGGGCAGCAGCATACCCCTGGAAGCGTACACTCCAGCAGCAGGATGGGGGGAGGCAGTTGGGGCAGTGGTGGGTACCTTACAGTCTGAAATGCTGAAATGCTGATTCTCACTGTGCTCCTGTCAGTCTAGGGCTTCAGCTCTGCCCTCCTGTATGTACAGTGTTCTGAGTCCTCTATCCAGTCAGTGTGTCTGAGTTTAGAGTCTCTCTGGTTTAGTTTGTCCCAAGAATAAATCCTCTCTTTCTTCTAGGGATGGGGGAAAGTACCTGAGGGTCTAGACTCTCAATATAAGGCCTTCAGTCCAACCCCCCTTGTTTAAATCAATGTCTCAATTCTTAGAAATATGTCCTTATCACAGCTTCCATCTGAAAATTATGGAAAATTCACGACAGGACCTAAAAATCTTGCTGTGTCCCCACTGGCTTGGCATTGAGAGTGGGAAAGATGCTGGCCACGCACGGAGCATGATTATAGAATGCGTGAGAGTCGGGGTGAGAACCTTAAGGAAGAGCTTCACTGAGCGTGTGGGAGGCAGAGCTGGGCCTGAACAGTGGCAGGTAAAGCATCTGGAGGACCCGGGATAAGTACGCTGCATCCCCGAGACAGAGAGCGAGAACACTGACTACTGTAAGTGTAACACAGACAGGGTTACTTTCATACACTTGTGTTAAGGAATTTCCTCCAAGGATTTACTTTCAGTGCTTGGTTTGGCAGGACATGTACTAAAATTGGAACTATACAGAGAAGATGAGCATGGCCCGTGTGCAAGGATGACAAGTAAATTTGTGCCATATTTTACATTTTCAAAGAAATTAACTCAAAGTTGACCAAATACCTAAACATATGAGCTAAAACTATAAAACTCTTAGGAAAAAATAAGGGAGAAAAGCTTTATGACATTGGATTTACAGGGATTTCCTGGGCATGACACCAAAAGCATGGACAACAATGACAAAAAGGGATAAGTTGGACTTCATCAAAATTTAAAACTTTTAATTTTGGGCACAATAAAAAGAGTGAAAAGGCAGCCCACAGAATGGGACAAAATATTTGCAAATCATATATCTGATAATGGACTGATATCCAAATTGTGAAAAGCACTCCTACAACTCAACAGCAACAACAAAAAACAACCTGATTAAAAAATGGGCAAAAGACTTGAATAGACATTCCTCCAGAGAAGATATACAGATGTCTGGTAAGCATATGAAAAGATGGTTAACATCACTAAGCATTAGAGAAATACAAATCAAGACCACAATGAGATACCACTTCACATCCCTTAGGATGGCTATTATTAAAAAAAAAGGGGTGGGGGAAAGAAAATAACAAGTGCTGGTGAGGATATGGAAATATTGGACGCTTGTGCTTTGTTGATGGGAATGTAAAAATGATACAGAAGCTGTGGAAAATAGTGTAGTGATTCCTCAAAAAATTAAATATATAATTATCATATGATCCAGCAATTTCACCTCTGGAAATATACCCAAAAGACATGAAAGCAGGAGCTCAAAAAGATAGTTGTACATCCATATTCACAGTAGCATTATTCACAATTGCCAAAAGGTGGAAGCAACCCAAGTGTCCATCCAGAGATGAATGGATAACAGAATTTGGTATATCCACATAGTGGAGTATTATTCAGCCTTAAGGAGGTAAGGAATTCTGACACATAACTACAACATGGATGAACCCTGGGCATTATGTTAAGTGAAATAAACAAGTTACGAAAAGACAAATACTGTATGATTCCACTTATATAAAGTTCCTAAAGTAGTCGGATTCATAGAGATGGAAAGTGGAATGGGGGTTTCCAGGGCTCAGGTGGAAAGAATGGGGAAGTAGTTTTTAATGGGCACAGAGTTTTAGTTTGGGAAGTGAAAAGACTTGGAGATGGATCGTGGTAATGTCTGCACAAGAGTGCGTCTGTACTTAATGCCACAGAACCAAACACTTTAAAAAGGTTGAAATGGTAAAGTTTTATGGCAAAATGGTATGCATATGTACCACGATATAAAAAAAATTTAAATCAGGAATAGCCATTAAAAAGAAAAGATTTGTGTTCACAGATACTTCATCTCACTCAAACGTTCAAAACCATCTTTTTTTGTTGTTTTTCTTTTGGCTGCGTTGGGTCTTCATTTTTGCGCACGGGCTTTCTCTAGTTGCTGCGAGTGGGGGCTGCTCTTCGTTGCGGTGCACAGGCTTCTCTTTAAATTTTATTTTATTATTTTTTAAACACCTTTATTGGTGTATAATTGCTGTACAATGGCGTGTTAGTTTCAGACGTAGAGAATGGACTTGAGGACACAGGTAGGGGGAAGGGTAAGCTGGGACAAAGTGAGAGAGTGGCATGGACTTATGTATACTACCAAATGTAAAATAAATGGCTAGTGGGAATCAGGTGCGCAGGCTTCTCATTGCGGTGGCCTGTCTTGTTGCGGAGCGTGGGCTCTAGGCGTGCGGGCTTCAGTAGTTGCAGCACGCGGGCTCAGAAGTTGTAGTGCACGGGCTTAGTTGCTCCGCGGCCTGTGGGATCTTCCCGGACCAGGGATTGAACCCGTGTCCCCTGCATCGGCAGGCGGATTCTTAACCACTGCACCACCAGGGACGCCCCCAAAACCATCGTAGTGCTTCCTCTCTCTTACTTTTCTTCATGACAGAATTCTCTTTGTCTTCACCCATTGTCTTCTTTTTCCTAAATGCAAGGAAAAGAACTGTCTTCCCTCCTTCGCTGAGGCATAACATCTTACTCCTTCATCCAGTTCCCTCACACAGTGGCCAGGCTCTGAAGCCTGGTTGCTTGTCCATAAACGTGAGGCCCTGTCACCGTCAGCTTCTTATTCCCTTACTGAAGCCGAGCTCCGAGCTCCATGAGCCTAAGAGAATCTCCTCCTGCAGCGCGCTCTCTGTGCCGGCCACCACCCTGTGCCCTCGGCTCCATGTCTCCAAGTGCTCACTCTTCTCAGAACGGTTCTCCACCACACCTCCACTCCCTGTCCGGAGCACCACTGAAACGGTTCCTCAGGCCCAATCCTCTGAAAGCTGCTTACGGCAAATGATAGCATTGCTTCCACGACCCTCCTAAAAGGTCAGGTGCTCACTCGAGATCAGATCCTGCGCGTGAGAACTGCCCCTCGGCGGTCCCCGTGGCTCGCGCCCTATCCTGAAGCACCCTCTCTCTCTGCCTTGCGCTGCAGTGTGCATGAGCTCATTCAGAAAATGCAAGAAAATGAAGGAGCTGCTATAAAAAAAAAAAACCCATACTGTGAATTTTACAAACCGAATCAATTGTAAATAATTTGTGAATTTTACAGTTGTGGAAACTTACAACCCAGGCGTCGGTGCCCAACTGTCAGAAGGACTCCCTGACTCTTGGTAAGTGCAGGGCGCAGGGCTGGCACCGGGGCGCCTGGGGCTGCATCAGGCTGGACGAGAAGCACACAGTGTTCTCTTCCTGTTAGAACTCTGCTGTTCCCGCTGTTTGTCCTCAGTGGGTGAAGGTACTCTGTGGCCTGGGGCCTAAGCGGGAGGCCTTCTGTGGTCAAGGAGCCTGCATTTCATGTTACATTGACTCCCAGGAATGGTTTATAGAAGAAAGGGAATCCCGACTGCTCTGGTGGAACAGAATAAGGCTGGGGAGAAAGCGGTTTGCTGTAGTAACCTGCGTGGATCCGTAGTGGGGGACACAGATGCTGGGAAATGAGGTTTGAGCCTCGCACTTTTCAGAACGCACTTAGAGCTATTTGATCGCCTCTGTTTTCTGTCAGGCAGCTTCATCTCGTCTTCCTTCCTGGGCCCTGATCCATCTGATAGGTCCTCCATACCGCCAACCCCTCACACTCTGAAAGAGGCTTAGTGTGTGTACGAGAGTGTGCATACGTGTGCACGTGTGTGCATGTGCGTGTGTGTGTGTGTGTGTGTCCCCTCTTTTCACCTCTCCCCCTCCTTCTTTCCTTCATTCCCTTGGAATCTGTTGCTCACTGACAGGTCCCTTCCTTCAGGAAAACGTGGTCTTCTCGGTGGCCCCAAAACACAGCATTCCTGGAATCTGCTGAATGGCTCATTTGGGGAGAAAATGTCTAAATTCGAGATTGGCTCAAATTTAGATGATGTTTGTCAGTGCATGTGCAGCTTCTGCTGGCTGAATTTTGAGTCTGTGTGCAGCATATTGTCTAGAATTAATGTTTTTCACCTTATTATTAAAAATCTTTAAATCCTGGTTTTCATCTGTATAAAGATGTGGCTGCTTATCTCAGAAACGTTTGTAATCTGTATGTCCCCAAGCCTCACCAGTTTTGAGTGTGAATAAGGGCACAGTACCTGTTATGGCTCGTGAGTGCACACGGGTGTCACCAGCTCCCAGCCCAGCGCTTGCTGAGGTGCCATTTTACTCCGTCTCGTTCTCTTCCTGAAGCCCGCTGTCCTCAGGGCTGCCAGCCTCTGCTGCACGTGTGCGCCTGGGCTCCTGCCAAGGGCCGGTCATCCTGCTAGTCCGGCCCCAGAGCTCCCAGTTCACACAGATCTCTGCTCAGCTGAGCTGTGCAGGGAAGAGCAATCGCCCCTGGTGTTCTGCTGGCCTACTTGCTGGGCTGGGGAGTCCCTGGAGCCCCAGAGCGGCTCCCTGGGTGTTCACACACACACTTTCTTCTTTGCGCATCACTTTGTACGCAGAACAGTGACTCCCTATAGCCTTAGATCCTGGGCTCAATCCAGCTAGTCACAGCAGATCCTATTTCATTAATGTGTGAATTAATGGAGTTCTCTCAAGGGCCCCGGAGGTCCCCTTTGTGATTCAATTCCTGTTTTCCCTGGTGTGACAACCAGCCTGTTTGTGCCTGTAACGCAGCGCTGCACCTGATCTCGGTTCCACGCAGCGAGAGCCCAGGTCAGTGCAGGGAGGTGTCGCCTGCCCCACCTGCCCCAGCTTTTCAGGGGAAGCGACCCTCCTACCGACCTTTAACGTCTGTCCTCCTTCTGCAGTCTTCATGGTTGAGTTTCAATCCCTATCTGTTCCTCTTATTTTAGAAAGAAACTTTGGCCCTGGTCTTTTAGACACAGTTATCATTAGAATGTCTTAAAATTTTAAAGGAATATGTGATCTGCCACACGGGGCTGGAGGCTAGCGGGGTCAGGAAGAGCAAACCCGTGGATGCCTCCACCTCCAGCCCCACCCGGCCTGGTTGTTCCTGGCACTCCTGCCTCAAGGGCTCTTGGCAGGTTGGGGGTGGCCCGAAATAGGCAATATCCATGGCCCTCCATCAAGCCCATAGCTCGACTTTGATATGAGGCATGTCATGTGACTGGTCCAATACTGCACGGGAAATATCGAAACTGAGACTAGACCACTAGTCATCCACCTCCAGCATTCTCTCCGTTTTGTGCTTTTGTTTCCACACAACTCTAATTACTCAACATGTCACGCTGATGGTTTCACGGGTGCATACGTGTATCACAGTTTATCCGAGTGCTTTGTTTAAATATGGGCAGTTTAGGTGTCAATTATACCTTCATTAAGCTGTCTTAAAATAATTCATATGTTACGGGACATTTTAATCCGAAATATTTATTACGTATCAAAAGTCATCCTCTCACCAATAAAGCATCCTAGAATCTGTACATAGGACTTAGAAATTATTTGTCATCAGTTGTTGTATGATTTTTCACTTCAGACTTGCGACCTCAGCTTTCTTGTTAGTTATCCACACATCAAAGGTAAGAGTAGCTACACAGAGACCCAGGAACACTAGTTGGTAGTTGCGTGCACACAGGTGTGCCTGGCGGTCCTGGCTCTACCCCGCTGCCCCAGCCTGCTGTCGCTGGCGTGGAGAGGGCTGGATTGAACTTTTCACAGCACTGGTGCTTGGCGCAGTTCTGGTCCTGTTTGCTCTGACGACCTTTGTCTCCAGCCACCTCTGCTCCTTTCCTCAGCCCTTGCCTTCTTTCCCGACACACGGTGCCCAGCTCTTCTGCCCATGATGTTTGGTGGTCCTCACCCCAAGAATCGTCCTGAATGACAGCAAACCTCATGGCCCTGTGGAGAGAGACCAGGCTGAGCCCGACATCGCCCCGTGACACACTTCTGAATCGAACCCCCTGTGTCTGTAACACCCCAGCACACTGCCATTCTCCCAGTGAGCACAAGTACACCACACTCTCCATGTGTGGTCAGGAACTGGGAAGATTCTCCCAGCCGTTCCCCCTCAGCTGGCCAGATTGGCCCTGCTGGTGTGAACCAGCACCTGGGTGCTTTAGGCGCAGGAGGTGTGCTAGGAGGGTATGGCTTCCCAGAATCTGGACACAGAGGGCCCTCTTCATGTGCTCCCTTGTGGTTTTACTGCAGCACTGGGCCCTTGAGGGCGAGGCTCCAGAAGAGTGGTCTCCAGCCCTTGGTAACCACGATGGCGTTCATGGGCACAGCTGTGTCCTTTGGAAGTGTCCAAGGCCCTGGGCAATTCCCACTGGACCATGGGAACTCTGTCCCATCCCTTCCTCTCTAGAAAGCTCTTCAGATTGCACATGAGAGAGAGGATCTACTCATTCTAATTTATTTTCAAGTAAAAGTGAAACCTTTATTATTAAAAATCACATTTACTGGTACAAGTTACTTTCAATAGCAGAAGAGCTGAAGTTGCAAACTGACCCAAGCCCCTTCAGTATCTTCGAAACCAGGTTCTTATTGGAAGATGCCCGTGGGCCCCAGTAGTTAGAGCTGGGTGAAGGGTACAGGGTGCCTTTCCTATCTCCCCACTCCCCAGGTATCTTGTGGATGAAGTAAATCTCAGACCAAATCCTGCAACTGAGACAAACCTTTGTCAGGGAATGGGCACAGGGACACACAAAGGCAAACCATTTACCTGTGGTTGGAGACTTCCCGGGAGAGCCCCACTCCTGGTGGTGACTGCTCTGCCTGCTGTCATCGCGGGCATTCTGCTGGCCTCTCGTGAGACGTTCACCCAGGAGAGGTCAGCACTGTTCTAGCAGCAGCATTCAGCTAACCTTTGTGTCCCACCAGATGTTAGAGCCCTCCCCTTGCAGCTCCCAGAACTGGAAAGAATTGCTGGAGTCTTTTACCTCCTTCATATCACCGTGCAGAGCCCCAAATTTTCTAGCCAGTTCATCCTTCTTGAATTCCCCTCATCTCACCACTGAAATGCCATATCTATACCCATTATTCTGATGACAAACCCTCCAGTATGACCAGCGATAAAGACAGTTGAAGAATCTGTAGCGGCCACCTGCGGAGTATGAGATTTCGATGCTTCTTTCACATATTAAACACTTCTGAAGTGCGTCATTGATCAGGGTGCTCAGATGCTAACTACCTACCCCAAGGATGTAGATTAAAACTGCCTAACAACGCAACATCACGCTGTCTATACTAAAGGCTGTTAAAATGAATTACAGATAATATAACACCAACATCACTGTGTCACAAGAATGCATCTGAGACCCAGGCCTGATGAAGGAACAGCACAATTCCTGGGTTCTTAAAGAGGTTTGTAGCTAAGCTGAACATAGGTTGGCATTGTACTGAACAAGCATGGTAGTTCAGCCCTTCACCCTCCACGTTCCCTCTTGCCCTCATCTCATCTCTTGACGCACCAGGACACACATACACTCACATTCCCTACATTTCGGGTCCTGTCGGAGGTGCTAGACAGTGCAGGCTGACCTGATACCCCCTTAGGAAAACCTGCCAAATCGAGTCTAACTCTTAAAGCCACCTGCAAATAGCTAACTCTCAGAGTCCACTGTACATGACCAGAAGCAGGATGTTCTAGCCACTGTAAGTTTCTGAGCACGACAGCTCTGAATCCACAGTTTGGCGCCGTGTGTGAGTGTGTGTGTGTGTGTGTGTGCGCGCGCGCGCGCGCTCCCATACTGAGAGGCAGTTGCAGCCCTGGTCACACTGTGTCAGTGACCTTCCTGGGATTGGAGACTTCCTGGGAGAGCCCCACTCCTGATCGTGACAGTACATTTCACTAGCAGTTGACATTAACACCATACCCTGTTGTTCTCTCCAGCCAGCTGCCTCCGCTTCACACTTAAAAGTGGGAGCCAAGGACCCGCTTTGCTGACACTGAGAAGCAGGCCAGACACCCAGGAGCAGATGGGCAGTGACCCAGCAGAAGGCAGCCTGGACTCTTGCGATGCACCAGGTACAAGGAAAGCCCCGCTGTGACGTCCCCCCTCCCTTAAGACTGTCTCTACCTTCCCTGATAATCCCTCTTCATCTGAGCAGGGGCTTCGTGGACAGTGGCCAAAAAAACTGTCCATGATCGGGAAAGATACGGGGATTCTCGATGTTAGAATAGTTCCCAGGAACACAGAGGCAGTCTTGCGTGAGTTTTCTAAAACACCTGTATGGCTTTTTTCTCTTTCACTTATTTCTCCTATGTTTGAGGATTTATTTGACAATATACTTGCTCTTTACCTCTCTTTTTGGTGAGTCAGATCAGGCGTCTTCTTGGTTGAGTAGACAGTGAGATGTCTGATGCTGGTGCTGAGGGGACCAACAGCAGTCATGAGAAGGTGTCTGGCATGTGCGCTAGTCACGGTCTCTAGAGAGATGCCAGTAAATAGCTGAGAAATGAGCCCTGCAGCCTCCGGAATAAGGGAAGAGGAGATGCCACCAACAATGGCTGAGAGGAGGAGGAAGGCCAGGCATATGGTGGCCCAGAGGCCAAGAGGAGGAAGCATTTCAAGGAGAAAGCAAGCAATGGTGACAAAGGCCCCAGGAGGTTAATGGTGGACTTGGCAGTGTGGATTCCAGGTGGACCTTGGGTAGAGCTGTTCCGTGCAGGGACAGGAGGAAGGCCTGAGGTCCCAGGGCAGGACGGGGGGAGGGGGACGGGAGGCAGCAAGTGTGGGAAGCTCTTACAATGGGTTTTGTTTTATAGAACAAGGAAGTAGGATGATAAGCTGGCAGGGGAGGTAGGGATCAAAAGGGTTTGTTTATTTTGTGTATTTTTTTTTTAAACACGGGGCAGGGCAGATTGATTGAACAATATCAGTAGCAAATGTGACCATCCTACAGCCAGGTGGGGACTTTCTCCTCTCTGTAGAAGTCTCCAAGGCAAAATCAGTGCCTTTTCAGCCTTATCGGAGGAAAAAGTCTGCTTATCCCTCCAGTCAAGAGACTTTAAAGCAAAAACAATGCCAGAAAGCTGTAGATAGACAGATACACACACACACACACACACACACACACGTGCAAATTCAATTCCAATGTCAAATTCAGTTCCAGTGGGGAAACCAATAACAGCATCTTTACATTTTTGGGTAGCCACTTGCCCTATGTGGCTACTGTGATGTAAATTCATCAAAATTCAGTGAAATTAAAAACTCAGTTTCTCAGTCAAACCACCACATTTCAAGTGCTCAGTAGCCATATGTAGTGAGTGACTACTTAGGGAAGAGCATAGAAGTGGACTATTTCCACAGTCACATTCTGTTGGATAGGCTGCTGTGAATCCTAAGGGAAAGAATATTCTTAAAGAAAGATTGGCCTAGAAGAAGAGGAAGTATTTGCTGGAGAAGGGAGCAAAGCAAACTGAGAAGGGATTTGTCAATCCTGAATAAAATGTAAGAAAAGCATAATGAAAACAAGGCCATGCATTTGAAGAATTAGGAGACATGAAATCGTAGGTTGCTCATGAGAACTGAAGAGGTGAGCACCAAATCGACAGCTACTAATCAGAGTTTATCGTAAGAGAAAGAAATCGAACGCAAAAAAATCAGTAAAAATATAGTAAAGGCAGCTCCAACAATTATATTTCAGTTTTTTATTTGTAATTCAATGTTTTGCAACTCAGAACAGGATTCCCTTGAAACTGAGATCGTTTCATAATTCACAGAGGCGCTTTCTGCCCCCGCACCCCACGGTGTCCTTGAACGCTGGGCTTCTTAGCACATTCAGGTGTGACTTCTGAGGCTTAGAGAGGCTAGTTCCCTAAAAGATGGAAGGACATGTGGAAGGTGGTGGACCTTTGAGTCCAGGCTCAGTGTGCTCTCTGGGATCCTGGTGGGCAGGGGCCCTGACTAGAGTCTGGGCACCCTGAGACGTGGTTCTGAGCAGAGAGGAGGGGTCCATGCCAGCCCCGTTTTGGAGCAGAATCAGGGCAGGGCTAGGGGAGCCACTGTGCAGCCTGGAGCAACCTGGCTCAGGGTCCAGGGACCAAAACGTGGTATCTGATCATGATTGCTGTTAGCACCATTTCAGCTACATTTGGGGTCAAATAGGATTTCCTGGGCTTCCCCCTAGTAATTCCCATAATTTTAAGACTGCTATTTTCATGGAGAAATATTTTGTGTTTTAAACAACTGACTTGAAATAAACTTCTGGATCTCAACTTTTATATGTTAACTAGGAATACAGCATTAGCATTTTTCAAAGACTTAAGCAAATTCGGAACTACTTACTTGATAGGGATAGTGCTGGGGTTGAGGCTAAGAATAGTGTTTCATCTTTTGAAAAATCTGCTTTCCTTGAATGAAATCATGTAAAACTGTTACTCATAAGTCTTTTTCTCCCTACAGTCTAAATGGTAGATGAAAATAGGATTTTAATATCTCCTAATATTGGTTTCCAAAGGAACCTTTTATTGGGTAATGAGAACTAATTATCCACCAAAGTTTCTTGCCCTTTTTGTGTTGGCTACCAGGAAGCTCCTAGAAAAACGAATTGACTTAATCACAGTCTTTGAAGTTTTCATGAGGAAGGTTTAACACTGAAGCCAAAGGGAGTTACTGGAATTGAGTGAGAGAACAGGATGGGGGGGAAGGAACAGTGACTCTGGAATCTGACTCTGGTTCAAGCTCTGTCCTTAGCTAAGAAGGACCAGAAACTCAACTTTATCAGTTACTCTACATAAATAAGTATTTCTGTTGGGTACTTGACTGTTATCATAAGTATTTATCAGAACATTAATTTATTTTATTTATCTATTTTTGGCTGCATTGGGTCTTCGTTGCTGCGTGTGGGCTTCCTCTAGTTGCGGTGAGCGGGGACTACTCTTCTTTGTGGTACGTGGGCTTCTCATTGCGGTGGCTTCTCTTGTTGTGGAGCCACGGGCTCTAGGTGTGCGGGCTTCAGGAGTTGTAGCCCGCGGGCTCAATATTTGTGGCTCATGGGCTTTAGAGCGCAGGCTCAGTAGTTGTGGCACACGGGCTTAGTTGCTCCACGGCATGTGGGATCTTCCTGGACCAGGGCTCAAACCCGTGTCCCCTGCATTGGCAGGTTGATTCTTAGCTGCTGCGCCACCCGGGAAGCCAAGAACACTAATTTATTGACTTATAATGGCAATGATCTCTTTGTGGTAACCAGAATGTTCCTGTTTGTAATCCATGGAAACCTCTTTCCTGATAGTGAGATATCTAGGAAGCCAAAATGCTAATTAGCAGTTTGCTTAGGATTAAGGCAAAGGGAAATAATATCTTGAGTGATGTTTCATCCAAACCATAGTAATATCATTGCAATACTGTTGCTGCCCAGTTGAGAACATTTTTCTGGTGGCAGGGATGCTTTTGCCTCTCAGACTTTATCTTTTCCCTTCTCTACAAAGCTAAGCACTACTAAAATGTGCTTTTCTGACACCACTACACCATGTCAGCCGTCCCTCCACATTTTTCAGATGCGTTTCTATCACCAGTGTTGTTAGAGTGCTGTACTAGGAGGATGGCTGTCCCACTGGGAAGACGGTCATTACCAATACCTCCACGTTCCTGGAGGAGCGTGGCCCTGTCCACGCTTCCTTCTCTCTGGCAGTGCCTGTGTCATTATTGTAATCAATCGGAACTCTTTTTCTTGGGGGGGTGGAATTCACATTTTACATGCAAATAAATAAAATTTTCAATATTTAAAAGAAGGGTTCATCATTAGCAAATGATTGCTTTAGTTATTGTCTTAATAATCCATAGGCAACTGTAATAATCCATAGGCAATTGTAATATTTTTAACGTTATGGCATCTTTTTAAAAAGCAGACTCCATATTTCACCTTTTATCAAAATTATCTAGTACCTAAATTATAATAGCCATCTTATATATCAAATATCGGTAACCAAAAGCTGTGTATGAATAATTTTCCATCTGAAGTTCTCCTTATTGTCAGTTGTATTTGAGGCCACACGATTCTGTAACAACAGACTATTTGAACAAATTCTTGAATTCCTGGCATCTTCCTTGCCACCCCAAGAAGTATTTTTTAAAGACTATTCTGGTTTTGACACCATGCTAGGTGCTATGGGGAACATAGCGTAAAACAATCTCTGTACTTTAAAAGGTTTTATATGACAAATCCTTACAAGAATTCCTGAGTCCCGTCCTCATGGAACTATCTCGGGAGCTGTGGGTGTTCCCAGGAATCTGGGTGGTTGACAGGTAGGTGGAGCAGTGAGAACTGGAGTGCTGGGCACTGGTGATGCAGAAGAAGCCACCTGCTATAGCATCAAGGTTTGTTGTGCTTTGCCCATGAGGACAGTAGGGTCTGCAGTGAACAGGGGATGACCGCTGAAAGGAGATGATGTAAAGGGCAGAGACAGAAAAGAGGAGAATGAGGGGAAGTCACGGATGTATGCTATAATTGTATATTTGGTTATGGGCTATTATCAATTGCTGATGGAATTCATTTGTTATATCTTTCTATACTATGGCTTTTTTTTCCCCTTGACCAAAAGCATGAGATGATCAAATGTATAACAGGAAAGATGTTTTGGTTTGTCTGTTTGGTTTTGCATCTCTTCGTGTGTTTATATTAATCTCTCACTGTTCTCCAGATCTACAAAAAGGGATATCGTCTGTTCAGTGAAGCCTGTTCACAAAATCTAATCATCAGGGCTTTTTGCTGTTGATCAGATCCCATTGATTTTTCCCCCCCTCTTAATGGTCAATACGTTGGTGAATTTGCAGGTGTGATGGTAAGGACAGAAATGCCTCTGAGGAGTGTTAGTTGTGACAGATAGGATGACGTACGTAAACTCTGTGTGAACTCTTCTTGGAAAGGACACCGTGCAGAGACAGCCAAGGCCGCAGGGAAGTTTTAGCATCCCTAGCGTTTCTGCTGTCAGCTCTCCTCGAAGTTATCTCAGCCACACCCCGTCCCCTGGCAGGCAGGCAGTGGTGGTGCTGGTTGGCTCATAATTTAAGTGGGTACTCCTTGGTCTCTCCCCCTTTCTTTCCTGATCCCCATGCTACCCTCCCTTTCCTTGAAGGAGCACACGCAGGTCCTTCCAAAGCTGTTGGCATTATGCGCATCTGTTCGTCTGGTGGTGGGTATTGTTCAACACCCACAGCGTTTGCTGGCCCAGAGCCTGAGAACTCGAGCCCGTTCCCAAATGTATATAGAATTTCTCTGTTAGGGACAACATACTGTGTGTGACACTGCTGCAGCTGAGTTTACTCCCTCCTTGGTGAACATGTGTGAATATGTTTGGGTGTGTGTGCAGCAGCCTTGAAAAATGTGTGGGGAAAGAAAATGCTAGAAGCTGTGTTTTCCACGACTTGACTATGGCAGCCAATTGTTCCACCCATTCTTCCTGGTGATCTGACTTTGTGACTTGCGAAGTCACATCCTTACTGCCGAGGGACTAGCTACCTCCACTCCTTCTTAGAGAATCTCAGGGGATGTGAAAACAGGAGAGACAGGCTGGCTGGTCCCTGGTTGGCTTCTCAGCCCCACACCATCCCATAGCCGTCGGTGAGGGTCGCAGGCGAGGGGCCCCCGCTGTTGGGAAGGAGTGATGCTTAGGAGGTGCCGAAGAGGCAGGATGGAGACGGGGAGCTGGGAGGTCCCAAAGAAGGTCAGGTCACATTTGCTTGCTTTTGGCCTAAGCCCAAGATTTACAGAGCTGAAGAGCACGGCACATGATCCTTGGAGTAATTCAGCAAATTGGACAGAGTTTCTGAGATTTCAAATGTGTATTGTTTCTTATCTTTGTTCTCAAAAGAGAGCATCAGATCAATCTCCACGTTCCTTTAACTTCACATCTACAACAACTTTTGAACTTACTTTTGAAAGCCTTGAGCTGAGAGTCTGTGCTCTGCTTTGTGTTTCTTTGGAACTCACGGAGGGGGAATGTGAATTAACAGCAAGAGTGAGCACAAAAGGAACCCAGTTGTGTCTTATCCTTGTGTTCTTTGTATGGCTTTGCCCACAAAACCCTCTTACAGCTCTAAAACTTGGCAAAGTGACACCCGTGTTTTTGTCCCACTTGCCATCCCTGGATGAGGCTAAAGCAACAGCTGCATCAGCTCAACATCCCAACCACAGAACCCCTCCGCGACGTCACTTCTTACGAGAGGCTTGGACCGCACACCGGGTATAAGACAGTGTGACTGCAGAGTCTGTGCCACTCTAACAGAAGTAGGGAGTGACTTCAGTTTTGTCTTATTAAAAATAATTATTTGCAAGTTTACAAACAACTCCAGAATCTGACCTTTGCAACACAACACAGTCTTCCCTTCTCCAAAGTGAGTTGTTTTTGAGTTAGTGAGATGGGTGCACTTTACCTCTAAGAGACACTATCTAGTTCTTGTTCAGACGTATTTCAGGTTGCATAGCAAGTTGAAGAGCATTCTGGTTGCCAGAGATCGCTGCAGTGGGTTCTCATCTGTCTGCTCGTTTTCAGTATGTGACCTTTCCCAGAGCAAGTCCTGGTTCTGAGAGGTTTAATCTTGTGTAATAAGAATATCAGAGACCCCGTGTGCATTTGGTTCCAGCAGATTAGATAGTGAGGGCGCATTATTGTAATGAGCCGCGCTCACTCCTCAGATGACGTGGGAAGTCCGGCGATCTCGCGGGCCAAAGGCCGGCTGCCAGCTCGGCTTACTCAGCGCAGACCCGAGCCTGCCTTTGTCCTCTTCTGCTTCTCGCTCCTTTGAATTGTGTAACGCTTGTCAGCTTAGCACATTTGTGAGTGTGCCACGTGCTGTCACTCTCCCGCAGCGAGTTGGTTGATCTTAATGGTCTACTTCTTGACACTCAAATAGGTTTCTGAAGTGTTACTGAACGTTTCTCGTATGTGCGTGTGTGCCCCAGATGGCAGCGTTGTCCCATTTCAGTGTGTGATTGCTGCTCTCCAGGTTGTGGAGATGTGCTGCTGGCCCATGTGCCCGAGATTAGAATCAAGCCCTTAGGGTCGGCTGTGAGGTCCTTACTCAGGCAAAAAGCCCATTGACGTCAGCAACCGGGGAACGTGGTCTGGTTTCATTATAAGTTAAAAGTGTTCACTGTCAGAAGGAAATAGAGAAAGGGCAGGGTGATTTTAGAAAATTCGTTTTAAAAAATGAACCTGTTCTCTGCTTTGCGTGGTTTTTCCTTTGCAATTTACGGCACACAGAGTTTATCCTTAAGCAGACTCTGTCTCAGGGCATGTTCTGAACTCACACAGCCCTGACCCTGACTGTGAGGTAGCTCTATCCATCAGGGGCTCAAACATTGTTTGCCTCTTGAAGGAAGGATAGACACACTCTAACATAGCTGGGGTGGCCCTGCCTACCTCCTGACCTCCCCTCTGACACCTGAGGCTGCAGCCCCCAGGCCCAGACTGCCCGAGGGTTCCCTGGCACATCTCCTTTGTAGCCAGGGTCCCTGGCTACATGTGTAGGGTCCCTCCACATGACTAATTTCTCCTCCCTCAGTTTATCAAGCAGTCATTCCTCAGGACTCATCTCAAGCCTGTGAAGTCTTCCCTCACCCCCACTCCAAACACACACATTCTTCAGGAAAGCTGATCGTCCTCCCCTCCAGGTACCAGCATATCTTTTTCTTACATCTCTTGGTACTGTGCAAATACTTCCATCAGCCTCCTCTCCAGACTGACTTTCCTGATGGCAGAAACCATCTTATTTACTTCTGTATCCCCGGCACCTACTGCAGTGTTGGAACATGTTAGAAATTCAGCAAAACAATTTTTTTTTTTTTTGGCACGCGGGCCTCTCACTGTTGTGGCCTCTCCTGTTGCGGAGCACAGGCTCTGGACACGCAGGCTCAGCGGCCATGGCTCACAGGCCTAGCCGCTCCGTGGCACGTGGGATCTTCCCAGACCGGGGCACGAACCCGTGTCCCCTGCATCGGCAGGTGGACTCTCAACCACTGTGCCACCAGGGAAGCCCAGCAAAACAATTTTTGTGGAATCAAAGAAAGCGGCATAATCCAAGCTGGGATTGGCACAGAGCTGCCAAGTGGTCAGAACCCTCCTGAAAAAGTACAAAGGACAGCAACAGTGGCCCATTCTGTTTGTGGTTTTTCGGTTCTGAACACAACCAGAGGACAAAGGAAACCCACCTGTGGAAGGCATGGAGTCACTGGAGACCAAGTTGGGTCGTTTGCCTCAGCAGTGCTGGACAGGTGGCCTTTCTGTAAGCTTTCCTTTTTCCCAGGAATTCACGCCCAGGCCTCTGAAGTCAGGGCATTTTGTTTGAACAAAATATCTCTCCTTCTGTCTATCAGTAGAGCCATGGTGTGCTTTGTAACTGATCTGTTTATTCTAAATATGCAAGGCATTTAACTGAGGTACTATTACCTATGAGGCACGAAAGAATCTCATATTACAAATAGGACCCCTGTCTTTGTTCTCCTAATTATACTGCCAGAATGCAGGTATCAGACATAAGTTGAATATCCTACAATTTCCCAACCAGTGCTGCCAACAAACCTGCATAAATAAACCCTTCAAATGTCTCACTTTTTCTCATTGGTGCTACCTATAAAATCATCTGCATGATAGCTTTATCCTCTAAGAGAAAAAAAATCGTGTGAACATTAAATTGTACCTTTTTCTTCAGAGATTCTCCTAAGGATACAAGAAACCTAGTAAGTTGCATAATGTATATGTTGTTTTGACATCAGAGATAAGCTGATGGTGAAATACTTCCAGTGACGGTATACTTGGCAAATACTCTTACCACTGGCACTTAGAAGATGAGATTTCATTCCAATCATGGTAAACTCTGAGCATTATCTTTATAAATAAAGTAGGTATAAAACTGCTTAGGATAAACCATGTAATCTGCAGCAAAAGTTAATTTAAATTCAAATCTGACTTTCTAATTCTCTTCAGTCCCCAATCTACACAATATATTGGGTAATGAGGGACATTTTTATCTCCCCCCCAATTCTCTAACATCTGTATGATGTTACCTGCAAAAAGTAAAGGAAAAGGACATGGGCTGTGTATGTGCTAATGTTGGGAGACACTAAGAGAGGTGATATTTAAAAATAAAAAATCTTTCTTGAGGTATAATTTGCCCATTTGAAGTGTGCAGTTAGATGGTTTGGGGCATATTCATAGATATGTGCAACCGTCACCACAGTCAATTTTGGAACATCTTCATTACTTCAGAAGGAAACTGCATGCCCTTTAACTCTCACTCCCTAACCCTGGCCCCATCACCCTCCCACGTCCAGAAGCAGCTGCAGATCTACTGTCTGTCTCTATAGATCATCCTGTTCTGGACTTTCAAAGGAAAGGAATCACATAGTATATGGTCTTTTGCAACTGGCTTCTTTCACTCAATGTAATGTTTTCAAGGTTTATCCAGGTTGTAGTGTGTGTCAGTGCTTCACTCCTTTTTATGGACAAATAATATTCTGTTTGATGGATATACCACATTTTGTCTCTCCACTCATCAGTTGATGGACATTTGGGTTATTTTCACCTTTTGGCTATTGTAAATAATGCTGTTATAAACATTTGAGCTTTGTTGATTTTCTCTATTGTTTTTCTGTTCTTCGTTTCATTAATTTCCACTCCAATCTTTATAATTTCTTTCCTTCTGCTTGCTTTATGTTTAGTTTGCTCTTTCCAGTGTCTTAAGATTGGAAGGGGAGGTTACTGATTCGCAGTCTTTCTGCTTTATTGATTGTAGGCATTTACAGCTATACATTTCCACCTAAGCACTGCTTTAGCTGCATCCCATAAGTTTTTGTTTGTTTGTTTGTTTTTTTGTGGTACACGGGCCTCTCACTGCTGTGGCCTCTCCCATTGCAGAGCACAGGCTCCAGACACGCAGGCTCAGCAGCCATGGCCCATGGGCCCAGCCGCTTCGCGGCATGTGCCCTCCAGACCAGGGCACGAACCCGTGTCCCCTGCATCAGCAGGCGGACCCTCAACCACTGCGCCACCAGGGAAGCCCATCCCATAAGTTTTGATATGTTATGTCTTCATTCATCTCAAAGTATTTTCTGATTTCCTTTTTAGTTCTTCTTTGACCCCTTGGTTGTTTAAGAGTGTTGTTTAATTTTCATCTATTTGTGAGTTCTCCAAATTTCTCCGTGTTGTTGATTTTTAATTTTATTCCATTGTGGCCAGAGAACATGCTTTCTATTATTTTTATCTTTTTAAATTGGTTCTTTTATGGTCTAGCATATGGTTTATCCTGGAGAATATTCTATGTGCTCTTTTTTTTTTTTTTATCATGATCCCCAGTAAGCACTTTGCAGAATAACACTGCTCCATGGACCATGCTTTGAGTAGGATCGGCTACAGTTTGCAAGGCCCAGTGCAAAATAAAAGTGTGTGTCCTTTTAAGTGTGTGTCCTTTGTGCTGACCTGAAAGCACTCCACTAGATCACGTCCATTGCTCAAGGATATTGCTCGAATCATCCTTTTACCTTGCTGCATCGTAAGAGTCTCTTACTCTATCTGATCATTTTCACTAACATGAAAATCTGATACAGTATCTCCCAATTAAAGACAAAGCAACAACAAAAAATGTCCTTGATAAACCATTCTAGCCACTTACCCACTTACTGCTCTTGAGAAGAATGTGTTCTGCTGTTAGGTGGAGTGTTCTATAGATTGAGTTGGTTTATGGTGGTATTCATGTCTTATATTTCCTTGTTGATATTCTGTCTCATTATCCATTATTGAAATTGAGGTATTGAAGTCTCTAACTATTATTGTTGAACTGTCCTTTTCTCTCTTCAGTTCTGTCAGTTTTTGCTTCATATATTTTGGTGCTATGTTATTAGGTGCATATATCTTTGTAATTGTTATATCTTCCTGATGGATTAACCTTTTTATCATTATGAAATATCCCTATTTATCTCTAGTAACATTTTTTTTTTGTTTTAAAGCCTATTTTGTTTGGATATTAGTCTAGTCACTCTAGCTTTCCTGTGGGTGCTTTTTGCTTTATATATCTTTTTCATCCTTTTACTTTAAACCTATTTATATCTTTGAATTTAAAGTGTATCTTCAGTAGACAGCAAATAGTTTTCTTAATCCATTCTGACAGTCTCTGCCTTTTAATTGGATTGTTTAATCCATTTACATTTAATGTTATTATTAATATAGTTGGATTTAAAAAATTTTTTATTTTATATTGGAGTATAGTTGATTAACAGTGTTGTGTTAGTTATAGTTGGATTTAATTCTGCCATTTTTCTTTTGTTTCTATGTATCTCATGTCTCTTTTGTTTCTCTATTTTTCCTTGACTGCTTTCTTTGACACTGCATAATATTTTCTGAAGCAGCATTTTAATTTCATTAATAATTTTTTTCATTCTATTTTTTTTCTGATTTCAAACCCCTCACTTTTTCTACTATATCAAGCCACTTCTCACATTTATGATTACAAGTAGTGTTCCCTCCATATGGTCCCAGTTCAGATTGCCTGCCTTCTCCTTAGGTAGTAGCCCTTACAAGGGTTATTTATCCCAGTTTTCATTTTTTATAACACTGGGGAAAGGGCTAGAATTTAAGGATTAACCTTAGTGTTTCAGTCGAGACAGGAGATTGCTAGCTAGAGCCAAGGGGCCTCCTGCTGTGACTGTTCAACCAAAGGTGCCTTAAGCAACTAGTAATTGTTACTGAATGATCTCCCTGGTGTTTAGGTGAGGCATTCATAGCACCTAAAATTCAGTTAGGGGGAATTCCCTGGCAGTCCAGTGGTTAGGACTCCTCATTTCCACTGCAGGGGGCACAGGTTTGATCCCTGATCAGTGAACTAAGATCCCTCAAACTGTGTGGTGTGGCCAGAAAAAAAAAAAAAAGGTTAAAATTTAGTTAGGTACTAAGGAAATATTGGATTTTTTTTTTTAATAATAGGAAGTTGGGATGTTTAAGGAAAAGGAAGGATTCACTTCATGAGTTTAATTCTACAAAGCCAAGCCTGAGGAATAAAATAATTCTCTGAGGTGCTTATTATTATGAAGGTTGATAGGAACCAATACTCACTACTCTTAGCAGGAATGGTAACTGAGTAAGACTGGAATGTTTTCTTTTTATCTTTACCCTGTAGTCACAATTATTTTTTTTATTATGGTAAAATATCCATAACATAAAAGTTACCATTTTAATCATCTGAATATTATTCCATTGTATGTATATACCACAATTTGTTGATCCATTCATCCACCAGCAAACACTTGGTTGCTTCCACCTTTTGGGTATTGTGAATAATATTGCTAGGAATATGAGAGCACAAGTATGTTTCAGTCCCTGCTTTCACTTCTTTTGGGTATAAACACAGAGGTAGAACTGCTTAAAGTTTTGAGAAGTTGCCATGCCATTTTCCATAGTAGCTGCATCATTTTACATTTCCATCAGCCATTAACAAAGGTCCAGTTTCTCCACATTCTTGTCAACATTTGTTATTTTCTTTCTGTTGTTGTTTTTTACTTTAGTTTTTTGATAATAGCCATCCTAGTGGGTGTGTAAATTGGTCACTGTATTTTTGAGTTACTTTTTAGTGGTTGCTCTAAGGCTTATCATATACATCTTAACTTATTAGAAGCAGCTTCAAATTTATACTAGCTTAAGTCCAGTGATATATATAAATGTTACTCCTATATAGCTTTATTCCTTTTCCCCCTTTTGATGGTATTATTGTTATACATATTAGATTTATTATAATACAAGCCCAACAATATATTCTTATAATTATTAATTTACAATCTGTCATCATTTCCTTAGCAATTATAGCTTTGCCCCTACCCACTTCCTTTGTGCTGTATTGGCAAGTACATTATAGTTCTGTCACATTTTTTATGTTATAGGACAAAAAATATATATCTATTATTTTATATAATTATTTTATATAGTTGCTCTTTTAGTGAGTTAAGAATCAGAAAAAATATGCATTTATAGTGTCTTTTATAATTATTTCTACTGGTCATCCTTACTCACGTGGATTAGAATTATAGTCTTTAGGCTGAAGAATTCCTTTAGTATTTCTCATAAAGCAGGTCTTCTAGCAACAAATTATCTCAGTTTTTGCTTTGGGAAAATTCTTTATTTTCCCTTTATTTTTGAAGTATATTTTTGCTGGGTATAGAATTCTTTGTTGACAGGTTTTTTTCCCCTTTGAGCACTTTGAATGTGTTATTTGGCTGCCTTCTGGACTCCATTGTTCCTTCTGAGAAGTCAACTTTTAACCTTTTGGGGTTCCCTTTTATGCACTTTATTTTTCTCTGGCTTTTTTCAAGGTTTTCTCCTGTCTTTGACATTCAGTATTTTTACTGTGATGTGTCTATTTGTGGGTCTTTTTGAGCTTATCAGATTTGAAGTTCATCAAGCTTCCTAGGTGTGTAGGTTATTGGTTATAGTTTTTCAGTAAATTAGAGGCATTTTGGCCATTATTTATTTGAATATTTTTTCTTCTCTTTTCTCTCCATGCTTCTGGTACTTACATTATATGTGTGTTGGTATGCTTAATGGTACCCCACTTTTCTATGAGGCTCTGTTCATTTTTCCTTTTCTTTTTTCTCTCTGTTCTTCAGTTTGCATAATCTCTATCAAACTATCTTCAAGTTTGCTAATTCTTTCTTCTGCCAGTTTATATCTACTGTTGAGCTCCTCTAGTTGATTTTTTATTGTACTTTTGGACCCCACAATTTCTACCTTGTTCTTTTTCATAAATTTATCTCTCTTTTCTGACATTGGGTATTTGATGTGACATTGTCATTATGCCTTCCTTTGCGTCTTTAATCATGGTTTTCTTTAGTTCTGTGAGCAAATTTATAATGACTACTTTGATATCTCCTATTAAGTCTGACATCTGGTTGCTCTCACAGGCAGTTTCTGTTATCTGTTTATTTTTTACTTTCCCTTCTTCCCCCACCCACTTCCCCAGTGTGTGGGTCATACCTTCCTGTTTCTTTACATGTCTCATAATTTTTTGTTGGAAACTGGACATTTCAGATAATATATTGTAGCCACTCTGGCTACTGGTCCTCCCTCTGCCCAGGGCTTGCTGTTGTATTTGTTTGCTTATTTGTTTAGTTATTGCTGGATTATTTTAGTGAAGCCTATTCTCTCTTTCACACACACACACACACACACATGCACACATGCAATACATGCAGCATAACCCTCTGACATTGCTCCTCAGCACACACACACACAAAGCATAACCCCGTGACATTGCTCCTCAGCACACACATGCACGCATGCATATGCACACACGTGCACACACGCACACATGCACACATGCAGCATAACCCTCTGACATTGCTCCTCAGCACACACACACACGTGCACACATACGCACACACACACAGCATAACCCTCTGACATTGTTCCTCAACACACACACACACAAAGCATAACCCCCTGACATTGCTCTCAGCACACACACGCACGCACACACACGCACACACACGTGCACACACACACACACGTGCACACACACAGCATAACTCTCTGACATTGCTCCTCTACTGGAGGCACAGCTTTTCTGGTGTGCCCACAGTCATCCTGGGTGACAGTGGTACTGGTGGGGCTCTCTTCCTGCTTTCCTTGACTAAACAGTTGTTTAACTCCACTAATTGTGTTGCTGGCTGATTGCTCAGTTGCTTTCAACAATGCCTAGGGATAGATTGATTTACAAAGTGATCTAATCAAATTCTGGCTCCTTTGAAGGAAAAGTTTCTGAGGTCATGTTTCATATTCTAACCCTAGGAGGGCTCCCAGCAGCGATCTTCTTCCCCAGTTCTCTAAAGCAGGCTAGCCAGCCTACAACCTAGACTGTCTCTTCCTTAAAACCACAAATCTCCTCCCAGTTGCCTTTCACCACACCTCCATTGTTCTTGAGAGTGCCCTCAATCTTAAACTTCTCCAGTGAGATCAGTTCCTTCCTCTTCCCAAGAGATAGGAGCCTATCTGTTTCACAGCCTGCTTCTGCTCCCAGGCCAAATCTCTGAACCAGGGCTCTGGGGCTGAGAGTGGGGACATTGGCTAGCTTCTCTCTGTGTGACACTTCTGCTCTAGGGGCTGAGTGCTTGTAGGGGAGGAGAGGTAGACAGAAGCCTGGGATCTTCTTAGCTCACCTCTCCTGGCATGGAACCTCCACCTCGCAGCTGGAGGAAGGGTGACTGAGGCCCAGTATTCTGAGCATGCCATGTCCAAGGGAGAGCCTCCATTCCATGAATGGAGTCTGGGCTGAAGAAGGAAGCCTCACCTCTCCACTGTACTCACCGGGACTTTGCCTTAGCCACAGGGAGCTGGGGCAGGATAGGAAACACTGAAGTGATCTCCCTTCGACCCCTGGGGCCCCGGGAGCTGGGGGAGAGGGAGCCCTGCCATCTTGACTGCAGCTCTCTGAAATGGAGTCTCCACCTCACTGAGCTGGAAAGAGAGAGTGAAGATGCAGTCTCAGTTCAAATATCACAGACTCTGTCAGTTCTTAACACATTTCTGTAGATTTTCTTGAATAGATGTTTCTTCATTTGTTGTATGCTCTTAGCATCATTTGTAGAGGCTTTAAGTATATGCTTTTTGGGTTTTTTTTTTCACAGTTTTCACCAATTTAATTGGGGAAGGAGCCCACAGAGCTCTTCACACTGCCAAGCTGAAATTTGATCTCTAAATGATGCACCCTTAGTATTATGCATACTGTTTTTCTTAGGGGAAAAAACCCTCATCTGTATCTCTATATAGAAACATTGTTCACTTCAGGGGAAAATGTGTTACAGAAATGGGGCTGAAAAATAAACATCACTTTCAATTGACTTCATTTTCAAATAAGAGATTTATTCTTAGGGAGAAAAAGTCCCATAATTAATTGAATGAAAGGCCATGGCAAATACAAGGGAAAGCTGCCAACTGGTTAAAATTGTGTTTTTAGGGAGTTAACCTTCTCCACGAGTAGGTTTTTGTTTCATTTTGGAGCCTGATTTTGTTCTGATTTTGTGTCTTTTCTTTACTGTCAGTGCTCCCTTCTCATCCACCCTGTCTCCCAGATAGTTAAAGAGCAACAAAACGAAACCTTACTGGGTGATGTTTTGACTCAGAGAAGCTTCTAGCTCAACAGGCACTTACAGACCATGGACTGCACTCTCCTCTTTTCTCATAAGTGAGGAAACGCAGTCCTCAGGGGTCAGAAGCCCCTCGCAGCCATCATCCCTGCATCCAGAGCCCTGGTCTCCCAGCCCCACTGCTGCTCGCTACGCCACCTGTTGCTGTGACAGGACACTTTGGGGGTAGCGTCGAAGGGCGGTGAGTCCCAACCTCCAGCATTACGTGACTCACCAGTTTTGTTTATAGATCTGACCTCCACTCCATGCGATGGCAGATTACTCCCGACTTCTCCCACTGCTGCTCTGACCCCTTCATTCCCAACATGCTGATGGAGGGGGCTCCATCACACTGCCTTGTAGCTGCTACAGTTAAACATGGTGCACAGTGACCTGAAAATTGATTAGTTATAAGGCTGAGGCTAATGTCAAAAAGTTAAAGAATTTCCTACTTCCCTGATTTTGTGAGTTTGTCTCTGTATTTAATTAACTTGTAATGAGATATACCTGTGCACTGCCCACAAAGGCAGGAAGCCTGTTATATAATGAGCCACCTTTCCTTCTGGTTTATGTTACATTTACAGTGCCTTGAATTATGTACACATTATCTAATATTGTTGTGCACAGATGTTGTGTGGTTTTGTGAGATGTTTCAACCTGGATCCATTAAAAGTAAAATATTTACTTCAAACTAGATTTATGAAATTCAGAATACATTTTAGAAAAATAATAAGTTGATTTCACATAACTGTATTAGCTAGCAGGAAAAAAAACTTTTAAAAACTTTCATGAGCATTATGGGAACAGCAAGCATTATTTGAAACCTGAAAATTGCTCAACAAGACCCTGTGAATGTATTAGTTTGCCTTCTTGCCCAAAGTTAATTGGCTCCACAAAAAAATTAATTCCTGAGATCAATTTTGTTGGTGCCAAGATGTGGGGAATACAAGGCTGTCCTTTCAGATTGGTGAGAATTATTCAAACAAATCAGGTTCTTAAAACCAATACTACGTGACTTAGAGTACTTACAGGTTTTTAAATAATAGTAAAAAGAGAAACCATGATGGTGATGTGGAGTATTATACTTGGCTGCTATTTACATTCTAAAAACGTCACTGTAATTTTAAATGTTTCACTTAACTCATGATTTCACACGATATTCTCCAGAATGAGAATCTGAACTAACTGTTGCATAGATGCCCAGAGTGAAACTCAACTCACTAAAGCCAGTGTTTCTAAAGATCCCCGATTCATAGATTCAACACTTAAAACAAATTAAGGGACGTAATGATTTTTTTTTTAAATTAAAATGTGACACCTAGAACTGGTACATCTTTTAGGCCACTGATGGTTATCTAGACCTATTCCATCCTCTCTGTGACGTTAACAAGATAAGACAGGAACCAGTTTCCTGAGAACTATAAATATATTGCAGGCTTATCTCTACGGCACAGCCACTATGGATTTAGTTGGAACTTAGAAATAAAACGCAATGCTCCACTACTTCTGGGTGTATTGGACAACACTTTTAAAGAAGATGTTGGGGGTAGGAGTTTATTAATTTATTCATATTTATTTTTGCTCTGTTGGGTCTTCATCTCTGTGCGAAGGCTTTCTCTAGTTGAGGCAGGCGGGGGCCACTCTTCATCACGGTGCGCAGGCCTCTCACTATCGCGGCCTCTCTTGTTGTGGAGCACAGGCTCCAGATGCGTAGGCTCAGTAGTTGTGGCTCTCGGGCCTAGTTGCTCCACGGCATGTGGGATCCTCCCAGACCGGGGCTCGAACCTGTGTCCCCTGCATTAGCAGGCAGATTCTCAACCACTGCACCACCAGGGAAGCCCTAGACAACACTTTTTATTCTGTTAGAAAAGGAAAGATTGAAAGTATCTGATCAAAAGTGCTCTGGTAATTTCTAAATAGGAATTTTCTCCCAAATGCAAAATCTGTTTAAGATTTGCAGGATTTGTTTGTGTGCTGTATGTATTACTGCAAAGAAAATGCTTTCTGGACTAAGGGTTTAAAGAAAAGCACTTCTCTAGATATGCTTAACTCCTGGAAGTTTTAGCCAAAAGGCAGACGGAAGGACAAGCAGAAGAGAGAGGACAGTGGGACCCTGTTGATAGCGGTCATGAAGTGTGCCCCCTGGGGACAGACAGGATCCCCGAGCCAGCGACCCAGAAGCCTGAGCCCATCGCTGCCTGAGGGAGCAGTAGTCTTTGTAATGCGAAATTATCATGATACAGGGCATGCCAAAGGCCCAGTCATAATCTTGTCCTCATTCACAGATGCCCAAAAGAGGCGGGAATGCCTTTTCCTCTTCAAAGCACAATGGTCTGCTACAAAGTTCTGCCCTAAAATACAGGCGAAGCCCTTTGTCCCACCCGCTTTCAGCATAACTGTGGATCTGAATATAAGGAGAACTTGGCAGGTGCTCTCCCAGCATCAAGTACTTTTACAATCTCGTAACACTCTATGAGGCTGGGATTCATGATCAGCTGTTCGTAAAGGCAGAGAGATCTGCGGTTGGAGCTGGGTATGAACCTGCCTCTTCCTGCGTCGAAATCCCCCTCGCTGTCACAACTCATCACCTCCTGCACTTTTGCATGAGTGGAGTCTGGTGAACACAGCCCTGTACTGCTCTAGACTAGACTGGTCTATATTTGAGGGTTAGGCCTGCCACTAATGAGGGACTTTTAACAATTATATCTTTTAACTTAAAATTACCGAGCAAAGGGCACCTATTCAAGGGACGGTTCATTGTAAGGTGGCTCATTTCTTCACTTAAAGAAAGGGATGATGTAAGCTGCCTGCTTGTCACTTCATTCGGTGTACAGTCAAAAAGTGTAAGGGATATAATCAAAATCCATTAATTCAGTAAGCACTTAATGAGTGCTTATTTCAAAAGTGTAGGATAAAATGGTAATAAACAGGACCCATGCAGAGTTTAGAGCCCAGTGGGAGGCAAGATGAAGAACCGGGAGCTTGGGCTCCTTGGGCAGCTGAGCTGGGCAGCTCAGGGAGGGGAGACAGCCCCGCTGGGACTCCTGATGGGCGCTTGGGCGCTCGGGGAGGCCTCCTGAGTACACCTGGGCTGCGGCAACAGGAGCTGGCCCTAAGGAAAGGAGAAGACTTGAGGAGGGCGCCCAGGGAGCTGGAGGCTGTTCTGTACCTTCAAGCGTCTGTAGGTGGTGGCAGACGGGGCCGGAAAGCCCCGTGAAGACCCTGCGGGCCAACAAGGTTGGACTCTTCCCCAAGAACCAAGGGGGCGGCCAGATCACATTCGCCATTTCGGGAGCTCACTCTGGCTTTATAAGGAAATGAATTGAGGAGGGCAGAGCCAGGGAGACCAGAAACCAGGCGGGCTGGGGTGATGACAATCTGTACAGACACTTGATGTGAGAACTTGTGGAGAGCCATGCCAGGAGAACAGCGGCTGAGCAGCCCAGAGCCAGACTGTTCATTTTCTACTGGGATGAGACCATGTACAAGATTGGAAACTGTCGACTGAAAAAAAAAGGCACAACCTAAAAGTTGAGAATCATCTTTTATTTGGCAAAGAAAACTGAGGATTTAAGCCTGGAAGACAGCCTCTCCGGTAGCTCTGAGGGACTGCTCCAGAGAGCTATGGGGGGAGCCAGGATATATAGGAGTTTTGTAACAAAGACCAGGTAGTCAGAACATCAAGAGAGTGCTGTTAAGTGAAGAAAATCAGACATCTCAGGGTAAGGAATTTAGCACTTTTCTGTGTATGGGAAGATGCAGGAGTTTGGGCTTCTTGAAATCATTCCTTTGACACGCACCTTAGCTCTCTAGGGCCGGCATCCTGTTCTCTCCCATCCTGGTCCCCTCAGGGTGCACCCTTGGGGGCTGCTGCCGTGGCTGAGGGCTTGGCAGAGGGCAGATCGTTTGTCTCCATCCTGAGCTCCTGCAGGGCTCATCTTGGGCTGCGGCAGTGGCTGAGGGCTTGATGGCCTCAGCATCCTTTGTTTGTTGATAGGCAGGGAACAGTTTTCATTAACAAAGCCTTAGGAAGAGGTTTCAACCAGCTGGGAAGTTCGTAGTGGTCCCTGCAGGGCAGCCCCGGGGGTCTTGGGCTGAGACTGTTTGACACTGAATTGAAATACGAAGTGGCCTGTGGCGGAAGAAGCGTGAGCTTTGCTTGAGACAGAACTGGATTCAAATCTGAACTCTGGCAATTCTGCTGTGAGACTGACAGAGAGCCACAGTGTCTCCCAAGTGCAGGCACTCAACATTCCATAGTCAACATATGCTCAGCAAGTAAGACCATGCACGGTGTATAAAGTACCTGGTTGGCAAAAAAAACAAAAAAACAAAATAAACTCTACTACTTACTAGGGAAAGACACAGCTGTCCGTGATGCCTGCCGAAGACCTGCGTTTACCCACATGTTGGCAGAGCCTGAACTCGCACCAGAGAGCGGCGTTCTGTGATCCAGTCGCCGTTTGTCGGGGACACACTCGTGCCGGGCTCTCTAGAGCCAGGGCCTCGTTTAACCTTCGCAGCAGCACTGGGGTTCCTGTTGCTCCGTCTGTCTTGAAGGCCCTCGAGCTGAACTGTCCCACAGGCTGTGTGGGTTTTGTCCACATTTAAACCCAGGTCTGAGAGATTCTAATGCTTAGATTAATTCTACATGAATTCCATGCATAAGTTTTCTGTACTTC
The DNA here is from genome assembly GCF_949752795.1 of Hyperoodon ampullatus. Taxonomy (NCBI): domain Eukaryota; kingdom Metazoa; phylum Chordata; class Mammalia; order Artiodactyla; family Ziphiidae; genus Hyperoodon; species Hyperoodon ampullatus. The sequence goes on along the minus strand of NC_136925.1, from coordinate 86,277,806 downwards.
TGCGTACATCCCATACATATCCTGCATAAACAATGCCAGTAGGGGATGTTGTTTTGGTCTTCGTTTCTGGTCTTTTGTTTAACGCATGACAGGTTTTAAAAAAATAATTTTATGACTTTAAATAAAACCATAAAAAGGGGTATTTGGGGAAGTCTCACTCTTAACCCTGCTCCCCGTCACCACTCCCGTCTGCTCCTAAACCCACACATGTGCACACGCACAGTGCGAAGGGGGAGGGGAGAGAGGGAGGGGGAGGAGAGGAGAGAACCGCTTCTATTCATTTCTGCAATAGTTTTACGGAGTGTCTTTAAACGATACGTGCAAATATGATTATATATTATTTTTCTCTCTTCTTATACAAAAGGTGGCATTCCGTATTCACTGATCTTCATCATGTTTTCTTCATTTAAGGTGTCCTGGAGATCTTTCTAGATCAGTATATATTCCATTCCCCTGCTTGGCTGCACCAGTGGTTATTTGATTAGAATATTACTACTTAAGAACATTCAGAGGATGCCCTGCCGGCCTGCAGAGGCTGCTCTTCGCTGGGCTTCCTGCCTTAATTTCTAGTTGAGGGAAATCCCACTAGTTGCCAGCTACCTATTCTGAGGCTTCGTCAGTTATGCTGTTAAACCACTCAATACTGGTCCATATTAGAGAGGACTGAGATAAACCTGTGGATTTGAGATCCATTGGAATTAATGCTCAAGTTAATTCCTCAGTTTGCATTTTCTTTCCCTTGACATTTCTTCAAAGGCATGTAAACCTATTCTGTTTAGGTTTTTCAAGCTCATCACTATAGGGGAGAGATGCAGAAGCTAGACATAAGTCCCACTCTTGTGAGAAGAGGTATATCCATACATGGTACCTGCTGTGTGTTTTCAGAGTCTCAGGTGAAACCACACCAGCAGTCTACGTTTGTGGGACCCACTAGCTGGCCCGGGCTGGTGTCTCAGGGCAGGATCTGTGGACTCGGTCAGTCCCAGCTCACATCTCCGCTCTGCCACTTACCGGCTGTGACTGCGCTGAGCTCGTCACGTCTGTCCACCTCAGCCTGCTAGTCTTCACCTCAAGAGGCTGTTGAATTATTAAGAGTGACTATTTGGGAAACACTTAATGTCTGGCAAAGAGTGAATGCTGCCTATAGCATTTGCTTAAATCATAAAAACCTCTCAGGGAACCTCAACCTCTGTATCTAAGGCTGCCCATCTGAATGTGGAGCCAGCAACAATGTTTCACGGAAGCATTGTGAGACAAAGTATAAAGAAACGTCTTAGAAAAGACAAAACCTGATACATTATACAAATGTTAGTGCGTCTCTGCAGTTTATACTTGGAGACAGAATCATTTTAACGTCGGCCCCTCGGTATCACTACCAAACTAATGAACGTCATTGAAAACTGCATCCTGCTAACGGAACTAGTGGGAAAGTTAAGCTGGTCGATGATATATTTAAAGTAGTCTCACTAAGTGAAAACTTTTATTTCATGAACTTCTCGATTTTGCCGTTCTTCTCTTCTTATGAGAGTGAAATACAAGGTAGTGATGCTCATCTTTAATTTAAAGAACCGCTTTAGGTTCCCTCAGTTTGGCAACTTTGATCCATAGTTAAGACATCTTCGTAAGTGATGTGGAAATGCAGCTTCCTCACAAAGAGCATGCTTTGACCGGGGCAGCAGCCTGCCTATGGGCATCGTCTGGGAGCTCGCAGGGCGGGATAGGTGCTTTAAAGTGGCTGGAGGATGGGGTAGTGTAGGCGCACTGGGGGGTGGACAGAAAGGAAGGCAGGTAGGTGGTGGGGAACAGCCGTGCTCTGACTTGTTTTTGCTAAAACTTTGAGTAGAGAGAATTTTGAAAGTCATTTAAAGAACTATTGTTTTTGTTCTAGTGTTATTTATGTCACTCTCCTTAACATCAAACTGTTGTACATTTTCCAAAACGTTCTTGAAGCATGCATAATAGCATTCAGTGGAGAAGGGGCTCTGCAGAGCGTTTAGGTAAGAGCTCACGCCCGGCTGGGCTGCGGAGGTCCGGTCCTGTGAGAATGCTCATGCCCACGAGAACCAGCAAACGAGTGGATGATGCCCCTGCTCATATTTGTGCCCTGGTCTGAATGGCAAGCGTCCATTCAGACACTGCGTCTACTGCATCTCTAAGGGTTTTCTAAAAAGCACTTACAGAAACGTGTTGGAAACAAAAGGACAGATACAAAGGCAGCTTACGATTTGATTGGGAAAAAGGCTATTGGTCTCCCTACCACAGGCATATGATATTACAGACCTTCGTGTTAGACGTTGTTGTACTCTGCCCTCGTTATGTGTCATTCTAAATGCTGATGCTGCAAGAATTGAGTACTCACCCTAATGTTTAAAATAGAGCCAATAAGCCAGACTCTGGGAGTAGAGTGTGGCCGCGGCTCTGCCCTGAACAGCAACAAAATGAGGGGCTCACCTGAAGGTAGAAGAGGCCTCATGTAGCAAGCATGGTGGCCAAGGTGGGAAAGAGCAGACATGCAAGGAGAGCCAGACTCGCGGGGAAATGACCTCCGGAAACGTTGCTGTCACCGTTCACCAGGCACTGTGCCCAGCACGAAAGACCCAAGAGTTTGCAGCACATCACACGTCAGGACCCCAGAGGGCTCCTCATGGGCTGATAAGGAGTGGTGCCTCATCAGACAAGTGTGACTGCAAAGCTAGTTCATAGGGGTCTTAGTAGGTAACGTGTGTGTGTGTGTGTGTGTGTGTGTGCTTTTTGTCGTTTTTTTAGTCTTTACCTGACTTTTCCTTTGGGATGCCTGCTGTCTGGGCTGTTTCCTAGAAGTCTGTGTTGGTGATGCCCCACCCGAAGGTCTTCAGTGTGTCCTGAATCTGTTGTGTTCACGCTGCATCCTTCCACCTGTCACCTGAGAACTGTGTCACTACTCTGGTAATCAGTCCCTTTCAGAAAACTACCCCCCTCATCCCGAGTTATTGTCTATACATCTTCCTGTCATCCATTCATTCAGCAAATTTTTTTTTTTTTTTGCGGTACGTTGGCCTCTCACTGTTGTGGCCTCTCCCGTTGCGGAGCACAGGCTCCAGACGCGCAGGCTCAGCGGCCGTGGCTCACGGGCCCAGCCGCTCCGTGGCATGTGGGATCTTCCCGGACCGGGGCATGAACCCGTGTCCCCCGCTTTGGCAGGTGGACTCTCAACCACTGCGCCACCAGGGAAGCCCTAAATCGGCTTTTAAATAGAGCTACAATACCTCACCCCTCTTCTCTTCTCCCTTCACCTGGCATGCATTTTGGTCTCCCGACCTCGTGCGGTTGTTCCAGAGTTCAACTGAGATGATTCATAGGACAGCCCCTTATTCTGAACACCCCAGGCCACGGTTACCTGAAGTGACCACATGCCACACACTTAAAAAATACTATCAAAATACCCTTGGGAAAATTCAGGAGTCCCAAACTGATCCTTTCAATGGGATTTTTTCCTGGACAACCTCCCATCTTCTTTCATCTTCTAATGTACTCCTTAACATAAAAGAATCTGGAAAAGTCTAGCCGACTGCTTTAAAAGCTGACTGCTTTCTTCTCTTTCTAGAAGAAAACAGACCAGATCCTTGGGGATGACAGTTGATTTGGTGGCTGTTGCTAGGGTAGAATTTCTGCCACGTGTAAATAAGAATGTGATGCTAATTTATCATTCAAAGAGAATTTTTTTTCTTTTTTGGTAAGCGCTAATGTGCAAAACCTGTTAGTACAAAGGGAGAAAGAGGGACAGAGAAGCTGAGTGTGGGCGGAGGAAGGTTGTGATCTAGTGCGTTGGCAGCGAAAGGGTTTGAGATTAAAGCGGCAAAGGACGCTGGCGGGGACTGGGGGCTGGGGTTTGGCACCGAACACGTAGCACGAAAGAAAACTGTTGCCGCGAGGCAAGCAGAATAGGAAAGGGAGACAATTTTTACTAACTTTATTTTGGAATCCAAATCAAATGATTATGAGGATTTGCGCTTTCACACTTCCAGTTTAAATTTAAAAAAGAAATCCCAAAAGGTTATTGCTACGTAAGAGATAATACAGATACATTTCCCAGAAATACAGAAGACCAAGGTCTGAAGACAGGCTTAACAACAGGGAAGGAATGATGGGGAAGTGTTCTCCAGAGAAACAGAACCAAAAGCGTTGGGTGGGGGGGAGGGGAGAGACAGAGACAGACAGACAGACAGGAAGGAGAGGCACGGTCTACCCGTGTCAATGTTAATCTCATCTAAAAGATGCCTTCCCTGCGACATGCAGACCAAACATGGGCACTGTGGCGAGGCGAACTGATGTATAAAGTGAACCATTGCAGGAAGGAAGAGCGTCGATAATTAAGCAAGATTTGGTACTTTTTCTCTGAAAGTTGTTATCAGGACAGTTCTGTTTCTTGGGAATAAGTTAGTGCCCGTCCTGTGGGAGGAGGTGGCCCTTGGGGCCCCCAGTCACCTTCAGTGCTCTTTGAAGGTCTTCTTTCACCCACTCTTGAGGTTACAGGCCCATCCAGACACACAGGAAAGGAAGCACAAGTGTGGATTGCCACCTTGTCAGGTTCCTAGCGTCTCCATCCTTCCAGAGCAATTCAGGAAAAAACAAAACAAAACATGAAATGTAGATGATTTTTTTAAAAACAAAAGTCAGATCATGTGAGTCCACCAGTTCCCCCATTTCAGGAAGGAGGAAAACCAAGGTCAGTGGCCTAAACAGCTCGCACGAGTTGGTCACCATTCCCTTTCTGCCTCCTGGCCACGGCCACCCCTCCCCACTCAGATCTGCTCTAGCCTCCTTTTTGAGAAGCCACACACGGGTCCTTGTGGGGCCTTCACACAGACTGTCCCCTGGAGCACTCTTCCTCCCACACACCACAGGCTCACCCTCATCTCCTCAGGCCTCAGCTCACACACCAGCTTCTTAGTGAGCCCCGTCCAGCCACAGGTGAAAATCGGCCAGCACCTCGACCCACCTCACTGTACCTACCACACCTACCACATTATACAGGTGACTTCTTCGTGTTATTTGTGGCTCTGTATTCTCCGTTCTGGAGTATAGGCTTCATAAGGGCAGCGGTTTGTATCTGTTTGGTCCACTCATGTATCCCAAGTGCCTGGAATAAGGCCTGGCACGTAGCAGACACCCGGTTAATTTTTGTCGACTGAACACATGAGTGACTTCCTAGGGTGCTGCAAGGGCTGGTGGTCAGCTGCCGCTAAATCCCTCACACCGCGTTTCTGGGTTTTCCTCATTGGCCTGATTGAGGCAATCTTGGGAAGAGATGGGAGTCCTTTCCACTTTGCGAATATCCTCTGGGGGCATCCGTGCATGTGGGCACGCCAAGAGTATTTGTACATCTGATTTTAAATGATCTTATTTCAGCTAAATATAGAATGCAAATCATCCAAGAAAAATTTGAATTAAATATATTAAAGGCTTCTCTCCCCTTCTCAGTACACAGAAAATACTTAGAGAAGGATGTACTTTACTCTTACCGAATAAAAATAAATCCTTACTTTAGACCCAGGCATAGATAAGCACTGGTAATGACTTGCCAGCATGCAGTCTAATTTTATGTACACTTTCCCGTGACTAAATGTGAAGTTCTGTGGTTTGGTCTTTTTGCTTAAGAAGTGTCTTCCAAAACAAAAACAAACAAACAAAGCAGATACTTAAATCTCAAGCTTTCAAAAGCATATAAAAAATTGCCTATTTGCAGAAGAGCAAATTCATATTAAAAATACAGCCACATTTTTAGAGCAGACAGAGATGTAGAGAAAACGCTTGATTTTCTAATATCAGATTATCTTGATGTCTTCACCTCTCTTCTTATCACCAAGATGGCTTATTCTAAAAACTCCAGCTTGAAAACTTTGCTCCCTTTTTCCAGAACAAAAGGCCCTGGTTGCAGTGGGTTGCTGTGTCCTGTGGGCATCTGAATGGAGAGCACTGAAACTCAGAGAGGAGGCTGAGGTCTGAGTGGGTAAGGAAAAGGCACTTGGAATGGAACCACCTTTCTCCGAGCTTCGAGAATTGGCGATGGGAGATGCCCACAAAACACATGAAAACTCTGTACCTGGAAGCCGGTGTTGAAAGTTAGTGTTACAGTGTTCACAGACTGTTGGCTGCACTCTGCTCTGTGGTCTTGTTTGGAAGAGCAATCTCTGGGTCACAGATTGTTGGCTGCACTCTGCTCTGTGGTCTTGTTTGGAGGAGCAATCTCTGGGCACTTTGAGTCCCGGTGGCTTCTGCACTTCTTTTGTGAGAGCGTCAGTGGTTTTCTCTGGCCTGGTTAGGCCCTCAAGAATCATCAGTTAGGCTAGCTGGTTAGCTAAAAACACAGTTCAGTCTGAGTTGTCTCATTTTATGGCCCTAAGTAGCAGGCCCCGGGCGTGGGGCATTGGCTCTGTGTCAGGCATCCGTCTAACGGCCTCCATGCACTTTCTCTCTGAGTCCTCACAGTTACGTCTAAAATGACTTGAAAGAGCTGCCAGGGTGCGGCAGACCCAGGATTCAGAACCAGACTGCTCTGCTCAGAGACCCATTTCTTTTTTCCCTTCTTTTTTCTTAGTAGTATTTCTGTCTGTTGAGTGCTTAGGACATGCCAGGCGCTGTGTGAGGCATTTCACGCACATAGCCTTCCATAATTCTCACAGCAACATTAGGAGGTGAATGCTATTATTGTTCCCACTTTGAGGACGGAAAACGAAGCGCAGAGAAGTTCTGTATTTTGTCCAGAGACACACACACCTGGAAGGCGGAGTAAGCAAGGTTTGAACCTGGGCAATTTGTCTCCTCAACAAAGACACGGGTCTGCAAGGCTCAGCTTCTCCTTCCCCACCAGACCTTTATAAAGGTTGAGTATATACATGGACACAAAGAACACTTTAATTTAAATGTAAAATTAGAGATTTTACAGGCTACATACTTTCACTATAGCCAAAAAAAATTTAAAAATGATAATAATGTGGCTAAACATATTCTTCACTACTTGGAAACTGATAAGCATCGTCCTGTATAACCTGTCTATCAAAGGGATATTAAAACTGAAATTAGGAATCTAGAAACATATGAAAGGGGGAATATTTTATTTTGAAGACTATGGGATCCCCAAAAGCTCAATGTATGGAAGGAAATGCCTTCAATATGAAAGAAGAAAGACTAAAAGGAGCTGAGAACACATCATAAAAAAGTAGAAAACAGACAAAAATGAAAGTGCAGAGAGAGAATTCAGAACACCCGAAACTAATAACATATAAGAGAAAGTTCAAGTAAATACGGAAACTGAGTCTTTGAAGTTGGAAGTGGCCTGAGTTGCGGGCGGAGCCTCAGGATCTCCGAGGGACCCTCTTGCCGCCATAGTATGGGAGCTCCTGCTCTGAGGACTTTAGCCCCCGTCTTCCAAAACTGACAAAGAAGCTGCATTGGTCTGATAAAGCCAAACCTGCTATGGCATGAAAGAAAACAACCAAAAGTATTTAACTGCTCTGCTTTGCTTATTTTGGAATAGTGCGCCTCACAGTGGGGTTACAGATTCCTGACATGTGATGCGGGCTTTTGTAAATCAAATTCCACTTAAATGCACTTGGGAAGTTTGCACACAATAGGGAATCTGCGTTCCATTCACCTGTAGTGGTGCATGTCCTCTTCCCTTTCCTCAGTCTCCTTTTTCTACTGATAAAGTTATATTTTCTTCAGAGTTGTGATGTGCTTGCTGACTGCTTATTCAACAGATAGACCATGATTTATAGACCCTCTTTAAATTCTTTGCCACTCAAAGCTCATGTATCACCACTGATTTGGGCTTTTTGGAGGCAAGCTTTTGGATTTTTCTGTTATTACAAACTTTCTATTTGCATTTTGTGATTGTGAATCTACACTTTTACTTTCCAGTTAAGATTTGCCCTACCAAATAGACTTCACAAACCGTCCCCCATCTAGCCTGTACTACCACAATAACAATGTCACGGTGCCCAGGAGTTGTGATGGTAATTCTTCTACCCTATAATGTTTTAAAATGAGATGTGACTATTATAAAACAAATGAAAGATTTGAAAATTAATTTTTTTCCACTAATTATGCTTTCTTCAGAGTTATACTGTGTTCAGTAACTGTATTCTGGATGAATTCACCTAGAAATGACAGTTCTGGACATGTTAAGCGTTTGGTTCCAGACTTAATTGCCATGAGCAGTGTGGGCCCACTGCTGTTACCTTATTTTAATCTGTTGTAGAAGGAAGGGGGGAAGGACTCTTTTATACCCAACAAAGACTGGCAACTCCAGTAGCCACAGTGAAGTGCTGGAGTTATGTTAAAAGGCTTTGGTCAAGCTAAAAGCCATTGCTTTGTAGGACCATTGACCCAGGAGATTTATATGAGTAATGCATACTTGTATGCAATTAATGAGTTTCTGATAAACTTTGTGGAAGTACTCTTTTTAAAAAAATTTTTTTAACATCTTTATTGGAGTATAATTGCTTTACAATGGTGTGTTAGTTTCTGCTTTATAACAAAGTGAATCAGCTATACATATACATATATCCCCATATCTCTTCCCTCTTGCATCTCCCTCCCTCCCACCCTCCCTATCCCACCCCTCTAGGTGATCACAAAGCATCCAGCTGCTCACTACCAAATGTAAAACCGAAAGCTAGTGGGAAGCAACCACATAGCACAGGGAGATCAACTTGGAAATATTCTTTTTTATAATTAGAATCAGGTTCTAAATGCATGATTCAAAGGGGGTACTTTGAATCATAGATCTATCACTTTGTATTGCTCTCTCTTCTGAAAACTTATTTATATTGGATTTGTTTAAATCAGAGTTCAAAACACAAAATCAGACTTCACCTGTATTTTATGGTTACTTAAGAAACAAGATTTGACTGCAAACAGATGGATAGATTTTCATAGCATGTATACTAACCCAGCTATAAAGTCGGCCTATTTAATGCTTAAGCTTGCTTTTATATCAGAAGAGCATTTTAATTGAGCCCTCTTGAAAGTGATCTCACCTTAATACATACAAAAATTTGGAAATACTGAATGCAGACATCCTGCCTTGGAGAATAAAGCACACATTACATACCTAAAGGGGAAATCAAAAGGCCTAATTTGCTTTCTGTAGCTGCTTTTCATCAGGTTTATAATTCATGTGTGAAATCTACAAATGGACCTAAATCCCAGCCCATAAAAGCCACCTCTGAGGACTGTTATGAGCAGTTATGGGAGGTAAATTAACTGTCTCTGAGGGCAGTGACAGTGAACACACTCATGGAGAGACACAGAAAACAGTCACGTGAAGGGAGCAGAATGAGCAGTGTGTTCTCTCCTGGGCTGACTTAACTCACAAGTGCTGTGTGAATGGCACATGGTCAGTTCTCGAGTTAAGTGGGCAGGAGAACCTGGGCTGAATCTGCGCTCTTCAGGGTTAGACATACTCTGTGATCACTCCTGGGGTATCATGCTCATTGTCTCCCGAAAAAACTAAATTACCAAGTTTGCCAGTCTTGGGAAAAGAGGGTTAGGGAAATTTAATCAACATAGTTAAAAAACAAAGCAAAACAAAACAAAACAAAAGCCAGAAGAGGGTTTCACTGTAGCCTATCACTGGATGATATTCACGAAAACAAATAGACTTTGGGGATTTATAGCAAAGATCATCTACTCTTTACTCTTTAAAAATAGTGAACTTCTTTTTGCCAAAAAGGGTGATTTAACATTGATACTTTGAAAACCTATGAAATCCATCTCTTTACTATTGTAGTGTAATGTGGAAGGTAGGCCACGGGTATACAGTGTCGGTGTGTTAAGACTCCAGCAGTTAGCAAGAAGGCAGGGGAACATGGTCAACAGAGACACCACGCAGCTATCAGATAATATGATCAAGGTCTCCTTCATGGTGGGGCCCTACCGTAATTCATCTAAAGGGGCCCTGCCGCATGAAACTTCTCTGTTTGTTTGCATACATTTATCTCCGTTCTTGTTCCTTACCTAAAGCGTGTGTAATGTCGGCAGTTTGGGGTATGCTAAGACCCCAGGGATTGTAGGCCGTCTCTACCACCTGTAACCTGGGCAGCTTCCCCAGAAATGTTGCCACTGAACTCCAGAAACAAGGAATAAGGCAGTCATAGGAAACACTCATGTTTAAATTAAGGTAACTATATCACGATTTATTTGTCAGTTATATAAGATTATCAGGTAAAAGTCACAGTCACTTTAAACTTGGTTTTAATTGTTCAGTTTCTTTTTTTTTTTTTTTTTTGCGGTACGCAGGCCTCTCACTGTTGTGGCCTCTCCCGTTGCGGAGCACAGGCTCCGGACGCGCAGGCTCAGTGGCCATGGCTCACAGGCCCAGCCGCTCCGCGGCATGTGGGATCCTCCCGGACCGGGGCACGAACCCGTGTCCCCTGCGTCGGCAGGCAGACTCTCAACCAGGGAAGCCCCAGTTTCATTTTTTTAACCAAGTAGAATTTTTCAGAATTCACGTTAACATTTCTAAACGTTTGTTATCAAATGAGTTGAATCTGGGTTAATGATGTTCCATTATCTTTCTCAGTGCACCTGTGGTAAGGACTTTACACTATGGATGGGAAAACAGCAGCTGAATGGAAACTATGATATAAATGCCTTAAAGCCACCCTTTGTTTTCTGTATTTCACTCAAATGCATTTTTTTGGTGACTCATATTAAGAAGTGTATTAGGTCTGCACACCGTATATGTCAGCCTGTACACTGTCCGTGGCTCACGACACTCATATCAGGACCAGAGGTCCACCCTCACACCCTTTGGAAGGAGAAGATGGGCAAAGTCCACACAGAACGTGCCACATTAGTTGCCCCTCTGAAGCTCCCTGTGTCTGATTCCCCACGAGCCACCCTAACCATCCGTGTGTGGCAGGGTTGTCTTCCTGGCCCCTGCCAGGTGGTGCAGCTTTAGCAAATGCAGCTTCCAGATGTTCCCTTCCTGCCCCGTTCAACCACAAGTGTACAGACTTGGGCTTGGGCCAGCTGGGTCCTTTAAAAAAAGGACCAGTGTAACATGGAAAGCAAAGCTAACAAATTATTTAATGCCACTTAACCTTGGTGTGTTCTTCTGTAAAGATGGCATTTGCCTTGTTGGCCATAGTCATGTCGCTCAGCTGGAAGCTCTCAGGGCACAGCAAACTGAAGAAAAGTAAAATGGAGATTTATTACAGAGATTTCCAGTCAGGAGGATACGTGGCTTTTTAGTATTTTTTTTTCAGCTAGGGTTGATATGCTAAATAGTTGGGTTTTGTTGCTGATAGCAATGATGGTGGGTTATTTGAGTAGGGCAAGCATCCTTACAAAGGACTATTTTTTAAAATACTTATTTATATGGCCGAGCCGGGTCCTAGTTGCGGCACGCGGAATCTTCGTTGTGGCATGCAGGGTCTTTAGTTGTGGCATGTGAGATCTAATTCCCTGACCAGGGATCGAACCCAGACCCCCTGCATTGGGAGCACAGAGTCTTAGCCACTGGACTGCCAGGGAGGTCCCCCGTAGGACTATCTTGAACACCAGTAGGCAGAGTATGGATTAACGTGCCAGGAGCACAAGACTCCTGGGTGGAGATTTCTGGAAATTTCCTGTGGAAATCTCTTCCTGTGGAAATTTCTCCCTCTCCTGGAGGGAGAAAGAGGGAATTTTCACACACACCGTTGCAGAAATCTAACTGGAGACCTGGGATCAGTGAAAGGGCAGATTTGAACTCACAGGACCTCCAGGTGCTTGGCCAGCACTCTCCTATCCTCTGCCTGAAACAAGGAAATCCTACCACATCAGTGCTTACAGGAGCATATGTGGATGCAGATGAGCTCCCTGGGGAGGAAAGTCCACTTTTTGACATTGCTTTTGTTGATGACTGCAGTATGAATTAGTGCAGAAGATAAAACAAAGTTACTAACCACCCCCCACTCTCAACCAAGCAAAAGGAATGTGTCCAGAGGTTATGGAAGATACATTGTCTCAGCTTCCCCTTTCTTCAACCACAGGTCTCTGGCTTTGGGTCAAGTCACATAGACAACCCATGTGGCTGAAAAACCAAGGCTGCTTACCTTTCGGCTTCTGTTTGTTTTTTTCAGTGATAAGAGTCCTTTCAAAAGATTTAATATACAAAGTTGTAGTGATAGTTCACAACGTGTTGCTTTTCCAGACGCCGGATGGTGTGTGTGTCAACAAGGAGGGATGACTTAGTCTGGATAAGGACCGTCTGTATCATAAAACCCAAATCCTGAGAACCGTCTGGGCGCTGTGTGTCTAACGTGCGAGGTGCGCATCAGCAGCCCATGGCGCTGGATGGCTGCATGAACCTCTCTGCTCCACCTGCTTTTTCCTTTGGGCACTTTTATAAGAGGAGCTCCGGGAAAAACCTGTCTTTGTAATAAGTCAAGGCCTGACGTCAGAACAACTCACCCGTGTGAATGAACATGGCCTCTGCTGCATGCCCTTAAATGCCCATCCAATACTGGTCCAGATCAGAGCACTTGGGCCCCAGGCCATGCCGTGGTTTTTCTTGTTTTGTTTTTTGTTTTGAGATGAACAGAAAGGAATCACATTCTCTGGATTAAGTGAGCCATTTTGATCCTAATTTTTGAGACAAATCCGAAAGAGTCAACAGTTTTGCTTTTTCCCATAACTGCATCATAACCCCCTTGTATAAATGTCAAGGCACATTGTAAGAATATGGCTATTAAGATAATGTTTGCAAGGAAAGGATTCCCAAACCACAGATGAAGACCTGCTTATTTCAAATGACTTTAACAATACACAGTTAAAGTATCACATGATAATTTGTGTGGGCGCTAAGGTGCTCATCATGGGGGGACAGACTTAGTAGGAATTTTGACAACCTTTTATGAAACTCTCTGCTCGTTGTATGTCAGGTGGTCGTAGGGGTCAGGGAATCTAAGCCATTCCCTAGCTCATCCTTTTTATCCCTGATGCCCCCACGGTCACGTTCTACTTAAGTGCTTTAAATTGACTTGGCTCTCTTAAAGAAGTATTTCTTTCGTTTAGGCCTTTTATGTATATAATTGTATATAAATAGATGTAATCTCTCATTCAGCTTCTATGTGACTCTTAAGAGAGCCTCAAAGGAAATTGATATATCTGACTTGTGGAAGTTTGGTGATAGTGTTGATTATTTAACCAGAACTCACTGTTGTATTCTACTTTGTGTGTTTTTGAGAAGTGAAAACTGCTTCAGCATTCTACAAATCTCAATGGGTTTCTAAAGTGATTCGATATTTTTTTAAATGACAACATCTTCAAAATTTAGTTCTGTGTCATAATACAGTAGTGTTATATAAGAAAGTAACTGCTCACAGGGTTATCACAGGAACTTTGTATTGATTATATAACTTAAGTGGGCCTTTTAACTGCAGTCTCCTAGGGTCTAGATATTCACAGCCATTAAACAGAGCTTATTTTCATGAGGGAATTAAGTGTTTTGCTCTTGATTAATGAAAATGTCTACTTGATCTTATTATTCATCAAGAGACACACTTATTCCCCTTTTCGGAAGGTATGGATAGTTAAGGAGATTTATTTGGAGTATTAATGTTTTAACAATTGGCCTGTTATCAAAAACATTCCCTCATTGAAAATTAAACACTATTTTGGCGTTTTTTAATGAAAAATAATATAGTGTTAGTTGTTTTATAACATCAAGCAGTACTAAAATTGTAGTTTGTTTTCTAGTTAGTTTGTTTGAATTCATAAAAATAATTCAATCAAAACTGCAGATTTAGGAATATTAGGGCTGAAGAAGTTGTTTTCATCAACTCTGGTCTATTTTCAAGGCAGTCCCATTCAGTGTATTGACTTTATAATAATATTTTTCTTACTAAAATTATAATGCCCTTTTTAAAAAATAGGCCTGACTACAAGAGTACTGTAAGAATGGATCTGTCACTTTAGTCATGATTTGTTAACAATGATGCTAATAGAAATTTGTAATCAGTTGGCATGCAGGTGACAGGTAGGGGAGTGAACACTGAGTGCTTCTTGTGTGCTGGCCTTTATTAAAGGTTATGAGTGGCAGAGAAGCCTGACTTCGAATATCAGGCTCTTTAAAATAAAATTGTCAGTGCAGATTATACGTGCATTAAATTTCTTAAGAGGTTTAGTGCAACACATTCATATATGCAGATAAAATGCATTAGTTCTAGGAGTCTGGACAGCAAAGCTATGATGGATTGCAGATGAGAAAAATTAAAGGAGGCTTTGAGAAAGAAAAACTTAGAACTAGTAGTGAGGGATTTGGTGGACTGGGCAGGGCATGAATTAGTGCCTGGCAGCTGAACTCCACTTTTAACATGCCAGACAAGGAATAAGTTATCTTATTAGAATGCAGAGAGTTTGTGTGTTATGATATATGATGATAATTGACTAACAATTAAATGGAAAAGTCTGACATGTGAAACCCACATGTTTCTATTGAGCTTGGGAGCAAAAGACACTTGCTTATGAATTACTTTGCTCTGATAACTGTGTATTTTAACCAAGTCACAAAAATTAAAATCAAAGTAAAAAGAGTGTGTCTTTTTATAGACCTTATCTATATAAATAGAGGAGTTTAATCAATCTTTGTCTTATGTCTTTATAAAGGTTACTAGCATTTTAAAAGAGAAAACAGATTATTCAAAAATCAGTTAGCAATGTAAAATTTACAGCTGTAAGCACTAATGTTAAAAGTTGTAAAATAAAATCAATTAAGACGCAGGCCCACATGTTGACCAAAGAGTTCATAAAATATTAATTATATTTATTGAAAACCTAACTCTTAGGCTATTAAAAGGGTTTCATGGTTCAATTACCATAAAGACATTTTATAATTTTATGAGAAAACCAACATTTTAACATTTCTTATTCTCTTCCTTGACGCATATTTTAAAATGTTTTTAAAAACATATCTTTCAAATTAGATAATAATCAGGCAGATATTGTTTCCTCTATATATGAATTATTATGCATAAAATACTTAAAATTAATATAGAATCAAGGTAATTGAAAAATAACAGCATATGGAAGAATACTTGGAGAATTTAAATATACTTATGGTTGCATAGGTCCACTAATACAAGGTTTCATTACCGATATCAATTTCTTCCTTGATCATTTTCCTTGGTAAAGGGCAGAGACAGATGCTTTACATTCTTTTAAAATGCTGAACTACTAGTAATGATCATCATAATTCTGGAACCTTTCCTGGTGTTAGCCGCCCTCTTAATATTCTTTTAGTTTTTATTCTTTGCAGTGCGGGCTGGCATTTCTTCAGCTGAGAATTAGGAAGATTGTTCATTTCACAGACGGTGCACAGTCGTGGTGTGACCTTCTGCCATTGCTCTTCTTTTGCTGGAGTTACAGCTAATAATTTCAGTTGTGCTTAAGCTGTGTTGTAATCTGATAACATTTTGACGTATAGCTAAATCGCTAATTTTATGGGGGCTATCAGAATGCAGAGTGCACTTAACTGTGAGCCAGCGTGTTTATTCCTAAAAGGCTTGGAGTAACACGTTTAGTGACAGTCTTCTCCTTCTCCTGATATATCACTAAGGAAGCTCAAAGCGAAGGAAAAGAATCCCCAAGAAACACATTCTACAGGTGTTGCAACACCTGAACACAGGGGTGAGTGACAGCGCCTTTATGTCTATGTGTTTGTAATTTACATCTTGACTACACAATGTTTCATGAAGAAAGGAACTGTGGCTGGGCGCCTGTTAGACTTATATTAACAGAAGTGGACTCCGGCATTAAGTAGGGAGAACACTTAACAGATAGATGTAACCGATAATCAGTAAACTCCTCATCGTGTTTCTTTTCCGTTGTCAGGCTTTGTCGTTTTTAATTTGTCCAGGAAATGTGTGCCTTCCAGCAATCATTTGGAGAAAAGAAGGAAGAAAAATAGAAAGAGGTTGATTCCAGAAAAGGGTTACTGAAAATTCTAAAGTTTGCATCCTGGTTTAACAAAGACCCGGAGAACAAATATTTGATGTTTTCCATCCCGCGCCCTGCACCCCGCGCTTCTATGGCTTAATTCAAGCTAAAGGCAAATTTTCCTGTAACAGGAAAGTCACTTTACTGACTCCAGAAAGGCAACTAAAGAAACTTAAACGACAAGTAGAAACATTTTGCCTGTAAAAAAAACGAACAGTAAACACTCCAAGGAGAAACACGTCCTCCCCAAACCTGCGGGCAGCCCAGGACACCCTCCCCGCGGGGTCGAGTGCTCAGCCCGCGCGAATTGCCAGCTCTCAGGAAAGTAACAGGTGTCAGAGCTGCGCGGCCCAGAAACGTCAGCGTGGAGGCTGCAGCAGCAGACCAGGCAGCACGGCTCGGTCGCTGTCATTTTCTCTTCGCCGGAAAAAAATTGCAAATACAACGGGCAAAATCCCCCCTCAGTAAGGTAAGAACCACCAGAATCTTTTGCTTCTTCCGCAAAGTTACGAATTCCGATCCAGTGCCAGGGTCGGCGCGCGTTAACAAGCGACAGTCCGAGTCCGCCCCGCAGTCGCGGAAACGCCCGGGTACTTTGGAGACGGAGGGGAGCCGCACAGCCTCCCAGGCGCCCCACCGGCCCAGTTTGGTGCAAATACCAGTATGCCCTTTTCCACTGTGGGTGTCTGGATGAGAGTGGGGAAAAGCAGACCAGGGAAGAATCTGGAGTACGTTTCAAAATAAAAACACCAGAGAACTGGACGGAGGGAAGAAAAAGTTGAGGGCGAGAAAAGACCCCCCAGGCCAAGCACACACTGGGGGCCCCGGGCCCTGCGTCACCGGAGCGGCTGCACCGCCGCGCACGCCTAGCGCTCAGGTGACCGCCTTGACCTTCGCGGAAGCTGGGCATCGGCGCGCGTGCTGCAGTCCTGGGAAGGTGACCTAGTGCAGGGAGTCTGGACAGCCCGTCCCACCGTGGGTCAACAGGCCCGCCGCCCCGGCTCAGACCCGGAGCGCTGCGGTGGCCCCGCTGCGCGCGCCTGCCGGACACCGACACCAGCGCGTCCGTGCGCCCAGCGCTCCAACTTCCCTAACTTCTGGCGGTCGCTCCTGGTTCTGAGCGCCCATTGGGCGTCACAGTTCTCTTCAGTAGCAACCGTGTGGATTGGGTCTGGGGAAGGAGAGACGGGCCGTTGTCCAAGAAAGCCAAAGGTGAGGACGCTGTCCTCAAGGCTTTGGAGTGATGGTCTCCTAGTTTTTAACTAAGGGCAGCCGTAGTTTGCCCTTTCCATTCTCTAACGTGGCCGGGGCAAACTGGGTTGTGCACACAAAGTTCGTTATAAAGTGAGTATTGGAAAGGGAGTACTGTGGACGAACCAGGTTTCTAAACCTTAGCTTATTGAGAACAGTATGCCTTGAAGGGAACTCCAACCAAATGTCTGAGTTTGCACTCTCCTGGGAGCTCTGAGCACAGCTCAGTTGGAGCTGCTGGCCAGCCATCAGTAGGGCTCCCGGGCTCGGGCACGGAACAGGCCGACGTGGCTCGCCCAGCAGTGCACAGCTGGAGCGGCTGCAGGGCGGCGGGTACCGAATGCGGAACACTAGGCTTTGAGAACGCCTCGCAGAGACGCAGCGTTTCTCGGTCCTTCCTCCCGGGCCTGGGGCGCACTGTTAGCACAGGGCCGCCGGGGTGCGGTGCCTGGTGCGGTGAGGCCGAGAAGCTGCGGGGCGCGCTACGTGGGCGCGGGCGGTGGCGGCGTGGGGAGCGCCGGCTCCGCCAGTGGGCGTCTTCTGCAGCCGCTGCAGCCTTCACGGGCAGCGGCACTGCGGCGCTTCTCTCCGCTGCTTTCGAGCAGTCGCGGAGGCTCCGCCAGCGGAGCGCGCACACACCACGCCACGCTTGCTCCGCAGCCCCTCGCCCCGGCCCGGAGCACGCCCCAGGTCTTCCCACCCCCAGCGCGGAACACGACGTGAAGACCGGGCCGAGCGGGAGAGAAGGGCTAGATTGACGGTTGGGCCGAGTGGCCCCGGAGGGCTGGTTCTGAGGGGGCGGAGCCCGCCGAGTCCCGGCCCGCCGCGCTCCTCTCCTGCCCGCGGCCGGCCCCCACCGGCGGCCCGCGGAGGAGGGCCATGGTCGGCCCCGTGGAGCCGCTCGTTCCCCGCCCCCAGGCCCCCCTGCCCGCGGCCGGGGACGAGCCCGGCCCCGGCAAACTCCGCCCGGAGCCCGGGGGCAGCGCAGCCGGCGGGGGGAGCGCGGCGGTCCGGGGCCCGGCCCCCGAGTAGCCTGGTCGCGGCCGGGCCGAGCGCGCCGTGCCCCCGCGCCCTCCCCCCTCGTCCGCAGGCCGCGCCAGCCCCGCGGGGGGCCCCGGCGCCCTGCCTGCGCGCGGCGGCTGGGTCGCAGCCCGCGCTCCCTCCGCGCCCGCCTTCTCCTCCCCTGTCCGCTCCTCCACTCCGTCTTCCTTTTACTTCTGGCCGCCGCCCCCTCCGCCCCCTCCTTCTCTTCTCCCCTCCTCATCTGCCTTTCACTTCCCCGTGCGTCTCCCAGGAAGGGAGGGCGCGGCGGCGGCGGCGGCGGCGGCGGCGGCGGCGGCGGCGGCGGCGGCGGCGGCGGCGGCGGCGGCGGCGATGCTGGCGGCGGCGGAGGAGGAGGACAAGAGGCAGCTCCCTTGAGCGTCCCCCCCGGCAGTAGTCACCGCGGCGGCGGGCGGCGGCGGCTCTTCCTCTCCCCTGCGCTCCAGGGCTTGCTGCTGCCAGCTCGCGCCGGGCCCCGGCCGCCGCTGCCGCCCCGGCTCCCGCTCGGCCCGGCGGTCCTCCGCGCGGGCTCCCACGGCTTCTCGGGCGCCGGCGGGGGCTGCCCCGGCCCCGGCCCCGGTCCCAGCCTCGGCGGCGGCGGCCGAACTCCGCGGTGGCCGCGAGGCGCCGGCGCCGCCCTCGCCGCCGCGTCCCCGCTGCTTTTCGGTTCCGACATGGAAGATGGACCTTCTAATAATGCGGGCTGCTTCCGAAGGCTGACGGAGTGTTTCCTGAGCCCCAGTAAGTGCCTGGCTCCACCTTCCCCGCGGTGGGCGGCCGGCAGGGTGCGTGTGCCCGGGGAGTTTGGCGGCCCGCGGGCTTCTCTGGAGGGGCGGGGGGCTCGGCCAGCGGCGGGACACCGGGGTTTCCCAGGCTCCGCGTGCGTGCGGGGGAAGGGTGACCGGGAGAGCGGCGGGAGCCGAGCGTTTACAACAGGACCTGCTGCCCGCCTCGGGGTCCCGGTGCTGTTTCTGGCCACGCTTGCCCTGCACGTCTTTATACTCTCAACTCTGTGGCCACTGCCGCCAGGCTTCTCTCTTTAGCCTGCGGCCACTAGGCTGGAGTCGAGGCGCTTCTTTCCGCTTGGGGTCCCGCCCGCTGCGTCCCCAGGCTAGGGGAGGGCAGGCCAGGGCCCCGGGACCCCGCGCTCCCAAACGTGAAGGCACTCGCGGTTCCCCGGGCTGGGTGTCGGCGCCTGGCTGCTCTACCCCCGCACCCCGCAGTGACCCTGTTCCAGAGCGTGGACTAGCCGCGTGGAAGTGGGTGCGCCTCCGCCGAGAGTCCACTTTCTCTAGATCCTGGGGCTTAGCTGGTGGTCGGGTTGGTAACGGGAAGGACAATGGGCCGAGAGGGTTGAGGAGAAAGGTGCCGCCGGATCGGACTCCCGGCCTCCCCCAGCCCCCACCCCGGGATCACGGCCACTCCGCCTCCCCAGCCCCGGGATCGGGGCTTAGAGCGCGCTGGAGCAGGGGTGGCAGAAGGCGTGTCACGGGGGAGGGGGACAAGACTGAGCAGAATCGTCAAGGCAGATATTTGCTAGAAGGCAGGAGGCGGGAGATGTTAAGGGAAGAGGCGCCGGGTGCACAGAGGAGGGGGTCGCCGTTGTCTTGGATGGAGGGCGAGCGAGGTGAGGACCGGAGCCCTGGGGCGGGGCGGGGAGGGAGGTCGCGCCCGCGGAACACCGGGCGACTCCGGCGCTAGCCGGGGCGGGCGCGGCCCCTCGAGGCCCTAGGCGCGGGGCTCCGGCGCCACCGTCCACCGCGTGCGCACCCGAGCCTTTGTCTGCTTCTCGCCGGGGAACCGCGTTTCCGCGGCGCCTTCTCCAGGCAGACTCTTCCAGGGTTGCTGTTGCGGCTTCCGTCTCCCATCCGCCGCTCACTCCCCAGTCCCGGCCGGCCCGCGCCTCCTGGGTACCCGGGGTCTAACCCCTCCTCGCGGCCGGAACTTGTCTGGGCTCACCGCCCGCAGGGCGCCTTTGGGGTGCAGCCCCTGGGCGTGCGAGCGTGTACGGTGCGGCCCGGCACCCCCCCACCCCTCCCCGCCCAGCCCCGCCCCGCCCCGAGATCCCGCCTCCCTGGCGAGGTTCAGTCCGAGGGGGCCGCGTGGTCCAGCGGCCTCTCGCTTGCTGGCTGTCTGGAGCCGCTGGAGGCTGTCTCTGCTCATATTTGCCGGTGGACCTGATAGGACATCGGGGCGTGGGCCCTGGACTCGCAGCTGACCCCTCCATCCTGTAGCCTCCCGCAGTCTGACCCGCACAGCAGCTCCCAGGGGTCTACCTCCCTCGGGCCCCACCTGCGGGTGTTGATTAATTCAGAGATGTTGCGGCTCAGGAAGGGCATGGTCTGGGCAGGAGCGGCCTCGCCAGCTGCCCTTGGATGTGTTAGGAATGGAGCCTGGTGGCCGTGAACTGAATGAAGGATGCGGGAGAGGACGGAGCTCCCAACCAGCTCTGACTTGTGTCGGGTCAGTCCGGGGCCTAGAATTGGGGCTCCCGTCTGCCCCCCTCCTCCTGCACTAGTGATTTCCTTCTGTATAAAATAAACATCTACTCTTTACAGTTGGCAGCTGGTGGGGTAGGAGAAGTGAGGGTGCGGGTCAGAGGCTGCCACATCTTTTGCATATGAACGTTTTGGTAAGAAGGCTGTGCTAGGGAGACCAGCTGTGCAGGGGTTTTCCTAAAATGAAGTTTCTGTCTGTAGGTTGTTACTGCTGTTTGTCTAGGGTGGGGCAGGTTGTGAGGGATACTGGGGAGAAGAATAAAGATGAACAGCTCAGGTGGGATGGAGACGTCCTAGGGGAATCCCTAGCAGGCTTTCCGTTTGGAGGGACAGAGGACCCGGAGAAGAGGGCCATGTGACCCCATTTCCCGCCTCCCTCGCCCCCGTGGGGAGTTCCCACAGGGAGAAGCCCAGTGATAATAGACTCAGGAGTTGTTGGGTTTTTTTGTTTGTCTTTTTTTCTCTAACCAAGTCACTGAGAGGTAGCTTGGGGTTTGAATAGGAACCAGAGGTTATAAAAATCTTCTTTGGGATGTTACTAAGGTAGTAAATACTAAGGTTCTTTTAAGCAAAATCTATTATTAGACCCACGTCACTGCAAAAGTGGAAAAAGGCTAGATGGCGACTTTAAGGACCATTGCCAGTTTCTGCTCTGACCCTGTATCCTTCACGTTGGGGGACTCTGTTTCTGTCTGTGGCTGCGTGACAAGCCACATTTGTGTGAATGGCTGAAGTACCTGAAGCTTGGCAGACTTTTTTTGATATTTGTCAATAAAAATGAGTCTTTTTGAGAAAACTTTGGAATTCTATAAGAATGAAAGAACGCCCAAGTGTATACAGATATGTCGTGATTGGTGCATGTTTATTCCCTTTTTTTCCCTTTCAGTTTGATCTCCTCTAGGTCTAACAAGCAAGTTGTCACGTAAAGGCTGCTGTGTCCAACCGTTGTTTGTAGGAGTGCCTGCTTTTTATCAGCATCAAAGGGCAAATTGTGTTTTAAAAGTATCATATCCTCCTTCCATTCCTGTCCATTTTGGCTCTGCATTTTGGCTCACACAGATTCACTGGTTCGCTCAGTAGCGCACGGAGCAAACACTTACTAAGAACTACTGCCACTTGCCAGGCGCTGCCCTAGCCGGGCTGCGGTCTAAGAGGACGTCACCCACCAGGAGAAGAGCGCTCCTAGAAGCAGGTGCAGCATTGATGCCAGTGCTGGAAGGGTCAGTGGTCACTCTCCATCCCTGTCAGGGTGTTGCTGACTTCACCCCATCCGCCGTCTACCTTCCATTGCTGACCTCTGAGCTTGTCCTCAGGCATTGGGCTCGAGCACTTTACCGCTCTGAGAGTTGTTGCTGGTTGGAATAGAAAGCAAGCCCCGTGCAGGGAGAGCCCAAATCCTCCCAGAGCGAACTGAGAAGTCCACTTGGCAGCGGTGTGTGTGTGTGTGTGTGTGTGTGTGTGTGTACACATGCACATACACACAGGAAAGGAAAGCCAAAAAGTTGTGCTTCGATAGGCCAATAGGAGCTGCATTCGGTCTTCCGGAGGAAAGAGCTTACCTTGAGTACACTTGGTGCCCTGGCGGGAAGTGCAGGAAATATACCTGGGGGGCAAGGACTTTACCAGTTGAGTCGGGAACCCTGCCTTAAGGACATCCAAAAGTTAAAGGAAGGTCATTGTCTTTCTCTCCCTCTCACGAATGCTCCCACCGCTCTGCTACTGTGGGTTTCACCAGTTGGCTGCTCCGAATGATGCGGAGTGCTCTAGTAGAGAAAACTGTTGGTCAATGAGAGATCAGAGACAGCAAGAAAAATGAGCTAGGAGAGATTTGTTAGCGCGGGCGGCAAATATTCAATACTTCTTCACACAATTTGTATGTTTCTCAAATATTCCAAACAGAAAATGTGTATGTGTCTAGGAATCCTAGACTTTAAATATACTCCGCATCCATCACTGTCCACTCTTGCTCTGTTTCTTGAGACTTAAAATACTGTGTGGCGAACACTTGAGCAAATTGAGATAAATATGATCCCTTTTAAGAGCAAATGTGTCTACCGTATAGAAGCTACACTGGACTTCACGTTGAACCTGTTTTTATGGATCTGTTGAGACTGGGACTGCAGAGGGGTGCAAGGCCAACAACACAGCAACCAAACTGGGTATAACTCAATTAATAGCCAACTAACAGGTAATTATTGCGGACCTATTCAGTGCAAATCATTTTAGGGAGATGCAAATGATAAGAACTAGTCCCTCAAAGGACCTGAAATATAGATAGGATACCTACCAAGATAACCAGCAAAGGAAGGCTGTGAACTCTTCCTGCCAGGCCAGGGTGCAGGTCATGAAATGACCAGGCGTAGTGGAGGTGCCTACGTCTGTTTTGGCTGGAGTAATCAGGGCTTAAATCCAAAGGGCAAACTGTTTAAACCGGGTGGAACTATTTAGATTCATTAATTTTAATTTCACGAAATTCCTCTTTTAATTTCAAAAAGCTTCCATGAACAAAGATAATCCCTAAAAATTTAAATGAGCAATGGTGGAAACAGAAGAAGATGGTGTCTTCTACAGTGTCAACCTGATATATTAACTTTAGGTAATTTCTGCATCTAAAACTTTTTCTACCCCATTAAGAAAAATGAATGCAGTGCGATAGATAAATAAGTGATGGTAACGGAGCATGGTGACTGTAGTTATTAAGACTGTACTTCATATTTGAAAGTGGCTAAGAGAGTAGATCTTAAAAGTCCTCATCACACACACACACACACACACACACAATGCAGTGTGCTAGATGATTACGAGATTTCGTTTATGATAAAGCAGGTTAAACTTGGTGTGGTGAACATTTTACCAGTTAATACATTGTTAGTTTTTGTTTGTTTAAAAACAGCTCATGAGGTCTGAGAAGGAAAGAAACTATAATTTTCATGAGAAAGGAATATTTCTGTCTTAAAAGGAGAACTCTTAGTTTTTTTGTTTTTTTTTTTTTTTTTTTCGGTACGCGGGCCTCCCACTGCTGTGGCCTCTCTCGTTGCGGAGCACAGGCTCCGGACGCGCAGGCTCAGCGGCCATGGCTCACGGGCCCAGCCGCTCCGCGGCATGTGGGATCTTCCCGGACCGGGGCACGAACCCGTGTCCCCTGCATCGGCAGGCGGACTCTCAACCACTGCGCCACCAGGGAAGGCCAGAACTCTTAGTTTTAATTCAAAACATTTTAATTTCCTTTTAAAATGTAAATCACGCTTCGTCAGGTGATCTACGTCTGTCTGAGGGAAAACTCCACAGTGATAGAATTGCTCAAATCTTACAAAGGAAGCAGAGGACGCCTAGCACTCTGATTTTATTTGTAGCATTTACCACTTTCTGGAATTCTTGTGCTCATTTACTGGCCTACTTGTTTATCTGCCTGTCTTCCCTGCACAGAAGGCAAGCTTGGTGCCAGCCTGAGGGCAGGGGCTTCTCTTCCTTGGTTACATCCCTGAGCCTGTAAAGGTGGTGGACACATATATGGAAGGAGCTCAGATATTTGTGTTGAAAATTCAAAGATGAACTGAAATGAACAACAACATGGTGTCTGCCTTCAAGGAACTCAGAAGTTGAAGGCCACTCATCGAAAGCATCCTTGGCTTTGGCCCTTGTCCTGAGGAGCCAGGATTCCACCGTGGGTGAGAAAGAGCCACTCTGGTAAGAGTGCACGGCTGAGGACAGAGACAGGCCAGCTGACAAGCAGGTTCCCGGAGGAGGCGGTGCAGACGCTCCGGGACCCGGAGCTGAGCCCCGTCTCCTCCGAGGGCCCCAGAAAGGTTCCAGAGGAGATGCGCTGGGTCTTGCGGTGGAGGGTGCTTCCAGCCAGGGCTGGGGGGAGCCGGGTTCTGGGGAAAGCCTTTCTGGCCAGGGGAGGCACATCGGAGGCTGCTCTCAGGAGGTAGGTGGGGCGAGGCCTGGGGAGGGAGGCTGGCGAGGCTCAGAGGATTCTTCTGGACCAATGCCGAGGGCCTCACAGTTACCCTTTGAAGGACTCTACGGAAGAGGTAAGGTAGGAAGGCAGGAAGCCCACCTTCCGTGGTGGAGCCGGGCTCGTGGGCGATGGAGACAGAGGGCTCGGGCCTGTGGCGGACGCCCCCAGGTGAGAAGAGGTGGGCCTGCGCCAGGCAGCCAGCACGCGGAGGCAGCCCGAGGCAGGGCGGACGGCGGCCAGTGCTAACAGAGCGGGCGGCCGGGTGAGGTGAGGGCAGAGGGCCACTCGGCTCCTGATGGGGGGGGCTTGGGCTGCGTGTGGTGGCTGGGTGCTGAGAAAAGAGGGGTCGGCACTGAGCCCCTACTCTGGGCCGAGCGTCGTCGGTGCCTACGTGCCACGGTGGAGACGCTGAGCGATCAGGCATACAAGCCAAGAGTGTCAACCGTCAGGAAGATCAAGTGCCGTAAGAGTTGGCAGGTTTGAGCGGTCTGTGAGGGTCTCTCTGGGCAGAGGAGGTTAAACTGCACGTGTTAGAGAAGGAGCGGCCCAGGCCGAGGGAGACCCAAAGGAACCGAGCAAGGACCTCGATGCTGGGGCTTGAGCCCAGGGGAACGCCGTACCTGTGGAACGAAGACCACGAGGCACACGGGCCAGGTTAGGGCTTTGTAAAATTTGCAGTTTACTCCCCGTGCAAGGGGCAGGTCCTGGAAGGTTCTAAGCAGGTGGCTGACATGTGATTTGTAATCTCAGAAGTTCATTCTGGCTGCAGTGTGGTGAGTGAATCTAGGGTCTGAGGTGGAAACGGAGGACCCGAAGGCCACCACGGTAGCCAGGACAAGAGACACTGGTGGCTTGGACTAGGGCGATGGTGACGGAAGTGGAATCCGTCGAACCCCGTATCTTCGGGAGGTGTTAGAACACGTCAGACGAGCGGGCGGGTGGGCTGCTTGGAATAAGGGGAAGCAAGGACCAAGAACAGGGCCCAGGGCTTTAGCCGGAGTGCGGGCCACAAGGTGGAACTGCGCCCAGCGGGGGGAGCTGGCAAGGGGGCCGCCAGGGACCAGGCGTCGCGCTTGGCTGTGCCAAGTCTGAGATGCCTGCCGCACAGTTTAGTGGAGATGGTAAGGAGGCGGTTGGGTAAGTCAGTCTGGAAATCAGAGGGTTGATGGACCAAGACCGGAGAATAAAGACTATAGTCATGGTGTCTAAAGCCCTGGGGCTATGTGTCCCCCACTGAGAGTCTGCAGATGCTTTACGAGACCAGGAGGGCTTTGATGGAGTCGGCTAAGAAGCAGTCGTGTGGGGCGCTGTAGGTGCTCCCCCAAGTCTGATGAGTGACAGGAGGGCTCTGGAACCCTGCAGAGGGAACTGATTAGGTTTGTGACTCTCCAGGTAGGCGTTGAAGCCATGGTTCTAAATGGGAACCTGAAACAAACAGGGGGAGTGAGAGATGGACGGGAGTCCGAGCTGACAGAAGAGAAGGAGCCATGGAAGCCCCGAGAAGGAGTGGTGCACGAGCGCGGAGGTGAAACGGGCCAGAACGAACGTGCCGTGGAATTTGGAAGAAGAACCTCGAGACAGAGGCAGCCAGGGTGCCACCAGCGACCTCTGTCCAGGGCTTCTGAGCGGAGTGGCGGAGGCGGAGAGCCATCTTCAGGGGCTGAGGAGTTGGCGGGGACGCATCTGTGTGGCACTTTAGTCCTCAGAGAAGGAAAGGGGAGACATCGCTCCGTATCTACAGGGAGAGAAGAGCTGGCTTTTCCCCACGTAGGACTGGCTGCAGAGTGTTTATTTGTTGAGGAAAAGGAGTTTGAAGAGTAGGAAAAAAGAGAACAGAACCTTAGAGAAGCTGGGAGGGATGGAATGTAGAGGGCACGAGAAGGCTTGGCACAGCAAGGGGACCTTGTCCTCAGAGAGAACAGTGGGAAGAGCGGGTGTGGGTGCTGAGAAGGGTTTGGGTGGAGAGAGGGAACAGGGGGAATTAACAGCACCTTCACAGGATCCTCTCTTCCCACGTCCCTGACTGGACAACCTTGCAGGCATCTGGGGGTGAGTGGAGTGGGAGGGCCAGCCCCGAGGAGGACGAGCTACCCAGGGCCACGCAGGGGTCGAGAGCATGACCGAAGGTCCTGTCCAGGCTGGCGAGGATGGGCTAGTGACTGGGTGGTTAGCTGAGGGATGGGAATGAGTGAGAACTTTCTTTTTTTTTTTTTTTTGCGGTACGCGGACCTCTCACTGCTGTGGCCTCTCCCGTTGCGGAGCACAGGCTCCGGGCGCGCAGGCTCAGCGGCCATGGCTCACGGGCCCAGCCGCTCCGCGGCATGTGGGATCCTCCCGGACCGGGGCACGAACCCGCGTCCCCTGCATCAGCAGGCGGACTCTCAACCACTGCGCCACCAGGGAATCCCGACTGAGAATTTTTTAGAAGGGAACTGATATGACTGAAGGAACAGTTGAGGAAGACTTACCCATCAGTGGTGTGTAGAGAGGCTTGCATGAGAGGGGGCTGGCACAGAGCCTGTGCACACATCTCCTGCGTTCACAGAGTACGCTGAACACTTCTAAGCTCTCAGTACACGTCCTGGTGAAAAGGGCCCAGTGGGGTGAAATTGGAGAGGTGTCTTGAGGGAGAAAGAGTGTTTGGTCTGTGAGGCTGAGCAAGGCCCTGGACAGAGGCAGGAGGGTAGGAGCTTACAGTCAGGATCCGGGAAACAGGAAGTGGGATGATGTGATGGTGGTGAGGGCTTCACGCAGAAGAGAAGGGAAGGTAAAGCTGTAGGATGGAGCAAGGGAAGACTGTCAGGTCCTCCCCTGGAGGTCATTCGAGTGTTTCACTGGCGAAGGGTGGGAGGTGCCGAGGTGCACCGTGTTGTCAGATGCTGTAGCACACGGATGTTCCTCGAGGGTCTGCTGTGTACCACTTGCTGTCTAATCACCGGTAATGGCTACGTCCAGACCCATCCTTGCCTTCAAGGAGGGATGCGGACAAGATAAAAGGCCACCACAGACAACTGATGGAGGAGTGCGTAGGTGTGAAGAACACTCTTTGATGGCATCCACTGCCCACTGTCCACAGGGCCATTTGCTTGATATCCTGAGCCGCTGGCCCGGGTCATGACGGCTCCTGCGACAGGGCTTCCTCCCCGATGCCAGCTGCAGGGACCCCTGGAATCCCATCCTGCTCCGCATCTTGCTCACCGGCCCCGTCTGTGTCTCCCTAATGCCTGGTGCTTGTAGCCATCCACACTGGCGTTGCTCCTCGAGGGCAGGCGGCACGTTGTATTCTTTTTCTTAACCTCAGTGCCTAGCACAGTGCAAAGGACAGAAAGTCTAATGTATGAGTAAGTGAAGGTGTTTAAACGGGAGAAAATGATCAAAGTGGTCCTTTAAAAATGTTAGTTTTTGCGAAGGAAGGGAATAATTAAGTAACGTGGTTGATACATTTTGCTAGCATCACTTGAAATTCCACTTGATTCTTTTTTCTTTTTCATGTGATCCAAGTACACTGCTTGGCACCAGTGACCAGGGCTTCTGAGTTACTGAGAGCACAGCGTGTTTGTCCTCCTGAGCTGCCGGATGGGGAGCTCCAGGGGCGGCCCCAGGAGACGATAGGAGGAGTGGGGCATAAGTGTCTAGAGCATTCTGGATGCCTCAGCTTTAGCTCCTGAGGTGGTGATAGAGAGCTTTTTACTTTGACAAAAACATTTTCTACACTAGGAAAGAGAAGGTGTTGCTTGTGAATTGCTGAAACAATGCCATGTGTTTGGATGTGATGAATTATTTAAAAGAATATAAGCATATTTGCACTTGTAAGTTGGTAAGTACTCTGTAAGAAGCAATTTTGCATGAAGAGCAGGTCACTGCTGGAGCAAAGCATCATGAGTGTGTGGTATTCAAGTTGTACTTCTCTGTGCGTGACGCAAGTGTGTGCTTCTATATTGGAGTTTTAGCAGCTTCCAAAATAAACATCTAAAATGATATCCAGAAGGGCTTGATTACTATAGTTTTCTAGATTTGGTAATTATATATTTATCTTTGCTATTAGGATTACATACATCTTCACATTTTCTTTTTCTCCCAGGACCAGAAGTTTACTTTGAAAAACATTCTTGTGTCCTCAGTCATCACGCCTTTTTAGGATAATACTCTTTGTGTCTCATGATTAAATATGTCATCTAATTTTTTTTTATAAAACTGCAGTGATTAAAACAATGTGGTACTGGCGTGTGAATAGACAGACCAGTACAACAGAATAGAAGGGCCTTAGAACAGAGCCAGACTCATAAAGGAATTTAATATATTTTAAAAGTATCATCTCATATAGGAGGAGTAGAGATAGACTACTGAATAAATGATTTGGGGACAACTAGGTAGTCATCTGGAAAAAAAATAAAATTAGAGCATACCTTTTACTATACCTCCAGGAAAAATTCCATATAGATCATATGTTTAAATATATATTTAAAAATATACCATAGATGCTGGCACAAAAACAGAAATATAGATCAATGGAACAGGATAGAAAGCCCAGAGATAAACCCACGCACGTATGGTCACCTTATCTTTGATAAAGGAGGCAAGAATATACAGTGGAGAAAAGACAGCCTCTTCAGTAAGTGGTGCTGGGAAAACTGGGCAGGGACATGTAAAAGAATGACATTAGAACACTCCCTACCACCATACACAAAAATAAACTCAAAATGGACTAAAGACCTAAATGTAAGGCCAGACACTATCAAACTCTTAGAGGAAAACACAGGCAGAACACTCTATGACATAAATCACAGCAAGATCCTTTTTGACCCACTGCCTAGAGTAATGGAAATAAAAACAAAAATAAACAAATGGGACCTAATGAAACTTCAAAGCTTTTGCACAGCAAAGGAAACCATAAACAAGATGAAAAGACAACCCTCAGAATGGGAGAAAATATTTGCTGATGAAGCAACCGACAAAGGATTAATCTCCAAAATTTACAAGCAGCTCAATATCAAAAAAACAAACAACCCAATCCAAAAATGGGCTGAAGACCTAAATAGACCTTTCTCCAAAGAAGATATACAGATTGCCAACAAACACATGAAAGAATGCTCAACATCATTAATCATTAGAGAAATGCAAATAAAAACTACAATGAGGTATCATCTCACACCCGTCAGAATAGCCATCATCAAAAAATCCACAAACAATAAATGCTGGAGAGGGTGTGGAGAAAAGGGAACCTTCTTGCACTGTTGGTGGGAATGTAAATTGATACAGCCACTGTGGAGAACAGTATGGAGGTTCCTTAAAAAACTAAAAATAGAACTACCATACGACTCAGCAATCCCACTACTGGGCATATACCCTAAGAAAACCATAATTCAAAAAGAGTCATGTACCACAATATTCATTGCAGCTCTATTTACAATAGCCAGGACATGGAAGCAACCTAAGTGCCCATCAACAGATGAATGGATAAAGAAGAGTGGCACATATATACAATGGAATATTACTCAGCCATAAAAAGAAATGAAATTGAGTTATTTGTAATGAGGTGGATGGACCTAGAGTCTGTCATACAGAATGAAGTAAGTCAAAAAGAGAAAAACAAATACCGTATGCTAACATATATATGGAATCTAAGAAAAAAAAAAGGTCATGAAGAACCTAGGGGTAAGACAGGAATAAAGACACAGACCTACTAGAGAATGGACTTGAGGATATGGGGAGGGGGAAGGGTAAGTTGTGAGAAAGTGAGAGAGTGGCATGGACTTATATACACTACCAAATGTAAAATAGATAGCTAGTGGGAAGCAGCCACATAGCACAGGGAGATCAGCTTGGTGCTTTGTGACCACCTAGAGGGGTGGGATAGGGAGGGTGGGAGGGAGATGCAAGAGGGAGGAGACGTGGGGATATATGTATATGTATAGCTGATTCACTTTGTTATAAAGCAGAAACTAACAGACCATTGTAAAGCAATTATACTCCAATAAAGATGTAAAAAAAAATAATGTACCATAGAAGGAAGAAAAATGAGGAAATTCCTTTCTAGCCTTGGAGTAGGAAGAGCCTTTAAATGTGACTCAAAATCTGGAAGTAAATAAAGAAAAGATGGAGAAGTGAGTCTACATTAGCAAAAACACCTTTTGATGGCCCTGAATACCATAAGCAAAAATCACAGTATATTCCTGCGCATCTCCCGTGCGGTGACGCTCTCTGCCTTCCTGTGCTGTCTCTATCCTGCTTTCTACAGGACAGTTAGGGCTCCAGCATCACCAAACTGTTAACTGTCAGCTCTAGAAAAAAACACTTATAGCCCACATCACAGCATAGGGCCAACCTTCCTAACATATGAAAAGCTTCTAGAAATGCTTAAGAAAAAGAACAACCCAATTAAAAATTAGTCGAAGGATATGAACAAAAAGATGCTCAACCTCATTCATGATAAGATAAATGCCATTTAAAATCACACTGAGGTACCGTTTTCTCCTGTCGGGTTTGCAGAAATTAATACATTTTATAACACACTATTGCAATTTTATGAGGAAGCAGGTACTGGCATGCCTTCCTGGTGGGAGCATCCACTGGTACAGCCCCGGAAGTGGGCAATTTGGCAGTATCGATCAGTATTAAAGATGCATGTACCCATTGAATCAGTAATTCTACTTCTGGGAATTTATCATTCAGATAGACTCACACTTGGGCAAGATGACTTAACAAGGTATTAACATATTGCAGCATTGGTTGAAGAGAACGTTTGAAGAAACCACCTGAAGGCCTACCTGTAGGGGCCTGGCTAAATAAAATCTGTAGCAGTGAAACAAAGGTACTAAAGCTTTTCCAGATACATCGCTATGTGAAAAAAGCAAAGTGTAAAGCAATGCACACACATACACACACACTTTTGTGCTAGAAAGGACAATAAAAGTGTATAGCTGTGTGTGTCTGTGTTGCGTAAAGAAACAGAAAGAAACGTAAAGGGGCAGAAACTCAGGGAAGCACCCACAGCACTTTCTCTGCAGGACCGGTGGAGATGGCGGGAGTGGGAACTGGCGGGGGTGGGGGGCGGGAACAGGAGTTGTAGGGAGACTTCAGTGTTTACCTTTTATATTTGTTGATTTCTGAGTAACAATTTATTACCCATTCAAAAATTAAATTTAAAAATCAGTAAGATTTTACTGAAATGCCGTTTAACTCATTGTAGGCGTCCTACTTTGTGGTTGACGTTTTCCTTTTTTTTTTTTATTGTCCTCCTGTTGAGATCATAGTTGATTTTTCAGCCCCTGAAGTTTGTTCACTTGATTTCTGCCTTTCTCTAGCCTCCCACTTACTTCTCCTACACAAGATCTCAAAATGTCAAACCATGAATATTAAAAAAAAAAGTTCCATGCATCAATACCTCTCATACTTAGCAACTCCTTTTCTACGTCATGCGCAGATTTGAAAATGGAAAAAAGACATCACTTCTATTTTAATGTAATTTCTGACTCTGATAGAGTCTATGGATTCACATTTAAGATATGAACTATTGTTTACACTGCTGGAGAGCTGCCCAGCCAGCTTCATCTGGTAGAAATCACTACATTTTGGCAAGAAACTGAACGTCTTCCCTGTGAAAACGTGGGCTTTACATTTTAGCGCTTCTTAAGTGAGTGGAAATGTAGCCCCGAGTTGTCTTACAACTTAATAATACCCCTCAACAGGGGCCATAGCAGTTCATTATAATTTATTCTCATTACAGTGATTGGATTTTTCCTTTTGAGCAGGGACAGTGTGAACTCATGCATTCATTCCTCAGCAGACATGTATGTGCTGAGCCACTGTGGGAGCCGTCTGGCCGGACCCAGTGAAAGTCTGCCCCTGACCTCAGAGACCTCGCTGTCCAGCAAGGATAGTGCCCCTCCTTCTGGCTGTGCCTTTGTGGTGGAAACATTCTTTAGATCCTCACATTTGATCTATTCTCTGATTTGATTTTGGGTTTAAAGTTAATATTCACCTTTTCTCTCAGTATCTAAGTGGGTTTCTTTCTAACGTCCTTAGATATCAACACTGCTGATTTTCCTGTGTTCTGCTTATAATGTTGACATTTTTCTTTGTCTTATCGCTTAGTATTATTTCCTCCTATAGTCCACCCATTGGTTTTATTTTAGCTGCTACTTCCTTCCTAGTTACTGGATTTTGTGCAAACCCTTTTCTAACCTTAAATGTCAGCCTTCCACTACCCTACAAGTTCTCTGACCCACATGTGCATGCTTCTGAGGTCTTGACACAGTGAATCCATGCTACACACCCTAGCCTTGGGGATGCAGACATTGTCAGCTTGCACATACTTAAGCCTCTTTCTTGAAGGCACAGTTTTCCCATAGTAGCCAGGTTTTCAGGGAAAGCCCTGATGATTATTGCTCTTTTTTCCTGGAGTGAGGCATGTGGATCAGGTGTGTGTGTGTGTGGGGGGTGGGGTGGAACCCTAGTCCTTTCACTCTGCTGAGCACTGCAGATACTTTCAGAGGATTTTCAAGTCGCTGGGAATGCCTCTATGTTAAAGGTTATTCTTTATTAACGTTAATGCTCTAGTTTAATTGCATTTCTCTTAAGACTACCATAACTGTAGAGTTTTGGCACCCATGTGTCTTGTAACTGTTCTGTTCTTTTTGTCAAATGGGCCATCGTTAGGAAATTTGTCATTTTTTTTCTAAGTGATTTTTGAACTCTTTTTGTTTTGTGTTGGTACATTTTTTTAAATGTATCCTGGCCAGATTTTCAAGATTCCAGATTATTATGGCTTCTTGTATCTGGGTTATGATCTGGTGAGAAGTACCCCATATTGCTATTACAGCAGACCAGGGTGTGGGACGATCCAGTCTTTTTGCAGATGTCATTATGAGACAGAGATCTGTCCTGGGGAGGGGGTGTGTGTGGAGAGAGATACAAACAGTTCATACTCTTGTTCATTTTTTCTTTGTGGATACACCGCTGGCCCTGGTCAATATTTCCTAGCGCGTTGGGACTGGTGACTTCTCAGTAAGGAAAAGCAGAGAGCCTGAGGTGTTGAGCAATGGGTCTGTGTCGCTGTTTGTTAAGCAGATGCCGAGGACACAGCATAACATGGTGCTTGTGGAGTTAGGCAAGCTCACGTTGGAGCGAAGATGAAATGAGATGATGTGTGTCCGGTGTTGGCAATAGTGCCTTGAACAGAGTTAGTGCCAGAGCACACTCGCTGTCCTCACGTCCCTGGGCTCTGGGCGAACCCTGTGAGACAGCCTTTGCCGGGAGGGA
This sequence comes from Hyperoodon ampullatus, assembly GCF_949752795.1. Lineage (NCBI taxonomy): Eukaryota > Metazoa > Chordata > Mammalia > Artiodactyla > Ziphiidae > Hyperoodon > Hyperoodon ampullatus. Next base: position 86,243,828 of record NC_136925.1, on the reverse strand, counting down.
AGCATGGCAGCCCTGCGAGGGCATCATTTGGCAGGGAGATGGTCAAGTGGCAAAGGGAAACGAAGAAAAAGGCTGCCTAAAGCATCCGATTGGCTGGGAAAGGTGTTTCTTTGTCGTTACAGGAAGTACAGCTTCTGGAAACACTGATACCAGGAAATGGCTGCAGCCTTAGAGCAATTCCAGTTTCTTGGCAAGGAGTTAAAGGAAAGTGTGTTGAAAATAAAAGGGAAGAATTTTTGGAAAGAGAAAGAACTGAGAAACAGTGATTGTCATTAGAATTCTTGCATTTCGGGGAATCTATTTTTTGAACGGCTAATATAGTCATTTTCCCCCTTTGTGGAGCCTCTGCAGTTGCAACATCTTTGACCTCCATTTTCTCGTGTCCCTGAACTGTTCACTCTCACTTGGCCTGACTAAAGAGGGACGTTTCTGTGGGGCCTCCCTGCTGCTTCAGTTGAGTGGGAAGTGCAGCATCCCTGGACGCAGGGACAGGCCTCACGTGAGGCGTGTGCCAGCCCAGGACGCAGCTCCCACGTCTGGGCCTTTATCCAGAGGACAGGATAGATTAGATTTGGTTTGTATGTGTACTGTTTACTTTGCAACTGGCTCTTTATTCACTTCAGACTTTTGTAGAGTTTGGGTCTATATTCTTAGTTAACTACGTGAATGGTCTTAGTCCTATGTATGTGTTACATTTTTCTTCTGTAATTTAATAGGCTCTGACTTGGAGAAAGGTGAGAATCGGCCCATGAACGATTACCTCCTTAAGGGTGAATTTTGAGGCTACACTTGGAACCATTTTAAAAAAAATCTACATCTGGTTTACATTTATCTGAAACAAAACTATCAACGAGTTATCTCATTTTCATTTAAAACTTTACAAATAATTTGAGGAATTACACTTTTATCTGTCATGATCTTTTGGAATTCTTTAATACTATGTAGTAGACATGTATATTAAAAAAAAAAACTGAATTGGCTTCTGCTTTACCGCAGAGAATAGTTCATAAAAATTAAAAGAAATTCCAGATGGGCTTTCAGTGGTGCAGCCATGGCAAAGG